>NC_139604.1:47197943-47797943 GCF_964270895.1 Podarcis filfolensis | reverse complement strand
GCCAACCCTTTTCCTTTGAAAAGCACGCTGGAAATGTTTTGGGAACATTTGTTTGTACTAAAGAATTAACTATTTTTTCCTGAAAAGAAGGACTGGAAAAGCTGGGTTGAGAATAGGGATGTTGGAAGACATCAATTTCCATTCTGCCTTATTTTTTTTGGGGGGGGGGAACAATCATATTCACTGGATAAGCAAACATCAGCCATTTCTGCTCCTGTTTCCCCTGGAATCCTCCAACATCCAAAGCTGGGAAGAGAAGCAAGATGAGAGGTTATTAGTTTAAATCTTTCAGTCTTTTTTCCTGTGATAAAATTTTCTTTTTTCCAGTCCCAGGGTAGAACAGAGTAAACTCTAGTTAGTGGTCAGAAATAGCGAAGGATGCAGGAAGTGGTCTGGGGGTTGAGAAGATAATTTCATTTCCCTTTTGACTGGAATACAGCAATGGCATAAATACCCACATTCCTAATATCTCCAGTGATGATTCAGCCCAGCCAGGTTTGAACATAGACTGTCTTAGTAAACATGTTAACTTTTCTTTTCCAGTTTTTTAAATGGGATTTTCTTATAAAAACTCCTCTGAAACTGAAATGGGATTATTGTTTTTCATCAACCCAAGACAATGGCAGCTCAACGGCAGCTGGATGTTAATATTTCATGTGGTGACTTTCATTCAGACCTGTCTCAACAGCATAATTGCATTTTGTCACCAATGTTGGAAATAACACTTATTAAACCTGGGGTGATGTCCACAGAGTGCCTTTCCACTATGTTTCAGAAACATCTGACTTTAAAGTTGAGTTAAGAATTTAGTATCTAACCTTTCTTCTGTTCCTTTGTTTTTGTTGTTCTTTTTTACTGGGGGGGGGGGGCCTGACTTGCTAAGGATAGACTAATAGGTTCAGAAGCATTAAAAAGTGAGTTGAACCTTTCACCAAGGCATGAAACTGTTTTGACATGCAAAATAAAATATGAGTAATTGGTTTCGACTACTTTTTGGGGGCTTTTTAATTAACACTGGTCCAGGTTTCTTCAAGAAAAAGCTTTAGACAGTCTTCTTCCTCCCCCACAAATGATGCTTCTTATCCTGTTTCTGCAGACTACAAGGAGTCAGTCAATTTTGATTTCTGTGACATTACAGGACTGGGGAAGGGGAGAAAGAAGAGGGAAAACAGTTGTGGATGTTCATACATTCATGCTGTATTACTGAGACATGGTAGAAAATTAACCTTCCCCCCATTATGAAAGTAGAACTAAATGTGATCCAATGGAGCTGCTTAATAATACACCAGTGAAAGTAGAAGAGGAGTCAAGTCTTCTGGTCCCTAATTGTATGCTTTGGTTTCTCCTTGGGCATCAAATGCACACTTTCAAAGAAGACAAAAAGGCTGCTGGTGGTGTGGATGAGTGACTCACAAGAACTATAGGGCAGCTATTTATTTTAAGTGTGCTTTCTTCACTTTTCTTAAAAGCAAACCAAAAAAGCTAACAATAAAAAGTATTAATGAAGAAAAACCAAGAAAGCAGTAAAAAGGACTTAATAAAGCAATACCACCACCCCAGAAATCCATTCCATTTCATTTACTGGTGTCCATTTCTAGGACCGCCAGTTGTAGCAGGAGCTATGCAATAAAGTTCTAGCAAAGACTCAGTAGCCAATGAGAAGCTTATATCCTCCCTCCTTTGCTTGGTCATCTGCTGGATCACTGATGGTAGCAGATTCTTCTCCCTCCTCTCAAGCAGACCTTTCTTCTTGAGGAGATCCCTGATGAGGAATGTTGTTGTTGTTGTTAATATGCCACCCATCTGAATGGGTTGCCCCAGCCACTCTGGGTGGCTTCCAACAAAATATTAAAACACAAGACTCCTGGCATCCATGCAAGTGCTCCTCTGCCATCTCTGGGCTTTCCACCAGTTGCACTGGCACTTTTGAGGACAGTTCTAGAAGGTGGAGAACCAGGGGTCAAGGTAGGACTTGAGATAGGGTACAAGACCTTCCACATCTACATTTATTTTGCAAAGATTTAATTTCTGTGCTTTGAATATTCTATGTTTGCCTCCCCCACACTTTCATACAATGGGATGAACAGTTTTCCTTTATTGTTTTTTACCCTTCCATGTAGTCGCTTAGTAAAAAGGAAATCTCCATGGATCTGGCTGAGTGCCAGCCTTCCCTGTGCATATCAGCCCCTGTGCCTGGTTAGCTGTGAAGGTCACTACATCACAAATGGTGATTTGACAACCCTTCTTTCATGTTCTGAATCCATGGAAATGGCAAAATGTCATTGAGACAATTGTTAACACAATGAATCATTGTCTTTTGAGTTCAGATGCTTTTGAACTCAAAGACAAATCAAATCTCGGATGAAATTTCTTGTGAAAGACCTCAGAAAACCACAAGGGAAAGGGTATCTGAGCAGCTTTTGACAAGCTAAGGATCCTCCTCTCTAAAACATGTAAGACTTCCTTCTAAGAAGCAAAGCTGCCCTTTTCTTCCACAGAATCATTAACCGTTCATGAAAAGCTAACTACTATGAACTTTGGTACAAGTTGTGAAGAATCTGAAGGTGTGTTTCAAATGTATGTTAACACATCACGTTGGCTAAAGTGTCATACATCAGTTTGAAGACTATTTTAGTTTTATAATGGCTTGTTCTTATAACCTAGATTCTGTTTCTGAAAGTTGATGCTATTACTGCTTGTCTTTCTGCCACCTTTCAGATTATCCATTGCCACCTACAGAACTGACGACTTGGCTGCCTTTTGCCACTTAAATTTATCTGACACAAAAAACTGAAATGGGGGAGAGAGAGAAAAGGGAACTGTGATGGAAATGCCAGTGACAGATTAACAATAAGTGATGTGTATGCCATTCCCTATCATTTCCAGAAACAGGCCCTGCTGAATTCAGTGGGGCTTACTCCCAAGTAATTTATTTAACACTCGAGTCCAAAACATACAATTTGGGTGTAAATCCAGTTATTCAACTGATTTTCATAAAAGCATATAAGAATAATAATCTCTTTATCCCTTGTTAGGGAGACTGTAGTGACTTGCAGCACTACCAGTTAGGTTTATCTATGTGGATCAACTTGCTAAGGGGTATATAATGCCTGTCTGTCCATGCCCATGAATCTACAAGAACTGTGGGTGACCCCCTACAAAAAGTTATGATATTCCATTTTGTTATATATTGCATTCATCATTATATATTTATATTTATTGTTTCTGCAATCTGTATCTGGAAAATTGGTGTGTCGGCTCCCTAAATAAGCATTAATAATCTCTTCTCTCATTAAAGAACCTTAACTTCAGGCATACTTGAGTTCTCCAAGGACAGCAGAAAAGAAAATTGATCATCTTTTCTTCAAACAAGGTTCAATTGCCATAAAATTGGAACTGGGGGGGGGGGAATCTCTGCACTATAGAAATATAATTGTGCTTGGAGAATTTTCAAAACGACTTCTTGGAAACATATGAAACAAGTTAAATTATCTGCTTCGTTTGCACTGTTTACATGAGGGGGGGAATTACAAAACACTCGACTAGATACTTTATTCTAAAACAGCATAATATTAAATAATTGCTGAAGGACCACAGCAGGTTTTTTTTGTATTCTGTTTTGACAATATTACTATGGATTGTGCATGTGGGTGTGTGCATGCACATGATGTGTGTGAGAGAAACAAAGCTTTTGGCCACATTTACACCTAGGATTCCTTTGCGGGTCACATGCCACTGGTCAAAAAGCATGTGCTGTGAAATGTGGCCACCTCCATGCACACGTCTCATAATTCTGGGAGGTAGGATTTGAACCTGTGGCCCCAGATGGCCATTTCAGGATAATATTCCATGTCTGAACACAATTTCCCCACATTTCTATTTCCCCTCTTTATTATTTCCTCTGCATCAGAAACATATGCCAGATACTCCATTATATTGCACCAGAGTCCAACGGAATTGAGGAACAAATGAATGTATAAACAAATGCACCACTGCTGCCATCAAATTCTTAGGTGTATTGGGAAGGGGGCATAGGAATCACCTGAGGGAGCTGGTGCAGGCCCTAGTAAGGAGGGGTTAACCTCCTCTGCAGTAAAAGATTGGTTGTTACCAGGTTTTGTCCCTTTAGTTCTGTGTAGTTTTCTTCTTTTATATCTAGTCAGATACTGATGGGAACCCTGGGTTTTGGATAGCCTCACTTATAGGAACTGCAAAAGCAAATGGAATGCCCATTGGAATAAGCATTGGAATATGCACCCAGCTGTATCTATGGCTTTCAGTGATGTGTACATCTAGAGACATATGTTGAATGGGCGACCAAATATAGATGCTCTGCTTTGCTTTCCAGGGGATGCAAATTAAGATGGGCATCACAGTGTTCATCCCCCATTTTAAAAACACAAGGTTTCAGTATGTTCAATGAATTCATATAAGCAATAGTTTTTCAGTGCAATCCTATGCACATTTACTCAGAAAAAAGTCCAGTTGATTTCTATGGACCCTACTCCCAGATATACAGATACAGAATTGCAAGCTTACATTGTAATCCTATGCATAACTTACTCTAAAGTAAGCCAAGCTGTATTCAGTGGGATTGTGTTCCTAATAAAGAGTGTTCAGAACTGCAGCCAAAGGCAACTAGGTTATGGATTGCTAAGATCCCACTGTTTGATTGTTCAGTGCATTTGTTCATTTGTTAGTTGAGTGCCAAACCTCAGAGCTTTTCTTATGAAGGTGTTTATTAATCTTTTGTGAGGAAGGAAGCAGAACAATAGATCAAATTTCCACCTCACATAATATGATGAGGACAGTAACTGAGACTATACAGCACATATAATTGGAAACTTCTCTAACAGAAGAAGATTAAAGTGTTTATAGGCTGTGATTTATGTATACAACTTCCCTTTGATGAAGATAGTGTCAGAGCTCTTTTGCTGAATGAAATTGGAGATTCAAAAGAAAGTTGGATGGTATGCCCAAAACTGCAGAGAGTCATTGGAAGATTAAGCTTACAGTCCTATGCAAACCAGCCACATCATAATCTCCATTTAATACAATGTCATCCCCCTCCCCAGTAAACATGCATAGGATTGCACTATACCACTCAATGTTGTTTCTCTCATTGACCCACAAAACTGATAAATAATCAAAGGAAAACAGTAACAATTGAGATACGCACAGGTTGCACTTGGAACATTTTCTAGGTATTGAGCATGGGAAGCCTGGCTTCCGTTGACTTGAATGAACCATGGGCGGAAATGTTGCAGTGCTGTGGTATTCAATCCTCCTTGCAATGAATCAGGCATGGGTCTTTCCCAGGAAATGCCTGGGATTGAACCTGGGACCTCCTGCATACAGTGCATGTGCTCTTCCACTGAGCCATCATTTCCCTTTGCTCTTGGGAGACTTGCAGCTCCACACGGCAGGATCTGCACTCTCTAGCCATCCAGATGGCTAGTACCCACGTGACAGGGTGACCTCCCGTTGCTCTGTCCAAGCTTCTGCCAACCTAGCAGTTCGAAAGCATACCAGTGCAAGTAGGTCTTGCTTGTCTTACTTGTATGATGTTAGCCGCTCTGAGCTCGGCTTTGGCCGGGGAGGGCAGGAAATAAATAAAATTTATTATTATTATTACTATTAGGTAAATAGGTACCACTGCAGTGGGAAGGTAAACGGCATTTCTGTGTGCTCTGGCACTCATCACGGTCCTCTGTGCACCAGTAGCGGTTTAGTCATGCTGGCCACATGACCCAGAAAGCTGTCTGTGGACAAACGCCGGCTCCCTCGGCCTGAAAAGTGAGGTGAGTGACGCTCCCCACAGTTGCCTTTGACTGGACTTAACCATCCAGGGGTCCTTTACCTTTACTAGTAGCTTTCAAAAATGAGAAAAGAAAGCAGAAATGAAGTGAGTCAGCCCTCAGACTGCATTATTGTAGAATCTAACAGGATCCCAAAGCTCCTCTCTTGGAGATGCCGATCAGGTGAGTCTGCTTTGGAAGTCGGACTTGCCAGATTCCTCAAGCATCACAACAGCAGGGCTAAGGAGCCAAGAGCCCTTCAGATGCTGATGGAAACGAAGCCCCATCAGGCCCAACCAACGTGCAATGGTTTGGGAGGATGGGAGCTGTAGTCCAGCAACTTTTGGAGGGACACACCTTCCGCAGCAACTGGCAGCAACTCTCCAGGATTTGAGGCAGGGCTCATTCTTCAACTCTTGCAGGATATGCCTGGGATCTTCTGCGTACAAAGCAGATGTTCTACCACTGATGGAACAACACTGAGGGAAGCTACAACCCTTCCCGCATTGAGCCCTACATGATGTAAGTCAGCTTCCCATGTCTTAAAAATAGAAAAGGCCTGGTCTGAAGTCCAGGGATGGTAAATATTCACGTACAGAGATTTAAATCAAAGAAATATGACTCAAGATGATGGGAAATGTTTGAAATAATGAAGCTGTGGTGTTACAAAGTGCTAGGTAGTCAAGGTGTCTTCATTATTATGCTTCTTAGCCACTGCAAAGAAAGGCTTCACTCTATCATTTAGATTAGTTGTGTTAAAAGTGTGCTGCTAGGCAAAGCATCCATATTTATGTTGCATTTAAATTTTCATTAATAATAAATTCAGGTGAAGTAGTTTTGTTATTAATATTGATCAATGTTTCCACTGAAAGCCCAGATGTCAACAGTCCTTTTAGTGTGCTCCGTTCTATTTAATGGTGCTGTTGATGAAAGAGGGCCTAATGAAGGCTAACAGATGGTTGGTTTAATGCTGCTCTCAGATTTGAGGCCTTTGCCAAAAAAGCAGATACACAAAAGGATCTGACAGTGCTGTAACCAGAAACCTTTAATTACAGCTATTTCCAGGGAGGCTAATGTAACACAGCCTCTTCAGCACAGGTCAGCATGAGGAGGGACAGGAGACTTGCTCACTCAAGCTGTTTCTTTTCTGAATATTTGGAGATGTATTTGAAATTGTGGAATATTTGTTATATATATTTACACACACACACACACACACTGGCTACAGGCAACACATATGCATATATGTTCTTTCAAAAACTTGTGTGGTTATTGGTAAAGATTTGAACCAGGGTATCTGCTTCAGTGCATTACCTCCACCCTACCTATTTGGTTGGGTACATCTTAATGTTTTGTAGGATATTGTACAGGCATAGCATCCATAGGGCACCAGAGAACTGGAAAGCAAAATATACCCCTTCTTCACCAACTCTAACCAAAAGAAAGGAAATAGATCATGTGCTTGGTCCATTATTTGTTTTTGTTTGTTTTTTTAGTTGGACAATGAGTTCCTCTAATTTGAAAACCCAACACTTTTACTCAAATTCTTGCTTTTCCATATCACACTCTGGTTGAATATACAGTGGTACCTCGGGTTACAAACGCTTTGGGTTACAAACTCTGCTAACCCGGAAGTAATACCTTGGGTTGAGAACTTTGCCCCAGGATAAGAACGGAAATTGTGCACCGGCAGCAGTGGGAGGCCTCATTAGCGAAAGCATGCCTCAGGTTAAGAACAGTTTCAGGTTAAGAACGGACCTCCAGAACAAATTGTTCGTAACCCGAGGTACCACTGTACTACTGAACACAGAAGAAAACCCATACCATTTATGCCTTGTTTTCATCCCTCCTGCATCACACACACACACACACACACACACACAATTTCCCCAATATGTCCCAGTTTCAGCTTCTTTCATATGTGCCCATTGGCATTTTGGCATTTCAACATGTATTTGAATTGTGTAGTCCTATTCTCAAGCTTGGTGAACATGGTGTCTGGTTGGCTATGCAGGATCACAACTTTCTCAAATCCATGACCATTGATGTTGCATCTTTATCCCTCATCATGAAACATACATACCCAATTTTCTATATGGCATCTAATTGGCTTGTAGCCCCACGTAAGATCTCATTTCAATGCAATACATGCACACCTAAAAACAACTAAAGGGCTGAAAACAGCGGGATGAAATTTGCTGTTGGGAGAATAGCACCAAATGGTTTTGAACAAAGCCATGGATTTCTTTTAGAAAATGTAATTTGATTAACATTTCCACTCCTTTGAAAGTGCAAATTGAAATGATATTACAAGGACAAGCTTTGTAAATTTATGCATACTATTCACTATATGTTACTAATGCATTTTCAACATTTTGTAAAGTATTCAGGTTGTAACTAAAAGCACAGATATGTACATGGAATATATATATTCAGTGGAAACTTTCACTCTCCTAGTAGCATCATTGAGTAGCCCTGTGTAGCTAGATAAAGAGAACATTTGGCAAAGAAACATTTCTTTTTTAATGTGCCATTTACCTTTTATGGTGCAAACCACATCATTAAATACTCATCCATTTTATTAGTGTTTACCCTCCCCTCTCCAGAACTGAAGGAGTTGTTTATTAATTATTCTGTGACAGACACATGCCTCTATTTTTCCCTCCTCCTTTTTTTGTAAACCAATTCAAGCACAACACACTACACTTTTGTAAAAGGCCTTGAACCATCGCAGATTATACTGGGGCGGGGGGTGGGGGGCGTCAACTTGAAAATGTAGCTTCACAATGGATGTTCCATAATTAGAGGAGGTGAAAAACAGCTGAATGTTCCAGTAAAGTCAATTAAACACTAATTAGTATTGGACTCAGAGTTGCTGCCATGTGATAAATTGTTCAAATGTAAGTATCCTCACTGTGGAGAGGTGCCGACTCCCTCACCCCACCCTCCCCTTGAGGTTCTACAGATGTTTTTAAACCACTTCTCTTGTTCACTTTAAGATAAAAAAAATAAAAAACCCTTCCCTCATTATAGATAACAGAATGGGAGAAAAACCCTCATTAGCTAACAATCAGGGTGAATTTCTTTTACATGACTATCTCCAAGTTGCCATGTTTCTACAATGCACTAATAATGAATTCCCAGCTGCTTTTCTCAGGAGTTCAGGAGCCTTTGTTCAAATCAAGATCAATGCATGGTTAGTGTTTTACCGCACTGTTACCTTTCACATGGCAAAGAGCTTTGAAAACTTCCCCAGTTTCTATCAGTCTCCAAGACTGCGATGGTCATTTTATTCAATGCTTTTAGGAGCAGTTGCAGTTGTTTGATTATCCAGAAGCACTCCAATAGAAAGGCACTGCCTCTCCTGTACTCTCCAATCAGAAGTTTGCAGATTCAGCACAGGTCAAGACATGATGACAACTCACTGGGAGACCAGCCAAAGGGAGGCAGTGGTACTGCCCATTTTGTGGGTATTCAAAATAACAGCAACATGAGATTGTTTGATGTGAAAGGTGTTGCAATGTTATGATCAGGTGAGAGCTATAGTAGACAGGTCAGAGGTTTTTTCCAGTGCCAACTGGTTACTGGCAGGCACTGGTGTTTGTAGCCAAGTTTTGATTGCTCTCACACACATATAAAAGCCAGCATGCTGCTACTGCTGTAATTAATCAAATGAACCAGCCTTGTGAATAAAAGAGAATGTAGGTTGTAGATAGGGATGGAGGAGAAATTCAGTTCTGTTTTCATTTAAAGACAAATCTTTCAAATTCTCACTTCCTCAAACAATATGGAAACTGAAAAGCAGCTATCATTTGAAATTCACCCTTTCCTGAATTTTGTGATGCAGTTCTCTGCTCAAACAGAGCTCACAAAAATGCATGTATTAGGGGGAAGTATGTATAAAAATGAAGGTGATACATGACATCTGCTGAACAATTGTAGTAATGATGTTGTGGAGAATGTGGAGCATCATTTTGAGTGATGCTATGAAATTACATCACCATAGGTCCTAAGAGCCATTTTTGTACCTCATGATGTTTGGACGGTTTTATCCCAAAATATATCCTATGTTTCATTAACTGTGTTGTGTTCTGATCCATATATATGATGCACTGTTTCCATGCCAGTAAAGGAGATTGATTGATTGATTGATTGATTGATTGATTGATTGATGTTGGTGAAAGTAACATACAATAAACTGCTTGCAAAAATGAGTAAAGTAGTCAAAGCTGCATACAAAATGTATTTATTAGGAGAAATTCACATTAAAATACTGATGAATGTTCATTATTATTTTTTAATCACAGAATGAGGGGAACTGAATTTAAGATTAGGAAAATGAGAAACTGAAAGAACCAAAACTGACATCTTTTTGTCCCCATTTGTAGATTTTCTTTTGGGCAGTGCTGCTCTAAGGGAGGGATATTGAGCAAGGCACCCTTGTTGTACTTCTCTCTCTATGGGTTCTCATTCTCACCACCATTACAGCTAACTCATGGCTGATCCAAGATATTTTGCTGCTTGAGGCAAAGGCCAAGATCTGGAGTTAATCCAGATATATGAAGCTAATTGGACAGGCAGCTGGTGATAGGGTATCTTACACCACATCTGAGATAGTCACTTCTGGGGCCCCTGGGGCAACAGAATAGGATGGCTGGGGGCCTCAGGAGAAATGCTACTACTGCCCCAAATAAACTGTCACCTGAAGCAGTTGCCTCAGTTGCCTAATGGTAGGGCCTGTTAGACCTACAGCTCAGTTGGCCCATACATAACCTGTTATACTGGGCCCACTATTTGTTGTTAATAATACACCACACTTCAACCAATGTGATGAGCAGAGCATGCACAGCTCTGGCAGAGACATGCAGCGGAACATCAGAGTCTCCTTGCTCTCCAGTAGCCAGCCCTTTCTAGAGTTCCCAGTTAAGAATACTCCTTGCCCACACCGTTCAGTTAAATGTATAAAGTGATTATTGTCTCATGACACAAGACAAGCATAAACACACTAGCTACATAAACTTTAAGAGATGAACTATGAACTAATCTACTATAATACAGTTCTCTAGTGTTAGAAAGATCCACTAGCACTTTACTGTGCTAGCTCACCGTGCTATATTTTCACCATATAGCATGTAACACCGAACAAGATGATAAAACCTCACACTTGGCGAATGCCTCACACTCATACCAAATGCTGCTGAATGTAACCTTGGCTTTATACCTGCCACTGCATGTACACACATTCCTTCACTGGGTCTTCATGCACTGGCACATAGTTCTGGGATCGTGTTCCTGCATTGCATAAAACTAGTGAAACTAGAGAAAGGGAGGGTGCCAGGAAGTGACCTCATTGATCTTGAACTTAATTGCACTTGTGGCAGTGAGGTCTTACCTTGAAATGTACATGTGTTACAGAGAAAGGGGTTGTGTTGTGAGGCTGGTGTAATAGGAACCATGGAGATCAGTTCTGGAAAACATCAGAAAATAACTGCAGCTGAGAGCAATGGCCACTTTTGAGAGCAGCTGTCAAAGTTGCAAAGTCTTAAGTGAGATTTGTTTCTTGTAGCATCATTTTATAAACTTAGCAGTGACACATTTTTTTCTAATGTCAGAAGGAAAACACCACAGCTCCAGGAATACTAGTGTCAGGGGGGAGGGGAATGCTGCAGAGACCAGGGAAATTTGGAACAAGCATTTGAATGGACTTTTATTGCAAGTGGAGTAGATCCAAAAGTGGATAAAAACACTGAGAGACTTCAGTCAATGACATTTCTTCATGAGGCAGGCAAAGAAGCAAGAGAGGTATGTAATAGCTTTTCAGTTTGATAATGGTGCGGATATGGAAAAAGTTCAAGTTTTGCTTAATAAATTTGAATCCTACTGTAAACCCAAATAAAAGGCTACATATAAAAAGGAAGAAATCCTTCATTCCAGCTCAGAGCCAAGCTAGAAATGGCATTTGCATACGTCACATAACAAGCTTAAGGGTGGTGAGAATTGTAGCTCTGTGAGGTCAGCACCCTTAAACTACAGTTCCCAGGATTCTCTATAACTGTTAAAGTGGTATAATAATGCTTTATGTGATATTAATGTTGCTGCTCTGAAGTCATAAGTATGGATGTATGACTTCAGCAAATGGATGCATTCATGGATGGGTAGAAAGAGAAAGATAGTGTTCTGTATTTGCTATCTACTCAAGCAGATGAACAGACGATGAAGTTACCATACATGAACATCATGCTGAGTATGTTATTTATAACATTTGCCAGAGTTAATTAACACTAATTGAGGTTGGGATTTTAAAAAAAATTAAACACCCACCCACTCCTTATGAATCAATTCACTGCTGCTTTTATACCACACACTGCTCTTTCTTATTTTAACAACAGTGTCAGGCCCCTTCTTCCATCCATTTCACTTGTAGTTTAGCCTTAATTTGGTGCTTCATTGCATTTGTAATAAGCACCAGCAACACGGAAAGCAATTGGATCTAGAACATCCATTTGTCCACAGCCAGCCCAGCTAGCTTTTTAGCTGCCACGAAGGGTTTTTCTTAATACAAAGAAATGCTTCCCCTTATTTTTCTATTCTCTTGCTTTAGTAACACTGCCAGCTGCACTTTCCACTTCACATGAATTCTGGTCTATTCCAATTTTCCACTTCCCTGCATTTAATCCCAGTGTTACAAATGGAATCCCATGCTACACTAATATCTCTTACTTGCTGGCACAGAAGAGATCAATATTTCAAAATGCCATATGTTTTATAGATTAGGTGCCTTTTGCATAAGAATCTATTGGTGTCTGAGCTATTTATGCAATACTTCTGCGTTATATTGGGGAGGAGGCACAGAAAAGATACATGGGGCACTTCCTTGGCCAACACTCCAGCTTCTATCATGTATGATGTCCAAGTGGAAAGACACCTCAACACTTTCCTAGGAAGTATGGGGTCTATCAACTAGAGTTGTGACTTTGCATTAAGATAAGCATTTAGAAAATAATAGAAAGGCTTTGGCACTCTGGAGGGCACCATGATTACTCCTGCTCTAAAGCACAAAAAATACTAGTCAGGGTTTCCAGAGGACACAAGCTTTCTAAGCAAAGGGCTGCCTTTCACTCCTATGAGAATTAATGGACTCTTGAGAAGGCCATGGCTCAATGTTTGAGCATCTGCTTTGCACACAGAAGGTCCCAGGTTCAATTTCTGGCATCTCCAGGTAGGACTGGGAGAGGACACCCTCAGAAACCCTGGAGAGCCACTGCCATTCAGTGTAGACAATAGGGAGCTAGATTGTCTACAGAGAAGTACTGACTTAGTATAAGGCCGCTTCCTGTATTCCACATGGCTGCTCCCATTACAGGCTCAATCACTGATATGGGTCCCACAAGAGATCAAAATATTAAAGGTATTTTCAGTTACTTAAGTGCTTGTATATTCCACTTTCATTTACACTCAGCATGGGGAATATGAAATTCCGAGGCAGTGTCTTTTCCAAACACCAACCAGATCTAGACCCATTTAGATTCAGAAAGGGTGCCACATCATATACATTTCAATCAGTGGTGGTCTTCCTGATGTGGTTGACCCACAACTCCCATCTGCCTGACCCAGCATGGCTAATGCTCAGGGGTGATGGGAGTTGTAGTATGCAACAGCTGGAGGGCCACAGATTTCCCCACCCTGCTGCTTTAGATCTTGCCCTGAAAGTGAAGTATTGCAGTGTCAGAAAGTGCACATGGCATTACATGATATGGAGAGGAGTGAATGCAGCATGGATTCAGCTAGGGGTTTGGGGGTGGGGGAGGAGGCAGCTCAATATTTCTTATAATATCTACTTGTTTTGCCTACAAATGAATAACATTTATCAGTGGGCATCCTTAAATGAATCGTTCCAGTTAATTCCAATTCTTCTATATATATATACAGCGGTACCTCGGGTTACAAACACCTTGGGTTACAGACTCCGCTAACCCAGAAGTAGTACCTTGGGTTAAGAACTTTACCTCAGGATGAGAACAGAAATCGCGCGGCTGCGTCACGGTGACAGCGGGAGGCCCCATTAGCTAAAGTGGTACCTCAGGTTAAGAATGGTTTCAGGTTAAGAACGCACCTCCGGAACGAATTAAGTTCATAACCAGAGGTACCACTGTAGTATGTTAGCACAAAGAAACACACAGACACATGCAGCCATTATTTTAGGAGAAACACCAGCTCACATATGTGGCCTACTTGCATGATTCAACAGGGATAGATGGCTCTATTGCAAGTCCATATCAGTGTCATGTATTTTCCTCATAATTCCATTCCATTGCCACATTAACCTAAAAATTAGGTCTGCATTTTGTTACATGTAAATGCCTGAGAATCACATTGCAACATTTGGAAAAGTGTGAAATTTGGTGGATAGCTAGGTTCCAATCTACACGTCGGTCTGGAAGGTAACGATCAGCTAATTTCATATTGGAATCTCAGGGAGGGGGAATTGAATTCCTCAAGCATCCCTAATACTCTCAGAAGATAGTGGCTGCTCCTCTGTGATTAGAAAAATCACACTGAAAAATTGGCTGCAGCACCATCTGCACCAGCTCTTGGGTGCAATCCTATCTTGCACCAATGCTTAGTGGAGGATAAACTCACACTGTTAGAAGCATTTCCTGAAAAGTGTTGGGAACTTTGTGGTTACATTTGCTGACAACTATATATACACATGAAAATTAGTTTTAAAAGCATCCCCAGGCCACACAGAAATCTCTAATGTGAGTAATCTGGATTTCAATAAAACTACTGTATTTCTTTACTATATTACTGCAGATTTGTATAATTAGTTGATTCCCTTAGAGGAAATGAGTTAAAGTCTTTTCTATTTGTGAAAAACTTCTTTTTTCCATGCTAAAATGTTGCTACTGTTGGATGTCTTAATAATGTTACTTTAAAGCTTGAATGGAGAAGAATGGATTAATGCAAAAGCAAAAAAGATTCAGCTATGAACCTTTACAATGTTACAACTTTCAGCTGATGGGCAAACTCATGAGAAATATTCAGGCTTTCTTTGTGAAAGAAGTGGGGAGGGGGGCAGTGGATAGATGCTGAAGTGAGCACAAGGGTTAAGCATAACATCACTGAGAGCCATAGCAAATCTTGAATTAGGAATTTAGGAAGAGAATTATGGATGATATATCCATTAGGGATGTTAGCCATGCTCAGAATGGATTCATTAAAATTGTTATATATCACCAGTGCTCAGGACAGGTTTACATGCAGATACGTGTCAATCTATTGTTCTGAAATTTAGTTCAGTGGTTTTCAAACTCTTGAACTTCTAAGAACACTTCTAAGAAAACTCACGTGTGGCCAAGATTCTGGGAAATGCTCTATGTAGGACACAGTTTACATGGATAATAGCCAGGCTTCTTTTATGACCTGTGTGTTTGGTATCTTGTAGCAGCCTACCTTATGATCTAAGGGGCAAGGCAGTTCCTTCTCATTGTCCCACCACAGGATGATGTACATCATGAGGTGATACATAATTGGACTTTCTACACGGTAACATCCTGTTTCTGCAATGCCCTACCCTAAAAGGTACAGCTGGTGCCAACATTGAACTGCCAGCCAATTTTGCCCTAAACAAAATAACTAAGACACATATGGAGGTTCTTGTTTAGAAGAAACACCTCAGGAATTCCAAAAGGGAAAAACACCTTTTGATAAGAATCACAGTTTTTCAGGGATGGTTGTGCACATATGCAGCATGAACAAATATTTAACCCAAATCTACCACTTGGTTATTTTAAGAGAGAGAGAGAAAAGAGCAATCTCCTTTTGTCCTTGTTCGTCCTTTTTTATCCTATTTAAAACACTGGGCAAGTTAGTCACAACAACTCACTCAAGTCAATAATTTCAACACAACATGTGATTCACTTGCTCTGAAATGGAGCCAATAAATATGAATTCCAGCTTGTCAATCTCTTTTCCTTCCCTACAAAGTAAGTCAAAGTTAGAATAGTTAAAGTAGTTGCAGTAAAATCAAAGGAACTGATTCTTTAAAAACTAATAAAGATGTTTAAATAAAAGTCTTTCCCCCCTGCTGCAATGTCTGCTCTTAGCGAAGAGTTTTAATTTATTTTTATCATCATTTGGGGATGGTGGGAAATATTTGCCTCTCATCCAAATATTACAGCAAATGGTCCATAATTACAGTAATTGCAAAGCACTCTTTCTCCTTTTTTTGTCTTTGCATATGGTTTGATGAGATAGGATTTATTTTCCTCATTTTCCTCGTCACTTATATCCCCTTGCTGCAATTCCAAATTAGGAAGCTGCTGAAATGTACTGGGGAAAGGATTTTTAAAAATAAAATCTCTGAAGAATGTAGTATTTGAATGTTTGGTAATCTACTGTAGGAAGGAATCATTGAAGTCTTCAGTCTGGGTTGGCAGTCTATAGCAGACACCCAGTTTCCTACCAGAAAACCAGACATTTTGCAACAGGCAAGTAAGTGGGTGTTAGTCCTTACGTAGGTATGAGCAGGCTGGTGGGGATGTATATTGCAGCATCTAAATTGTGATGGTAGCCTAAAACTCTTGCATGAGATACTTTTAGAGTATCTCTACACTACAGACTTAGACTGCTTCCATACTATCACTATGTTGTGAGGATGATTCACACGCATACTAGAACTTTAGATCTGTGCAGCTAAAGTGGGTTAAAGTCCTTTGTGCAACCAACCCATCTTTCAAAAAGAACCTGACTTTTTGCAGTTAGGAAAGTGATGGGGAAATGCTTTGAAAAGTGTGTGAAGATGGAATGACAAATGGGAAGGCGTGTGAACACCCAACAAGCAAATCAAGATGAAGGCAGGATGAATGCTTGTTGTTGTATCAACCACACCACAAGCAAATCAGAACTAATGCTCAATAAAGTCCAGATATAATCTACCCTCTATGAAAGCTTTGTGCAAGTAATTCTGGATGAACGCTCAATAAACAGGTCATCTGGAGGGCCTCTATTTCAGTGAGCTGAAGGGACTGTATTTCAGTGAGCAGGATGAAGGATTTCAAACAGAATTCTCAACATCCTCACCAGATTCATGGGTTCCTTGAGGGAAGCCATGACCATTCAAAAGAAATAAAACCAATGTAGGTTTGTAGTGTAGATTCATTGCAGTGTCTTTCTCACGAAAAAGTCAGATTTGGGGGTGGGGAGAGGGTACAAAAAGTATATGATTCTCCCCTTCTTTGCTTGAATTCAAGTAACTACTTCTGTACACACACACACACACACACTTAAGAGATGGATATATATTGGCTTATACATGATCAGACGTAGCCAGAGAAATGTAGCAAAGAAATCATAACTGGCTTCACAGCAGCACTGCTGTGAAGCAAATGAATGTTCTTTAAAAAATGTAAATCTCTCTCTCTCTCTCTCTCTCTCTCTCTCTCTCTCTCTCTCTCTCTCTCTCTCTGACATGGAGACACACCCACACCCACTCCAAAAAAGAATGCATAGAGAAATTCCACACCAGGATTCCCAATTTGCCGCCCATTCACCTCCACAAATTTTCTCATTTAATATTAAAGAGCAATTTTCATCCTTGTTGTTGGCGGGGGGGGGGGGGAGACTATTTCTGCCATATTGCTCCACAGAGAGCTCATGTTCACAGTCTCAAGTCGTGCCTGTTTAAAAAGATTCACAGCAGTCACAAGCCTTCAGAGATAATTGATTTGCATGCTCCACTCTCTGAAATTTTCTTTTCTGTCTCGATACAAAGTCTTCTACCTTTTTTTATTTTTTTTTACAAGAAGTCATATTAAACTGTAGATGATACACGTCTGTCAAGGGGGGGGCTCTGTCTCCCTCACCTCAATTCTCCCCCAACAAGCACTGGTTTCATCATATTATCCCATGTCACTCATTATAAATAAAAAAGAAAGCAATTCCATTTTGTGCTTTTTCTTTTTGCCTTGAGTCTTTTTCATATGATTTTTATTTTTATTAAGAATAGATTTTCTGAGCAGCTGTTCAGCCACATGCAAGGATTCTAGTCATTTGGCCACTGACACGCGTGACGACACTACAATCAGGTTGAATAGTGATTAGTCTAAGATTTAGCTGCTAAATAAATAGGTAGTTTGCTTTTTACAGCTGTTAATCAACAGGCAGAAAACCAGGAAATTAAAATAGCCTGCAAATAGCTTCTACCCTGCTCAAAGTCTGGCAATCTACAAGGGCACATGTGGATACCCATCCATCATTTTAAGTACAGATCTCCCTTGGTCCAAATCTAGGCATGGGCTCTGTTTACCCTCTTTGCCCCATCCCTGGGAGTGTGTACCACTCCTGGGCTCGTGCCCACCCTCCTTAGGTGCCCACCCCAGGCGCCATCCACACACACACTACATTCAGGCTTAATACCAATTTATATATGTAGCCTTTTAGATCATAGTAGGAGTGACCCTACTGACACAACTGCATCACTGATAATTATATGCTATTGATTACTGTACTATATTGTAGTTTGTGATTTCAACCCCATTTTAAAAGTTGCATTTTATGGTTGTTGTTTACCAGCCCTGGACTCCGGCTCCCTTGGCCCAATAAGCGAGAGAAGTGCCACACCCCATAGTCGCCTTTGACTGGACTTAACCATCCAGAGGTCCTTTACTGCCCTGGGTACTGTGTGTGGAAGGATGAGGTAAAATAAATAGACTAATAATCACTGGTCAACAACAAATTTGTTGTATGCATTTTTTCAGTTGATTTAGGATGAATCTGATGCGCTAAATCCAAAAATCACATTGGTTTTGCTCAATCAGGTCAAGTTTTTGAGCTATGGCCACATGTCTTTTTTACGTTTTTGTTCACATGTACGCTTGTGTGGAGCATTTTAGAAGAAGTTGGTGGGGGTAAAATGCCATGTCGAATAATTGTTTTGATTGGAAATGATTATTTTAATGACAAGAAGTATTCAGGTCCGATAGTTCTGGGTGATTATGTCGAAAAGGGATCAGTTTGAAGTCATAAAACCTTGAAATCTTCCATAAATTGGTGCGGCAAAGCATAAAGTTGGGGGATCAAAACTAAGTTAATGGGGCAGCCGCCCCAGGAAGAATTGTCAAAGGACTCTGCCGAACTGTTGGCATCCAGATTGTGAAGAATGTTTATTGCTCAGATAAGCCTTGGCGTCCTGCCCGCTTCGGCTGCGCAGTTCTGCTAGGCCTCCGGACTTCAAAGGCCACATTCCAAAGGCTCTGAGCAAAGGCAGAGATTAAGCAGTGGTCAGAGAAAGCTGCAAACTCCAGTGCGTTCTTCAGTGTGCTTAAATAAAGTCCACTCAGGATCTTAGCAGCTAGAAGCAGTTTTTATTTACAGCAGACTATCCATTGTCTATCACAGCAAACAGCATCGTGAAAACACGTCCTCTCTCCTCAAAAGCGAAAGTAGAGAGAAAGAACAAAGGCTGGAGACTCTCGGAAATGACGCATAATGACGCATAATCTCCCCCCTCCCAACTTGTAGGCAGGGCGTACACTCTGAGCTGTTTAACCCTGTAAGCTCAGGTTCTCCTCACAGATTGAAGGGAAAAAACCTCCTGACAGTGCTCGCATCAGCTTCTTCCGCAACAGGCATCAAGAGTACCTCCGTTTTTTCTCGGAAGAGAAGGACTTGGTGTACTGTGCAGATATTGCACAGCTTCTGCTCAAGCTTGGAGTGCCACAGTACGAACCCAAAGATTGGAGACTGTTCATTGACAGCAGCAAGCGATCACTGAAATGTGTTCTGCTACACAACGGCAACCAGTTTGCCTCTATACCCCTGGCTCACTTGACTACACTGAAGGAGAACTATGAAGCGGTGAAGTATGTCCTGGAGAAAATTGGTTATGATCAGCATAAGTGGTTTATTTGTGTTGACCTGAAGATGGTGAACTTTTTGTTGGGACAACAGTCTGGCTTCACCAAGTACCCATGTTTTCTGTGCATGTGGGATAGTAGGGACCGTGCTCAGCATTACACGAAGGACTAGCCTGTGCGTGAGGAATTGGTGCCTTGCAGAGAAAGGAACGTCATCAACGACCCTCTGGTGGACAGAGACAGAATACTTTTCCGACCGCTGCACATCAAGCTCGGCTTAATCAAGCAGTTCACCAAGGCTCTGGACAAGGATGGTGACTGCTTCACTTACTTGTGCCAGGCTTTTCCAGGATTGACCATGGAGAAGTTGAAAGCTGGCATCTTTGACAGTCCTCAGATCTGTCAGCTCATCAGAGATCCAGAGTTCGGAAACTCAATGAACGAAGTGGAACTGGAAGCGTGGAAGGCATTTGTTCTGGTAGTGAAGAACTTTCTGGGCAACAATAAGGCCAGAAACTACGCAGAACTTGTCAACAACATGCTGACTGCTTTCAGAAACCTGGGCTGCAACATGAGCGTCAGGATGCACTACCTACTTTCACATATCGACCGGTTTCCTGAGAACCTGGGTTCAATGAGTGACGAGCAGGGGGAGAGATTCCATCAGGACATGAAAGAGATGGAGACCAGGTATCAGGGTTAAGAACCCAGGTTAGTGGCCAGGGTCTTTGACATTTAGCAGCAGGGAAGTCAGGTTCAAATCTCTATTGTGCTGTGAAGCTCCCTAGATGATGATGATGGTCTAGTAACACTCTCTCAGCATAATCAACCTCCACGTTCATTACAATTGTTGTTGCAATTTAATGGAATGAGGCCATGTATGCTGCCCTAAGCTCCCTGGAAGGAAAACAATCTGGAGGGGTGTTGTTCCAGAAGCAGCAACAGATCATTGGAGTTCTCTACATTGAAATGGTTCTTACACAGATTACCGACTGCCAAACCTATTCCATTCAGACCTGGAAATCCCTGGTTTGAAGGGATTTTCTTTTCTGAAGGGAGTGAGCATCTTTCTTTCAAAAATTAGGAGGGTGAGGAAGAGAAGGAAAAGAAATAGAAATAATAAGGGCGCACTGTGGCGCTCTGTGGTTGAAGTGGTAATTAAATTGTATTCATTATATAATTACATTTTCTGGAAGCAAGGCTAACTCCCCACCCCATCTTCTTCCCCATCCAACAACAGGGTCGCTGGGACGCAGTCATGATGGCTGACTACTGTTGGACTCTGAAGAGAGACCTCCCTGCCACTGAATATTCCAGGAGTTCCAAGAAATGGAAGTTGAAGCCCTGAAGTTTGAAAAACGGTGAAGCAACATGCAATTTATGTGTACTTACCTTTATCAATGCCCACCATTCAGTTTACAGTAATCAATGTTTCTATCAGGTAATCAATATATGTTGTTGGAAAAACATTTTTTTCTCTTAAAAACATATTTAGGATGATATGTGTTGGCAAAAATCAGCTGATAATGCCACAAAAATGTAATCGATTTTGTCACAAGATCTGATTTTTTTTCAAATCAACATAACACAAAAACCTGACCTGATGGAGAGAAATGGATGCCATTCCCTGATTCAGCAGTGCAAAAATACCCTAAATCAGTTGTAGAAATCTAGACAACATTCAAAAAGTAAAAAATTGTTGCCCAGTGTAATAAATCATAATGTTTCCAAAAACCAATTCAGATAAGCAACAATGTTTCTCTGTCACATTGCCCTTATGGAAAGACCATCAGGGATGAACACAATGACTTCATAATGCCAATCAGACTTAACTTCACCATGATGTCACTGAAAGTAATTGTAGTTGTTGCTGAGTAAGGACAATTGTGTGACCAGGCCGCGACAGCCCCAACCCCCAGGGGTCATAGGAAAGGAATAAAGACTCTGACAACGTGTTATGGAATTAAATTAGACCACAGCATTATTAAACTTCCAAAATGTAGAAGACCTTGGCTTAGGCCTTGGGCGTGTACCCCTCCCAGCCCCCCAGCCAGGGGAACTGGGGAACATCAGGGTAAATGGGATATGGGGATGCACTGCAGGCAGCCCAGCCCATATCCAGGTTAGTTCACTGACAGCCTTTTGGTGTATGACCAGCGACACCCATTATATAACGCCTTTTAAGAGGAACCCTGGAATCGACACCACAGGGGGATGAGTCACCACTTCACACACACACACCACACATTAATAGGGAAGAAAAGACTAAAGGATTCCACCCAAGGCCATAAACCACCAAAGTTGTGACGAGTTGCTACGGGGAAGACAAAACCTGCCAATGCAGGAAAATTTCTTCCCAGTCCTTCAACATCAACCAGTCAAAGACCGCAGCAGTGCCCACTAAACAGGAAGAAAAAGTTAACTTGCAAAAAAGAAAACATTAAACTAAGGGAGAGTAGCGTGGGTGAATCTTCTGAGCCAACTGCCTGGCTACTGTCGGCTCCGCCCCCTATATAAAACTGGGACTGGCCTCAAATCCCAGCAATAAAACTTGACCACTGAGGCTGGGCGTAAACCTCCAAATAATAAACAGGGACTGGCCTGCCCCTCAGTGTTGCCATTAAGTTCCCTGGGAACTATAGCACCACACACGATCCCACAAAGGGCACCCACAATGTAAAGTGTGAGTGTTGATTATTCCTGCAGCAGTGACCTCACTCTAAATACACTACCCCCACCCCACCCCTGGCCACTAAAACCCTGTCTATTAAGAAACATACAAGACAGACACTTCCCCCCCACACACAACGGGAGACCCCTCAATTTTAACTCAACCTTGCAGCAAAGTAGGCACGTATAGCATTGCAGCCTAAAGCACAATCCTTTGTGCCCTTACTGGAGTGTAAGTTCTATTGCACTTGTGAGGGCTTGCTTCTGAATGTTTATTTTAGGTTATAAGGCAATTAAATCCAGTGATTTACAGTACAATCTTAACTAAGTCTACCCAGAAGTCTACCCTACTGAATCCACTGGGGCTTACTCTCTGGCAAGGAGCATTAGGATTGCAACTTTGTTTGCTCTAATATACTTTAGCACTCATTCAGTGCATGCAATATAAACACCTTTTTCATCTAAGAAATTTTGCATACTGTTAATTGTGAATCTGAAGTTCATTTGTTATTTGATTACTGTTATCTGTATGCATATTGGCTTACCAATATATGTACCGAGGCCCAAATGCATGTTTGCTTTCCATTCTCATGCTCTTTAATATGAGTTTTTGTACAATGCATGACTGAATTCTTTAAAAAAAATTAATAATCATGAGAACTGGCTGCATATAAAAGTTCCTTTCATTAATATGAAAAAACCACTGCATCATCACCATAAGTTAAACCTTTGCACCAGTTGTTTATCCTTGCAAAATTTACAGTTTAGTAAAGTTTAATTCTCCATCAGTTTTATAACAATCACAACATGAAAATCTACCTACAGCCAGCAAAATTAATAAGGCATCTGCTATTTGTTTTAAAAACATTCAACAAAAAAACTATGGTTTTAAAATATATTTAACAGGCCTTGTGGGTAACAGAGTGGAGGAAGGAAAGCCGAGAACAGAGTATTCATTATGCCACAGAAGCACGTTAATCCACAAACATGAGAGAGAGATTCATTGAGGATTAATGTGTATTGCATTGTAGCAAGCAGGGAAAGTGTTCACAAAAGATGGAGCTGCTCATATTCAAAGATGAAATGGAATCTCAGGGAAGTTTTTGCTGTGCAATATGCCTAGGGAGGGGCATCTAAACCATTTGATTAAACAGGGGTTCAAATAAACTAATAAAAACTACTGTCCAGATTGGCAGTCTAGATTCAAGACTAGTTATAACCAGGATGAGTGCTTTTTTTTTGTAAAAAAATGTTTAGGAGTACTCTCATTTTGGCTCAAGAAAATCACCATTTTATAGTTCAAATCAGGAAAAATAAAGATAGTAAATGGACAAAAGTACAAAGATTCACCAAAATGTTTAAGGGTATGTGTACCCTTGCATATCCCCAGAAAAAAGCACTGACCAGGACAGGGATAGGGAATCTGTGGCCCTCCAGATTTTGGTGGACTCCCAACTCCCATCAATCCTAGCAAGCATGACTAATAGTCATTTGGAAGGCCACAGGTTCCTCATCCCTCCCTCCCAGGGATGCAAAACTTTCATATGCTGCTGGGCCACAGCTCCCATCATCCCTGCTTATTGACCATCTTCCAACAACATATGGAGGGCCACAGGTTCCTCATCTTTCATCTACACCTACTTAATTTCAGTAATGCTACACAAGGCTTTTCTTTTCCAGCAAAGGACCATTGGGAAAACTGCAGCATCTCCTCCGTCTTCCTCGGAAGACAATGCCATTTTACACAAAAAGCAGTGATCTGTGGAAGGACTGTGGAGGCAAATCAGTTAAGATGCATACAGGAATGTCTATGGGTAACTCCAACCTTAACACCTTAGCTTCATGAACGCAACTTTTCTACTCTGCCTCCACAGAACCTTGACCCGAAGCTTTCAAATGAAATGTAATTCCACCAAATATTCCACTGAGCACAACAATAGCAGCCAGGTCATTTGAATGCAGCTATTCTACTAATTGTTGTATCAAACTATTATACTCAACAATTTTTCACTCTCCCCTTTCCTTCCTGATTTGTCATCAGTGCTTAAATAGACATTCCAGGTAATGCCATCTCTGTAAAGTTGGTTGAATTGCCATGCACAATTTAGAAAGAGGGCAAAGCTTTGCAAACTTGTAGGAGGGTGACTTTTGCAGCTTTAGTGTGAATGTGGAATTTCAGAAGGAGTTCTAATTACATCTATCAGTGTTCAAAAAAGAAAAGGTTCTGACCTCGTTTGACTCCTTTGCTTGGTCCTCAGACCCTAGTTGGCACAAAAGAGTCCTTGAGAAAGAGTATCTTTGCAGAGTATTGCTGCTTTTATTCTTAAAAATCTTCTTCTCCAATTACCACCGACAGCTTTTCATACATACCAAACTCAGCCAACTTTCAACCATCCGACCAACCCACACCACACACAATCAATGACCACTCTATATATACAGGAAAAGGGGCGAGCTAGGGCTGCCCCGACCTTAAATTGCCCCCTAGTAAGCCCGCCCCCGCCACCAGCCGATTGGCTGGTGGAGTGACTAAATGAATATTGATGACCGGGAATTCCCTGAGTCTCACGGGACTGCCGCCAGTCCCGCGAGGCTGTAGGCGGGGCGTTAGCCCGCAACCCCCCCTCCTTATGTCGGGAGTGGCTTTCTACCATCCGACCAACCCACACCACACACAATCAATGACCACTCTATATATACAGGCATGTGTAGGTGAAAGGTTGCATGAGTCATGCAGGCTTTGCCGATTCATTGTAGGCTGCTGACTCATGTTGACTCAGTTCCTTTTGTATTAAAGAGACAGAGGCTAATTTTAAGCTGTGACAACATCTCCCCTAATGAAGACGCTCTTGCCAGTGTTCTTACATAGTACAAAAAAGGCTTATGTGCTATTAACTATGAAGCCAAAACATTTGCCAGTGGTTCTTTACTGTACAGGGCTCCCATAATCTGTCAGTCTGGAAAAATCTGTTGTGTACCCTCAGCCTACCTAGTGGCAAGTCCCGCGAGTGTATACAGTATACCAAGCCCAAGTTCAACAGTCAGGAAACTTGGCCTGGGGTCAGTCCACATAAGCCAAGTCCAAAGTCCAGCAGTCAGGAAACACAGTCTCATAAAGTTCCTGTAGCATCCAAGTCAAGGTCCATTAACTATGGGCAGTTAAGCAGACACAACACCTCAGCTCTGCCTCCCTTTTATACCCTGCATGCTCATTGCAACATCTGGGCTTGGTGAGACATGTGACCCTCACCTGTTTTCCACCTACTCCAGCTGAGGAATCACACACCTCCTTCCAGATCTAATGAGCCCCACCTGGGCTGTGGGCCCTTGCCTGCCTCAGTCTCCCACAGCAGGTTAATTAAATTCTGCTCTGGTCCTTCGAGCTGATACAGCTCATCTTGACTCGAGCCCAGCAGAGTATAACCCAGAGTCCACAACGAAAGAATGAGGCAGGTATGGCTACATTGCTAAGCTTTATTTCTAAGCTATGCTGAGAGCATACAAATATACATCTTGCCTCTGTGAGAAGCAGAGAGCAACTCCAACAAAGAAACGACAGTACAAAGGAAACAGGAAACCAGTAAACGTCACATCCCGTCTCCCTTTCCCGTGGGAATCCAACAGTATCTGGACTGTGGAATGAAAACATAGTCTTGTGACTACCAGCAGCTGCTCAGTGAGGGAAAGAGAAACTAACACAGCATGCCTTCCATGACTCCCTATGCCTCAAAGCTCATCTTGTTTGTGAAGACGGGGGCTTCTCTGGCTCTGATCAGGGGTCCTGGTCTTCTAGTCCCTGCACACTGACCCCACCCCCTCGCTGCCCTCTGTCATCCCATGTGTACTTTTCACAACCCCAACCTATCCATTCCTATCCCCAGCTTGCCCTGGTGGGTCCAAGTCGCATCTGCCCCCCTCACCAGGATCCTCTTCCTCCTTGTTGTCCTGCCGATTCATGACAAAATCTGATCATTGCAGCTTTTCTCTGAAAGTTCCTCAAAGCACCAGAAATAAAATTGTTGGCTTTTTACTGCAGCACTGATATTCAAAACTGGCTCAGGCTGCTGATTTTTCCTCTGTCTCCAACAAATGCAAATGTATCTTTGTTCAAGGGTTGTTCAACTCCAGTCCTAGCGGGTTAAGACCTGAATGTAATGGTGTACAAGAGTGAACCTCAGTTTCACCTACCCACAGTATACAGAAAGTTTTGTATGAACCAGGTTTCATGGGAATATATAAGCATTCAGAGCCAGTGGGGACAGAGCCAGAGGGACAAATCCTGTTTGCATACAAATGCATAAAGTAAGGATGAAAGGATCTGTCAGGTTTGGCTCTCTCAGTTCCTCATTTAACCACACTTAAATTCAGTTCTCTGGATTTTGCAGCTATTTGCTTTAAAAAAAAAACAACTTATGAAAAACTCATCAGCATTTTAGTGCACATTTCTCCTAATGGCAATTTCAACCAATGTACATATTTTTGCAAGCAATTTCCCCTACTATAATGCATTTTTCAGTTATGTTGTGAACCACCCTGAGATGTTCAGATGAAGAGTGGCATACAAATTTAATAAATAATGATAAGAATATTTTCATTAATATCTTCATTTTATGCACGCTCTCCTAATATCTGCATTCTTGCAAACATTGTTTGGTTGGAGAATTGCATTGCAAAATTCAGATAGTTGTGAATTGCAGGGGGAGAGAATATCTGCACTTCAGTTCACTTATTGTTTTGAAAATTATGAATTTGATAGATTTGTGTAATCTCACTGTATACAAGTTGTACAAGTGACAATCAAGTATTTCAATTTGGTTTTGGATGCATACTGAATTGAATTTCTCTTCTATCCCTAGCATAAGCACAGGCTCAGTTTACAAAAAATTCTATGCATTGTGAGAATATGTGAGTGCTAGGGCCACTTTCATGTCGTGTTGTAATTTCAGTACATGAGTGTGTACATTATCTCTGCTTAGCTAGGCATAAACATTGAACACGGGGATGGAGGAATAGCTGCTTTCTACTGATCATAGTAGAGGTAAGTCAAATGGTTTTCAGTTTAAGTAGAACAAGAATTACTGCTCATAATTCCCGCCTACTCCATCATTTCCACAAAATGTGCATACAGTCATTTCAGGTAGGTAGCCATGTTTGTCTGACACAGTAGATAGATAGATAGATAGATAGATAGATAGATAGACAGACAGACAGACACACACACACACACACACACACACACACACACACAGTGTCATGTAGCACCTTAGATACCAAGTTTGTTTGCATGCACACGAAAGCTCATACCAAGAACAAACTTAGTTGCTCTCTAAGGTGCTACCAGACTAGATACAGATATAGATGATATAGATAGATATAGATATAGATATAGATATAGATATAGATATAGATATAGATATAGATATAGATATAGATATAGATATAGATGATTCATGCAGTGTTTATCTTGTCACAGCTACACAGCCAACATGACTCAATTGCATGTCAGTTGCATTAGATAAGATGCTAACTGGAGGCTTAAGGCCACAGCTACTCAAAAGGCAGGGAAAGCATTTGCATCACTACCTAAGTCTACAAGGAAAAGTTGAAATTCTGTCTGCTGGGCAGCACTTACAGGCACAGCAGTCTATTTTTCCAGAGAGCAATAGTGGCAGACACACATCTAAAGTCTTCACCACAGAGTAGTCTGTAACATGTAGGATGTTTGAAAGTAACCTAACATCTAAGCATGAGTTCAGGCAAAGCTCTCCTGGAAAGTGGGTTGTTTTTTTTTTAATTTCTGCAAATTAGGACTTGAGCAAATATTGTGTATCTAACTAAGCAAAGCAATTCTTGATTTAAAGCAGCGAAGTGAGCCTTTGTGTTTTCAGATTAACATCCATGAATTATGGAAAACACAATCATTTCAAAGCTTTCAGAGAAACGGTGTTTGGACAGTGCTTGCAAATTCAACGGTTTTCCCAGGGCATATATACTACTAGCATATTAAATCTTGGGACATGACATTCAAAGTTCCTCTCAAATGTACTAATCTTGTTTTAAACTTTTAGGTTCCATTTGTATTAATTTCTTCCTCATGATTAGGGAAATGCTTTTTTATCAGAAGAAAACTTGACAAAAATGAAGATCTAATTGTTTCTCTTCACGTGGTTATTCAACTAAAATGTTCTCTGCCTGCTAATTTCAGCTTAATTTAAACATAAAAGGAAATACATATTAGAAAGAACAAGCCGCAAATATTCTAGCAGAAGCTGTTCTAATGGGCCAAGCTTTGTGGTTTAATTATTAGATAATACAGAGGAATACAAAGAGTGGATTTTGCCTCTGCAAAAACTCCCAGACATAAAAAAAGATTAACTTTAAAGGACTTTCAGCTCCTTATGTCAATGCACAGAGTTTCAAAGTCTGGGAATCCAAATAAGGAAAGATACTTTTAAAATGCTAATTATAAAATATTATAATAACACTAATAACTTCTATAGTTATTAGTATTCATTGCAAAGCAGCAGCTATTATGCATGTTAGGTTGGATAGCTGGATATGGGTATACAGTGGTACCTCAGGTTACATACGCTTCAGGTTACAGACTCCGCTAACCCAGAAATAGTGCTTCAGGTTAAGAACTTTGCTTCAGGTTGAGAACAGAAATTGTGCTCCAGAGGCGCGGTGGCAGCGGGAGGCCCCATTAGCTAAAGTGGTGCTTCAGGTTAAGAACAGTTTCAGGTTAAGTACAGACCTCCGGAACGAATTAAGTACTTAACCCGAGGTACCACTGTATCTCTGTTTATGGTCCTAATAATGAATAAGCATATAGATCAGCTGTCAGGAACCTTGACTCTGCCCAGGGCTGTAGATCCATTGGAAAGTCAGCAGGGTGGAGCCAATAGGGCGCAGACTTTGCAACACTGAAGGCTTGCAAAGTTACCTCTTGCTCTGTCTCCTGTTTCCCCATACATCTCTCTTCATCTGTTTGGATTTCCCCCTTTCTTGACACAAGTATAAACCAATGGCATGGGCAATGCTTTCCTACCACCTTCCATCTCTCCATCCACTTCAGGTTTTTTTCTTCATTCCTTCCTCCCCTTAGCTCCATGTCACTTAGCACATCAATTGGCAATTTACGTAGGTGGGTGAGCCACCATTGTGGAAACCCTCCATAGTTAGAAGCTCCCTATTATCACATCGCATCCACTCATATGCAGAGTTTTGCAATGGAGTCCATTCAGATATTCAACTGCATATCAACAGGTATGATTAATTAAGAGATGAGAAATCAAGTTCATTCGTGACAGCCAGATTCATCTAAAAAGTATGATTTCCCACTTTGGATAAAATGAATAATCTTTCCAAGAATTTATTTAATAAAGCAAATATCTGATTTGAACCAATTCAGTTTACGTGTGCTTAATTCTTTTACCAAATAGTCCTGGTATTAGAATAAACTGTTTTTCATAGTGTAGTGGATTAGATTTTTATTAATGCTCCATTCAATAGTTTGTAGAGTGTATCGATTTTAATAAGACATGAATCGATTAAGGTAAAATGTCACTATATTTGCTAAGAACCTCGTATGGGGCAATCATTAAGTAATGTTAGAATTTTATTAAATCAATTTTATGCACTCCCTTTAATTAAGGAGAGATTTCCTTTGACTTTGCGTGTACAGCTTCAATAGAACTTTTACTGTATGTCAGCAAAAAAAAATATTAGAAATGAAAGGCTTACCAGAAATTACTAGAGTTATTAACTTGGTGATGCAGTTGACTTTAGGAGGGAAAAGGTGAGAGCCTTGATTAAAAGTCTGCTATTGCTTCTCAAGTTCAAAAAGGACCTTGGGAGGGGAGTATCATGGGAATGTTGTCCCTGTATAGAAGGCACTCTCTGGCAGGAATAAAGAAAAGCACAATGCAATCCTTTACATGTATATTCAGAAGTTAAGTCTCATTGAGTTGAAAGGTTTACTCCCAGGTTAGTGGTATATATTTGCAGCCCAAAGCATATTAGAAACAAATTTCTATTTAGCAATAACTATTTGGGGCATTGTGATTTGTAGTATTATTTTTATTAAGCTAAGGGTACATTCCACAGAATTAATGGTGAGCAATTTCCCACTGACTTGCTTCATATTTGGCTCAATCCCTTTCAGCTGTCTTGGAGATCTCTTGTAAAAAGCTCATTGTTTTGCCAAAGAGTTCTCCTCTGATTTCTAATGCAAGAATGGAAGATCTTCTACACAATGACAACCCCATAAATTACACATACAAAAAGGGAGAGACAGAAGGCCAAGAGAGCTGGCACTGTGCAAGAGGCAAGCAGGGAACGCCAGTGGCATATATATTCAAAGACTGAATACTCCACTTTTTTCTAACACTTAAGTCAACGGATGTTTCCATGCCCCTACTACTTCTGAACAGTATGTGGAATGTAATTTGCAGTGTCTTTCTGGTCTATGGATTGAGCTGGGAGGCATTGTAAACAACATTTCCCATGATCCTCAGTGTTTCCGCATAGTCCACATAAGCATCCAGGCCTTAAATATGAGACATTACTCCTCCTACCAGTCCTTCCAGTTGATGATCATACACTCCACCATTTATAAGAGTGCTTTTTGGGGTGGGCATGACCAGTAAGCCTGAGTGTAGAGGCAGTTGATACTGAGTTGACGTTCCTTTTTAACCAGGTCTTTGGTTGATTTGATTGACATACTATGCCCTTTTAAAATGTGTGTACGGGGGTGTTATTGGGTTGTTGTTATTTTGATTATGTATTTTGTGGTTTTATATTTTGATTTTATTCTGTGAACCGCCCTGAGACCTGTGGGTATAGGGCGGTATATAAATTCAATTAACAACAACAACAGCAACATGAGACGTTCCCTGCTGGATTAAACCAAGGACCTATCTAGTCCAGTATCCTGTTCTCACAGTGACCAGCCTGATGTTGGGTCTGCAAGCAGAACCCAAGTGAAAAAGCACTCTCCCAACTTGTGATTCCCGACCATTGGCAGTGGAAGTATGACACAGCCAATATGGCTAGTTGCTATTTCAAGCCAGGCTTAAGATTTTTTTAGAGAGGGTTTGAACTGATTGTGTAATATTTTGCAGCTTTCCAGATGGGGGAAATTCATTTCTGAAGCCCTCCAGTTAAGATTCCATCGCCACAAATCAGTTTACTCAAATAGGAGTACAGAGTAGCAGAAGAACAAAGCAGACATGCTACAGAAAAGTTATTGTCTTCTTGGGACTTTCAGAACTTCCACCAATCATTAATTCCAATTTAAAAAGACATCATGAACTACAGTTGCAGAAATGTTACAGATCAACGCAAGCGGTCGCGTCAGCTGTACATTTAACTTTTCCTGGCTGGGTTTGGGGCTCTTGGAGAGAGACTATTTCATACATGATACTATTTCGCACTGGCTGTTAGGAAGATGCCTTTTCAAATCGCCAGCAGGGGCCAGTGAGGTGGTTCTAGTAGGGACTTGAAAGTATACCAGAAACGGTTGAGAACTGAGGGACCACTAGGGGCGCATCAGAAGATGGCTGACAATAACATCTCTCCGACCCACACGAGGTAAATTGGAGGCTGTGATGGGAGTAAACAGCCTCCCCCCCCCCCAAGCGTGTGGGGGGGACTGCCCTTGCCTGCTTTGCCCTATACCACCCCTGAATTTGTGGGGATGGGGGCACTAGGGACAACGCCCTCCTGTGGGATTTCGGCGCTCCTGGACGCTGTCTCTGATCCACGCCACTAGCTGCAAGAACTTCAAAAGAAACAATTTGGATGAAGCGAATGCACATATTTCAAGGAAGAAGGGGGAGTAAAGACTGCTAACAGAAGAGATCTCTGATAAAACAAGACGAGTCGGAGGAACAAGTATAAATCATGAGAAGATACGCCAAGACTCGGTATGGCAAAGGGACTGATGGGGAGGGGGAAAAAAACCTTTCCTTTCTTTCCTTTATGTGATTAAACAAGAATCCCCCCCCATAAGTCAGAAATGTCGGGGACTTCCGGGTTAGCACCATCGGCAATGGCGGAGTTCCTCTGACCGAGAGGAACCCGCTCTGTGGAAATCAGGTCTTGCCGCCACGGCGAAGGCGGAGACCCTTCAAAAATCCCAGGCGGAGGAAGCCTGGGAACGTGGGATTCGGCTGACACCAGGAGCGCCCCCCCTACTCGCAGGGAAACCCTTTTTCGGGGATCCGAAGCGACGTGGGGTGAGCAGCGCGGTGTTTTGAATCGACCGCTATTTTTACGGAGTGAAGCCGCATAGCCGTTGCCAGAGAGCGCTGACTTTTTCTTGTGGACAATTGGACTCTAAACAAGTACCCGTGAGTAGAACGGAAAATTGGGTTTTGAAATACTTGAAATTCTTTAATTTGGCACCAAAGCGGGAAGGTTCTAAACAGGAAGTCCGCCTTCTGCTTTTTGTAAATAGACTGAAGCAAAGACGCCATAAGCTAAAGTCGTTGAAAGCTTTTGACAAAGGATTAAATTTCCATTGGACAAAATCTTATAACCCCCCCTCGGAAGCAGGAGAAGAGGGGGGTAGTCTCGGATTTAGTGTGCCTGCAGGAGAGAGCCAAAATTAAATTGCCACTGCTCCGAGCCTGGAAAAGGTCTGCCAGTTGACGTTCGGGTAAAGTTTATTGACAGAACGGATTTGACAGTTAGCACAAGAAAGATACTGTTTCCATTTGCCCTCTTTTGCGTTCAAAAAAAAGGAGGAAAAAGTAACCGAAAATTGAAGCTATTGTTATTCGTTTGAGTCGTGTTCAAAAAAATTGTTACAAGTGAAACTGTTCCCCTCTAGAGGGAGCATGTGAAACTGTTGCAGGAAAGTAACAAGGAGTACCCCAGCTGCAAGATAAAGTCTCTGAGAACCAGAGACTGACCTTGGACTTTTTCAAAATGTTGATAGGAGAAGCTATTGTGACTGCTTTATATAAGATAAATTATACGCTGGAACAGCTCCACAAAAAGACAGAGGACACTATATTTAAAATTGACAACTTGGAGCAGAAAGTGACTAACTTGAGCCAAAAAGTGAGCATCAATACAGAAACAATTCAGGAGTTGGCACAGGAACATATCTTGGCAGGACAAATGGTGGAGGAAAAGGAGAAAGGTGATATTGTGGAACTTAAAGTTGTACAAGCGGGTCCCTTAACTTCTCAGAAGCAAGTTGTGGATTACAAATCGAGGTCATTCAGGATTGAACTTAGCAAAAGCCAATTTTGGAGGTTTGGATCCCAACTTGGATTGAAGAAGGAAAGTTGGAAAGATTCCTCTATCCAGGGATTGATTGACTTTTGGGACATGGGTTTGGGTTTGGAGGTGCCTGAAGTTTTGGGGACATCTAGAAGTGGAAGAAGTCTGAAATATGTCCAGAAATTCTTTATTGACTTTACTTTTAACTATGGAAATTTGGCTGAATTGTTCAGAAGGAATAAAAGCATTGCTAGGTTGGAGTTTTCTCGAGATTTGCTCCTGAGTATCAAATAATATGAAGAAGATCCGCAGAAGGGGCTTGGAAAAGATTTAAGAGCCTCGGACATAAGATCTCCAGGTTGATGGACTATATGAAACTGACGGAAGGGACTGGCAGAATCCGAAGCCAGGGAGAGGAGATAGTGGAAGATTATTGGATAATTTAAAATGTTTATTTAGAAATATTGTTAAAGTAATGACTGTTAGAAAAATGATGGAATGACACTTTATGGATTTAGCAGAATTGATATGAGGAGTTAAGTACATATAGGTAATTTACCCATAATGGGAAATAAGGTTAAAGAATATGTTATTGATAAGATGACAGAAAATAGAGAAAGAGGGAAAGGATTTGCTGAAACAAATATTAGAAGTGGGATACAAAAAGGGAGGTGTAAGGAAGTCGAGGAAACAAGGCCAATGAAAGATAAGTAATGGGAAGATTGATCTGTTTTTAATTGTTTTTATTTTTCTGTATTTTGTATTTTTTTGTTTTATTATTATTTTTCTTATTTTTGTAACTTTTTGAAACTTTAATAAATATTACTTTAAAAAAAAACGTAAGTCAGAAATGTCGTTTTAAGGACTTAAGCTGTGGATTTAAGGCTGTGTGGAGATAAACTTTCGAACCAAAGCATGTTTTAAGAAGAGCGTGGAATGTATAAGGGCTTTGGAATGACGCAGTTAAAAATTCTGTCGCCATATTGGGAAGTTCTGTCGGAGGACTTAAGTCTGAGAGGAGAAATAGAGAAATAGAGCTGTTTTTATATTGTGGGCGAAACTCCTCAGTGGGACTTAAAAACGACAGTTCTGTAATTAATGATGGAAAGAGCGCTGTTATCTATGAAGGCGATGATATATGGAAACCATCTCAATTTGAGGATTGGAAGAACGGAAAAATTCACACAGGATTATTATTGGTGTTTATCGGCTTAAGGAGACTATCAGAAGAGATCAGAAAGAAAAAAGAAAAAATATATGAACAAGATGTGATGTGGAAACAGCAAGATAAGACTGGATAGAATTATGAACTTTGTTTGGACTGATTTGGACATTAACGTAGTGGCAAGAAGATGATCAGAATCCCCCTTCGGATCTTGAAATATGGGTTCCCTCAACAAAATTCAAAATTCGGCTTTGTAATTTGGAATTTATGTGATGTGATTTGATTTGATTTGATTGACCGGTTAATAAAAATTATTTTAAAAAAAGAAAGAAAAAGAAATGGTTGAGAACTGGCAATGGAGGAAGGGGGGCATCTTAGCCATCACTGGAGAAAAAGCACAGATCCTGATTGGCTACTATCTCATGCCTCAACTGAATATCAAGAGCCAATCAACAGTTTAGCACTTGAGCCTGAACTCACCAAGGCCTCCTGACTCTTTCTGATCAGGTTGCCTTCCCACCTCAGTAGCTGCATTCTGGCAACCTCCCTCACTGGTCACTGATGAACATCACAGCCTTATTCACCACAGGTTATCTGTACAAACATTTAATGTTTTCCAGAATATTTACACCAAGATGAAAAAAAACAATTTTTCTAAAAGAGGGTTTTTATTATGCAGTTTGATTTTTTTCATTACCATTACCAATATGGCCATAAACTACAAGACCAAAAATAAAACAAAAATGTTTAATCATAGTAAAACAAAATATTGCAAAACCAAACAAAAATAACAGCAACAAAAATCTGAGATGGCTTTGGAAATGAGAATAAGAAAACCATTGTTTACCAGAATGAATTTGGGCTGCTGAAACTCCAGAGAGCGTAGCGTGGCAATTACATAAGAAAGCCTTTAGCCTAATTATGACTTCCTTACTATTTTATTTGGGCTATCAAATTTTCATATAATAGCTTGCACAGCAGGTAGAAGCTGGTATATGTAAACACTTAAAAGTTATCTTTTATTAATATGGCATCATGAGTGAACAGTACAACTTGTTAGAAACAAACAAAAACCAGCAATTATACTGTGCTATGAAAATTCCAATATTATTCTTTCAGATTTAGCAATTGTTGGTATCTGTCTGTCTTCAGAGACAATGGAGTGCACCCCTGAGGTGAAGTCAAACCACTATGTTAGCAGGACCAAAGTGACCTTCCCAGGGTGCAAGCCTGGGTAGTGTATGTGGAGGTCCTGGACTTCCCAGACAACAAGACTCTACTCTTGGTCTCACTGATGTCATCCAAAGGAAAGCAGAGCAGTATGCTTGGCACTAGCTTGGCTGCAGGAGTTGCTGGAAGGAGGTGTACAAAGCACCATCCAACCATCTTAGGGACTCCCTAAGATTTGTGTAGGGTTAGCCTTTTCTTCTCCAGAAGATATCCCATAACTCCTTGATGGGCTACCTTCCCAGGCTGACAAGTCCCATCTGCCCCTCACTTCCCTCTACAGCACATGAAGAAATGGTCTTCTTGACTGTTGGACTCAATATTGGTCTTGTCTGCTCAATCCACCAGAGCCTATTTTCACATGCAGGCAAAGTCCCTAACTCACTGAGGGTTTGAGACCCATCGGCTACCCTCATCTGGTTTAGCTGGCCAGTTGAAGCCATTCCTGGGATGTGGCCACTGCCACAAGCTGACAGCTTCTAGGAGCCACAGATTGAGACCTGAGTTCAGGGTAGGGACCAAAGGTGGACAAGCTACCCCAGAAGGACCATGACATGCCCCCCCACCAGAGGTACCAACCCTCCCCTAACACCCCAGTAGCTTCTCAAAAATGTCAGCCACACACCCTAAAAGGGGTGAATGAATCCCAATTTCAGCTTCTCTCAGTTTCTCATTTTTCCAATCTCATGTTCAGTTTTCCATATTTCCGAATCAGTGTGTGATTTGTTTGTTTTTCAGTCTTCAGGAATATTCATTGGAATTTCAGTCATGATTTCTCCTAATATATACATTTTCATGTGCAATTTTACCCAGCATACACATTTTTGTAAAGCTATTTTCAAGAAAGTTATTTTCAAGCATGCCAGTGAGTTGTAAAGTCGTTGTTAATGGATACGGGAGATATTCAGCTCAGTTTGCATTTCAAATATGAAATGTCCTCATTTTGTATTCTATGAAACTGAAATGTTGGCATCCCTCAAAAGTCTCACTTTTTCAAATGTTACAGCGCAGTTGTCAAACTCAATATTCTGTACAAAAATGTGGATATTAAGGGAAAGTGTTCATTAATGCAGGAATTAATGAAAGTAACATGATGGATAGCTCAGTTGGTATAGCATGAGTCTCTTAATCTCAGGGTCGTGGATTCAAGCCTTATATGGGGGGGAGGGGACAACTAGACGATCCCTTTCAACTCTACAATTCTATGATTCTATGAAAAATGCATTTGCTTGTAAAAATGTATATAACCACACTAAAATGCTGATGAATTTTCATGAGGACTTAAAAAAAAAAAAGAGAAATGCAAAATTGTGGAAAACAGAATGGAAATTGGCAGTGTTGTTCATCCACACTGATTACATTGGGATAGCAAAAGAACTCAACACAGCCCAGCACATGGTTACTCTATGCTGTTTTGCATTCTTATTATAAGCATGCAAAACGTGCTTTAAATGTACACAGAGGGAAAGCACAGCATCCACTCACTACTGGCCCTCTTCAGGTGCCCACACCAACTGCATATCGTAGATTATGTTTGCACAGTTGGTGGCTACTGCAGCCTCATTGTGTGGCCACATCTTGCACATGCACAATGTCTGCATGCATGGGCTAATTGCCAGCATTTCTCTGAATGTGCACGCGGGTGGAGGCAAGTGAGCATGATCCCTACATATATTCAGACAAATGTCTGAACGGTGCTGTAGAGAAGCAGAGGCATGGTTTACTACATAACCTGAGAAATGTCAGTCACTTTCCGCATTTTTGACAACAATCATGCACTTAAAAGAAAAAAGAAAAAGATGACATGCCACAACATCTGTGGAAGTCATATATTAGCATTTGACATATTTACTCTGGAGTCATCTTAATTTTAAATTATATTGATGTCCCTCTTGAAAACTCCCATACTGCACAGATAGTTTGTCAAACTGGATGAAAAACTCCACCATTTCTTTTCTTCCTCTGCTTTAGAAAATGCCCCATACAAAACAAATCTTTCTGTTTTTCATGCTAGTGCTGAATAAACAGATTTTTTTTTACATCTAATACACAGTTATGAATTGCAAACCTGTCAGAATCCAATTATTAATCTGATATTTAGATACTTCTTTCAGCCCTTGTAAGAATTCTGCTAGCTCAGCTCTGAATAATTGCACTTACAGTTGGCTCATACGCCAGCCTTTGTGGAATATAATGCAAGCATATTTTGCTCATATTCGATAACACTTCACAGCACAGGGGGGCAGAATAAGCACCATCAAATTATATGTGCTGAATTAAATTCTGGTAAAGTGCTTTATTTTAATATTTGAGTGCATAAGAGTCTGTTTTTAATAAAAAATATGCACTGATGAGAATTATAATAGAGGAATGGAGAGATATTTCAATTCAAACTTCTTCCCCTTATTATAAAACCACTTTTAAGGGGCAGAGGCTGTTAGAATCAATGCTGTAGATTTGTTTCCAGTTACTTAATTACTCTGTCTGTATGATTAATAGCAGATCTATTTACTAATTTTAAAATAGCATACCCTTAATAGTCATGCATTTTTCTAACTGTGTTCCATTTTCAATATTTTTACTTCTTGCGTCCAAGAATTAGTTTCTGGATATTGCATTTGGCATTGTTTTTACCTACAGTATTTATGATTTCCATCATAAAACAAATACTCCTCTAGTTTACAATCTGTACTGGGCAGATGGTCAACTAAAAAGCACAGAATGATTCCTTCAGGTATAAATAACTTGGCCAATTAGAATTTACACAAAATGTATCTATGCCATCCAGTGATGTGGACAGAATATTTTTGGTGCTTTCTTTTTCCACGAAACCTTTCCCATTTCATGAGCTCATTAATAACTATGAATGGATGCCAATTTCAAATATAATTGTAGGCAAGCTTGCTATTACCAACTTTGTTTCCTAAAAGCAAGTTAAATAAGCACGTTAAATTAGATAACTTTCTAGGGCATCAGAAAATTTTCTTGACACAACTGAATTTCTCCTCCATGTAAATTATGCTGTGAGTATTAGCCTAATTTACATAAGACATTTTTCCAGCTCAATATTTTCTACAAAATCTAACATCGCTAATGCCAACTCTGTCAATTTTTTTTTTATTAAAGGCAGCATATAAAGTCATTAAAGCAAATCAACAAAATATTATAGCAATGAAAAAGACAGCCAGGCAGGCAGTGGATAAAAGGAGAGTCTGCCATTTTAAAAATGGTAGATAAAATTGATAAGGACAGGTTCAAACGGCTACCCTTATGAATCAAAATTAAATTCAAAACTGAGGCTTGTGTCCAATACAGCACAAGGATTTCTGTTTGCAAAATGGGACTATCCCATCTTTTCTCGCCCTGCATGCACTCTGCATCCTCCCCAAATTTGTTTCGAAGAGTTGAGGGAGCCCCAGGAGTAAATCCTTGCACAGATGAGGCATTTATTTAGTGCTGCATTGGACGAAAGGCAAAACTATAAGCATTACCTCACATCCAAAAATGACAAAATGCAAAACCAATTAACAGTACAATTCTAATTATGCCTACTCAGAAATAAGTCTTATTGAATTCACTGAAGCATGCTTCCAGCTAAGAAAGGTTAGGATTGTAGCCTAATTCTAGCAAAATGAATTTTTTTAGCAAAACCTCAAGTAGACAAGACAGCCTTTGCCTTCCACCTAAAACTACCTGCTGAAGAGGAAGTTCCATAACTATAGAACAGGCACGTCCAACTCCCAAGAGACTGTGATCTACTCCCAGTATAAAAAAACTGGCAGTGATCTACCCAGAGAGCCAGTGTGGTGTGAGAGCCAGTGTGGTGTAGTGGTTAAGAGGGGTGGACTCGTAATCTGGTGAACCAGGTTTGCTTCCCCTCTCCTCCACATGCAGCTGCAGGGTGACCTTGGGCTAGTCACACTTCTCCGAAGTCTCTCAGCCTCACTCACCTCACAGAGTGTTTGTTGTGGGGGAGGAAGGGAAAGGAGAGTGTTAGCCGCTTTGAGACTCCTTAGGGTAGTGAAAGGCGGGATATCAAGGCCAAACTCCTCCTCCTCCTCCTTCTTCTTCCCATTGTCATTACACAGAGCTTTTTTGGGGGGAGGATTGAAAAGAGTTGTTGAGCTTCTTTGGGGGAAATTGCAAAAAACAGCTCACCCAACAGTCCACCCCCTCCCTCCATCCCCCCCCCACTCTGCCAACAACCCAGCTTTCCTAGCAGCTGCAGTGGCGGTAATGCGACCTAGCGCCAGGGGCAGGGTGGGGGGTGACATTCCTTGCCAACTTTATCTAATCCTGCGATCAATCAGAAGCACCACGGCGATCACTTTCCCTAATCCCGCAATTAATCTGGAGCACCCTGGCAATCTACCTGTCGATTGCGGTTGACCGGTTGAGCATGTCTGCTATAGAACATACAAAGAGCCACACTTAAGCAAGCCAATCAGTGGCGTAGCGTGGGGGGTGCAGGGGGGCCGGCCACACCGGGCGCAACATCTGGGGGTTAGGGTTAGGGGGCGCAAATCTATGGGTTAGGGGGCGCAAATCCACGGGTTAGGGGGCGCAAATCCACGGGTTAGGGGGCGCAAATTACTTGCCTTGCCCTGGGTGCTGACAACCCACGCTACGCCACTGAAGCCAATGGCTTATCTAGCTTCCCATAGTGGCCAACAAGGAGACACTAGGAAACTCACAAGCAGACCAGGAGTGCAGAAGCCCCTTTTCCCACTGCTGTTGTCAGTAAATGATATTTAGAAGAATTTTGCCCCGAAACCTAAACGTTTAATGTAACCTTCATGACCAGAAGCTATGAATACCCTTATCATGTTCCATAATGTGTTTGTATATGTTCTTAATTAGTTTTATTCTGTTTGAAATTTTGTAAGCCATCTTGAGAATTTTGATTCGAAGGACAGAGTGTAAATCTTTATTTTCAAAAGCGGTTGCTGATGGATGCAAATGGATGGTCATCTATCGTCCCTCATCAACATGTGTAATGCCAGCAAGGACTGTGGTCACAACCCAGCCCTGGTTTAAGATGGAGATCAAATTATTTCATTTTACTGCAGTGGCTAAATCCCCTGTGAAAAACCATACACTACTAATTTCCACCATATATTTATGCAGGATTACAGGCTCCCAAATTTTCAAGGGAAATTAAAGGTGTGCCTAGCCTTAAATACAAATATTAAAGGTGAAACTGGTTTGCTCCCAAAGATTCTCATTTTCTTTGTAGATTGTATTCATAAATATTCCCCAGATGAAAATTCAGTACATGAATATTTTCTGAATTTATTGAATTTCAATAAATTTGCTGAATTTAGCAACTTAGTAAACTAAGTAATATGTGATTTACATATTTGACAGATATCTTGTGTATTTGGTAACTAGTATACAATGGCATTTGAGAGAATTGATAGCTGATGCAACGGTATAGCAGGGCTTTTCAGATCACAGTTCAGTGATTGCACACTGCTGAAGTTTTCGAAGTAGTTCTTATAAACCATGTTCAGATTCAAAATTTGCTTCAAAATGTTTTATTCAAAAAACCTGTATGATGAAAATTCAAAATATTGATTTTTGAATATTCATTTCTACCCTGACACCTATTCATCAAAGCTAAGTAATGCCAAAAATAGTCAGAAGAGGGCTCTGTTCTTCCTTCCCACCAAAAGTGTCAAAATAAAGTGTATAAATCCCACTTAACTGGGCATTAGCTCCCCTGGAAGTATAATTTCATCTTGTAGTATATTTAATGCTTATGGTTCATCTGAAGGTGTGTCTGTTGTATGATAAGAAATCACCAAAGTTCCCTGCAGAATTTGTTGAGCACAGATAGTTGCAATAGCTCATTTACACCCTTGTAAAAAATGTACAGAATGCATATAGCACAATTACATAACAATAGATATTAATATTAATTTGCATTCACAAGGAAAATTACTAAGAACACTCCTTCTCAGGGTCATTGCCTGGTGGTCCTCACTCAACCCCCTCAACCAACATCTTGTCTTCTCCCTCTTAGCAAGAATGCTAACACAACTGTCACTTGTTCTCTGAAAACTCCAACGGGTGCTGGCTATTTTAAGGGGATCTATTATTACTATAGGGACGCGGGTGGCGCTGTGGGTTAAACCACAGGGCCTAGGACTTGCCGATCAGAAGGTCGGTGGTTCGAATCCTCATGATGGGGTGAGCTCCCGTTGCTCGGTCCCTGCTCCTGCCAACCTAGCAGTTTGAAAGCACATGAAAGTGCAAGTAGATAAATAGGTACCGCTCCAGTGGGAAGATAAACGGCGTTTCCGTGCACTGCTCTGGTTCGCCAGAAGTGGTTTAGTCATGCTGGCCACATGACCCGGAAGCTGTACGCTGGCTCCCTCGGCCAATAAAGTGAGATGAGCGCCAACTTAAAGATTATTCTAATGCCAACTTAAAGATTATTCTAATGCAGAGGCATAGAGCAGGTCTTTACACATGTGAATTCACAAATATTGAAATCCTTACACATTCCTGGTTTCAGGTTGAAGTGAGCTGTCGGTCCTGAGGCTGAAGAGATTGAAGGGCATGTCACTCGCTTCCTTGACAGGGAGTTACCTGATTCGAAATTGGGAGGCCTTTTGAGATTTAAATTTAACTGATGAACATACTGTGGAAGTTGTCAATAGATATGCAGCAGGCATTCTGAGGCATCCATGATGAATATGTTTCTGTGTCGGACATGGCTCCATGGAGGAAGACTTGGAAGTCCCTTTAAAAACAATTCTATCATATTTCAGAGGAAGAGCCAATACCAGCTGAGGTCCCAGACAAGAGAAGATCAATATGTTTTCAGTGTTTAGTCTATGCCCGAGAGAGTGATTAGAAAGAGTCCAGAAGCTTGTCAGTTATATTGGGCTTTGTTTGATTTAAGAGAATAACTTAAAGTAGCATAAGGAGAAAATAAAGGAGAGAAGAAGAAGAAGAAGTATGTGAACAGCAGCGGGAACCTATAGAAACAGCAGATTTGATACCAAGAGTCATTCCTCAAACCAAAATTCTGTTGTGCTTTACTATTTGTACTTACAATGCTTAAAGATTTCAATAATGATTGGGTTTTATTGCTGTCAGCATGAATGTGTTATATTAATTGTATCCAATAAAATCTATATTCCCTTGTGCAAAACTCTGCAAGCAACATTTTTCTGTACTTCTAGTCTTGTCTGTTTGATTCTCATGGAAGATTAGCAGGGAAACAGAGAAGGCAGCTCTAGCTTTCTACCCATTGGAGATGTCTCTGAGATATCCCTATGACCATGCTACTGCTTTAGAATCCTGGGCCTTGATCATGCTTTGCTTATTCTACCCTTTTCTTTCAGCCTGCAAGTCTAAGATATAAAAAAATATGAATGTGTAATCACTCTGTGCTAGGTCCTTCTCTACTTTTCTGTCAGCTATATCTATTTTTCAACTCTAGGTCTACGGGCTCTACAAGAAGTGGGGCTGTCTAAATGCTGCCAGTACTCCTAGACCCCTCTTCCTATGATATTTGCCCTACCTGACTAATTCCTTGTGCTCAGTCAAGGGACAGACCGTAAAGAAGGTTATTTAATACAGTCAAAAGCACAATGTGTCCAAATTCAGTCTGAAGGATGGACATTATGTTTAACAGCAATACGCCCAGTGGAACAGAGTGAACATTTCATTATCTATGGTGACTGGATTGCCTGAAGTTGTGTTTTTATCTCCCAGGATCACAGTTAATTAAGTGTAGAAGAGAAACCAGGAGGTGCCATCAGGAAAATGAGTGAACCATATGTTGGTAGAAAAACAGAAGCATTCATGCACTGTGTGGGGATGACCTCTGGATGGTCCTGAAATTCAGACAGCTATACAATGGAGCTGGCTTTTGTTTCCAGCTCCCTCAATGAAACGCTAATACTAAAAGGTGGAGAGAGAGAGAGAATAATACTGCTTCTTGCTGGAAGGGTTTTCCATTTGAGGCTGCATCATGGCCTCTCCAAAGGCTGCATGCTAGCTCAGATGTGTGTCATTCATGTGCCCTGTCTCACTGCACACATGCACACACTTACATAAAATGTACAAACCACACATGTACATCCACCACGTACATCCACCACACATATAAGACACATATACAAGACCCAGTGGAAGTGGGGACAGGTGCCTTCGAGCCCTTGATCAATGACCCCTTGTTTAACTTCTTTGACCTTTCCAAGCAGGGAAATGTTCAGAGGTCAAATACCTTCATCAGGAAGCTCAAATGAAGCTTTTCACCCACTCCACAAGTTCATTCAATCCTTACCAGCATGTTATTATTAAGAAAACACTCACCTGTAATATTTCTTTTCCTCACATTAAATTACATTCCTGACCTTTTTGTGTTTTTTTATGTATTGCATTTTTATTCAGTTATGCATGCTGGTTGTGGCGGTATTTGCAAGCACTCAGAGCATAAATCCCGATCTTATTCCTTAACCAATTCACTGAACATCCCTGCACCACTCCCTCACCTTTTCGTTGTTAAATCATGAAATTTGCCTTATTAAACTAAATGAGCAGCCCACCCTTATTTCCTTATTAAATTCCACCCATGATTGATCCTTCTTAAATTAATGTATTTTTTAACATTACATTTCTCACTGATAGATAATATATTTATAAAGTTGTGACTTGGCTGGGTCTCCGGGGCTTGCTTTTGTGGTTGCTCTTGGAATATGTTGTATCTATCCACACCAGTAACGAGCACCAAAGCAGTTTGTTCTTTCTCTAGTTCACTTTAAGCTGCTTCCAGGAGAGGGGTATAGTTTGTGGGGCACTGAAAAAGCCCTGTCTAGTCCATCAGCTGCTACTAGTCATGAAGGCTATGTTTTACCTCTGCTCAGAGACATTATGCCTCTGAATACCAGTGGGCAGAGTGCTGCTGTGCTCATGTCTAGCTCGCAGGCTTATCACAGGCATCTGGTCGGCCACTGTGAGAACAGGACGCTGGACCCGGTGGGCCAATGGCTTGAACCAATAGGTTCATCCCAAGTTCTTACGTCCTTAACATTCTGGTCTCACAGTGGCCTGGGAAGTCTGCAAGCAGGACACGAGTGCAAAAGTATTCAGAGGCATAATGACTGACTAGAATGTTTAGGAGGAGAAATAAACAATTTAAATAAATACAGAATTCAAAATGACACTTCTGAAATGCACACATCTTTATTTCTTCCTAGTAAAATGGGACAAGGTCTAAAGGTCACATCTTGCTGGGATTCGGGATTTTGGATATGGATTTCTAGTGCTTGGGAATGAGCTTCAGGAAGGGACATGGGAAGGGGCTTCAGGAACTTTCATTCACATGAAATATACAAATACTTGTATATTTGGATCTGGGACAGGTCTGACATGGAATTCTAGATCAGCCTAGATACAGCCTGGCATACTAAAGTTGTTCACCAGAATCCCTGATCTGGACCTTGTGTAGAAATAAATTCCAGACCCGCCAAATGTCCCTATTTTCCAGGGACGTCCCTGATTTAGAGAAGCTATCCCGGTTTATGATTTGATCCCAGAATGTCCCACTTTTCCATAGGATGTCCCTATTTTCATTGGAGAGATTTTGGAGGGTATGGAGTTATCCAGCCCCTGAGCTGTCTGAAGGCAATCCTGTATATGAGAGGGTTTTTTTTTAATGTTTAATGTTTTATTATGTTTTTATACATGTTGGAAGCTGCCCAGAGTGGCTGGAGCAACCCAGTAAGCTTTGTGGGGTACAAATAGTAAAAATATCATTATGGAATAAAAAAAGGTAAAGGTACCCCTGCCCGTACAGGCCAGTCTTGCCAGACTCTAGGGTTGTGCGCTCATCTCACTCTATAGGCCGGGAGCCAGCGCTGTCCGCAGACACTTCTGGGTCATGTGGCCAGCGTGACAAGCTGCATCTGGCGAGCCAGCGCAGCACACGGAACGCCGTTTACCTTCCCACTGGTAAGCGGTCCCTATTTGTCTACTTGCACCCAGAGGTGCTTTCGAACTGCTAGGTTGGCAGGCGCTGGGACCAAACGACAGGAGCGCATCCCGCCGCGGGGATTCGAACTGCCGAACTTGCGATCGGCAAGTCCTAGGCGCTGAGGTTTTACCCACAGCGCCACCCGTGTCCCTATCATTATGGAATGGGATGTCCCTATTTTCATCAGAGAAATGTTGGAGGGTATGGAATTCTCTCCACTACAAGAATGGGTTTCAAAGCTTTACTGAATGGTAACACATTGCAATCACACAAAGAGATTCAGTCCTTTATGCAGTTCAGTAAGCTTTCCTCTCTCTAGTCTCAGAGCAAGATCCTAAGCTTGTTCTTCATTGCAGAACTTCTCTGCAAGTGCTGCTGCTGCTATTAGCCATTTCCAACAACCACATAGTGGCTTCTCAAGTTTGAGCTTCCTGCCGTGAGAGCTCTGCAGCAGGAATTTCCTGCAAAGAGTCATCAGATAGTTTAGCTCACTGAAATAGAAAAACTCCAGTCTTTTCTGACATTTATTATGGCATTTTAAATGCAATGCATTCAAACACAGCATTTTATGTACATTAAACTTATAACTTTAACATGGCATTCCAGTGAGCTCCTCACTTTCCAGCTTTGGTCAGCATTCTTCTTCAGATCCAGTATAACCTCTGTCCAAACCTTTCGTATGCAGATTCTTGTTAAATCAACCTTCTCCAGGAGATAATCAAATTAAAGTGGGAGAGCACAGTGTGTGTGTTTTTGCTTTTTTGCTAGGCCTAAGAGATGGAAACATCTGTGTGAGAAGTGGGAGAAGAGGGGGGAAACATGTTGAATTAAAGAAGATCTGTTCTTTCAAGGGAAATAAGATGTCTTGTCTAAATTAAAGTAAAACTGTCAGGTAGAGGTGAATGAATCACTTCTGACAGAAAGCACATCCTCTTCAACAATTTACTCCTTCCCTGGGCATTTACCATGTCTGGAGTCAATCTTGGGGCAAACAATTTGCAAGGTTCTAGTAATAAATCATCCATGTTTTACTCGTTCCCAGCACCCAGCCTGATTCAAAAAGCCCCACAGTTGGAAGTAGAAGATAAAGGAAATCCACAGGGATAGGCTGCTGTCCTGAGATGATAAATCAGCTCAATATAATTGACTGACAGCTTCAGGAAAGGCCTGCGTACACAGCCATCACAATACAGCTTTTGGGAATGTGAGATCTGGGGGCTAGCCATATTCCATGCATGGCATCTGCATTGTCCAGCCTGGTATAGTCCCACTTTGCCCCTTTCCTCTGCCACTGCTGAGCATTGTTCAGAAATGGACCTAGAAGGGAAGTTATGAAGCAAAATATGCAAGTACCTTTCTAAGCAATTTCTGCAAAATGAGCCAGCCTGGCTATTCCCACCTGCCCGTGCATTTAGCCAATGAGTGAACTCACAGTTGCAATTAATAAGTGATTTATTTATTTTTTGACACCAGGCAGAAAGAATCTCTGGGGTCCTTAAAAACTTCTATTTCCCCTTTCTCTTTAATGCACTTTTCCTGGTCAGTCTTAGGCAGAAATTCAAAAGTTCCTTTTAAATGAACTGCAAATATCTAGTATTTATGCTAAAATAGAAAAAAGGGGGAAATTGTATTTTTTCCCCCTGTATGAATCTAAGAGTGACTCAAATTCCCCCTCTCGTTAACAAACAAAAAAGAATAACACATTTAAAATGTGTTTCTAATTATTTTTTACAGGTGCCTCTCTAAGCCAAGCATTTAATAACCTTGGCTGACTCTTGATTATAACATAAACTTTTACATATTATGCTATTCCCCCTTGTTGTACTCTGTCATAAATTTCCAAATGAGCTGTTTATGCTAACGTTAGTAGACAACAGATAATTATCTCCAGATTCAATCAACGCATTTGATTTGGACTTTGGACAACAAGTTATTTATAGAATAGGAAGCCAATATTATTTTTTTATTTTACAAGAAATAATAACATAGTATCATCCTTTGAAATATCAGAATTATCTGTAACATTTTCCTGTTTTATATCTGAAAATATGCTCATGTATGAACATTTTTATCAGTCTTGATAACTGGACTTTGGGTGGTATCCAACTGATTCAGAGTACACTGAATAAAACCAACAAATTTCAGTCAGTTACACCACTATATTGTTATATGCAAATAATTTCATAATGCAGAGGAATGTGTAGAAGTATGAGAGGTAGCTTGTCTCCATGAATGATATTTTATTAATATTTGGATGCAAAGAATCATGAGTGGAGGGCAAATGGTGATAATAAGCTCTGTTCCACAAACACAGTGCAAGAGGCTTCTCAAGAGTATACACAGTGTCATGGCAAGTAAGTGGATTGTGTAGCCGTGCTCATACTACTCTCAATTTGTGAAGAAGAAAAAATTACACATTTGTAAAGAATAAAGCTGTCTTTGGATTGAAACTCATGAGAGGGTGGAACTTAAAATCTTTAAAAATGATAAAGAAAAGTTATAAATAACACAGGTATCCAGCTGACCTCTTACAGCTTACAGCTTTATTTTATTATTATTTATAGAGCACTTACAGTGTTTATAGTACCAGAAGTGCTATGTGCTTGTTAACGTGGCCTCAAAGTAAAGCTGTGCTCCACTGATGGTTGCCTAGCACAAATGGCATAAAAGTGGAAATTAAAAATGAAACGTACTTTAAAGCTAATTGAAGGGAGGCTGTTTTTGTAGTTAGTACCCAAACAACTTGCAGAACCTTGAAAAAAAGGCTACAGATGGTTGCCTTGCCCATCCCTATGGCCAGCCTTCCTTAGGATATTTCTTCCCTTGGATGGGTGAATCTGTCCATTTCAGTTTCTTTCAATTTCTGTTTTTCTGCTCGTAAGTTCAATACTACACATTTGGACATCAGTTTGCTGACTTTTTTTTTAAAGTCCTCATACAAACCCACTAGCACTGTAGTGAGAATCCATCCTAATATACACATTTCACCCGCAATTTTGTCTTACAGAGCATTTATATACAATGCCATGCATTTTGGTATGTTGTTTTCACCAATATATACATTTTTCTGAACACTGCACCTTAATATATGACTTTTGGTGCACACGTTACTTGGCTGAAGAAGTGTACATTTTGAAGGATGGCTGTGTTATGGAACAATTAATTGGAAAAATTGTGCTTTGGTTTGCATGGTGTTTCAGAAAGGGCTAATCGGATAAGCTGACCTTTAAATGCAAACTGGACAGAATTCTCTCCCATCTCCAACTCCTGCAACTGAAACTTTTTGATTAGAGAAACTTTTTTTCCTGCCGGTAAGCCCAAGCAGATCTCAGCACACACCTGCTTTAGTCATGCATTGCATTAGCCTGGAAGTGCCAGAGGCCATTGATTTAAAGACAATAGCACTTTTTTTTTACTGCCAGTCATATCCATGGATTGCTTTCTAAAGAAAACAAATAGCTCTATTCAGAATCTTTGTTTCACAAAATCGTGTATGAACTTCTGTGAAACAAAAAATAAACTTGCAAGAGTCCTTGTAAAGTTTCAATTGAAAAGGCAAAGCCAGAGGAATAATAGCCAAATGCCAAGCAGAACACACTGTGTTGGCATATCCTACAGCTATGTTTGCGTATTAGGTTAATACTTAGTTCTGCTATGGGGGATGGAAAGGAAGAAATTGCTGCCTTCTCTCAGCTGGTTAGAAATGAAGGAAAGCCTCTGATAGTAAGAAAACCCAACAAATGAAAGGGAAGGTAGGGAGAGAAGGTTAAACATACCGCCACACCCGCAGAAACAAAGGCCTGAGGAAAAGGGTGTACAAAGGACATCTAGCGAAAGTAATACCAGCATGAGCAACAAAGACAGCAAGAAGAACAAAGGCATGAACAGAACAGCTGGAGGTGTTAGGAGTGCTAATCACACTCTTGGAACTATTATCCTACATGAAACACACTCTTGTATTTTTATTTTTTTTAAGGAACCAGAGAGGCCTTACAACACAACCAAAAATTCAGATGCGATCAGTGTTATCACATCAGTGGGCAGAAGAATCAAAATAGCAGGAAACTTTTTTGGCTGGCATTCAAGAAAAAACACAGGCGGGCTTCTTCAGGCTGTGGATTCAGCAGCATAAGAAAAGTCACCACTGAAAAGTGGAGAAGGGTGGCAGATATTTTATGATGCACTGTGATGTAGACTCAGCCCAGTCGTCAGGAAGCAAGTCCCAGGGATTTCAGTAGCACTTGCAAGTGCAGTGACTTTCTCCTTTTGGTTTCCTTCGTACCATAGCGGGTATCTGGGCCAGGTACCGAGCAATAAGGTACCCAGATCAAAAGTAAGGACCGTAGTTCAGTGATAGACCAGGTGATTAGCATGCTGGAGGTTCCAGGTTCTAATTCATGCATGTCCAGCTAAAAGGCTCAGGAGCAGGTGATGGGAAAGCAGTAGCTCTGCCTGAGATCATAGTGAGCTTCTGCTTGCCACGATGGACAAAATCAGGCTCAATGGAAAAATAGTCTGACTTGGTGTCAAAACAGCTTCCTGTAAGAGGATTGGCTTTTCATCCTCATATTCCTCTGCATTTGAATAAGAGTTGCCAAATGTCCAGGATTATATAGGGAGGAGTTCAACATCTTGCTAAGGTGATGGCTCCATCAAGACAAGCATTTCAGTCCCTTCTGTGGACTGTTCTGGTGGTTCTCCTGGTCCCTCCAGAGCCAGTTTGAGAGTGGTGCAGGGGCACATGAGGGTGGGGAAGAGAAAACTTCTACTAGTGGAAGTTTTTACACAGGATTTTGCTAGCAGGACTCATTAGCTGAATCTGGTCCATAGAGTCAGCAGAACATTGCCCTCTCGGCCAGCTGCTTGAATTGGTGGATGCAAAACTTTGGGGAGAGAGTCCCTTTAAGGATTTTGTATATTATTTTGTTCAGTATTAGTCTATATGGGGGGGTATGGAAATTGTAGCTTCACATGGTGGGGATGATGAGATTTATAGTGCACAGTGCTCTCATTAAGATGTGCTGTGACTCTGATTGCATACACACTGAGCTACTATGTGGAGGTTCATTGGGCCACCATTGAATGCACATTATACCAAACGCTAGAGCACACAAGAACCTGTCCAGACACAGAAGAGAACACTCTCTTGCAAAGGAAATGTATCCAGCCTATGCACACTTTTTAAAAAACTGAAAAGAGGGAGACTTTTGGTTCAAGAGGAACCTTTTCTCTTTTTTATAGTCATGGCTTTTCCTCAAACATGTCCTAGTTCCTAATCCAGACTCCACTTCTTCCTGATTCCTCTGTTTCGCCTGTCTACTGTGTCCTGCATGCGGTATTTATGAGAAGTTACTTTGGAGTGCGACTTCCTACCAAACTACATTTTGTTTCCAAGACCATATCACTGATTTCCCCAGATCATGGATGTGCTGGTGTGTGCCACAACTACTGAATCTTCCTTAGCACTGGTATATGCCAACCTATCTAGATGGCAGGAGATAATATCCCCCAATGACTAATTCCCTTCTAAGGCATTGTTTTCTTCTTCCTTGGAGTGATGTCCCCCATCCCTGAGAGCTCCATTATCAGTGACAGTAAGAAAAGTAAAGAGCATTAAAGAACCTGTCACATTCAACATGGGGTGCCTCTGTCAGATTCAAGAAGGTCTCGTCTACAATCCTCTCTGCCTCTCTCTCTCAGCTTTTCCAGGGAAGCTATCTTGGCCTCAAAGGAGCAGACTTGGCCAATATAACAGAACTAATATAACTGAACAAGTCTGGAGTGTTTTGACTAAAATAAGTTGATTCAGTTCCTAGCTTCTGCTGCTTCTTGTCTTAAATTCACCTGAAATTGAGATTAATGTTTGGTGTGTTTGAAGCGCAGACAAGCTCCACACCCCCATAGTCATTCAGATATCTTAAGCAGTTTCACTCAGAAAGAGAGGCGAGAGAGATGAATGAGACTGGCCACAAGGAAGAGATCATACGCAGTGAAAATGGGAAGAAAGAGCCATGCAGAAGTGAAATTGGATTATATTGATTCAATTAATATTGTCTTTCCTCAGCCATCCCCAGTTCTTTATGCTGCTGTTTATTAAATGGCACTATAAAAAGAAACAGACATTTTGGTGCAAGAGGGTGGCGCTGAAAGGGACTCTTTGATCTGAGTGGCAAAATACTATGCTGGGGAAATCAGTGAGTGGCGTTCATAATAAAGGGATCATGAAGTTGTGCAATTATAACCGTGCCAATTGGACTTGGTAAATATATTAGCAATGCTTCGTTTCTGACAATCGAAATATATTTTTAATCCCCATAACTTGGAGATTCCTGCCTTGTGTATAAGATCTCTTACAGAATAGTAAGGCAAAAATAAACAGATAGGAAGAGAGAATGACTGACACAAATGGGTGTTGTTAGCAATATTTTCCCTAATGAAGGAGAGTATAGTTTACTGCTCCTGGATATCTCATGAAATCTACATGTCTATGCAAACTACTGGTTTCCCACAGACTTACTTCTGCCACTTGCAGGATGATGTGGGGGTAGGCAGAGCAGCAGCAAGGTTGGGGTAGCACCACCACACTAGCAGAGCCAATTCAGCTGTCCCACTGGTGCACTGACATTGCCTCCACCTCATTGTCACCTGATGAATCAGTAATGGTCAGAAGACCATATATATATCAGAGCAACTCTTTATGATTCCTGCTCTAAAAGTGATCTCAGATATTCAGGAAAACTTTCAATGCTAACTCTGATAACACTGATGAAAAACAAGGTCTTAAACATAATTGGTTTTTTAATTCTGTTTTTATTTGTTTTCATGGTATGGAAGATACATTTTGAGAAAACAATTGTTACAACAGTAAATAATAAGTAAGAAGTTACCGTGCAAGAAGGTTCAAGCACAGTCTGTTGGTCTTAGTTCACCATTTGCACATTCTGCATCATAGCATAGGAATAATGTGAAGGCAAGTCTTTGCTTAACAAAGTCTTTGCTTAAGCAAAATTTGCTTAACAAATATATTATACAGAGAGATCAATAAAATCTAATACTTCATTAGAAATTCAGCACTTGAAACATATTTCTATTGTTCTTCTATAAAACAATGTTTTAAAAGAAACCTGCTTTCCACTTGGCTTCCTAATTATTGTTCATAATGTAAGGCATTACAGTAACTGTAGTGCTTTGTTCCTCCTTACAATTAGATATGGTGATTAAAACTTGGTACAATGTTCGTCTCACAATGCTCATTGTATGGTATCTATTCTTGGCTTCAGGCATTTCATGAGCTTATTTGCTCAATTACTGAAAGATACAGGACTGCTTCTCTACCAGTTTCAATGAGAACCAATATAACACACTAGCAGTGACATGACCCATATGTTTTACATGGGATATATTGTGTTTTTACTTATTTGTTAAATTCACATACTGTGTTCCCACCAAATGGTGCCCAAGGCAGCTAACAGCATCAAAATGCAAAGTATAATGCAAAATAATAATCAACCATTACAGAGATTGGTGGAGCAGAAAAAGGGGCTTCTGAAAATATTGAAATTCAGCTCACAGGTGCTCTTTTGGAAATTGGCCTAAATTCTTCCATTTTTTTATTGCAACAATACAAATCTACATTATCAGAATGCTAGAAATGTATATATAGCTATGTATGGAAGAGGGCCATAGACCAGCAGAAAGGAGAAGAGTGTTTTGCTGGAATCTACAGCAAGGGCCTCACACACACCAGTTCAAACTTTCTGCTTCAAGAAGACACATGTCTGACGTAAAGAAAGTTACTAGTCCATGACAGTAAGTTTCCAACCTCTTTCACTCAGGGCACTGCAGTTGTTTATGGAGAAGGAAGAGAATGGAGTAATGGTGCAAATACAAGTAGGCTGGATCAACCAATGCGACATGAAGTTTTTAACCCTATAGGTAATAGTAGCAGCAGCAAATGGTCTAAGCTAGAGACTCACGATGTGCTTTATCGACTACTTGAAAGCTTTCACCTCAGTAGGGTTGCTGGAGGTCATTATTTCAACTTAAGGAGCAATAAGTAGTTTTCCGCTGAAAGCTGGGGAAAGGGAAAAACTTTAATCAATATATGTCCTGTTAAACACTTTTTCTAAAGGTCAGGCAAAGAGAAAGTTGAAGCAATGCTCCTTTTCTCCATGTACTCTGGGAAACCAAAGGGGCATCATGTTCCTATTATTCCATTAAGTTTAGCAGGTGTGCATCAATAAATTTCACAAAGAGAGGTGCCGGCAGGAAGGATGTATCTACGCAGTGGCTTTGAAAGTCACCAGATGTCTATGTAACGTCACCCCACAGTCGACAAATATAATACTTTGGGCTGACCCTCTCAGCTGTCTCACAGAACCCAGGCAAAGATGTAGTATTTGTTGAACTAATGTGGAAAACGTACTCTGTATGGTATCACACTTCAGACATGGGCAACAAAATGACAACTTTCCTCAGTTATCCATTTTATCCCCACATTTTTGTTTTTGCCCTAATTGCTTAATTCAATGGCACCGCGAGTTGCATTAAGTGATCATTATTAATGCCACGTGTCCTACGAGAATTAACTAATTAACCATATTTATTTATTTTTTCCAAAGAAATATTATAGGTACACTCAAAACCCCAACAAATCCAAAAAGAGCAGAAAGTGGAATGCACACATAACAAAAACCAAACACTACCATCCATTTTAAAATAATAAAATTCTCATGGTACAGCCTAGGACTTTCCGATCAGAAGGTCGGCGGTTCGAATTCCCGTGACGGGGTGAGCTCCCGTTGCTCGGTCCCTGCTCCTGCCAACCTAGCAGTTCAAAAGCATGTCAAAGTGCAAATAGATAAATAGGTACCACTCCAGTGGGAAGGTAAACGGCATTTCTGTGCGCTGCTCTGGTTCGCTAGAAGCGGTTTAGTCATGCTGGCCACATGACCCGGAAGCTGTACGCCGGCTCCCTCGGCCAATAAAGCGAGATGAGCACCGCAACCCTAGAGTCGGCCACGACTGGACCTAATGGTCAGGGGTCCCTTTACCTTTACCTTTAAGATACCTTATGCTTGAGAACAGAATGGTTATTAGAATATGTAGCATCGATGTTCACTCTTCTCATTGGGTACCCCCTGGAGCTGCAGGTCAGTTGTGAGCAGAGATGGACAAAAGTGGGTGGGACCTGAGGCAAATGTAGGCAGAGCAAAGGCTGTTACCATTACATTTGCACATTTCCAGTCATGCAAAAAGCAGCGGTTTATACACGCACATAAACACACAGTTCCATCCAGGCTTGCAGGAGGTGTTTCCACAGTTCATAGACACATTCGAACCAAGCAAAAGGGTTAGAGGAGGGTGCAGAGCACTCCCATGAGGGTATGGCCAGGGAAGTGAGAGCCTCAGAGGTCAGACTCTGAGGTCAGAAAGGCCTGGAGACCCTCAAGGCCTGAGTGTTCCCCCTGTAATGCTCCCCTGGTACACTGTACTCACTAAGCATTCAGTGGCTGTTGTCCCTGTGCTTTAAGGTTTCCTTCTTAGTAAGACTAAAAAAAAAAGATACCAAAAGGAAAATATTTTAAGAAGTTCCCAGCACTGTCAGGCAATGCTTGACTAACTTTGGAACATACCTTAACCTGATGGGCATGTACTTAAAAGACAGGAAGTTGAGATTGCCCATGAAAATATCTTCTGCTCTAACCTACCAAAAAGACGACAGGTTTCATACGATACAGCAAGTTTCTTGAGCTCTATAAATGGATCTACACTATTGACCTGAATCCACCACATAACATATGACAATATTTTGTTTTATTTTAATTTTTATTCTCTTATTGGCCAATATAATTTAGTACATCAAATCATCCCTCTACACACACACACACACACACTGCTTGATACTAAGAAAAAAAACCTCAAAATAGTTTACAAACAATTAATTTTCAGTAATTCTTTTTAAGGAAATATTATTTGCTTTATTTTGTTAGGTACCTTTAATAAAGTCAGAAATGTTGCAGTCTGGTTTTTCTTTTTCTTTTTTCTTTTCTTTTCTTTTTTTTGAAAGAAAGACAAATCTGTTTCCAGTTTAACTTTTATGCCTTCCTACTTTCAGCGCCCTTAGCCTATTGCAGAGCAGAGAATCCATAGCCCTACAATGAAACAAAACTGCCAAACCCACTATTTTTTCCTTTTTCAAAAAATCTCTAGCTTTCTGTTACTTTGAAAGATTTTAAAAGCCTTTTTTTAAAAAAAGAAAATGTGTTTTTTCTTCCTACTAAAGGCTTTGTGTGATCTCTAGATGTCTTATTCTTGGATGGTTACACCATTAGAACACTGTTCTGAGAAGCAGCATGAAATGTGTGTAATCAAAACCCTATTTGGCCATTTCCCCCAATAGCATTAGGGGAGGGAGAACCTATTTGGCCATTTCCCCCAATAGCATTAGGGGAGGGAGAACCTGCTTGTTCACTGGCCTTCTCCCTTTTGCAGCATTCCTAAAAGCCTGCCCTTGCACACATCCAAGGTCAGCTGCTGCTGCAGGCAGCTGTTCTCCTCATGGAGGCTCTGTGCAGTCCTAAAGCCAGCTTCCTGCTATAGATGTCCCCATGGAAGGCTATGGGGCTCAGCCACCAGGAACGAAACTGTGGGACCAGAGCCAGCCAGGAGGACCTTTCTGGTGGGAAGCATGTGAGGGAGAATGCTTAAACAGTGCTAAAGTGTTTGCAGATTTATTTATTTTTCAAATTGAAAAATGACCATGTGGGTAGGCAGAATATCCAAATGTAGTTCACCCTCTTTGAGGAACTATGTGACCTTTAAATGTATAGTATGGCCCGTCCCCACTAATTTCCATGGCACACCGCCCATTATTCCATCATGCAGCACAAAACCTCCAGATAAAAACCTGGCAAACCAAAGACTTATACCGCCTAGCAGACTTCTACAAAAATAACAAACCCTTATCAACACAAGAAATACAAGGCAAACTAGGAGACAACCAAATGCCCTGGCTAACACACCACCAATTACATGCCCTCTTAAACAATCCAGTAGTAAAATCAGCAGCAACTAGGTCCCTGACAACTTTCGGAAACCACCTCCTAACAACAAAGGGACATGGCAAAGGGATGATATCTACAATGTACAAAAAACTACTACAAAATCCCACAAACCCCCTAGACGTAATAAAAAAAAACAATGGGAGGATGACATAGGCTATGAGATTAACCCCACTCAGTTGACCAGAATGTGGTCTAAACCTCCCTTTAAATCCATATCAGCAAAAAGGAGAGAACTCACTCTGAAACTCACAGATGGTACCTAACACCAAGGAAACTAGCATTAACATGCCCAGGAATCTCAACAAAATGTTGGAGAGGATACACCTCCACAGGCACATACTTCCACATGTGGTGGGAATGTCCCCATATCCAACTATTCTGGGCAACAATCATACAAGAAATATTTAAAATAACTAAGCAAGTATTAAAAGTTCCCCCGGAACTGGCTCTACTAAACACCTTCCAAGATAATAATGCCCACTCACATCATAAAGAGCTCATAACCCACCTATTCTCAGCAGCCAGAAACATCATAGCCAGACACTGGAGAGACCTGCAAGGAGTAAGCATGGACCAGTGGTATCAAATAGTTTGGGAAACAACCTTATTAGAAAAACTAACCAATAAGCTGAAACTGACACAGGGACAAATAGAAGAAGACACCTTCACCCCAGTATGGCTCCCCTTTATCACACATATAGCCCAACAAGACAAAGACAAGAATCGGCCAACAGCATACGAATCAATCTGGCTAACCTGATTCAAAAACACCCACCCACCCCACTCACACATGAAAACAAAGTTCACCACAGCCAATCACAAACAAACCAACCACACCCTAGGCCAACCCCAACCTCTCTCACCACCAAAGGAACACAAGCGAATAGTAAAGAGAACCTACGCAAGTGACGCTGACACAAAACCACATTGCCACCCGACCCCACCCCCACTCACCATGGCCGCCTCCACCTCTTTCCCCCCTTTCTGCCTAAAATAACACTAATGTCTCAACAAATGAAACTGATCTGTAGAAAATGTAACTTGAAAATAGAGGCATTGCACATTTGTAAACCAAGAAATCTTTAATAAAAATATGTTTTTTTTAAAAAAAATATGTATAGCACGGCTGTGCCACATCCAGATTCTATTATCTTAAGTCTGGTAACTTAACTCCAGGAAGCAAAGCCAGCGCACTGTTTGGACATATATAGACAGGAAATTTTTATTAGTGGCCATACAGAGCTTTGTGTTGAACGAAGCTGGTTTACTCTGCCTGGAGCTAGTACAGAGTTCAAGAGCACCTTCAGTCACTGGAGGCAAGTAGGGGTCATGCTGACTAATCAGCTCTTACTTCCTCCCCCCACTGCGTTCAAGGAAAGCAGGGTGCCTTTTGCCACTGTGTGACTTGAGCTCCACTATCTTGAAAAGGCTTAAAACAAGACAGCTGTTAAACTGCTGTAACTGAAGGTACTCTGTATACCCCTGCTATACAGAAAAAATGAAGGAAGGAAGGAACTATTGTCTTAGTCTTGTTTGGAGAACAGAGGAAGAAAGGATTGTTCTTTCTCCCTCTGTAGCCTCAGCTACTCAAAATATTTTACCTCTTGACCTTCTAAGAACCTCAGTGTAGCTTGCTTGTGAAATAAAATGCCTCAAGATTCCCCTCGCCACCTCCATCAGTATTGAGTGGCCTCCAATTCATTTTATCAGGCTTTACGAGACATTTAAAAAAAAAAAAAGCTCTGGGACATTATTATGTTTCCGAGGACCTTGGAATGCAACAGGGTCAGGAGGTAAGCAGAGTTTTTTTGTGGCAGAAAATAGGCTGTAGTCTTACATATACTTAGTAAGATGAAGTCCCACTGACCTCAGTGAGTCTAACATTTGAGTGAACATCTTTGGTAACAGACTAAGATTTGTAAACAGCTAGTACCCTTGCCCAGATATCATCATGTATCCCAGAGTCTTCTGTAAGAATTTTGAAAAATCCTAAACTGCTTTTGAAAATTCATGCATATGGATATTTGGCACTCCTGAGTTGAACAGAGACTCCTCAAATTTCTATTGATCTATTTCTCTTGTGTCTGAGCCTCTATGGCATGTTGTTCAATTGCTCAATATAGGAGGCACATTCCTTTTGGGAGAAGTTACCTTTTATTGATGTAGAAACACAAGCCTTGAGACCTGTAGGTTCTCTTATACCCAGAGATGCTCCTGACTGTCCAAGTTGCAGGATCACCTTTTATCGTTTGCATCTAATTGCCAAGCTGAAAGAGGGCAGCAGCCTGAGTGCTATCGTTTGTGCCTTAGAAAGCACTTGGTTTGACTACTATCATGTTCAGGTTGACCTTTGAAAAATGTCCAGAAAATGTAATCAGTATAGTCAACTTATGCATTGAAGCAGGAAAGCACTAGGGAATTTACCTTTCCCCCTAATAGCAAACTCAATAGTGAGTGCTGACCAAATGGAGTCAGAAGAGGGCCACTGAAAAACAAGAAGGAGGGAACTCCCATGTTTGTAAAACTACAGATTTTTGTTGGGCAGGAGGCACTAAGGCAGAGCTTTCCAAATTGTGTGTTGCAACACATTGGTGTGTCGGTTGCAGTGTATTGTGTGAATGCTCCCCAGGCTCCTCCCAGGGCTGGAAAGGGGTTGGTTTAACCTCCAATCTGCTAGTAAAACTGAACTACTGCGTCGCAAAATGATGCATGTCTAAAAAGTGTATCACCAACATGAAAAGACTGAAAATTTCTGCACTAAGGAACTTCCAGGACACAGGAATAACTCAACATTCAGAACAGTAATATCAACTGAGGAAGGATACAGTAATGCGTTGCTGATGTCTCTTAGATCTCTTGACTCTAACAAATTTCAGGAATTATGGTGGTTTGGAGACTTTACAGCCCAGCAAATGTGTGACAACTTGCATGCTTATAATGCTGCCATGAGTGGGAAGTTGTGTTTCTTACCAAGGCTCTTGAAATGGTCTTGCCAACATTATAATTTATTTATTTTTTGCCACATATCTTTTTTACAGTTTTGTGGGGTTTTTTTAAAGAAATCAAAGGTCTGCAGTTATAACACAATAGATAGATTTCATCATTCCTAACCCCACTACTAAATCGTTATAACAGGATTTAAATAGACACTTACTCTTTATGTTTGCTTATTACTGGAACTTCATTCCTCTTACAGCGTATACAGGGGGAGTTAAAAGGTATAAATGAAACAGTGCCGTTAGCTGAAATTATAGGCTAGATTAATGAAAAACAGCAGCCTTGCCTGTCTGTTCCTTTAAACATTAGAATAACTCAATCCTACTTGAGCAATCCATTTTAGTATTTATAGGGCACCCTTCACCATAATAGCTAAGTGCCCAACTGCTGAATAGCTAAGAAGATTTAGCGATATTTTGAAAGTCACCCAGCAATAAAATTTCATCTAGCTGGAAAAATACCACTGCTGATCATTTTCATAGCTTTATCACATGACCTATGTGATATAATCTTGGATATTGTATTGAAAAGGACAAAAACTAATTTGGTAGTAGGAGGAGAACCCACATTCTTTTTCACATAATCCAAGAGGGAAGGAAGAACAGGAAATGTGTGTGTGTGTGTGTGTGTGTGACATTGATGGAACACACAGCTCCTGATTTCCTTCATTCATTCCAATGGCAATGGAACCTCCACACACAGAATTCCATAACCTGAATAAATAAGATATGCTTTGTTTGTGATGCATAATTTATTCCACTTTGGCTAGCCATAAATGAGAAGAAAGGGGCCATGTGGACTTCTAAAGTTTCACCTCATGAAAATCCTGTTCATGGCTCTGGTGTCTGAAATGCTAAAAGCAGCAACAGTATTCAGATGCCCCATGAATTCAAATGTGTCTACCTGCAATGTCTACACATCCATCTGATCTTCTATGCAGATTTATAAGCTCTCTTTGCACAACCTGTACCAAGCAATTTGGTGATGCCAGATCACACAGGGAGAACCCATAAGCAGACAACTTATATGAGAACTGCCTCTGTGCAAAAGGGGAAGATAACCTTCCTACCATGTGTTCACTAGTCACCTATATCTGGTTACTGCCCATATGCAGTGATTTGCCAAATCTGCCCAAATCAGCAGTGATTTGGACCAGACACTTGGGATCATAAAAAGAATGCAGATATTGATATATACATCCAAGCATTTATATCTGTCCTAAATCCAAGGAGTTTAGGTTTATGTATACTCTACCCCATTTCTGTTCTCACATCAACTGTATATTAATAGTGACTGATCCACGTTCTCCCAGTGAGCTTCATACATGAGTGAGGATTCGAACTCAGAGCTCTATATAATTCTGGTTGTCTGTCAAAATGCCCCTGTTCAGGAAACCAAATGCCCTGTGCAGCACATGGTATTATTATTATTATTATTATTATTATTATTATTATTATTATTATGCCACCTATCTGATTGGGTTGCCCCAGCCACTCTGGGCAGCTTCCAACAAATTAAAAACATTAAGCACAATAAAACATCAAACAATAAAAACTTCCCCATACAGGGCTGCCTTCAGATGCCATAACTAAAACTAAGTAGCCTGGTGACTATGTTTCACAAAGTGTTTGCCATGTATGACCCCAAACAATTAAATGATCTTGGAACAGAAACCAGAGTTCCTCCAGGGCAAAGTTCCCAACAGCCAGACTATGCAGCTTCATTAACGTGTGACCCCGAAATTACAGATCGCCTCAAAATGATGCCAAAGTTTTGTGCTGCTTTTGTGCTGTGAACCCCAAGCAAATCAGGGTCACAAGATAATACCAAAAATTCCAACCTTGTCTGACTGACTCCAAACAAGTGCCAAAGTTTTGTGCTGGTTTTGTGCCACAAACCCCACTTTTTCACAGCTCCCCGAACTGAGCAACTAACACTCAAACGAGGGTCACGAGTAAAGGGCAAAAAAACCCAACCTCATCCAATTGACTCCAAACCCGTGCCAAAGCAATGTGCTGGTTTTGTGCCATTTTGTGCCACAAATCCTGCTTTCTGAACAGCGCCCCCTCCCCCAACTGAGTACTGGACACTCAAACTGGGCCAACAAGTAAAGGGCCAGAAACCTGAAGCAGCTTGGGAAGCTCAGGCAGAGAAGGCTTGCTGCAGCGGGGAGGTCAGTACACCCAGTGCATTTTTTCTTAAAATATGAGGCCAAACTTAGATTCACAAAATGTTTCGGAGTATGCATACCCCCAGAAAAAAAGCACACCAATCGGAATCCTGCACTGTTACTATTGCCCGACTTCAAAAAAGAACCTCTCCATGTTTGATGCTCGTACTATAGACTAGCAAGTTCTGCTTCCCAAAGCTACAGAGCATGAGTAGACCTCAGTACTACGACTGCACAATGTGAAGACAACATTGGATGCCACACCAGCCTTCACACCCTGCCTGCCCATAGCTGTCAACTTTTCCCTTTTCTTGCGAGGAATCCTATTCGGAATAAGGGAAATGTTGATAGCTATGTGCCTGCCCAAGAACTATTAAAGGAAGTGCCAGGCTTTGGAAAAGAGGCGTGAGACTCTGGCAGAGTCCTAGAGCCCTTCCCAGTCCTTTGCAAAACTTGCCAAAGCTTCAGGAAGGAGGCGGAAGGACTCTAGGATGCTGTCAGAGTCCTCACGCCTCCTTTAGGAAGTAAACACTAACTAGGCTTTGGGAAGGAGGTGGAACACTTTGTCCCCTTTGGCTTGCGTAAATCATGAAATTCATCAAGACTGGATTTCAGCTGCGGCAATTCATTAGACTGATTGCTGTCTTCGAAGGAATGGATTGTCCTGTCATTAAACAAACACCAGGGGTTTTGCGTTTACATATTCAGAAAACATGACAAATTAAGCCAAAACAAAGCAACATTATGTTAAACACTAGCAATTATTTCCCTGATGTCTGTCACTCTCCTCTCCTGGACTGTTAGAGCTACTGCTGAAGAAAAGTAAACATGACAGCAAGTAAAGAAAGGATCTATCGGCTCCTAGAAGCCGAGGAAAGGGACGCCAGAGGCTAATTCACCTCATTAGATGTGAACTGAAGTCCATGGAGCGACACGTATGCAGATCGCTGAGGATGGAATGCACACCTTTGAATGCACTGTATAGAAATGCCACCCACTCTCTCCTGCTCTGGCACAGGAATTCTGAAGAAATTAAAAGAATTCCCCAAATTTCTCCTGGGCTTTCTGTGGCTCCCTCAGGCCCAATTCATATGTGACCATGCCACCACATTCCCTCACATGTTGATTTTTCATTTATTTACTTATTTTTTATTGCATTTGTATCCCACCCTTCTCCAAGGAGCTCAAGGAGGTATACATGCTTCTCCCGTTCTTCATTCAATCCTTATGATGTAGATTAGGCTAAAAGGCAATGATAGGCTCAAGGTCACCCAGTGAGCTCCATGGCCGAATGGGGATTCGAACCCTGAACTACCAACTCCTAGTCTGACATTCTAACCACTGCACCACAATATTTGACAAGTCTAGTGCAGTGAAAGGGCATCAGTGGATCATCCTGGGGAGGATATTTTATAACCAAAGAGCTTTCAATCAAAACCAGCTGCCGTATCTCCCATGGTAGCAGAGCTAAAAGAAGGACCTTGGATTAAGATGCCATTGTTCAAATGGGTATATATGGGAAGAGGCAATCCTTCAGGGGCTGATGTTCCAAAATGTGGGGTGCAACCAAGTTCAATTGTTCTGAGAAAAGGACAAGAAACCAGTGAAGATGGTAGTAATAATGATTGGTGTAGTAATGCCCCATCCTGATTAGGAAACCTGCAACCAACTGAGTGTTCTGCACTGTTAATAAAGGCAGCCCCAAGTAAAATGTTTTGCAGAAATCCAAAGTGGGAATTGGTCGCTAAAGCAAATCCAGGTAGCCTGCCCTGATAGAGTCATAGGTAGCATACCAACTAAGCTGATTGAAGGTACTTTCGAGCCACAGAGGCCCTATGTTCCTCTATTATCAAAGATGGATCCATGAATATTCACCACCCAGCCTGGGACCCCATAGTTCAAATTTCCACTTAGGTAGGAAGCTCACTGGGTGAATTTGGGCCAGTCACAGTCTCTCGGCCTAGCCCACCTCACAGGGTTGTTGTGAGTATAAAAATGGGGGAACCATGTATGTCACCCTGAGCTCCTTGGAGGGAAGGTGGGGTATAAATGTAACGACAACAACAAACTACAAAGTGGTCATAGAATCATAGCATCTTAGAGTTGTAATCCTTTCCAACTCTAAGATGCTATGATTCTATGACCATGGTTCCCCAAGGGTCATCTAGTCTAAGCCCCTGCAATGTAGGAATCTCAGCTAAAGCATCCATGACAGATGGCCAACCAACCTCTGCTTAAAAACCTCCAAGGAAGGAGAGTCCACCACTTCTTATGGGAGTCCGTTCCACTGCTGAACAGCTCCTACTGTCAGAAAGTTTTTTTCGGAATGTTTAGTCAGAATCTCCTCTCATGCAGCTTTAGGTGGAGTGTATTCTCCTCCAGAGCAGGTTGCAGTCAGCAGAATTTACTTCCCAGATAATATATTGCATTGTAGCCCTAGTATAATATATACACGGTGGCGCTGTGGGTTAAACCACAGAGCCTAGGACTTGCCGATCAGAAGGTCGGTAGTTCGAATCCCCACGAAGGGGTGAGCTCCCGTTGCTCAGTCCCTGCTCCTGCCAACCTAGCAGTTCGAAAGCACGTCATTGCAAGTAGATAAATAGGTACCGCTCCGGCGGGAAGGTAAACAGCGTTTCCGTGCGCTGCTCTGGTTCGCCAGAAGCGGCTTAGTCATGCTGGCCACATGACGGAAGCATGCCGGAAGCATGACCCGGCCAATAAAGCGAGATGAGCGCCGCAACCCCAGAGTCGGCCATGACTGGACCTAATGGTCAGGGGTCCCTTTACCTTTACCTTATAATATAGACACAAATTTAAAGATTGGCATTTTTAAAAAATTGTCTTTGAGTAATCATAATTGCTACTGCTCATTTATATATAATGTAGTTTTGATTAAAAACAACCACAACCACCAAGCCACTAATCAAATGTAAGGATTTTTTTATATATAAAAAGAGCACAGGAAAGTGAATTTCAGTTCATTGTGGGTCTCTCCACTTTGCTCTGGCAGTTGCTCCATGTTGTTTAAAGAGCATTTAATAAGCTGGCCACGCAGGCAAACCAAGGAGACTTATTACAGTTGTGCTGAAACATCTCAGCAGAAGAGGATTTTACAACTTACACATCATTAGCTGTTCTGTGGAGAGTCCCATCTTCCTAAGATGAAATGGCCTCCAGATACTTTATGAGAAGTGACAGCCTATTAGGGATTTTAACCACAGAGTGCTGCTCCCATAGAGGTCCCACAAGGGATTACGCATGAGATCTTGGAGCTTGAACCCAGGAACTTCCTCTGATGCCTTTTGCCGTGACACACTCTCTCGAATTCATTGGGCATTCATCTGGACATAACATGTCCCTCACACATTTCTATTCCAAGTTAACATGAATTAATGTCTAGCAGCCTATATCCCTAACAGCAAGCAAAGAATTGGACAGCTGAGACCATCTGAAAGCAAAAAGAGTACTATGTTGGGAATATCATCATCACACTTCCCCCACTGGCTGCTTTGTGCGTCATCAGTGCTGACCTAAAAAGTTGCATCCTTCCATTTGCAACAAGAAAGCATGACAAACTCAGTCTGCAGCTATGAATGCTCCACAAAATCATGTTGAAAAGCACTGTGGCTTTGAGATTTCTCATTAATTGTAGCCATGGAAGACAAACTAGTCATGCACTGCACATACAGCTGCCTTTGAAGGTAGTTTAAAATTTCAAGCAGTGTAAAATATGGACCACCAGGGTGTTTGCTGGGCCAGGAATTCTACAAGCTACAGTTACACCAATTATGCACCAGTTAATATTGGCTATTTGTTTCCAGGCTCAGTGAATGACTTCTGAGCTCTAAATGGGTTGGAATCAGGAGGAGGAGCCAGAAGGATGGGTCAGTGCCATGGAGGTGGTCTCCCAAGAGTGGCACACTGCTTACTGGGATGGCATGTGGGGCAGGTTGTTGATGAGGTCAGGACAGTATTCATGCACCAGTGGGTATGTCTGATTGGCTCTACCTATGCACCCACCCTGACTTCAGTTTTAGTTTCTTGCTTCTAAGTTGTTTGATACGTTGTTTGTTTGTTGTAAGCTGCCATGTCAGTGTTCTCCGTGACAGTTGGAATAGAATTATATTAAACAGATAAATTGCAGCTTTGCCACATCCTATGTCAGTGACCTCATCCAACTAAATTAGTTATGATTCACTGCCCACATCCTACTGATTTCAGTGAAGGAATGCTGGGGCAGGGGCTTTTCCTTATCGGAAGACCCCTTTGTAGTATAAGAGCTGCCCCAGAAAAAGAATTACAGGAGACTGTCATCAGACAGGGTGAACCTTTGGCCACACTCCAGCCTGCTGACCTGCTTGGGAAGCTTCCAAGCCCTGCTGCCGAGGCCTCCTCCTTTTAAGTCCAACTCTGGTGGAAAATAAACAAAGAGAAAGCTTTGGATTTACTTTCTCAAAGCCCCAAACACCAAATCTCACAGAACCTTCTGAACTGCTCTTAGAACACAAAGCTTAACTTTGTTGTCTTAGAACTTAAGGGAGATTTTCCTCTATAAGCAAAATGTCAAAGTATGAAAGGAAGTTTCTTTGAAGAAATGGCAGGAATGAGGGGAAAGAGAAGGCAACTGGCCAGATAGCTTTGGTGAGTTACCATGACAGGAGAAGCCCTTCCGTTAGGCACTAAGTGCCACAGGCAGGGGGACTAGGGTGAGAAAAATTGGCGCGCGCACACACACACACACATCCAGGCCCACCACTTGTCTCTGCTGCCTGGCTCTGCCACCTTGTTTCTACCTGGCAGTGAGATTCTCCGCCTCCTCCATCCTTGTCTCACTCTAGGAAGGGCCTCAGAGAGGCCTTCTTGAAGGGGTGGCCATGAAAACATTAGCCACCACAGAAAGTCATAGTGGCAGCACAAGTGTTTTTATGGCTATCCCACTCAGGATGCCTGGCTCTGAGAAAGGGCCACCTAGATCCTCCCAAAGCTCTACAGAGAAGCAGGGATGGAAGTCTTCATTCGCACCAGTAGCAGCAAAGGAAATGCAGAATTTTAGCTGAGGGGTGCTGCTGCTACTACTACCACCACTGCCACGCAGAGGAGGAAAGGTGGCAAAGCAGGGAGAGATGAAGGGAAATGGGAGTAGCAGCAGCAGTGAGTCAAGGCAGTATGATCTCTTGTGTAGACCCCATAACCTGAGGTTATGCAGAAACAAAATGGTGGGTACCTGTCTATTCAGGAGCAAAATCTCAGACACTTTAGGTCACACTGATGAGCAACACTGGAAAACAGGAGTTCATTTGCTTAACCTCAAAGTAACACCCCTTAGGGTTGCAGCCTGTATACAAGCAATAAATGGAATTTAATTAGTCATGACTAACTTAAACTAGTGATGTACAGTTTAGCTGTAGTAAAATCCAGCTTTTGTCTGCTTTAACTTGGGTTCTGCATAGGGCAAAGACTATATTTTCTTTTGTCCATTTTAAACTGCTGGGCTGGTTCTTATGCTATATCTTCACTAAGTCTATCTGTTGCACACTACCAGCCATCCAACATTATCTGCCTGTTTTCTTCACAGTTAGAAATTAAGACTTTGACTTCAACAGCACTGGTTGAGGGAGGAAGGATTGAAAATTTTGGTGTTTTCATGAACAAGGCATTGCTTGAATAAACAGCAATCACACCTTGACAGTCATTTAAACCCACTCAGGCAGAATATCATTATTGTATGCCAATCAAACAGATGGGATAGAATTTTTCAGACCACAGCTTCTGGGTTTCATAGCCAAGATTCAGGAATGATTGGCATTTTCATATCTTCAAAGTAGCTAATTAAAACAATATTGCTAGGTCAAAACTGGCTTCACATTTCAGTTAGGCACACTCAGATGATATTAAATGTGTCCATGTAATACTAGGAGGATTTAGCTTTCTTGCTAACAATAAAGGAGTTTTGTAAATAAATTGCTATCAATAATGTGGGATTAAGCCAAGAGCAACTGCAATTTTCCCAGATATTAACTGAAAGTTTCTTTTTAAAAGTATTTCTCTAGTTTTTTAGCCAAAAAGAAAATCCTCACAGGATTCTAAGATCCTCAAGTCTAGCAAAGAATGGTCAATAACTGATAGCTGTGAGTTGTCATCTACTTAGTAATGGAGTATATTGTAAAATTATCAAATAAGGTAACTCTTGTGTTGGAGTGAAACCTCTGGTAAAATCTGTTTTCAGATTCTATTGAAATTACTGCAAAAGTGATTAAAGTCATTACGAATGTGCAAGTTTACCACATTTTTTAGATTATTCCAAGTCAACTTGATCTCTACTGGGTCATATCATGTGCATGTTTACAGGAAAGGGCCCTAGTAGTAATGCAACTGATTTTCATGCATAAGGTCCCATGTTCAATCTCCCACATGTACAAGTAAGTGAGGGAGCTGCTGCCAACCAGTTTTGACCATACTGACCTAGATGGGGCAGTGTTTTGACTCATTGTATAAGACAGCTTCCTATGGTCCTGTGGGCACAGTGGGGTCCAATTCCCCTCCCATTCTCCATGAGTTTCAAAATTCCTTCTAAATTGCCCACCCACGATCCATTCATCATCTTAACTTTAATCCAAGGCAGAGAAGAATGTGAGGGGGATGGCATTATAATGCCTGCTTTTTTATCTGAGCTACCAGTGTTCACATTCCAAGTCTGTGGATTACCAGTGGAGATGAAATTGGTCTTCTGATATGTTTTCATTCTGCATTTCTCATGCTTTTGCTTGTCACTACTTCTGAATCGTGAGAAGTCTTCTCATTATTCTTAAACTTTAACCCAAAACCAAAGTGCTGATTCCTCGGTTTTCTTCTTCATTTGTCCATTTACTTCTACCCAAGAGCAAAGACTTTAGAGCTCTATTTGATGCATTTCTTTCTCCTTCTTTCATCCAAGCTACTGAAAAAAACTTGCCTTTTTCAAACTTCTAAATATGTCTAACATGTTTTATTTTTTCTCTCTACAATGATGTCGGCTTAGTCTCTTACTCTCTCCTAGCTTGGCAAATGTATGTGCTCTTCTGGTAAGCTATAGGGCTTTGTTTAGTGACCTGATAATAGTAAATAAGGTAAGAGCAACAGCTTCTGAGAACAACCCCACAAACTATTTGATCACGTTATTTCATCATGTCAATGGACGGCATCATCTTCCATCCAAGTCCTTTTACCTAAAAGGTTTGCGGGTTGGGCTGCAAATGCTCCAGTACAAGGTCATTTGTGTGCTTGGCTCTCCCCACTGCTCATGTTACTTTTTGATTGTTCAAATTATTTTTGTCCTCAAGAGAACCAAAGTTGTCCTTCAGCCTGAATTTGTAGCAGCTTTCATAAGCCTGTTATTCCCAGTATCTGAGCAGTAACTATGAAGTAATATTAACAGTAGCTTCTGATTAGAACTTCCAAAGAAATTTAGATTTTAGCGTGGATATGTCTGAGACATTAGATCATACAAGTACATGCCCACCACTCCAGTTAAAATACGTGAAATAAAAATGGGCCAAAATAACAACACATTTTTTTTTATTTTATCTAAGAATCTCAGCATCCAAAGGTTTTATACTATAAAATAATTTTTAACTATGTTGTGTGCAAACTGTTTAAAAACTCTGACAATTAAACAATATACCAAAAAAAAAAAAAAGTGAAATTTCCCAAACAGCTAGGGGTAAGCTGTGGGTTTGAGCTTAAAATCTGTTCCTACCATCACACTGAATGGTACTTCGAAAATGGGAGCACAGATTTGCACATGCTGGCTTATATGTATGGACGGACATTTAAAAATTATTATTACACAGTAATTAAAATAGAAATGCAATAGATCTTGCTGCAGTTCTCACCACATTGTGACCAGGTGATTTTTGTAGATACTCAGTCTGCTGTCCGGTGTGACCTGTTGATGAACAACTCCAAGGCCCCTGCTCACACTTTTTAATGATTCTTGATCTTTAAATGGGATTTGGACAAATAGACAACTGTCCTCTATATAGTAGTACACCTGAATATCTGGTGCATGTTCATGAGGAGTGGTCCTTTTCAGGGATGACTGCTTGGCAACTTTATTCACTGTTTTTTGAAACCTGAACAAGGCCTTGCTCTTATGGAAGTTCTTTGGAGTTGAGTGAATAGTGGCTATTTAGTATACCTTTTAGTATACCTTTGAACTATCAGTAGCTAACAACAGCAAGCCTCCCTACCCACCAAGGGCCAGATAATAAAGTATTAGCAGTCTTTTCCAAGACCAAATGAAACATTCATTCTGGTTTTTCATCTGAGGAAAACAAGCAAAATGAAATTTATTTGATGGCTACACAACAGGAGCCATTTCCTCTTAGGTAACCTGTGGATCTTGCTGACATTGACAAGGTTAGAAAAGAGAAATCTGCAATTATTAAAGTGCTGGTGATAATTTTCCACTGTGGGCTGCAGTACAAAAATGAGCTGAGGCAAACAAAATACCTTCTCATCCTAATAGTCATTAGGCTTTGTACTTTAATTCGTTGATTTTATTATTTAGTATCCTAATTTTCATTTCTCCAAAGCTATCCTTTCCCACCAAGGGATGTCACATTATGCATTGAAACTGAATTGTAGTTCAGTAGCCTGTTGAGAATCTTCCTGTCTTCTCTAGGCAACCAAACAACAAAACTATCAAGGTTTGGTAACTAATGAGATCATACAATTAAAGACTTGTGCAAATGAAAACTTGGTCAAAATATAAATGGCAAGCTTTTTCTATGGAGTGACATTGCATACTGCTATTAAAACATATCTGGTAATGGTACCTCTTTCCAAAGTAGGAATGCTCATTCCTTCGTTAGCTAATAATGCCATTGTCCTCACACACAGAAAAAAGACTCAAAAAACGTAATATGGGATGTAGAGGTTATATTTTTATATAACAAGATGTCAGTGATGGGAGGGCAGCCATTGCTGAGTGATAAAAGTAGAAATGTGTGTATTATTAGTAAGACTGTGGTAGCCACAATGATGGTGTCATGCCTCCATTTGGTCCTTGCAGGAGGCCTTGTCAACAGTAAACAAAGTCAGGCTGGGGGTCATACCTCTTCTCTGGCACAAATGCCAAGGAGGAAATGTGGTCCTGATGAGGAATCAGACAGAAGCAGGAGAATGGAGAGAAGGATATGAATGGTTGGGATGTATTCCATCCTGCTTTTAGAGTCAGAACTCAGGCGAACAGAGATAAGAGGGTGGTGCCCTCTGAAGCAGAGTCCAGCCACTGGCAGAGGAACGGGGGTGCGGAGGGAGTGGACTGCCCCCGGCACCACTATTCCAGTAGGGTGCCATCATGGCTGCCCTCCCGGACATGTGCCATGCATCCCCGCACCACGCCCCCAGAATGCGTGCCACACCCCTGTGGGTGGCATGCCACGCCCTGGGATGCGCATCACGCCCCCTGGGGCATGCGTCACTCCCCCCCAAGGAGCGCCAGCCATGCCCCCGTCTGCTCTCCGCCCCCGGTAGAGGAGCATGCAGCTTTGCCACTGAGTCCAGAGAAGGTGATAAAAGAGAGAGGGGGTAGCAAATAATAAGGGAACAAGAAACAGAGACTCTCTTTTCCATCACTACTTCTTTCTGATATTGCCTGATGAAGAGTTAGTTTAGCAGTCATAGCAGAGGTCATATTATGGATCAGTAACTGGTTTAAAAAGGGGAAGAGATGAAAATTGTCTCCCTTCTTCTGCTGATGAATGTCTTCCATCAGCAAAGGACACAAATTAGATACTACCCACAGATGCTGAACAGTAAAGAAATGCAAAATGTTGTGCCATCTGGAATTTGAGTATGTTATACTGGATGTTATAGGAGTTTCTTGTAACATCTAACTTCACCCAGAAATAAAATGTATCACAAAGTCTTTCTAGAAGGAAAAGCCATGAGGATCTGGCCCACATTCTTTGCAAATCCAGTCTGTTATCTTGTTTCTAGGTGGCAGTGAAGGTTCACCAAACGTATGCCTGGGTAACCACAAAAGCAGCAGATAGACTGGTTAGCACTGGAAGTGAAAGTCTATTAAAATTTAAATTGAATAAGTGCCACCATCTGGAAAATTAATGAGTTTGTAGCAACTGTCTTCAGTTCTGGGTTCCACTCTGTCTCCCTTAGCTCTCCTGAGCTGGACTGAAGCCCAGATGGAGTGGGCAGGAAAGAAAAGCAGCCTAATGAGAATGAATGGGAATTGGTTTAGCCCTCTCATTATCAAAGGATTAGTTACCTGGTTTTAAGCAGACTTACCAAGTATTTATTTAACAAAGGATCATCAAAGCAACATGTCTAATTCTTTAATTAAAAACAACAACACTTTGTCTTAAAAAGGATATTATTTGCAACAAAATTCTCCCCTAAGAGAACACCACTCAAGAATTTGTGGCATCTTAACAGCTCAATTCCTGACCTCTGTCACACATATAAAGTTTCTTAGGCATCAGTGACCACTATAAAAGTGGGATCTGTATTTGATTCAGTTTCCACACAGCCAGTGACCTTTCTTTTTTGCAGAATATGACTTTTACTTTATTATATAATTGCTTTAAATATTTTCCTCTTCCTGTGGAGAACTTTCAGATAACAATGCTCCAATAATGGTTTAATAATGACTGTATTACTACAGTTTGTATTGTATGGTTTACTCATATAATCAGAGTTAGAAGGGACCACGAGCCTCATCTTGTTCAACCTCCTGCAGTGCAAGAATCTTTTGCTCAACATGGGACTCGAACCCATGACCCTCAGATTAAGAGTCTCATGCTCTGCTGACTGAGCTATCCAACTGTATTACTACAGTTTGTATATGCTACACAGGAGGGAAGAGTCTGCTCCAAAAATACATATGACAAGGACTGAATGGAGATTTCAAGGTGAATTTTTCCCACTTCCAAGTGGGAAAATGGCTGTCTGTATCCATCCAGACAATTCAGTTATTCTACTTGGGGAGTTCTTATAGTCAGACTATGAAATGGATGGGCTATAGCTCAGTGGTAAAGAGTCTAATCTGTATGCATTAACCCAGGTTCAATCCTCAACATATCCTGGGAGGGGTGGAAGTGTCCCCTCCCCATTCTAAAACCATGAGGAGCCACTGTGAAGACAACACTAAACCAGATGGACCAATGACCTTACTCAATGTAAGACAACTTCCTATGTTCCTATGATGTGCAATCCATTATTTAGGGATAAATAAAGTGAAATAGTATCTTCTTTGTTTCCTATGTTCCTAAGTATTCTGTCATCTGTGTCACCTCCCTGAAATATCCTGTCAAGTACTGAGAATGGACAATCATCCTTCCTTATCACTGTATCATGTTAAGATGAAACTAACACCTAAGTAAGTTGCGAGGGATGTTTTGTCCTCTCTTTGGCTGTCTGTTTTATCCCAAGAGACAAGGATGAGTTTATTACCATACATTGGTTGCAAGTGCATGGTGAAATGTGTAGTTAGTGTTGGGTTTCTGGTGTGTGTTTTGTTTTTTTTTTGTTTGTTTTGTTTTTTGCTAAAGATAAAATAAGTAAATATAAAAGGAGAATTCCCTGGATGTCAAGAACCAGGTGTGGGGCAAATAGTCGCTGGTGAGAGAAAACCAGCAGAGATTTAAAATCACAAAATATGCAGTAAAGTAGAGCATGGAAATGCAGGTTGTTATACCTTTAAAAGATTTCCTTCTATGTTGCTTCCAAAGTTCCCACTTTCCTTAGCAAAGAAAGAGACCGCACATTTGGTAAGTTACAAAATGGTTTACAGTGGTACCTCTGGTTACGAACTTAACCCGAAGTGTTTGTAACCAGAGGTGTTTGTAACCCGCGGTACCACTGTACTTAAAAACTCTTCAAAGGTCACATGCTTTTCCATATCTTGGTCAGAAAAACACAACAGTCAGTAAAATTTAGGTTCCAAAATGGTAAATTTTTCTAAATTATTTGGATAGAAACACAAATGGTTTGCTTAAGTCACACAGCCTGATCCTGGAACATCCATCTTAGACCCCCTTACTGGTAGGGTTCACATAGTGGAATGGGGAGAACAAAGGCCTGATAACCATTCCTCCCAAGGTGATGGGAAATGACCTAGTGAAGCATGGAAAGATAGCTTACTCTGTGGTCTTAACCCCTTCATGCATTAATTAGACTGAAGCATGTTGGTTTTATGAGGCTGGTTACCTGACAATTAATTGGTCATCTGCATCATTTACCCAGTTTATCAAGTGCTTACATATATACTACTTAGCAATTGTTTATTTGGATGACATGCTCTGAGTGAATACAATCTCAGAAATGCTTAAAAAAACTAGCATAACATTTGAATAAGTAAAGGTAAAAGGTAAAGGACCCCTGGACGGTTAAGTCCAGTCAAAGGCAACTATGGGGTTGTGGTGCTCATCTCACTTTCAGGCCGAGGGAACCAGCATTTGTCCACAGACAGCTTTCTGGGTCATGTGCCCAGCATGACTAAACCGCTTCTGGCACAACAGAACACCATGACAGAAACCAGAGTGCACAGGAACGCTGTTTACCTTCTCATCGCAGTGGTACATGTTTATCTACTTGCACTGGTGTGCTTTCGAACTGCCAGGTTGGCAGCAGCTAGGACAGAGCAATCTGTCGTAGGGATTCGAACTGCCGACCTTCCAATCAGCAAGCCCAAGAGTGGTTTAGACCACAGTGGTTTAGACCATAGTGCCACCCGCGTCCCTTGAATAAGTACAACAGAACTGCTCATGTTTGATGCTTTGCAATATGAACTAACTTAATCTAATTACTATATTCTAATAATTAGATTCCTATATATTCATAGACTGGAATCCACATTCCCACCTGAAAATGCAAATATGACCTTCCCCTCCCCCAATGCACCTTGCAAATTGCATTCTGAGTAATCAAGAAAAGTATGGCTTGAAATTAGGCGGGGTTTTATCTTTACTAGGGTTTGATTAGAGGGAGAGAAGGTTGAGCTAATACTGCTGTCTGACAGTTACAATCATCTCTGCAATAGAAGAACTGATGAAATAGAGGGGAAATGAATAGAATGAGATGAAAAACTTTCAAACAAACATTGAAATACCTGATTGCATAGAAAACGGATTTAAGAAAGAAAAAAACCTAACAAGAATATGGATACCTCCCACTCTGATTAGCATCTGAATTATGATTATTGGCAGCAGAGACACTTTTTCAAACGATGCCTGACAGTTCTCCCCTAGCTTCAAAGAGCTTTTCAGAGCCAAGCTTTAACTTATTAATCATGAAATTCATATTTTTGAATTGATCATTATCACAAGAGATGCATTCATCTGCATTTAAAATTGGTCTCCCTTTCCTATATAAGAATGGCAAAGCAGGAGGCCAATATCTTCAGTCCAATGTGATACTGCAATGGAGAAAGAGGCAAAGGCAAATGGTAGAGCCAAGGATTAAATTAACCAAAGTTTTCTGTAGCGATTTTGAGCTGACTATAATTTAAATTGTGCATTAGGTAGCTATGATGCAGAAATGCAATGCCCTTCTTTGCCTGTGAAAGTGTGTAACAGGGATGGGCAGGGTGCTGACGAGAATATGAAGTGCTATATCCCTTCCAAATGCCTCAGCTCTGCTCACATGTCTGGCTCAACTGGAAGGAAAGGCCTTGGGTAAAAACCTTAGCCATGGTTGGAGGAGAGGTTGTACGTCTTGCCTGCCCATCCAAGGATTGTGGTATCTGTTAAGTTGTGGGTGAACATATCAGACGACAAAGTGATTCTTCAAACAGCTCTTGTTTATTCACAAGCCAGAACAGAACTGAACTGAAGGGTTCAGCCAGCCTGCTTATATAGAGCTCCATTAGAACGCAAAAGTAACCATTTTCTGTAACTATCCAATCACTGAATGTCACTTTCAATCCCTTATTTGCATATGTGGACCTGAGTGAAAACTATCTACAGTAACCCCCTGCTGGCCCAGGGTGAGAACTTCAGTACATAACAGTATCCCATTAAAGTGTCAAGTATGGGAGTTCCCCTCTCCTTTCTGGTAACTCAGCGATAAGAATTAAGGAGCATTTGGTAGATTTGTAGTCCTTCTGTTACAGCATTATGTTGCCAGCACAAATAAGCAACCCTCCGCAAGGATATCAGTTACCTACTCTGCCTCCTCCCCACTTCCAAAACAACAGGAAGTGCGGCAACTGGAAGTTCTCTCCCCCCTGCGTCTCCTTTGTTCTCTGACATGTTCAGATCTCCGAGTTCGGGGGGAGATTCTCCCCCGCTCTTGATTGATGTATCACCCAGCTGCTCCCTCCCTTCTGGTTGCTTAGCTACTATCTCATACTTGAGTAGCTCCACTCTCAACTGAGCAGCTTCTGTGTCGGCCTGTCTCTCTGCTTCTGGAAATGCTGGGGGGGAATATTCCCCCTCCTCTTCTGTTAGGAGCTGATCTCCCTGTGATTGCATTCCCCAATCTTCCGATCCAGATCAGCCCCTGACATAAAGGGGTTGTGGAGGAGGTGCTTCTGTCAATGCCCAGGCAGGGGCTAGGGCCATAGCACACCTTAAGGCAATCTGTATGTCCTATTTGACCTATGTCATAGGACTGCCTCAATATGGGTTCGACCCCTGACGGGATTCAGTCTGCAAGCAGGTTGGTTGATAATGGTTATACACAATGCCTATGCCTAAGCCACTTACATCTCTAGTTGTGGCCTAATTTATAAGAGAGAGCATTATGAGATAGAGATAAAAGCTTTGCTCGATCCACTTTCTCCATGCCATGCCAGGCCTAATTCTATGCACTTCCATCATGTCACCTCTAATTCTAAACTTTTCTGTAAGCCCTAAATGTTGTCACCTTTCCTTGCTCTATCCCCTTGATCTTTTCAGTTGCCCTTTTCTAAACCACTTCCAACTCTACTATATTCTTTTAGAGGCGAGGCAACCAAAAATGTTGGACTTGACATATAAACACAGCTGAGGACCTGGATACTTGACGAATAAACTGCTCCAATATACACCTGTATTTTATTGTTGCAAGCCATTTTGAGTTTCTTCAGGGGTGGCCGGGATATAAGTTTTCTAATAAAGATAAATAGAAATAAATTCCAGTGACTGAACCTCATCCACTTCTGAGAAGCTCTCTGGATTCTGCCAGGTATCCACATTCTAAACTTTCCATCACCACAGATCTCTAGTCCTAGAATTCCTACTAAGCAGGAATGTTTTAATAGATGTTGTCTGTTTCAAGATAGAGATGTTCTCCAAAACTCCAGGCTTCCACTTTCTGAAACAAATCACTTTGTTACTGTGTGTGCCTCATTTTCTGAATGACATTTAATAAGCACATAGTATCTAAGCTCAATTAGATAATAGCCCCCCACCCTTTCGATATGTAATTTCACTAATAGAATTTTGGATATTAATTCGCTTTAACCTTTAAAAATGACAAACCTGATCAAAGACTTGAACATTCACATTTATTATTATTATTTTAAAAAAGAAAAAACCTGAACCAAAAAGGCTCCCGCTGCATTCTTTAATGGGCATGAGATTGCAGCATTAAGTATCTGAAATAATTACACCCTTTAAAACAAGAGTGTGTGGTGTTTGATAATCATGCCTGAATAATGGTGTTTCTTCTAAGTTTCCATTCTCTAATTGAGTAGCCTGGAGGTTGCTATGGTAAGCACCACAGCTTACTCACACAGCACCGAGTGTGTGGCGCACTTAGACACGAACAGGAAGGCTACTGCTGGTAAAATGCCTCCTGATTTATTATCCTGCTTTGCGGTGCATGGTAATTGACAGACACCAGCGAGCGAATTGAGACAATGAAAAGAAAGAAAGTAATGTCCCTGGTGCCATGTGAGAGCAAGAGATAATAGACCCAAATCCGTCTCCTAACGTTACAGAGGTTGCTCAACTTTGAGATGCATATGTAGTTGTTATTATTACTAATTATTGAGACATTAAACATACCTGCCTCTCGACTGGCTTCAAGCTCCCTGTTATGTGATTCCGCACAGCATTAATTATATCAAGGTAAATCTGTGATGACTCACTCTGGCTTTGTGAAAGTTTGAGGAGGAATGGATCCTGCTGGGATGATTTACAAGCCATCATACTCTTATCTAGATGCCCGCCTGCCTCGAGTGGTGAGAATGCTGTAGGGATTCAAATTTAGACATTCGCCTACGTATCTTCAACATTCTCAAGTGCGCCACTTTTAACTCAAACATGCATTTGTGGAGCCAGTACCCTACTTGGCTTTGGGGCTCTTGTGTCAGGTGTCATTAAAGGGCCTTCTTCGACTGTTCCCATGCATATTTGAAGGTAATGAACATGGAATACATAACAAACAAATAATGAAAATATTAAACAGGCTTATATAAAGCCATGTGTCCTACTTTATGAATGAATTCCTCTGTTTGTAGGGCTGCCAAGGTAGCCTGTTATTTGAAAAGGTCCTCTTTGAAGGACTATCTCGTCCAAACATAATTTAAAGATGTTGCCCACCCACTGTTAGCACCTAACAAGTGCACTGGTTCCAATGGTTCCTGGCATGTAAGAAGCAATTGGATCTGCCTTCCATTTTTCTCCTGAGGAGTAGAAAGCAAAATATGTATCCTGAAAGCTCAAAGCCTGTACACCCTTTCTACACCGAAGTCACTGAAATAAATCTACCCTTCAGCATACTTTTAGTAAGAGAACTTCAATAGATGCCAATGTTTATTGAATAAATATTACTTTTTGCCATAGGCCAGGTCATGATGCAGGCCGAGGACCTCGAGACTGGGAGAGGATTTACTTTACCACCTGGGATTGACAAAAGTTGGCATGCAATCCTGTAGCACAGAGGTTTTCAACCTTTTTTGAGTCCACAACTCCCTTGACCAACTACATTCTTTTTGCTGCTCCCCTGTGGGGAAACACACTCTGAGCCCCAGAAGCCCAATTATGCCACCCATTGCCTGCAGAGCTGGCAGCCCCTCAGCCCTTTTTGAACACCCTCCCCTGTGGAGTGTTTCCTCAGCCTCCTCTCTTCTCCCCTCTCTTCTCCTTGGGAGTCCTCCAGGTAGTTGCTGCAGCCACCCTGGTCTCTGAACAGCCCCCTCCCCCCAAGAGAGGTGCCTCCTCACACTGCCCCACAGGGGCCTGGGAAGAGGATGCCCCCAGCCTTAGCAGCTTGACAGAGACTGGCCAAAGCACTTTACCTTATGAGGCAGCAGTGAGGCCAGCACCTTACCTCATGAGGCAGCATGGCAGCAGGTGCTGCTGCTGGAGCTGCATGGGGAAAAGGCTCCCATTCAGCACCAGGTACACAGCAAGCACAAGAAAGGCCTGGCTGGCTTGCCTCCCACTTGTCTGTCCATTCCCAACAGCAAGGGCTGGCAGGCTGGGCTCCCTTGCCCACCTGCTTGCTTACTCCGAGACCACCTCAGCTCCTGGCAACCAGCACCCCCTGGCCTGCAGAGCTTGTAGACAGGGCTGCTGCAACAGTCACACAAGAGTTTGGGAGGCAGAGACATGAGAGGGCATCAGAGGAGGGAGGGAAGGAAAGAGAGACAGAGGCCAGTGTTGCCCGCGGCAACCCTTACCATCATCCAAGGTATCCCAGGGTGCCATGGCACACTGGTTAAAATCCACTGCTGTTGCGTAATTGGCTGATTGGCTGGTAAAACTTGCTGGTTAAAAACCCAGACTTCTAAGTAGAAAAGCTAAGTGGTTTATCCCATTTGTCTGTGTTAACACACACACACTATGTTATTCAATTGCCCAAGTGTCTGCCTGGATGAAACAGATTGTGATGATTCCCTTTAATCAATCAGATCCCTGTTTTCAGGAATGTGTGGGCTCGGTATACATGCCTCTCGTGCGGTGACTGATAGGAGACAAAAGGAGCAATTTTATACCGTGTTGATAATAACAGATGCACCTCTCAGAATTCATATTAGAAACTGGGTTTGCTGCCTTCTGTTCCACTTCATCAGAAATCTTTGTGCTCTCATCAGTCCTGTGCCTGCGTGTGGAACTAGAGCTTTGCATTTTATGAGCAGTTACAAACGAAGACAGATGTTGCACTGTCAGTAGCCATGGATTTAATTCCCTTTTACACTATTTATGCTGTTTCTTCACCAACCGTGTTCACTTTTCCTGGTCCTCCCTGAAAAGGCCTTCATTTGCTGACAGCGTGTGATGTTTATCTGTGGTGCCCTGCCATTTAAATATATAATGACTATCGTCACCATGAGAAAAAGGCTTTAAAATAAAGTAGGAATGGTATACACACTCCTTGCTCCTTGCTTGTCCTTTAACCAGCAGCAAGAGTGGCAACAGTATCAAGTTGCATAGGATGTTCCCCCTTTCTAAATTCACTGTTTTTGTCTCTTTGTGTGTATACCATGTAACTTGACTTGTTGGTTTGAGCTGTGGGGCCCACCTGTCAAACCTAGCTCACAGGGATTGGGGGGAAGATAAGGATCCAGCTCACTGGCCAGATCTAGTTGTTCACCATTGCTCAACTCCTTCTCTTATGCAAGCCTTTGGAACTCCTGATTATCAACAGGGCAGCAACTCCTACCAGATAGATCAGTTTCTCATTGGCCTAAAGCTTGTTTTGGAACACAAAACCCTTGCTGGATTGGGATGAACAACTTGCCACTTCAGTTTGTTTCAAGGTTGAATAGGCTTCTGAAGTGAGCTCTCACAGGGCTAAAGCCAACATTCCCTTCACCGCGATACCATATTGACTCTTAGGAAACCTAGTAGACTAGTGCCCCTACCTCTTCATTGGGGACAACTGTCATACTTTCAGTGTTCTGTGTGTCCTCATTTCCCATCATTCCTTACTCTTTACCACCAAACTTCTGAGGAAACTACATCCCCCCCATATGCCACCCAGATCTAAATTATGACATGAAACAATCCACCATAAACTACAAATTAGCCTAAATTATATTACCACAAGCAGGGCCGTCTTACCCATAGGTGCTAGGGGTGTGGGGCACCCGGACATGGGGCTCTCAGAGGCGCCAGGCCGAGAGTCTGGGCCCCGAGAATTTAGTCCGGGAAAGAGCCCGCCCATCGGTCAGAGTGCCGAGGCGGGCTCTTCTGCTGCGGGCAGCTCTGCGCTGTGAGTTCAGGGGCGACCAAGCCAGTGAGACGCTGAGGCAGCCAGCTAGCTATGCCCTCCTGCGTGCCTGAGACTGGGCAACCAGGGGGGCGCCGGGTGGATCTTTGCACCCTGGCACAGCATATGCTTAAGACAGCCCTGACCACAAGCCATAGACTTGATAGGCTGCATCTAGAGGCTTCACTTTCTCTGAAGGAATTTGTCATTCCTCTGGACTCCTTCCTCCAGAGGAATCTGGAGGCAAGCCAGAATTTATTAGCATAAACCACGGAAACAATGTCGAACATATGCTCTTATCCACTAAGGGAGATCTATACAGGGAAACAGCCTGCCATATGTGAAGTTCATGCAAATGTATGTCTTGATGCATATCCCCATCTGCACTATGATGCCCAGTTGATGTGTCATTTGATGAGAAGGGGATGTACATCTCCAAACCAGTTGTTGTGCACTGTGTGGAACTAGGCCAAGGCCCTAAATTATAGCATTAATATACATTTAATTTGCAAACTTTATTCCAAGTTCAGATTTATTTCACTCTGCTGTTTGTTATACACTGGTTTGATTATGGTGGAGTGCTAATATTCATTTCCCCCTCCTCTTGTAATTCTAATGCTATTACAAATGAACGGAAGAAGAATTACCTTGATATAAAAACTTAATATAAACATTACCAGCCAAGGTTGAAATAAGGACAGAAAGATTACCCCAGATAATGTGGATAATAAACATATCCGTCTTGGATTGGTATTATAAATATAAAGGTTGTTAATTTTAACAATAGCTATATATAGATGTAGGGAATGTCAACACCTATACTCTGCCTGCCTTTCTATCAGCATTTATATGGGCTCCCATAAAGAAACCAAACATTTGCTGTTAACTTTGAAGCCAAATAATAGAGTGAACACCAACAGAAAGAAGGCTGCACGGTATAAATCAGGTGTGTAATATATAAAATGCCGAAGAGATTTATACATCAAAATGGGAACCTAAATAGCTCGACGGGTAGGTAATATAATTAATGGTAATGAAAAACACCATATATGGCACCATTATATGAAATGCACCGAATCTGCGGAGGCGCACAGTGCTACGGTAGAGGTTATAAAAACAAATGGGGAACATTTATCTTCAACATTGACCAACTTCTTTACAGACATTTAATAATTACATATGCTCCGACTGTCCCCTGTTTATCAGGCGGGTGCCTGGTCCTAATAAATCATTGTCCCTACTTGTGCCTTTTGGATATGCCTTTTATTATGAGTCACCAGATTTGCCATCACTCACGTTTCATATTAGAGGAGGGCAGTTTCAGGTAAATTGAGCAGCACACATTTGCCAGTGCGCCTCCCAATACAGCAGGGGAATAATGCGCACCCTTGCTGGACTAGGGCAAATGTGGATATCCCTGAACAGCACATTCAGGGCTCCTCCAGGTGTCGTGTTTATGGAACACTCATACCGATTTGCTTACACAAAACTTACACGGATGTCTGGCTATGTCTGGTCTCCAATGAGCATTCATCCTGATTTGCTTTCAGGGTGTTTTATGCACCTTCCCATTAATCATTCATCCACCCCACATTTTCCAATGCATTTCCTCATCACTCTCCTAACTTCAGAAAGTCTGTTTCTTTTTAAAAGTGGATTTGTTGCACCAGGGCAATGGAGCACTTTAATCCACTTTGACTGAGCAAACCTAAATTTATGGTATGTGTTTGAATACCCTCTGCAAAATACTGACAGTCTGGAGACACTCTCTGTTATTTTCTTCACTGTAGCCTGCTGTGATATTTGCTTTCCAGTAAGTTTTTTTAATAACAAGATTTTAACCATTCATATTCTGCAGTCTTGAGCAGCTGGTGCTATGTAATAGGTATAAGATACATTGGATGGATAGGCAAGAAGAAATTGGAGATTTGTGTCCTTGCATGCCTATTTTATTTTTCTTTCAGCTCTTCTAGTATCTTGACTCCTTCACAATAGTTGTGTCTTAGAAAGAATAAAATGCTATGAGGCCTTAAATTTCAGCGCTCTTTGCCAAAGAAGTGCCACAGGGAACCTGGGATTTCAAAATAAGTTTCCTTTTCAAGCTTTCAAAAATAAAAGAAAGAGGAATAATTGAACTGAAGTCTCAAAACTTTAATTGAGAACAGGGTTTTATTTTTCCAGGTTGCAAATCTTAATATTTCAAATGCCCAGGGAGGAAGATATTTCTTTGATTTTAAATTATTTTTCTGAAAGGAAAGGAAAATGTTTCATTAGGGCAGATTGATCTAATTTTTGCCTTGGTTTTCAACAGATAAAACTATTGGGGGCAAATAGAAATCATTCAAAAAGGTGGGGGTAGATAGAGCGTTTTACAACACAGACTTCCCTCCCTTAAAACTTGCAGGGGACTGCTATGTGTTAGGGTCCAGGGAGAAACCTGAAGATGTTGACTGTGATGTTGACTATGAAGCCTTGCTATCTGGCCCACCTTTGCTCTTCCGCTGCGACAAAGGAAACACAAGCCCAGAACCCCAGGAATCTCACACTGCTCAGAGACTGGGGTGGCGTGCAACAGTATGACGATTCAAGTTATCAGCTTGGCCTTGTGCAGATGTTTTCTCCCACCCACTGGACCTACATGTGAAGGAGGATGGAGACCATGCCTCCCAGTTATCCTTTCAATATCACAGGTACCCCCAAACTCAGCCCTCCAGATGTTTTCAGACTACAACTCCCATCATCCCTAGATAACAGGACCAGTGGTCAGGGATGATGGGAATTGTAGTCCCAAAACACCTGAAGGGCTGAGTTTGGGGATGCCTGCAATATCACATGCTCCACCTGTCCGATTCCCTGATGTTCAGTGAAGCATCTCTAAAGCATGCCTATGCATGTACATCATGCAAATGCAATACAAATGACTCTCGTGCTCCCTGTTACATGCATACAGTTTTGTGTGTAGCTCTTCCCCTGGCCCTATGCTGATCGTGGGGGCAGGGGCAGCAAAGCACATAACATTGAGGTAGCCAGCGGTTGTGGCCCCACTCCCTCCTGTCAGCCCATAGAGGAAAATATCTTCACTTTGGGCGCCATAGGTGTGTACTGTACATAAGAAGAGTTCTGCTGGCTCAGGCCTGTCTTGTCCCATGGTAGCCAGTCAGATGCCTACAGAAAACCCACATTACAACCCTGCCCTTCCCAGTTGTGATTCTGTTCAGAAACATCATGCTGCCTCCAATGGCGGACATAGAACATAGCAACTGTAACTGGTAGCCAAACATGGATATAGACTTCTCTAACATAAATGTGCCTAATACACTGTGTTAGGTAATGATCATTGGTTGCCAACCTGTGGCTTCTGGAAGGAGGAGGGAATTGACTGTGGAAACAACATGAAAGAGGAAAACATCCACAGATCTATGGAGAAGAAATGGCCCAACTGGTGCAGCTTCCCCCTCCCCCACCCTCCATCTGGAACAGACGGCAGACTGAAGAAATACTTGCTCAAAAATGTGCACAGTAATACAAAGGGGAATCTAGGAGCCTTGTTAATTTAATAAAACAGCTGAAATCGGGACGGTACTAAGGGACCTTAACATGCCTTGCATAATTAAAAAAGCTAGCAATTATCAGAAGAGAATAACTAAACAGACAATTAGATGATAGATAGATGAAAGATATTTCATTTTGCATTCATATTGAAGGTTTGTGGGATCCCCCCCCCCAATTTGCTGAGAATGTTTTATATGCCTATTTGAATGTCAATAGAAGATCAGTATCTGAACTTTTGCTTAAAGTGAATTTGGGGCTTAGTTGAAACAACTGAATAATTTTGCGGCAACCCGAAGTTTTTATAAAATGATGCATTTTTCTGCACGATTCCAGATGGCCTGGCCAGATTTGCGTCCCTTTTATGCCTTGCATGTTGCAGCATCTGGGCTTGACAGGCATGTGACCCATACCTTCTCCCCAAGCTAGCGAGCCCCACCTGGACCTGCTCCCTGCCTGGCAGGCCAGCCACTGCTATCTGGCCCAGGATGATGGGGTAAAGAGCATTTTAAAGTTAATTGGCCTGGAAGTACCGTGAATGTTGTCATTTCTCAATTTGGGTTGTAAACACAGTCTGTTGAAACTGCTGAATCTTCTCTCAAGAATGATGCATAATTTTCACAAAGTTAAATTAGCTGCTCTTTTGCTACCCATCTGTGCTTGAATCAGCAACATTTCTATGAAATCTATCCTATTGATCCCATTAATGCATAAGACAACAAACAGTAGAGAAATGATGATGATGATGATGTTCAGTACTCAACTAAATTTTTGTGCTAGCGCATGGGGATTTCCCTTTCTCCTCCCTTTATGCACTCCCCACACTGTCTCCAAATCTGCTCCGGAGGGTTGGGAGAACCCCCACAGAACACTCACTGTAGCACTATGTTAAATACAACCCCAATATCAGATTGTTTGGGGGCAGTATCTTAGAGCAGCCATGGCAGTGAAAGACAATCTGCAGCTAAAGAATGCAATATATTCTGTTACTAGGGCTGAAATCCTCTGCACACATAGGTGAGAATATATTCCACTGAAATCAATAAGAAGAGATCTGAGCAGACTTGGTCGCACTGCGTAGTACAGTTCTGAATGTTAAATCATTATGGTATGGCAGGGGTAGGAAACCTGTGGCCTTCCAGATGTGGTTGGATTTCAACTCCCATCAACCCCAGCTGACATTACCAACGGTCAGGATGGAATGTTGGCAGCTGGAATCCATCAACATCTGGAAACACAATGGCCAACGTCTGAGATCACACACATCTCCATTGTTGCCCAGAAGACAAAGAACTGCTTGTGCCTAACTTTTGGATGGATCTTTGCATCCATTTCCTTGACTGACCATGCATGCACTTTGCTTCATGGAGGCAAGTTTCATGCATGCTATTTCAGAGATGCCCGTTGTTGTTGTTGTTAAGCACCTAGCTTCCAACAATTTGACTTCACCCCCAAAGGCACACTCCTGCATTGTCTCCCAAGACAGGTGGATCCCAATGAGTTTGGAGGTTGGGGGTATACTTAAGCATAAAAGTCACTGCTTCTCAACCAAAGTTTCATAGATAAGCCTTGGCAATTAATTTCCGGAAACTGGAAACAGCCACCAAGCCAATCATGGTGTTAGGTTAACAAGGGGAAATACTTCAGAAGAGGTAGACAGCATGCTACTTGATTCCTAAGGATCCAGGGCATGTGAAAATCAGGCTCAAGGGAACATACATCTGTTTTTGAAAAATGCTACAGTTTTTATGAAAGTGACCTTTTCAAATGCTGTCATTGGAATGCCTAGTATACCAAGAAAACCACCAGCAGTTTTGTGAATGTAAAATATCAACGAATTGACCCCATGGGTGTAAGAGAACTGCCCTGATCATTCCTGCAAAATAATACACTCTGGTTAACTTGATCTTTAAAGTTTGGCAACAGAAAGTATATATTTTAGCAGAGACAGTCTGACTGCATAGCCAACTTTTCTTAGTAATAGAGCTTAAAAGCTTCGGCAGTGATCTGTTATTCTTACAAGAGACAATACAGCTCCCAACAGGCAAAGAACAACGGAATTAATGGATTGGAAAGTCAGAGTCTAATGTATGAACTCTCAAAAGTCTCCCCAGACTAGCAAACTGATTGTGCATATCCAGTAAGTTACCACTATCAGGTTTTGGGTGTATGTGATACCATCAAGGGAACAGAGAACAAAGGTCAATAAAGCTGCAAACTACCTCCAAGGAATGAAATAACATTTCTATGGGAAGCTTTTTGGGAGGGATTGCAAAGAAACTGACATTATTTATACACAAAGGGGGCCCTTTGCTTTCAAAAGAGAGAATAAGAAATAAGCAAGCAAGCAAAAGTCGACAGAGTTCAACTGTTCTGCTGTTAAATCATTTTTGATTGAATTCAACTTTCATGGATCATTAGAGAGCCAAAAGCAGAATTCCTGGAACTGCTTTAAACTAATGATTCTTCAGTAAATTGTTTTCTTAAGGTTCCCACGTGCTCTTTTCTGGGCCTTTAAAGAAATTCTGATTTATATCATTTTACTTCCTGTCTTCCTTAAAAAAAAAAAAAAATCAAACCACAAACCTTTTAATTGATTGTAATTTATTTCCACTCTTAAAGACCAGCGCAATTCTGAATCCATTTTTACTACAATATAAATGTCACCGAGTCGTAGACGGAGTGCTTGCGCCTGCATTTGTTTGCTTTGGGCCAAATTGCGTGCTTTTTATATTCAGTCAGAATTGAGTAAATACACTCAGGCCTTATTAACTTGGTGGGAGAGGTGCTGATTTACATCCCCTGGCAAAGGATAAGCTGGAGGAGGCAAGTTATTGCCGAATCTACTCCTTACTCCTTACGTGCACATTATTGATTTGGGGTGTGCATAGGTAGAAAGCTGGTAATGATTTGACTTTATCCTGCAAATAATTCTTACCTGAGCTAATGCTGAAACACCTATGCATACCAGGGGAGGAGGGATTACAGCAGAACCATTATACTCCTAACGATTACTTTATGATTCCTATTTCCCTTCATTAAGCAGCACAGGTACAGGCCAGCGCCATTTCCTTCATCGACTTAAAAGAAACTGAACCCTTTTGTATAGTAGGCATGCCTGAAGGAGACTCTGTTAGACCCCAGAAAAGACGAAGGGAAGATCCTCCAGATATTTGTTCAGCTCCAGTTCCCATCAGCCCCAGCCAACCAGGACAGCAGTGAGGGAGCTGTAGTCCAACAACATCTGAGGAGTTTCAGGTTCCCTACCTTTGTCATACCTGATCTGCTTGGCCATATGTCTTTGGCATCACCCAGCTCCATGCAATAATACATTTTCCCCCTTTGCAACCAACAGCAACCGTAAAACTGAGCATTTATATTGAGCTTTTTCCAAGTGTTCAAAATACATGACATAAGCTAAGTAATCCTTCAACAGGACAGGCAGCCTCACTGTGCTTTAGAATCTATTACTTCCTTGCTGCCGCCCAAGCTTCTTAGAAAGTACTAAATAAATGAAAATAAAATTGAAATGTTTTGAATTAGCGGGGGGGCTGCCGGGGGGAGGATAAGGATGAAATGCAAGCCTATCATAATTTACAGTCTTCCACCCTTAACCTAAAGAGGGAGGACATCATGATAAGGAGAGGTAAGTCATGGTGTTAATGGCCTGCAAGAGAGAGAAGCCTTGGCTGCCTTTCCTTAAGTAGAAATGATGCTTGTGGGCATGTCCAGGAGTGCAATTTCTCACCTGGAGAGTATCTGAGGAACAAAATCATGCACTTAGCAGTGTTGTTTCAAATTTTAATAAGGTTGTTGTTGTTGTGGTGGTGGTGGTGGTGGTTGTATTCATTACTCACCCTTCACCATAAGGTCCCAAGGAGGGTTACATTATTAAACAACTTTTAAAACAATTTAAAATAACCCACAACCATGAAGTATGTCTTTCTCCCTTTCCCCCTTCCCAATGGTGACATCTTTCCCTTGTGATGGGGGGACTAGCATCTGAGCTGAATCTAAATTTGGAAGGGTCTGAATTCAGCTCATATTTGAGGTAACCATTATAAACTAGGACAGCTCATATTCCAAACTCCCCTAATTCCAAAAAAATACCCATCACTAACAACAAACCTGTTAAAGTGCGACAGAATGATGATCCCCGTATAGCTGACGGAGGCTTAACGCTGACCAATTTTTTTTGTTAATTCTTGAACTGAGTTCTCCTTCTTGTGACCTCTGTGCTGCACTTGCTGGAGACATGTATGCTGGATTAATGGTTTTAGAGATTAAGTAGCAGCTGAAGGAACGTGTGCTTCAAAGTGGAGTAGCAATTTGGGGTTTAGCATTGACAGATGGCTTGGTACTAACAAAGCATCAAATGTTCATCAGCTTTTATTTTTGCTGTAAAAGTTCCTGTTGGAGAGGTTATAAAAGTGTTCAAAAACCCACGGCTTCTATTCTTTTCGCACCTGATCTGCTGGTGGTGGTGCAGCGGGACAAGGAATGTATCCCCATTGCCTAGTTAATAAAGCCAACACACCCCGCCTTGCCATGCTGTGCTGTTGGTTTCATTGCCTTCCAGCAAAACATGGCAAGAAATTCACACCAATTCAGTTTAGTCATGCATAACGGCACACAACTAGCAGGAGCGTAATGTGAACTGAGATGCACAGTCAAATGCACACCCCATTTGTGCGGTGCAACACCCCCTGTCAGATGCACATCCAGATGCAAACGAATTGACCGCTTCATATATCTACTGCTAAACATATCTACAGACTTCCACCTTCTGCCCAAAACACAGCACAACATCTGTTGTCTACAGCATGGGTGGCCAACCCAGATAAGGCCCCCTGCCCCAAGCCTCCATAAAAGATGAAACATTTAAAGTAGACATAACACTGTGGCATGTGCAATCTCTCCTCAGCTAGCCTGCATGGATCAGATAAGGAGAGGGGTGTGTGTGTGTGTGTGTGTGTGTGAGAGAGAGAGAGAGAGAGAGAGAGAGAGAGAGAGAGAGAGGTGGCTAGATGCAGTGCTTTTTTCTAAAAAAATGTTTAGGGGTACTCTCATTTTGACTCAAGAAAATCACCATTTTATAGTTCTAATCGGGGAAAATAAATACAGTAAATGGAGCAAAAGTACAAAGAACATGCATTACCTCATGATGATGAAAAATAGTAATTTTCCTACTCATATTGAAATACTGCCCCTCAGTGAGGCCAAACTTTCATCAGTAAAATACCACACATCCACATTCCACACTGCTTCACATATTAAATGCCCACTTCCATTTGAGACTCAGGAAACACCGGGAAAGGAAATGAGGCCACCATCGGGGGTAGCAACAGAACTGATGATTCACTGTGCTATTCAACGGAACTAACAATTCACCATGCTAGAGAAGAAACTATTAAAAAAAGAGTTTCTTCTCCCATTAGATTCACAAAATACTTAGGGGTACATGTACCCCTGCATCCCCTCCCCCCGGAAAAAAGCACTGGCTACACCAATTGCTGCCATGCAATCCTCTGAAGGCCGACCAATGGTGAATGTGGCCCTTGCACCAATCACGGATGGCCACCTCTGATCTATAGCCAAGCCCTGTGATACAGTCACTTCTGTTCTTCTGACCCATTGGATGCACACACACTGTAAGAGTTTGCACCAATCTTTTCCCTAAACAACCCACCAAGTGAAATGAAAAAGTAGACCAACAAGGCCAGACTGATACCTCGAGAGGTGCTACAAGATAAACATAGAAAATAAAATGGCAGAAACACCTCTAGCTCCTATCAGCAAGAATTTGCAGCCTATTCTGAGCAATGATACTTCCCTGGCCTTGCATGCTAGACTGGTCCCTGCTTTCAGGCAACCCCTAAGCCAAAGTAGCCACTTGCAGCAACAACACAACAAAGCCAGAAGCACAGAGGCCAGACAAGCCCAAATATTAAACTTTAGAGTCATCCAGAACAGGGATTTCCACACTGTGGTCTGTGGACCACCAGCAATCCATGAGCTTCATTGGGTGGTGGGTGGTCCTCGGTGTGCCTGTAAAAATGCAATTTAAAAGCATTCAGCATCTACAGCAGCACATCACAAGTGCTACTACAACAGGCATGAAAAAAACCATCAAGTGGTCTTCCAAGACTCTCAGCAATTTTCAAGCAGTCCATGGGGCCAGAGCGGGGGTTTAGGAACAATTCACCTAAAACAATTTGCAGTGGGAGCCATTGCCTTGATTGGCATGTTTAGTGTTCTTTGCATGATTTGGGCAGCAATTTTAAATAAATTAAGTAACAGCCATGCATAGAGCATGTTTAGCTGAGATCTTCAATCGCGCCCAAGTGTAGAAATGTTGCAATATTTACTTGTTTCAGCTTATTAGATGCGCTATGGTTTTATTTATTTAGTGATTGCATTCATAACCCACCTATCCTTCAAGGTGGTTAGTCTAGTAGAAGAAGAAGAAGTGTTTGGATTTGATATCCCGCTTTATCACTACCCGAAGGAGTCTCAAAGCGGCTAATATTCTCCTTTCCCTCCCCCCCCCCACAACAAACACTCTGTGAGGTGAGTGAGGCTGAGAGACTTCAGAGAAGTGTGACTAGCCCAAGGTCACCCAGCAGCTGCATGTGGAGGAGTGGAGATGTGAACCCGGTTCACCAGATTATGAGTCCACCGCTCTTAACCACTACACCACACTGACTCTCTAGTGTAGGTCATTCTCTGCCTCTCCATTTTATCTTCACAACAACCCTGTGAGGCAGGTTAGGCTGAGAGACTATGCCTGGCTCAAGGTCACCCAGTGAGTTTCATGGCCGAGTGGGGGATTTGAACCCAGGTCCTAGTCTGATACTCTATCCATTATGCTACACTTAAGCATGATGCTTTTACCACTGCTGTTATCTCCACCTCTTGATAGTCCTATCCCATCTTTCCAAGCTTTCAGTCATAAACTTAGTGTAAAACAGGAGTCTGTAGCAACTGCAATTGTTATGTTTTAGAACTACAAATCTTTCTTCCCTCTCTGCTGTGATAATTTTCTACCTGGACTCCTCACCAAGGCTTTTATTCCGTTTTTAGTTACACTTTTCTCGAACAGCGTGCCCCACCAAGTCAATGGGAGCATTTACCTGAGCTCAGGCTGAGTTGACCTCTGAGATTTTCAAGTTTAAAATGAAAGGGTTTAAGTGGTTTGGTAGTTTTCAATAGGGATGGTGTACTTTCGCATTTGAAGTTTCCTAAGGAATCAGACAAAATACAAATAAGATTGAGAGGAGGGAAGCATCTTTGCAAAAAGAAAAAAAAAGTTTCCATGTAGAAATTGTTTTTCTAAAGCACTTTAGCTTGTGAAAAGCTTGCAGAGTCAATACTCTGCAGTTTAACTAGTGAAATCTAATTGGTACATGTCCCTGAACCTCAATCAAATCAAGTGATGTTTGAATTGCAACTTGGTGTGCTAATGACCACTTTGCCCACTTACTTCATTTTCGGCATCAGGTAGTGTAGTTATTCTCTCACCATTAAACCTAAAGCGTTTTCCATCCTGCTGTTAGTCCCCAGAAAAAGGGATAACTAAACCAAAGTCAGTTTGACATGAACAAGGACCCTGGCAGGGGAGTGAGCAAGTCCTGCGAACAAGGCGTCTGAAATTAAGAATTGAGTTGAGTGCTGTATATTAATTGGAAATCAGGGCAATGCAACATTCCCCATGTAGCATCATTAAAGAAAATCAGACTCATTTCATTCTTCAAATCAGTCCCCCACCCACCCCTCTCCATCCGATTATGCATTGTGCCGTGGTTAATGAATAGAGCAAGGAAACAGACATTTGTCAAATTAATCAGAAAAATGGGGAAAGGATTTCAACGACAGCTCAAGCATATACTTAATCAGAGGTCCTCTGTGTTTATTAATCATTGTTATTTCGCTTATTATTGATAAATGTTAGTGCCGAGCTTCAGTGGTTCATTCAGATTAACTGAAATGCATTTTGCGTGGCAATATGACTCAGTCACCATTTTCAGCAGTAGGCAACTTTTTTGCTATTATTATTTAAGCTGCTGTGAATTATTTTGCCCCTTGCCTTTTTTCAAAAAGACAAGAGGCTTGGAGCCACAGCTGCACTTTGGCAAACAGAAGAACGTCTTTCATCTGCGGGAGGGATGCTGCTCCAACCAGAGGCTCCTGTAGGAGGAAGGAATGGCAATTTTTGCTTATTCCCCCATTCCTAGGCAGCTCCTATACCATTCTGGAAGGTCCCCCAGCCCCCCAGAGCAGATTTGCAGGTAGCTACAGTGGGCTGCCAACCTAGCAGTTCGAAAGCACATCGAAGTGCAAGTAGATAAATAGGTACCGCACCAGCGGGAAGGTAAACGGTGTTTCCGTGCGCTGCTCTGGTTTGCCAGAAGCGGCTTAGTCATGTTGGCCACATAACCCATAAGCTGTCTGCGGACAAACACCAGCTCCCTCGGCCTATAGAGCGAGATGAGCGCCGCAACCCCAGAGTCGGTCACGACTGGACCTAATGGTCAGGGGTCCCTTTACCTTTACCTTTACAGTGGGCTGCAGGGAGGAGAGGGATCAGCAAAAGTTGCTTCTCCCACTTCCTCAACAGTTCCCTCTCACAAGGTATAGTGAAGACCACCAACTTGAACGAGGGTTAGACAAACCCGTGGAGGACTAGGCTACCAATTTGCTCATGGCCATGACAACTATGCTCTACTTCCAGTCCTGGAAGCAGCATGCCTCTGAATATCAGCTGCTAGGGAACACAAGTGGGGACAGGAGTGTTGTCCTCACGTCCTGCTCACAGGCTTCCCACAGGCATCTGCTTGGCCAAAGTGAGAGGAGGATGCTGGATAAGTGTCAGGCGGCAGAGGAACCAGCCCCCATGGCAGGTTGCCAGGAATGGATAAGACAAGGAAAAGTCCTTACCAACTGCTTTTTATTCAATATTTACACAGAGAGGCTTGGGAATGCAGCCTCTTGGAATAATGGCATTGTCCCGAGTTTCCACCCTCTCCCTCGCTCCCACTTCCTCATGAGTCATTGCTACAGGTGCTGAAAAGTGCCCTCTGCCTTTGAGATCTCTGCTCTCCTACTTTCAAGGCCTGCCATGTTCTGGGAGGGCGGGTCTGGAATGCTTTCTAAAGACACTGTGTCCATCAGCTGTTGCCTCCCTGGTGGTGCTTCTTCTTCCTCCTTCTCCTCTCCCATTATTTCCCAGCTTTTCTCCTCATCTGCTTCTGAGCTGTGATCTCCCTCAAAGCCCTGTTGTAATTCTGAACCGTCTTCTTCTTCTCTGGAAGGGTCAGGCTAGGGAGGCGGTCTCCACCATTCCTCCTCTGCCTGGTCCCTGACAATAAGATGGACCATCTTCATATTGGTGACACTCCAAATCTCCTGTTAAATACAATTGGGGGGGGGGAGGGGGAACCCTGAGGGACACTGCAGGACAACACCCATGACACCCCTCTGTGAGTAGGAGTAGAACCATGAAAGCACATTGTCCTCAACCCACACCTCCCTGAGCCACTCCAGAAGAGTACTGTGGTCAGTGGTGTTGAGAGCTGCCAAGATGTCAAGGAGAAGAAGCAGGGTCACACTTCTAGGGCAACCAAGGAAGATTTAGTGTCATAAATGGGTCTGAAGCCAGACTTAAATGGACATTGATATTCAATCTCTTCCAATAATTTCTGAAGATCGGTCACGAGGCCCATCGCCCCAAGAAGAGATATCTGCCACTGGGCATTAGTTGTTTATCCCTTCTGGGTCCAGGGAGGTCCTCCTGAGGAGGGCGCACACTGCTGCCTCCTACAAGAAGAGGCTAGATACAAATTCATCTCATACCTCCCTACTTTTAAGCAGCTATTGACAAAACTGAAAGCCAAAAGCTGTGATGTAGACTAATTTGCTTACCTCATGACACAGATGCTACATAGGTTGTATTTGTTTGTGATTTGTTATTTGAGACGTAAGTTAATTTCTGAGTCTGGCCTGGGATAACTTCTCCAGCGACCTGATTTCTAATAGCTATGGCAGTTCATTCTGGTGCATGTAGACATCTTTCATTACACCAGAACAAAGGCAGCAAAACTGTTGGTGTGGGATTAATCTTGGACCAGGATGAACATCTGATGCCACTGGAATATTTTCAAATAGCATGGAATAGCATTCCCTCCTCCTTAGAACAATCGTGCAGGAAAATTCTAGTTAGCCTATAGGAGGCACATTGCATTCCCAACTTTTGTTATTTTCTTAAGTAGATGGGTGGCAATAGTTTCATTGTACAAATGAGAGCTTCTAATTCATTTTTAATGGGTATGAGGAAAACGAATGAGGAAAATGTTTAGAACATAGGGGCCAACTCCTAGGGGTCGAGATCCCTTCTCCCCCCCAATAAAATATTTGAGGGGGCTGCGTCCCCCCCCAAAAAAGTTGATGTGTATTGTCATTCAAATAGTGTGCCTGCACCATGTCACGTGATGGATTATGCAGGGTGGGGCTTACCTGCCCCACATATTTTATTCAAGTTGGCACCCCTGCTTTAGAATGTATTTGGGAGTGGGTATCTCTTCTTGTCATTCTGGTTTTGTATCAGTATATATTACCTTGGCAACATACTGTATTTTCTAGGCACTGCAGTCAAATCACCACTGAAGTATGTGACACGACAGGATTACATCTATTGGATGCATTTGCAACATCCCTGGAACTTTGTGGTGGGTGATGTTCTGAGTGGAAGAATTTCTAGGTCAGCACACAAATTTGCTTCAGTCTTTCACAGGGGTGTGTGCCATTTTTCCATTACTCGTTGCTTGATTTTTACCCACTGTTTTAACCACACTTAATAAGTCACCAATTACAGATAAAGAAAAAAATGTTTGATCATTTTCAATGTAATTCTACATGTTTGTTCAGAAATAAGTCCTGTTGAATTTGGTGGGGCTTATTCCCAGGTAAGTGAGGTTAGGATAGCAATCTTAAGCTTCAATTATTCAGACTGCAACCCTAGGGAGTAAGTGCCACTGAATTCTGTGGGAGTTGCTTCTAAAAAAACATTGCACCTGTTAAGTCTACCAGTTCGTCTTAGCTGGGGGAAGTTATTTTTCTAAGATGCATAATAATGAGAAGGCATGCTCCAGACCCCCTCAAGAATAAGACTATAAGAGAGAAAATGGCAAGAACAAATCCCACAAATTTTCCAGAATCTACAAGCTCATTGTATCTCATATGATCTAGAACCAGTGTACTGCATTCCTCACCATTATTCCCCCCAATGACAGGCTGAAATATGAAACAATCACTTCAGTGGTGAAAGGAATAATTAAAGATCAAATCTAGCACCTTAATTGTTAGTTGTTGTTGTTGTTTAGTCGTTTAGTCGTGTCCGACTCTTCGTGACCCCATGGACCAGAGCACGCCAGGCACTTCTGTCTTCCACTGCCTCCCACAGTTTGGTCAAACTCATGCTGGTAGCTTCGAAGACACTATCCAACCATCTCGTCCTCTGTCGTCCCCTTCTCCTTGTGCCCTCCATCTTTCCCAACATCGGGTCTTTTCCAGGGAGTCTTCTCTTCTCATGAAGTGGCCAAAGTATTGGAGCCTCAGCTTCATGATCTGTCCTTCCAGTGAGCACTCAGGGCTGATTTCCTTAAGAATGGATAGGTTTGATCTTCTGGCAGTCCATGGGACTCTCAAGAGTCTCCTCCAGCACCATAATTCAAAAGCATAAATTCTTCGGCGATCAGCCTTCTTTATGGTCCAGCTCTCACTTCCATACATCACTACTGGGAAAACCATAGCTTTTACTATACGGACCTTTGTTGGCAAGGTGATGTCTCTACTTTTTAAGATGCTGTCTAGGTTTGTCATTGCTTTCCTCCCAAGAAGCAGACGTCTCTTAATTTTGTGGCTGCTGTCACCATCTGCAGTGATCATGGAGCCCAAGAAAGTAAAATCTCTCACTGCCTCCATTTCTTCCCCTTCTATTTGCCAGGAGGTGATGGGACCAGTGGCCATGATCTTCGTTTTTTTGATGTTGAGCTTCAGACCATATTTTGCGCTCTCCTCTTTCACCCTCAATAAAAGGTTCTTTAATTCCTCCTCACTTTCTGCCATCAAGGTTGTGTCATCTGCATATCTGAGGTTGTTGATATTTCTTCCAGCAATCTTAATTCCGGCTAGGAATTCATCCAGCCCAGCCTTTCGCATGATGAATTCTGCATATAAGTTAAATAAGCAGGGAGACAATATACAGCCTTGTCGTACTCCTTTCCCAATTTTGAACCAATCCGTTGTTCCATATCCAGTTCTAACTATAGCTTCTTGTCCCACATAGAGATTTCTCAGGAGACAGATGAGGTGATCAGGCACTCCCATTTCTTTAAGAACTTGCCATAGTTTGCTGTGGTCGACACAGTCAAAGGCTTTTGCATAGTCAATGAAGCAGAAGTAGATGTCTTTCTGGAACTCTCTAGCTTTCTCCATAATCCAGCACATGTTTGCAATTTGGTCTCTGGTTCCTCTGCCTCTTCAAAATCCAGCTTGCACTTCTGGGAGTTCTCGGTCCACATAGTGCTTGAGCCTTCCTTGTAGAATTTTAAGCATAACCTTGCTAGCATGTGAAATGAGTGCAATTGTGCGGTAGTTGGAGCATTCTTTAGCACTGCCCTTCTTTGGGATTGGGATGTAGACTGATCTTCTCCAGTCCTCTGGCCACTGCTGAGTTTTCCAAACTTGCTGGCATATTGAGTGTAGCACCTTAACAGCATCATCTTTTAAAATTTTAAATAGTTCAGCTGGAATACCATCACTTCCACTGGCTTTGTTATTTGCAGTGCATTCTAAGGCCCATTTGACTTCACTCTCCAGGATGTCTGGCTCAAGGTCAGCAACCACACTACCTGGGGTGTACGAAACATCCATATCTTTCTGGTATAATTCCTCTGTGTATTCTTGCCACCTCTTCTTGATGTCTTCTGCTTCTGTTAGGTCCTTACCACTTTTGTCCTTTATTATAGTAATCTTTGAACGAAATGTTCCTTTCATATCTCCAATTTTCTTGAACAGATGTCTCTGGTTCTTCCCATTCTGTTGTTTTCCTCTATTTCTTTGCATTGCTCGTTTAAGAAGGCCTTCTTGTCTCTCCTTGCTATTTTTTGGAAATCTGCATTCAATTTCCTGTATCTTTCTCTATCTCCCTCGCATTTTGCTTGCCTTCTTTCCCCCGCTATTTGTAAGGCCTCATTGGACAGCCACTTTGCTTTCTTGCATTTCCTTTTCATTGGGATGGTTTTCATTGCTGCCTCCTGTATAATGTTGCGAGCCTCCATCCATAGTTCTTCAGACACTCTGTCCAGCAAATCTAAATCCTTAAACCTGTTCCTCACTTCCACTGTGTATTCATAAGGGATTTGATTTAGATTGTATCTTACCGGCCCAGTGGTTTTTCCTACTTTCTTCAGTTTAAGCTTGAATTTTGCTATAAGAAGCTGATGATCTGAGCCACAGTCAGCTCCAGGTCTTGTTTTTGCTGACTGTATAGAGCTTCTCCATCTTTGGCTGCAGAGAATATAATCAATCTGATTTCGATGCTGCCCATCTGGTGATGTCCACGTGTAGAGTCGTCTCTTGTGTTGTTGGGAAAGCGTGTTTGTGATGACCAGCTTGTTCTCTTGACAGAACTCTATTAGCCTTTGCCCTGCTTCATTTTGCTCTCCAAGGCCAAACTTGCCAGTTGTTCCTTTTATCTCTTGATTCCCTACTTTAGCATTCCAATCCCCTATAATGAGAAGAACATCCTTCTTTGGTGTCACTTCAATAAGGTGTTGTAAGTCTTCATAGAATTGGTCAGTTTCAGTTTCTTCAGCACCAGTAGTTGGTGCATAAACTTGGATTACTGTTATGTTAAAAGGTCTGCCTTGGATTCGTATCGAGATCATTCTATCATTTTTGAGATTGCATCCCAGTACAGCTTTTGCCACTCTTTTGTTGACTATGATGGCCACTCCATTTCTTTTGCGGGTTTCTTGCCCACAGTAGTAGATATGATGGTCATCCGAACTGAATTCGCCCATTCCCATCCATTTTAGTTCACTGATGCCCAGGATGTCAATATTTATTCTTGCCATCTCACTTTTGACCACATCCAACTTACCCAGGTTCATGGTTCTTATATTCCAGGTTCCTATGCAATATTTTTCTTTACAGCATTGGACTTTCCTTTCGCTTCCAGGCATATCCGCAACTGAGCGTCCTTTTGGCTTTGGCCCAGCCGCTTCATCAGCTCTGGATCTACTTGTACTTGTCCTCCACTCTTCCCCAGTAGCATGTTGGACGCCTTCCGACCTGAGGGGCTCATCTTCCAGCGTCATAACTTTTATATGCCTGTTGTCTTTGTCCATGGAGTTTTCTTGGCAGGGATACTGGAGTGGCTTGCCGGTTCCTCCTCCAGGTGGATCACGTTTGGTCAAAACTCTCCACTATGACCTGTTTATCTTGGGTGCCCTGCTTGGCATAGTTCATAGCTTCTCTGAGTTCTTCAAGCCCCTTCGCCATGGCAAGGCAGTGATCCATGAAGGGGTAATTGTTAGTATCAAAATGCAATCTGATCTACTATCTCCAACTAAAACCGTGGCAACCACATTTTGGAGCATGTGAAGTTTCCGAATGGATTTCTACGGTACCCTTAAAGCACATTACTCTCATCTACCCTGGAGCTGACTAGATGTCAGGGGCTGGACTGAAGAGGAGGAGGAATGGTGGAGGACACACCCTCTGTAGCTTCCAGGATGAGGAAGGCAGGCTCGAATTAGAGCAGGGTTACAGACAGGTGAGTTATGCTGTGTTAGGAGAAGGAGGAGGGGAAGCAGAGCAGCTAGCTAACATGTCAATGGACAGCATAACTGACCCCCCTTCTCCCAAAACACGGTGTTAGTTAAGGGTGCAAGAACAAAAAGCCCAGAGACAATTGTCCACAGACAGATGCCATAGAAGCAGTTTGTCAGCTGCGTCCCATTGCTGACAGAGGGGGAGAGTGTGGAGAGACAGGAGGAGGTAATTAGGCAGGAATGCGGAACGAGGGAGGAGCAGTCAAGTTGCAGTAGAAGGCTGAGTTTTGAGAACAAGAAGGAAGGAGGGAGTTCCAGGGAGAAGACACAGACTGACAGTTTAAGCTTGGACTCAGAGGGAGGGCCACCGGAAAGTGTTAGAATTCCTGCTCCGTGATTGCAGTCATGGGATTGTTGTCTTTCACATGACGGTGTATGTTTTGACTCCACAAAGTGGGAAGTGACGGAGACAGGATGTTTGTGTTACTGTGTTCTGTGAAGTGGGACTATTGTCCTTCTTTCTTTCTCTCTTTGCTGTCTGATGCTAGAGAGAGGGGGAGCCATGTTGCAGTGCTCCGTGTGTGTTTATATGTAAATAAAGTAGATTAGCCCAAATGCTGAGTTGCTGAGGTCTGTTACGCAAGTTGCGAAGACTCTGAGGATCCCTAAGTGTGCCAGTGTCTGTTGGTATCAGTCGCTGTGATGTTTGGGCAGAAGAAAGCTTTTGAAGCTCCCGAACGAACGACCAGGATGGAGAGAACATGCCAGTCAGGCATGTGTCTCTGCCAGGGTCCTACTCAAGTGTAGGACAAGCTCCTGACAGAAATATCCCATCCCAAGACGCGTAGGCTCGCAAGAATTAATGAGAGGTGTAAACAGGAAAGGAAGTGTAAGTGGGGCTTTATAAAGGTGGGAAGAGGAAGGGGTGGAACTCAGACTCGGCAACAGCTAATTTGGAAGCAGACGCTGAGTGACTGAGCTCCAGAGTGATTTGTGTGTTTTCAGCAATAAACCTGAGTTAATTGCTGCCGGAGTTGTCTCACTTCTGCGGGAAAGACCCAACCATTACACAGGGATTGTTGTTAGAGGGGGAAGGGGGAGAAGCTCAGCGCAAGCAACTCCATTATGGGGAATGACCGGAATTCTTTGTCTTTGACCGTAATGACTGAATAAACCATACGTAAGAACTTGCTTGTTTCCTCCCTGCCTCTTGGTGCCATGGGGGGTGGGGGTGGGAGACGATTCCTCAAGCCTGACACTAGGTCATGAGTGGCTGATGTCAGGTCCATCTTCTCCAGGAAAGGTGAAGCTTGCAGGAAAGCTGAAGCTGTTTAAAAGGTCACCATCAGTACCTGGACTTAGAAGTAAGTCTCACTACATTAATTGGTTATAGGTATTCCTTAGGATTGTGTGAATAGTAGTAGCAGTAGTAGTAGTAATGATGATGATGATGGTTTATTAAATTTGTGTACCACCCTCCATCCAAAGATCACAGGTTGATTCACAACATTAAAAAATGAAAGAAAACAAAACCAATATCTCCCCTCACACAAACACATTTAAAAGGCCGTGGAATGTTAATCAGCCCAAGACCCAGTTATAGAGAAACATTTTTGCCTGGAGGCTAAAGGTATGTAACAAAGGCACCAGGCGAGCCTCCCTGGGGAAAGCATTCCACAAATGGGGGGCCACCACAGAAAAGGCTCTTCCTTGAGTTACCACCCTCCAGACCTCTTGTGGAGGAGGCACACGAAGAAGGGCTCCTTGAGGTATTGCAATCCTGAGCCATTTAAGGCTTCATGGGTCAAAATCATCTGATCATACAGATACTTTAAGACAACTGCTGTTATCATCCATGTATCACCTCTGTTTTTCAAGTATGTATCAAGTAAGGCTACTGCACATCAATTACTTTGGATGTGTGTTTGACTTCCAGCAATGACCTTGTCATGCTAAAGAATTTTATTTCAGTTCTCCAAAGCTTGTCCTTGGCAAGTTTCTTCCATAATTCTGTCATAATTAAGATGGATTCCCAGAGAAAATGCAGTTTTTTCCCAAATGCAAATGACAATTTGAGAGTTTTGCTTTAATTAATTTTAATGGTTATATGTATAAAACCCATTATTTCTTTTTGGCACTTATTACTGCCTCTGCCCTTCCATTATGATGGCCAATTAAGCATTAAGGTTAGAGTTTGTGGATTAATTTCATTCTTGGCTTGAGTTGTCCACCAGTGTCCCAGGTTCTAAGCAGCTGAACAAGAAACATGATGAAACTTTAAAAGTTAAAATCTTGAGGTGGAGAAAGAATTCAGATTTTAATGCAAATCTACCTAATTTTCCCTTTCTGAAACAATATGTGAGCTGAAACGCAGGCATCCTTTTAAATTTGAACTTCTCTGGGATTTGTGATGCAGTTCTCAAAGCAAATACTGTGCACAAAAATGCTAGGTTAATGCAATATATTAGGGGAAATTGCTTGGGGAAATGTGTATATATCAGGCAAAATTTGATACAAAGGAATGTGCATTAGAAGAAATTTGCATTGAAATGATAATTATCTTTCATGGGGACTTAAAAAAAAATCAGAAAGTGATGGGAAAATGTGGAAGACTGAACTTAACACTAGAAAAATGAGAAACTGAGAAAAACCAAAATTGGAATTTGACCATCCCAATTAAATCCCACCGTGCTCTCTCAACCATTATTCAGTTTTAAAGTAGGGTAAAATTGAATTCTGCATTTCTTTTCATTTATCTTTAGAAATGTGTAACAGTTCTTAATTTTCTGTCTTCCCTATTCCCTTCATCATTCTTTTGTTTCCCTTAGATCACACACTGCCTTATATGCTGTCAAGATAAATGGCCACAAATGGAAGCAAATTCCTGGTTTATATCACATGTGCTCTGTATTTTGTTAGAATGCGCTTTCACTCGAACATAGAGCAAGCGACTGCCTATTTATCTTTGAAGCCAGTCCTATTATTTATACCGTATATATCATCCTTTCACCTTGATCTGAAATATGAGGAACTGTTCTGAAAGCATGGGAAATACAGAGACAATAACAACAAAGGTACCCATGCTACCTATGTGGAAAAGTGTGAGCTAAAGAAATCAGATTGTAAGCCCCATCATTATAACAAGGCACATAACGTGAAGACTGGTACATTTATTATTATTTTTTATGGGGTGTGTGGGTGTGGGTGTGTACACATCAGATAAAAACAGAAGGCTCCAGGAAGGATTTTGACTGTATAAGTACAAATATCTGCATTCTTGGAACTGGGTTAAGTGGTTTGGACATTTTTTATTTGCAGGCAATGAACATGGGTGATATCCTCCAAGTAAACATTGTTATTGAATCCTAGGTTTCTGGCATATTTATTGAATGAATCAAGAGTAAAGTGAGAAATTATAAGCTGTATTGAAAATTAAAAACGTTAAACACTATTACCTATTTCTTAGGCAGTGGTGGACTTTGGGATTTAAAATTTCACCAGCACCCTGTACAATGCCAAAATTTGGCACGCCCACACACACTGCCTTATATTTTACATGATATAATGGTTTTATAATACAACCTGGAACTATCCTGTGATTGCTTTGATGTGATGAAATGTGGTCTAGATATCCTCTCGATAAATAATAAAACATTAAATTTTCTTACAGGGACTGAAGAATTTGAGCTGGTTCTTCCATAACATGGCAAATTAATTTCTTGAGAGGGATTTCTTGACTTTTTTCCCCTTGTTCCTAGCAGGTTGAAAAGTAGAGAAAAATAATCAGGCTTGAATAAGCCCTCAGTTCTCCCTCTGCCCTCCCCGCATTTCCTCCCTTGCCAGAAGCACACAAACCATCCTGTATTTCACTTCCCTGGGAATGACCAAATACGTCTTTTTTATGGTACCATTCAGTGACGATATGATGCATTTCTACCGCAGAGGCAAATGAGGTATGGACACCTCTTCCTTTTATTTCCCCTGGAAAAGAGTTGGTCTATGGCACACACATGCCTGTCAGGGGAGATGAAAAAGAGCGTGTGCAATTGCTTCATCTTTTTGATGCATTGTACTTGTGCAGGTTAAAGAGAGACAGAAAGTGGAGGCAAAGTCGAAAGCGGTTTTAGGTAAATAAGGACACTGATAAGCATGTGGATCCTATGTATCTTTTCTAAAGCGTCCCACCTGGTTCAGAAAGATAATGTCTTCTGAAATATACAGAAGAGCTCTTCACTTGGAGTGGTAGCAATAAATGAACCATGCTCCATTCTGTAATAATAAATGTCATTTTTTTTATTCTTTCAGTTTCTGACACTGACATCTGTGTTGGGTTTTTTTGTTTTTTGCCTTTAGAAATTGCCAGAGAGGGAACAAGAAGTGGCCCCTTCTTGTTGTTCTCCCCAGCATATAATTAAGCTGAAAGAAGCTCTGTACAACAACATCTTTGCCCCCATTCTCACACGCTTCTCATGCATCACCCAAAAACTGCAATTAACATAATGGTTCCAAAAAGAGTCACTTCTATCGATGGAACACTGTTGCTGTAAACAAATCAAATTTTATCATGGGTACACTTGATCAGGGAGACAGATGGACGATTAATATCATTTCTATCTGATTGGAGACGTGACTGGCCATTTTCTCTGCCCTGCTGAAACACTGGAGGAAGCTAGACAGCTTTTCCAGACAGAGCAGCAATGTATTTATTCTCCCCTTGTTCCAGGGTTCCATGAGAACTGCCTGTTTACATGAGAAATGTCATGTTTTGAACATGGGGCACAAATGACTTTAATACACCAGGAAGAAAACCCATCCTCAACCAGAAGTGTACTGGCTTATGATGTTTATTTGACCCTGTCCACAAAATGGAGTGATATTCCACCAATACTTTAAAGCTTTCAGTGCATTCCTGTAAGCCTGGTGAATTGTTGGATAATCTGATCCTGAGTTTTATTGCAAACTATGGATTGCCCAAACCTTAACTTGTGACATTCAGATGGAACAGAAAAACATAGTTTGCCACAAATTAGAAGTGGGAAGTTCTAGTCTCTTTCCCTCATGTTCAGTGAAAGAAAACAGAGAAATTGGAGTCTGCAGACCTGAAGCCCAGAGCAACTACTATCAAAATAACAATTTGTGGTTTGTTACTGTGTCTGAACGCAGTTGCTGCTGTCCTTCTGAAATGAAAAGCCAGACTGTAGCATTGAGCTGACAACAGCTCTTTCCTTTATCAGTAAACACCAAAAACCAAACCAATGCTATCACATGATCACTTTTAGACTTTATGCATGAAAGCAAATAAAAAAGCAGCATTTGAACTAAGGGAGATGCATTACAATACACCTGGCTATGAGGTTTTGGGAGAAGGACAATAATTTAAAATAAAGGATGCTTCTTAAAATTGGGGACATCTGGTCACTCTGCCCTTGGAGAATCAAAGTTTTACACCCATGTCATTATTCAGTCCAGCTTTGCACCTGCATTTTAAATATTGCCTAGCTGCTTGACCATGAGATTTTGGTTTTCATCCCTTCTGTCTTCCCAACCTATGTCATCAAGATGAATTGATTTAATTATTAGCTTCACTGTTATATAGATCATCTCTCTATATGGTTTCCTCCCTATCAAGCATTTCCATATCATTAGACACATCACAGAGCACATGCAATTCAAGAATCATAGTTTACTTTTTCAAAGAGCAAGCAGACCTTGGAATAGCTAATATTTACACTTGTAAGCATTTTTTTAAAAGAGTGGTCAGTCTGTTCTGTCGTACCTTGATTATGCTATTTATTAATTTCCAATCAGTAATTTCATATTTTTCTATAAATGGATCATTAGAGATAGTCATTATGCCTGGGTCATTGCTTATTGTACTCAAGGTTGAAGAGTTTATCCAGGTGGTTAATAATTTTACTCATTCATCTTCTAGTTATATAGGCACTACATTACTGGAGGCCTAAATACTTCTGTAGGTCCAATGTTGTTTCATCAAACCAGGCTTTCTTTCACATTATATGTGGTTCATACCACGTGGCACAGAATGTACATGGGTTTTTCTCTGCAAGACCTGAGACATTTTATTATATCCATAAGCTCAGCCAGTAGAAAACAGGACTCAAAACCAGTCTCGGTCCTATGTTTTATAGCATCTGTGTCTTTAGTTTATGCATTGGATTAGACTATATTAAAACTTGATGAGTCCTCATAATATTCACACAATTCAGATATAGTTATAACACACATTTTTAAAAATGAACAATTTACCGCCTACATCAGAACTTACACACACACACACATACACACAGCACTAAAAGCTAATCAATCTTACTGTTGAAAACCCAGCTTTGCCTGTTCCCTCCTACAAAAGAATAGAAGGAAATCAACTCTGCGTGGTGCTGGGCTTCTGTGCTATTTAATTTTGTGATAAAAGGTATCAGACATGATATAAAAGACATCTAAGGGCCATATTCCAAATGCAACACCTTTATCCTCTCCTTTAATCTTTCAAACACTCTGGACTTCATGGATAAAGGCCAAGTAGAGCCTAAGATGTTTCCCCAAATCCTCTTGAAATCTTCTTTTATTAATGAGAGATTCACCCAAGACTTCAAAAAGCTGTCAATGCAGGTTGAAGGTTAACTAGCCATGCTGAAGATCTTGCCTTATGTCTCCTAATGTCTAATCCAGGAAACCTGCCGTGCTTTCCGTGTGCAAGGCAGGGTGGAGGTGGGAGGCAGTGCCTCTTGCAGAATACCCTAATTATCCAACAATAGCAACATAAATATTTCTCTTTTTTATGCTGAAAATTACCCCTCTACATCATCGTCGTCATCATCATCATCATCATTATATATTACTATTATTTCATTAATTTACACACTGCTTGAGTGTAAAGCACTTTACAAAAATATAAGAAAATGAAATCAAGAAAAAAATTACAACCCTTAAAACCTACAAAAATTAAAATACTAAAACAGGTTAAAATTACCTCAACTTTCTAAGCATCTGGGTAGGCTGATCCATGCTTTTCTTCTTTAAAAAAATGTTTAGGGGTACTCTCATTTTCCTACTCATATTGGAATATTGCCCCTCAATGAGGCCAAACTTAGATTCACAAAATGTTTAGGGGTATGCGCCCCCCTGTGTCCCCCCAGGAAAAAAGCACTGGGCTGATTTAAACAAGATTGTTTTCAGGAAGTGCCAGAAAGATTAAAATGAGGTGCCTGCTTGATCTCGATAGGCAGAGAGTTCCAGATTATATAAGCATTCCTTATTTTGAAGATCCCTTCACACACACACACAAACACACACAATTTTTGACAGTGTTATCCTCCCAAGTTGATGGGCATTGCCATTCAAATGGTGTCTGTGTGCTGTGTCTTGTGATAGATTATGTGGGGCAGAGCTTACTTGCCCCACCCCAAAAAATATTCATTTCATTTCTGAATATCTAGTAAAGATGTAACAGGGAACCAGCAAATAACATGAGTCCCTTATAGATATGTTTGGATACATTCTCAGATGGACTGAGATTTAAAAATAAATTGGATCATTATTTATTCTGCTATTAGCAATGCATGTTGAATGTTGAAAGCTAGGAGTTTTAGATAACCAAGGTTTAGATTATAGAGTTCTTTTCGGTATTTGCTTTCTTTATGATTACTTAAATGCAGATTGGTGCCATTTGAGATGTTTGCTCTGCTTAAATCACTTTGAGAGCTTGTGGCTTCTTTTGATCCACTTCAACAACTCTGACTTAAATTGAAGAAAAGTGTTCCCAGGGCTATAGCATATGCTACACACATGGTCACCCATTCACAAAGTGTCTCATCAGTCTGCATAATGATAAATTTATAAGTGGCAAATTTCATGGGCAACAAAGTGACATGCATCTTTCCCAACTTCAAACACTTCCAGAATGAAAATGGGATTTATACAGTTCACATTGAACTTGAACGTTCATCACTACTCTTGATTTAAAAATGAAAAAGAAAAAAATCTACATTGCACTGAGATTTTATTGGGGAAGACCTGGGCATTGGCACTCATTAACTGAGCTAGTGTGATATCACCAATATTCTAGAAGCTCATTTGATGTTAGTTGTACCATCTTCGTAGATTCTTCCCACATAGCAGTCTAGGCATTAGAAAAGTCTACAATGAAGTCCCTGGAACACACAACCTGGCTTTGAAGTGTGGGGAAGGAATAAGGTTGCCCACACAATTAAATGGAAATTGCTTCCAAGTAAACACATATGAAATCAGGCTGCCAGTGATAAGAAGATTTCTCAAATACTGAGAAGATTTAGAATCCTAATTTAGAATTCCAAAGGATGGTAAACTCACAAGAGCAAGGTTGGTTTTATATTCCAATGCACATTCTGAAAAAAGAACTCCCCCCCCAAAAAAAAAACCACTATAGAAGTTCACAGAATATTTCATATAAACAGGGTGAATCCACTTATTCACTTACAATGGCATATACAGAGAGCAGAGTTTATTATGTGATTAGATGTTGCTCTTTCTGAGTAATCTCTGACTTTCAGAGCATGGTTTATGTACATTGTAATTAGGCTGTCGAAGTTTTCATCCATGTCACCAGGTGTGAGAAGTAGGTATGACCAGATTAAGACATGCCTGCAATCTTCTGCATTGTTCTTCCCAGCTTTTCTGGTCCATTTTTTTTTTTCACTAGGAGGAGCAGCTCACAGTGGATTCACTCTGAAATCAGCAGAGTTATATTTTTCTTTAAAAAACCACCCTTATTTCCAAGACAATCCAAATTTGGTGTGGGCCTTTACACTAGAGATATAAGAAGCCAGCAACTTCCATTGTGCCTCATATTTGCCACACACAACACTGTTTCCATCTCACTGCAGTTTGGCTTATGATAAGAAAAACTGTTATACAGCTCACCATGGACACAGCCAGGATTTTTGTTAGGGGGAGCAGGGCTTTGTTAGGGGGGCAGAACCGACATGATTGGTCAGTTAGTTAAGAATTTCTATCTTTTCGCTTGATTTTGGGGGGGGCACCTGTCCCCCTGCCCCCCCCCAGCTATGCCCATGCAGCTTACTGTCCACTATTTACATGATTAATTATGTTAGCATTGCATTATTTCACAGCATTCATTTCAATGTAAGTAAACAGAATGCATATTGGGAGAAAAGCCATCAGCACTTATGTATCATTGCATATCCTTTGCAAACTGAAAACCATAACAACAGTAAATATCTATTGTTTTTGCTAGATCAATTTCTGTTATGGATATGGGATGATTAAGTGAACATCAGCAATTTCTGCTCCTGTTTCTATTCGAATTCTTAGATATCCCTACCAGTCACTCTCAGATGCACCAATGGAGGGAAGTAGAAAGGGTCTGTATTCAGAGCTGTGCCTTTTTTCACTTGTTTATAAATGATCTACAGTTTGGAGTGAGCAGTGTGATGGCCAAGTTTGCTGGTGACTAAATTGTTCAGAGTTGTTAAAACAAGGTTGTGAAGAGCTCCCAAAGGACTTCTCCAAACTGAGTGAATGGGTGGTAAAATGGCAAATGCAATTCATTGTAAACAACTGTAAAGAGATGCATGTCAGGGGAAAAAAAATTTAATTTCACATATATGCTCATGTTCTGCTATGATTCACATGGCTTTATGCCAGAATACCACTCAAAATTTCATTATGTGAGCAAAACACCTGTGATATTATGGTATTCCAGGTTTGCAAGGTGGATCTTTTCTGGAAACAATTGATGCAAAGATAAGTGCTAAACTTTCACTAGATTCTGCTAGATTTCCAGAAGCTAATTTTGCATTGCATGAAAGATAATATAAAATACAAAAAAATAAAATAAAACAAAACAGGTAAAGAAACATCAGGCAGATGGAATAAAACATCAACTGAATGCAGCCTGGATTAAGTCCACCTATCAGAGGTATTGTGGTGCTGGATTTTCTGCATCAGCCTCAGGTTGAACTAGAGGAAAAATAAGGTTCCTTCCATCTGTATGGTTCTACATCCTCCTAGCCTTTCAGAGCTGTGTGAGTAAAACCTCTGTTATTAGAACCTTTGCTCAACAGGGAGCATACTGGATTTCTAAAGCAGCTCCATTTTTATGGACCAAGAGTAAACAATCAGACAATTGGCATCAGTCTGTGCAGACCTGTAGTTGAAAGCTATGGCTTGAACAGGGACTATAGCAAAAGTACTTTCTTCCCCATCACTAACGATTTTAAAAGCAAGGGGAAAATCTTTGAAAAGAGAACGTTTACCATGGCGTGCTGGTCCAACAGTGGGAAGCAGAGTTGGAAGGAACACGTGACAGCACAGAGCAGGACAACAGCGTAAACTAGTTTCTATGCTTCTCTAATTCATTACCTTAATGATACATTAACATGAATTGTTTGCCTGCAGTGCTAAATTGTTGGTAAAGTGCTTAAGACTTGAGAAATTTGATAATTGGCTTTACATTATTATTATTGTTGTTGTTGCTGCTGCTGTGATGATGATTCAGTAAGGCATCTAGTATGAAGGAGTAAGGGAAAATTGTAAGCATTTCTCTTTTCACTTTCGTTGGTAAAGTGGAATATTTCCTTCATAAACTGTAACTTTGAAATGTGCAGGTAAGTTGTTTCTCTGTTCAGCATGCAACTTCCAGTGCTCACTAGAGAGGCTTAACAGTCAATCCCTCTGCATGGGAAACTCTGGAGATTGTAGCTCTGCAAGGAAAACAAAAGGATCTCCTAACAATTCTCAGTACAGTGGTACCTCAGGTTAAGAACTTAATTTGTTCTGGAGGTCTGTTCTTAACCTGAAACTGTTCTTAACCTGAGGTACCACTTTAGCTAATGGGGCCTCCCGCTGCTGCCGTGCCGCCACCATGCAATTTCTGTTCTCATCCTGGAGCAAAGTTCTTAACCTGAGGTACTATTTCTGGGTTAGTGGAGTCTGTAACCTGAAGCATCTGTAACCCGAGGTACCACTGTACCTTTAATTAACTATAGTCCCGAGGATTCTTTGGGGGAAATCATGGCTGTTTTAAGTGCTATGAAACTGCTTTAAATGCACAGTGCAGATGAGTCCTAAGACAGAGGTGGCTATTTCCTTGGTTATATAGTGCCCTGTGAAAGGCCAACATTTGACACCCATCCCCAGCCCTCGTAGTGCCTTCCCAAAGTTGGGTAAGGGTCCGAGAGCCCTCCCACCTCCTGGGAAAGCTTGGGAAAGATGCAGAAAGCCTTTAGGACCCTATCAGAGCCTTCAGGCCACCTTTCCAAAACAAGCGCTTATTAGTCTTTGGGAAGGAGGCAAGAAAGCACCCCCTTGGCCCCTGTGTCACATGTGGGGGGGGACTGGTCATGCTCCCCTAAATCTGCCCCTGCTTCATGCCACATTTGGTGATAATATCTCACGAGGAGTCCAAACACATAGAGAACAAATGGACAAACCATTTTCCAAGATATATATTAGATATAAACCATTTCAAATCCATTCTGAATATTAAATAAAAAACCGCCACTTAAATGTCTTCCTGAAAAAAAGAAGGTATTTGATAGATACAGAAAGGACGATAGAGAAAGTGCCTGTCTGAGATGTACTGGGAGGCAGTTCCAATTACACTACCAGGTTCCCACCTCTCCATCTCCTCCAGTGTTTGCAAATGCTGGTTGCCTTGGCTGACTGGAGAGCCCAAAGCTTCAAAGATAAGAAGAACAGAGCACAGCTTGACAATCCAAAAGGCTGTCACGGGCAGGTCCCCTCTGAGATTAAGTGCATGCCATTTACTTCTTTTCAGTACTGCGGAAACAACAAATTATCATTTGCTTCCAACAGGCAGACTTCAGCCAAATGACTGTCAGGTCCTGTTATTATTGATTTGGCTTGACAGGGCTGAACTCTGCCTGATGTTTCTTAGCCCTTTCATCCAAGTGTATGCAGCAATTACACCTGAGTTTTTGTAACTCCACATTGTGCCAGAATAAAAAAAGGAAGGCCAACTCACTTTTAAAAGAAAACCCACCGAGAATCATAAATCACTTCCAAACTTTTTCCTAATGGTGTTTAATATTGACATCAGAGGATTGATGTATCAGGGGCATTTCCCAATAGTAGCTTAGCCAATGTCTGATGGTCAGGACTAGGGATGGTGGAGAAATTCAACTGAGTTCTCATTTAAAGCTGAATTTATCGAATTTGTACTTCCGAAAACTGTATGAACTGAAATTCACACTTAATCCAAATTTTGCAATGCAGTTCTCCAACCAAACAATGTTTACAAAAATGCATCATATTAGATAAAAGTGTGCATAAAGTGAATATATAATTGAAAATGGGACATTAAATCCATTATAGTAGGAGAAATTGTCTGCAAAAAAACCAAACTGTGTGCATTAGTCAAAACTGTGTACAAAAATTCACCTATTAAGAAAAATTTGCACTAATACGCTGAAGAATTTTCATGAGAATTTTTAAAAAGGAAATTCACAAAATGCTGGCCAGTCCAAGATCCATTGGCACTTGAGGTGAACCACATAATGGCACCGCCTCCCACCAAGGAAGAAGGGGTGATTGAATATCTACATCAGGAACAAGAGGGGGAATAAAGATCTACATTGGGAGTGAGGGGTGAATAAAGATCTAAATCAGGAACAAGGCTGGGAGGAGACTAGCAGCACCTCCCTTAATGTACCAGCAAACTCACTTAATGTACATGATTGCTGTTACATTGAACGGGTAGAAGTATCTCTGGTAACTGCTTGAACAGACCTCTGCCCGGCACCCTAGAAAGCTGCTGTCAATCAGAATAGAGCATACAAGGCTAGATGAGCATATGATCTGAATCCATATTAAATGCATGTATTTATTAAAGATAAATGGCATAGGTACAAGGCAAGCTGGCCAAACACACAAACCCCATTGCTTTTCTGTAATGTTTCATGTTAGCCTTCAATGCAACTGCACAGTTACATTGTGGCAGTTAAAATGCACGGCCTTTGTGCAAATGATTCCTGAAGCTATTCAAGACTGGGCCTGTGGATGTTCAAGAGTGGGCCTTACAGAATCTCACTAACAACCTTTTGCCTCCATCCCTTCTTGAAAAAGTGTCATGTTGAAGAGCCTTGTGCCAGCATTATAGACCGTACCCGATTATCCCCATTTCAGATCTATAGCATATGGTAGAACAGAACCTACAGCTTCAAAATGTCCACAGATATAAATAAGCAAGTCCTCTATGTATCAAAGCCACTCATCACAATCACAGGTATTTTCTGCTTTGGATTTCAACCTATTCTCTGTGAATGTAAAATCACATTTACTTGACAGCCAAAAGAAATGCTTTCTGACAGCAGGCCGCTAGGTTGAAATGGGTGCCTGAGAAACGTTGTCACCCAAGGAAATCTTGCAGAGAAGTGAAAGGATGAAAATAGCACAAGGAAATAAATTGTAAGACAACAGCAAGGAAGAGCCAGTGATTAGATACGATGTAAGGTTTGGTCTGGAGGGATTCCCATCTGGTAAAGGTACAGGTTTCATTTGACTTCTGAACTCCTGAAGGCGAAATGGTAGAACTTCCAGTGACAGGATGTTGTCTTTGAGATCTCTAGACAAGGATTATAACATGCCAGGGCCACAGAAGTCATTAATCCCTTTACATAGGACAGTGTGATAGGAATGCACTAGGAATTCAAAAGAAAAAGAATAAAAACCCCTGCTTTTGAAATCTTGTGTATGTTTCGCCATTGGAGAGACTGGACCACTTGAGGGAACTGCTATTCACTCATATCCAAAATATTTATAATATATGAATTATCTGTGTGGTTGCAAGCCAATGCATTCTTACCTAGGTGTAATGCCCATTGAATACAGTGGGGATTACTTCTGATGAAGCACATTGAAGGCTGCACTGCATGTGTTGTGATGAGCGATGGGGTGTTTATTGTGGAGACTGGCGTCACCTCCACATTTAAAGCATAGGCTTCTTCCAAATAAACCTGGGGACTGTCATTTGCTAAGGGTGCTGGGAATTGCAGCTCCATGAGGGGTAAACTACTATTCCCAAGATTCATTGGGGGAAGCTATGTGCTTTAAATGTCAGGTGTGGATTGGACCTGAGAATTGGGAAAGGGGCGGGGAATGAGAATCAGTGGTACAGTTAGGCAGTTTTATACTTCGGATTTAAGGGATTTATAAGAGGCTCTATTTGATGGTAACATGTCTTACTTCACGTACTGAAGCCTTGTTTGTTTGTTTGTTTGTTTGCTTGTTTGTTTGTTTGTGAAGACTTTCCCTGCAGGGTGACTAAGTCATTTGTAGAATAGGAATAGCACATCAGCAGAAATGATTTTATTGCTTTCTAGAATTTGTACAGCTGCTTTTATGTTTTTTGTTGAAATGGGCAGCCTCCCTCCAAAGGAATACTGGGGGCTGTAATTTACCCCTCACAGAGCAACAGTTCACTGCACCCTAAAAAAGTTCCCATCGGAATGAAAATGTGCTTTGAATATAGAATGTGTATGCAGCCATGGTTGTTGTTATTATTTTTTAGAACTTGTTTTTGTATCTTATTCTATTTTTATCTTGTCTACTGTTTTGATGGCTTCATGCTATGAAGCAGTTTATAAATTGGTTAAATAAATCAGATATAAATACTTTCAAATGTTGCACAAGAGCCCTGCTGAGTTTTTGGACCCTCCCGTTCATTCTGCTGAGCAGCGGGCCCAGCCTGCTGCCTCAACATCCTGCCTTGCAGGCTCCACTGCAGACACACACAAAAAGTGGCCAGGAAGCCAGGAGAGACTGGCAGTTGCAATTGAAACAGTTCATAACTAGAGATAACAGTGCTCTGGGTTGTACCTGTGAACAACTGTGCAAATCCAAACTAAAAATGTGTCCCCCTTACCGGGTAAGTTTGGCAGAGGATTATTCAGTGCATACTCCACAGTCTTCCCTATTCCAGTCCAATAAAAAACTAAGTAGGCACTGCTGGGAGTATGGATGCAAATATGCATTTGAACCCAGGTGCCAGATTGAATCAGGCTAACAGCAGGCGTCTGGTCCAGATAATCAAAGATAACCTATCAAGCTGCCTTAAAGCTGGCAGGCTGTGACAGAAATAGCAATACAAAAAGGCAGTTGACTGGGAAGAAATTTCTTCAGCAGTGGCCTGGCCAGTCAAACGAAGGAAAAAAAGGTTGCTAGGGTCTGACAAGACAGAGAGACTGTCTTGAGCAGTCATCGTGAGCTGCAACTGAGCTGATGGAAAGGGGGGGAACTGTTTGCCACCTTGCTAAATGTAAATGGGTTTGGACAGGATTTTCAGACACCTGATTTCATCACTACTACAGAGCAAAAGGTACGGTAGCTTTTTTTAATTGAATGTGGATTTAAATCAACTGGCATATTAAATCTTAAACTACTGGGACTCAATCCATGCAATCAGGTCAGGTTTTCTCTTCAAACCCAGTTTAGGAAAGGATTTTCTTCTCATCCTTTGACATGGCTACCTGAAATCCAGCAGAACATTCAATAAATAGGTTTCAACAACAACAACAAAATGTTGAATGTCTGTTCCAAATGTAACAGAGAGGATCTGTAAACAATGGGTCTCACAAAATGATTGTATTGCAAACCATCAAGTTATACATATGCCTACTCAAACATAAATTCAGCAATTCCCAAAAAGTATGTGTCAAATTGCAGCATAAACTTAAACTAAAACTAAAACAAATTGAACCTTGCTTTTTGTTATTGTTTTCAATTATTTCTACGCTGCTGTTCTTTTAGGTAAAGGGAAAGGGACCTCTGACCATTAGGTCCAGTCGTGACCGACTCTGGGGTTGTGGTGCTCATCTCGCTTTATTGGCCGAGGGAGCCAGCGTACAGCTTCCGGGTCATGTGGCCAGCATGACTAAGCCACTTCTGGCGAACCAGAGCAGTGCACGGAAACACCGTTTACCTTCCCGCCGGAGCGGAACCTATTTATCTACTTCCACTTTGACGTGCTTTCGAACTGCTAGGTTGGCAGGAGCAGGGACCCAGCAACGGGAGCTCACCCCGTCGCGGGGATTTGAACCGCCGACCTTCTGATTGGCAAGTCCTAGGCCTTGTGGTTTAACTCACAGCGCCACCCACATGCTGTTCTTTTAGTGGTCTACAAATGCAACAACAAAATCCAAACAAACAGGCAATGCATAATTCTATAAAATAATTGAAAACAATAATACAAACTGTCAGACACTAAAACACAAACATCAGCAGTACTTAGCACATAAGTTATCAAGTTTCTGAATGTTTTCTGAAAAGGGAAGTTTTTATTAACCTCCAGAGAGGAGTTAAACAATCTACCTCAGAAGGAAGCTCCAGAGCACTGGGGCTGCTCCAGAGAAGACTCTGCTCCTATTGGGACTAACCTGTCCTTTTAGCCAACACCTAGTATCTATATCATGAGATGCTGGAGAATATTAATCAGGGCAATTGCAGCCTCAGAGCCTCAAAGCTCCACTTGTGGCAGGATATGACATTTGTGCTGAGATTTTTGTTGCTATTGCTGTTGTATTGCATTTATGGGGTATTGTTTTTGTTAGGTTACTTTTGTAAATCACCACTTGAGCGATGGGACTTTTCCCTTTCTCCTGCTCTTACACTCCCTGCATCCTCCCCAAATGTGTTCCTGAGGGCTGGGGTAAGCCCTAAAACTGAACCAGGAAACACATGGGGGGAGGAGAACATTCAATTGTGCAAGGGGAAATCCTTCTGTTCGTGGCTCATTTGCCTTTGCTCACCACCACAGGATTATTATCCCGCAGAAAAAAAGACATCAGGTAGCTCATTTATGATAAACAGCATATTTATTCATTATTCATACATACATATATATTTTTATTTATATGCCTCCTTTTCATAGTAAAAACCATGCTCGAGGCAGCTTGCAACATGAAAAGAAATACAGAATCACAAATGTAACAACTGTAGTTGTGAACAACAAACAAAACATCAAAAAGTATATAGCCAAATTAAACTATTCCTAGGTTTCAAATAAATACACAAAATATTGATATCAAAAATTATTAATATCAAAATATTAATATCAAGAATACCAACAACCCCTAGCAAAATAAATATGCAAAATATTAATAGCAAAAATGCCAGCAACCCCTAGCAAAAAAACCTAAACAATACCCCCACCCAAGAGTCTGTTCAGTAGCTTCAGCTTTTGTAGCTGGAGTCAGTCAGGGCCCTGCCCTCCCAGGCCAGGTGGAAAAGGCAGCAAGGCAGGAAGCAGGTCTTCCAGGACTCACAGATCTTACATGACATATGAATATACAATGAGTACAATGATAATACGAAGATATTGCTAACTCCATTGTGTCTTTTAATTATTGTGGCTGTAATTATTACTGATACTTCGTATCAAATCAGTAGATTAGTTATACCAATAAAAGAAAAACATGATTTGGTCCTTTCTGCAAAAGCTTAGCTACTCGTAAAATACCAAGTGTTGTGGAGAAAATGAGTAACTTTTTTGTGAAGTGCTCAAAGTTGCTCATTATTCACTGGCAATAAAAAAATAAAATCATTGAATTCTCAAGGTTTTTGCACATCTTACTATCTTGGCTTCAAATGAGGGGAGAACTTCCAAGTCTGTATTTCACAGGAGCACTGGAATTTAAAATAAGTTTCCCCCTAGGTACTAGAAGAGGCACTCTTACAGATACAGATTTATTTCCACCTAATAAAGTTTTAATTAGCACTTACATTTTTTGCATTCCTGCAGGTTGTAACAGACATAAAATTATAATATTGAGGCCTGGACTACTGCTGAGTCATTAAATATTCCTCAGTACTTTTTCTGCTTATCAGGAAAATATTCCTGGTATACTTTTCTATATCTGGTCATCTGTTCGTACTTTCAATGCTTTTAAAATAGGAACATGTAAAATACCTGTACCAAAGTAGGCCACTGGTCCACCTCACTCAATATTGGCCACACTGATTGGCAGCAGGAGTCCAGTCCAGTATTTCAGATAGTAGTGCTTCCTAGCCTTACCTGGAAAAGAACCCGGGACTTTTCACCTGTAGAGCATGTGCTCTACCACTGAGCAGTGCTGAGATCTCACTATGAAAGGCTGAACATTTGTATCAGCAGAAATAATGTGATGATTTGGTGGCAACGAAAAGTTTGTTCATCACTAAGATAAGTCTTAATAAAGCTGTTGGAAATAAAGAGGTGTTTTTTTATTTACTACGCCTTCCCAAGTACAGTGGTACCTTGTTTGTCAAACTTAATTCATTCCAGGAGTCCGTTTGACTCCTGAAACCGTTCAAAAACCAAAGTGCGGCTTCCGATTGGCTGCAGGAGCTTCCTGCAGTCAAGTGGAAGCCGCGTTGGGCGTTCGGCTTCTGAAAAACGTTCGCAAACTGGAACACTTACTTCCAGGTTTTCAGTGTTTGGGAGCCAATTTGTTCGGGAGCCAAGCCATTAGAGTACCAAGGTATTGGTCCAAATCAGATCCCAATCGAAGAACGTAACAACCTTGAATGAATCAGACCACAGACCTGTCCAGTCAATATCCTGTCACCCACAATAGCCAGTTAGATACTTGAGAGAAGCCAATAAACAAGACCTGTGTAAAACAGCCCTTTCTTGCCATTCCCCAGTGACTACCTCTGATCAAGTGGTCCAGGGGTCTCTCTCATTTTATCTCAATGCTTCTCATGCCCCTTGCTCAAAACAGAACCAAATCACACACAGTCTTGGGCCACATGCAGAGTGCTGGTTGAACCAAGCTTTGTTTCCCAGCCAACTCACTTACAGCTATTCCTTACCAGAGGAAAGCAATTATCTGGAAACACTTTCTGGGGGAGGAGAAATGTAGTAAATTATAAGTGCTATTTCGGAAAGAACTAATCAATATACATAGTTCTTCTTGATGTTTAGCTGTAATACACACTTGCACATGAACTTTATTAGGCCTTGGCAACTTGCAATTAGTTGTGAGCATTCTGAATTGTACCTGCACTGATACTTGACTCAGTCTCACAGTTAAAAATGATTTGAACAACAAGGGTTGAGAGGCATTTAATCATTTCAGTGCCCAATTAATGTGTGATTAAGTTTGAGCGCAACTGGACAGGCTGGGTATTTTGGAGCCAAACTTCCAGCATACAAGTACAGTAACTGCAATCAACTTAGTCCACTTTGAGACAGTCAATAACTTTTAAATTGTATGAGTGACTTTTTATCTACATGCGCACAGCTTTGAGTCCTGATTTTATAATGCATGGCACACCTGTCCAGCTCTTCCATGCAAGAATAGTTCCTTCTTAATTTGCCCTTCTGCCTACTATGGATACTGTTGATTGTAGATTCACATTATTTCTAGAATAACCATCCTTTTCCACCAGCAGTTCTTCTCCTTAAGCATCTAACTTTAAATCATCTAAGTACTGTAATACAAAATTTCCAGGCTCAATGCACACACATGCACACGCACACACATTATTGGAGAAGCATGAATCTTAATGATGGACACATTACATCTTCCCAGGTGTTGCCATGGAAGCAGCAATATGGGCACTACTGCAAAAGCAACAGTTTTTGATACAGTGGACCCAGAGTATATCAGTGTGTGACACTGGCACCATATTAAATTTAACTAGCACACACCTGAAGCAGGTTTAATGAGATAACAATGGAAGAACATCAGTCGTTAAAGCTGCACTTTTGAGTGTCTGGACAGTTATCCACTTCTACAGAGACCATTCAGATAATGATTCCTGGAACTCTATATTTATTCATCCTACTCAGGCAGCAGAAGAAAGAAAGAAAGAAAGAAAGAAAGAAAGAAAGAAAGAAAGAAAGAAAGAAAGAAAGAAAGAAAGAAAGAAAGAAAGCCATGGATGCATTGAACAATCAATACAAAGAGTTAATAGCCAAGGTCCAAAGAAATTATGAGAGAGAGAGAGAGAGAGAGAGAGAGAGAGAGAGAGGCGTGTCCAATCTAAACATTCTGTTATTTTCACAAAATCCAACTGAAGCAGCTGGAAGTTCCACAAGTATTGAAACAACAACAACTCCTTAGCCATTTCTTCTCCCAAAGATATCCCACAAGGCAGTGGAGGTTTAGGATCAGAGTTTTCCTTCTCCTAGATGGACTACCTTCCCAGGATGACAAGCACTTCCCTCTACAGTACATGCAGAACCCACCTTCTTGACCATTGGACCCACTCTTGGTCTCATCTGCTTAATCCACCAAAGCCTGTCTTTGCATGCAGGGGAGGTCCCTAATGCACTGAGGATTTGAGATCCTTTGGCTACCTTCACCTGATTTAGCCAGCCAGTCAGGTGTCGTCACTGTCACAGAGGTGAGAGCTGAGTGCAGAGTGGGGACCACCAAAGGTGGTCAAACAACCCGAGAAGGAGCCCAGCATGTCCCCCACCAGAGGTACTGGCCCTCCTCTAGCACCTCATACACCACTCCCAAAACAGCGGATTGGTAGCATCATGAATGGACAGCAAAATACTAGTTATTAAATTTATTGTTAGTATTTGATTGATCCCTCAACTGATTGAAGGATATATTTCTGCTACAAGAGAATATAGGGCTTCTCATCCCCAGGTGCCAAATAACTGGACCAATTCAAGGTCTTTTGCATCAAATTGAATGGGGATAGAGGCATGTTTAATTGCTTTTCCTCAGATAGCAAAGTATATTGGGCCAGCTGTAGCTGTGTACACATTATATATTTAAAGCAATTTAAAGCACGCACACACACAGAGAGAGAGAGAATGAATGAATCCTGAAAACTGTCATTTGCTGCTCACAGAGCTACACTTCCCAGCACCCTTACAAAACTACATTTCCCATGATTCTGGGGTACGTGGGGTAGAATGTGCTTTAAATGTTCCTTGAGTGTATTGTGTATATGCAGTCTGAGCTCATAAGTGCTCCCAACTCATTGTTGGAGTTTGTTTCCATCCTAAGATTTTCCATGGTGTAGGAGAGTGGCATGAAGGGTTTCTAGTACCTTGCTGCTAAATCTTCATAGCGGTCTCTGAAGCACCCATTTTCCTTCCCTCAAATTAATATTTTTAAGCGGTGTGAATTTCATGGAGAATTTGTCCAAAAGGTTCTGCACAGGGAGCCAAAGCCCTTCATTTCCTGTGGCCGCGTGGAAAATTGTCGCTTAAAAAAGATAATCTACACCATTATGAAAATCCTCTATTTGCATAAAATTAACTGCCCAAAGAGACTATCATAGCAGTTCATGAATATTTCATAATTAACTGTTTCAAACCTGCCACCCTGGAGAGTCAGAGCTGTATTGGGCTGAAAGGAAATGATCACAAGGCAGAGGTGTGCTAGCATTGCGAAGAAATGTGTTAATTAGATGTTAATTAGCCAATACCAGGATGTTTGGGTTACCACCATCTCTGCCTTCTTAATTGGTTATTGTAACTATTTTGCTGTCAGGTAGTCTTCACCATCTGTTCTTTTTTGCATTGCATTTCTTGTTGAACTCACTCCTCTATATTTCCCACCCACATGTACATGCACATCCCATGTATATATGTGCTTGCCAAGTCAACACTGCACTTCATGCATTTGATGCAGCAGATTGCAGTCCATTATTAGGCTACCATACAGTGGTTAGTCTTTAAAGGTGCCACAAGACTCTCTGTTCTTTTTGCAGCAACAAACTAACCTGGTGATCCTTCTGGAAATCATTTTCCTTCTTTGCTTCCTCCCCATGAGCTCACTTTCATGTTTAATAGGGGAACGATTTGTGTCACTATATTCCCAGTGCAGAAATGATGTTTCCACAGCTAGCTAAGTGAGCCTGGTAAGTTGGCTGCCTGGTGAACCTGTTTAGAAATAAAAGATTCATGTTACCTTCATATGCTTGAATAGCTACAGGTCAGCTACATGTGCCCATATAAGCAGTCAATTAAGAAAAAGAGTTGGGCGGGGAAGAGATTAATTTAGTTCTCTGTCTGCATTAATACAAAGAGTGGAGGAAAGACATTACGTAGTTCAGTAGATTTTAGCAACTGCCTAACCTCTGTACCATTTTCTTTTTATAGACAAGAGTAGATTTTCTAATTGTCCCCTCTCCAGCAACAACACACAGGAGTATTCCAGTTGTCAGTCATCACATATACCCTAAAAACAATGATTAAAATAGCTTTTTAACATTGGGGGAAAGCCAGCTCTGATAACATTCCTATGAGATTATGCATTCCTAATCTGTAAAAGACGCTCTTCATTTTCAAAGCGCTTTCTGGATTTTGTACCAGGAGCTTTGAAGTCTATGATGAGTACCTAGCTAGGTGAGCTACCATATACAATCAGATGCAAAAGCAAATGGAATAACACCACATCAGCATCAGTAACCTGTGTGATAGGGAGATAGGATGGTGTCTCTTTAGTCATGTCTGACCTTCTGAAAGAATGGCTCAGTCAGCAGAGCATGAGACTCTTAATCTCAGGGTTGTGGGTTCAAGCCCCACGTTGGGAAAGATTCTGCAAACTCTACAATTCTGTGATTTTGCTTGGTCAGCAGAGAAGCACCATCTGTTTGGGATGCATTCACTTTGACTTTAGGCCACTCACCTTAGGAATCCTGAAGCTAGATATCAGTTCTTGATTCATGTGTGGCTCACCCATGGCCCTGCCTTGGCCTTGATTGGCATTTCTCTGGACAGTGCCTAACAGTGTTCCATTCCAAATAACTTTGATTAGGTTTCAGGGGGGTTGGAGTTTTATAGAGAATTCTGCATATCCTTAGGCAGTCAGTCACTGGATTTCATCTACAGGAAAGCAGATTTGAAGATTCTTCGTTAACCAATACATCTCAAGAACTTCAGTGAAAGCCAGACTTTGAAAAGACTAATGAAATGTTCAACTGTAAAACTGAGATCCTTTCTACCATTGCTACTTATGTGGTAATATAAGGTTTTTAAAAAGGTTAAAAGTTAAAGGACTCATAGATGGTTAAGTCCAGTCAAAGGTTACTCTGGGGTTGTGGCACTCATCTTGCTTTTAGGCTGAGGAAGCTGGCGTTTGTCCACCGGCAGCTTTCCGGGTCATGTGGCCAGCATGAACTAAACCGCTTCTGGTGCAACGGAACACCGTGGTGGAAACCAGAGCTCACAGAAATGCTGTTTACCTTCGCGCCACAGCAGTACCTATTTATCTACTTGCACTAATGTGCTTTTGAACTGCTGAGACAGAGCAATAGGAGCTCACCCCGTCGCGTGGATTCAAACCACTGACCTTCCGATCAGGAAGCCCAGGAAGATCAGTGGTTTAGATCACAGCGCCACCCGCTCCTCCCATATAAAAAGCCTCACGGCTGAACACAGTTGGGCTCTGGTGTACTTTACACGAGCTTAACTTAGGGCATTAAGGCTTATGCTGGCTTTTCATACTTGGGATTGCTTCCTTAGTTCCTACTAATTTCAACAAGTGTGAAATGATTTTACATTTTATAGAATTTTTGTTTTGGTTGTAGTTATTTTGTTAAATTATGGAAGTGAGAGCTGGACCATAAAGAAGGCTGATCACCGAAGAATTGATGCTTTTGAATTATGGTGCTGGAGGAGACTCTTTAGAGTCCCATGGACTGCAAGAAGATCAAACGCATCCATTCTTAAGGAAATTAGCCCTGGGTGCTCACTGGAAGGACAGGTCGTGAAGCTGAGGCTCCAATACTTTGGCCACCTCATGAGAAGAGAAGACTCCCTGGAAAAGACCCTGATGTTGGGAAAGATGGAGGGCACAAGGAGAAGGGGACGACAGAGGACGAGATGGTTGGACAGTGTTCTTGAAGCGACAAACATGAGTCTGACCAAACTGCGGGAGGCAGTGCAAGACAGGGGTGCCTGGCGTGCTCTGGTCCATGGGGTCACGAAGAGTCGGACACGACTAAACGACTAAACAACAACAACATTTTGTTAAATTGTTGTTGCCCACAACGGAAAGAGTCAAGACAGAAAATGAACGACATGAAAAATGTACATGAGGAACCATATATATATATTAATATCTCTTTTTGTTACAACTGACAAAGAAAAGCAGAACCAGAATGCTTACTTACCCTCGAGAACATGGCAAATGAGACAGGCGCTGGAATCAGAATCAATAAGATAGGACATGCCTGCAAAACATGATTGATTCACACCAATCAATAGGTGAAAAGGAAACAGCTCAGAACATATGCTATGAATAATGCAGGGGGATGGTATTTGCTCTGCTGAAGAGGACATTTTGTCCAATGCAAAGATCTCTGTTTTGAAGCAATAACATTCTTAGATTTGGTCATAGAAGCCAAGATTAGAATTAAAAATGATTATTTCAATTGGAAGGTGGACTTAAAACCAAAGAAAACAATGTTCAAAGGAAAGGTATAAAATAATACAGATCTAAGACAGGTGTAGCCAATATAGTGCCCTCCAGCTAATGTTGTTTCACAGCTCCTATCCTCTACGACCATTGCCTTGTTGGCTGAGGCTAACACGATTTATAATCCAGTAACATCTGCAGTGCAACCTGTTGGCTAACCCTGGTCCAATATGGTGAAAAAATGCAGAGATGCAAAATATATGGGACTTTCAATAAGAAACTAATGTGGTGGATGTAATATAATGAGCATGACTCAGTGTTCTAAGGTTATTTATTTAAAATACCATTTTAGTTGCACTGGTAGTACAGTATCCAAGATTATAACATGACAATTTTTGTGTGTTCATGGAACCTAAGGCCCTGTTCACACATACCTCTAGCAGTATGGGAGCCACCATACTGTACCACAATTCCACATCAGCTCCACCCAAGCAATGGGTGGGAATGATGTTCCTGCTCTCCACGGAGGTGAATTTGCCAGTCTTGCTTTGACTTGAAAGAGAATCAAGTTGGTTTGCCCCACAAGGAGAATTGTCACATGGGCAGGATTACCCAAGGGGGAGAGAGGTCCAGCTCAGTATTTAGGGTCGTGTGACCCTCTCTTTTCTCTTTTTTTGTCTTGCAGCACCCTCCCTCCATCCCTCTATTGTGGGATTGACTACCTGCCTTTTCTGGAAATGAGTAGGAATTGGGGGAAAGCCCCTGATCAGCACTTAGAACTCCTTGTTTTCGCCTATCTCACACCCTAGGGCATCTTGTATCGATTTGGTTAATTTGGCTGTTTGGAATTCAGTGTGGACAGGTAAGAAAAGGCAAGACCTACTACCACTGCCACCCAGAGGCATTATGGGTGTAAGGGGCACCCTGAAGTCATAGCCTGGGGGTTGAGGGTGCCGTTAGGGCCTAGATAGCTGAATGCTGGTCAGTGGGGCCCAAGAGTGCAGGCTGGGCTTCACTTACACAAGGCTCACTTCGCAAAGAGGGAGAATCTTCTCCCAGTCCTTGGCTGGGGAGCTAACAGTGCAGTGGTTTTCATGCCCAGGGACTGGGGGAATGCTTTCCTCCTACACCTTCATTGATTTCATCTGCCCGCACTTAGTTATTTGATTAGTTGGCAGGTTGTATTTTAATAAAGATAACCTTCATACCATCTAATAAGTTGACCTGAGTGTCATTTCAGATTGAGGGGGCAATTATTGCAGTGGAATGAAATCATACCACTCAAGTTGTGCATGAATCCAGGACAGTAGACATGGCTAATAATTCCTTATTTTTTGCAAAACAATTATTCATACTTACAGTGACTCCAGTTGCCATTTTGGGATGCTTCTTAAAGTACTTTCTGCCCAAATAGCATCCTTGGGGAGTCATCTTACAAAGAACATAAAACAGGGAGCATCTGAAGCATGGTAGGTGGCCTTTTCAGTGGTGGCTCCTTTCTTCTGGAATCCACTCTTCAGGGAGATCTGCCTAGAGACCCCCTCAATATCATTTAGGTGCTAGACAAAAAGGCCATTTCCCCGGCTTTTAAGAATATTAGCAGCTTTTAATTAGAACAGTTCTGATTTTGCCATCTTGGATTTACTGCTGAGCAAACTATGTCTACTCTGTATATTTTATCTTATTATTTTCAGAGTGGTTATTTTTTAATGTACCGTTGTTATTTCTTACTACTTTTCAGGCCACTCTGGAAATATATCTTGAAGGCATGGAAGATATCTTAAGTAAATAAATAAATAAATAAAAGTACCTTTTCATCTTTTCAGTGCAGTCATCTTTTAGTTTAGTGAAACAAGCTGCTGTCAGATTTCCCAAATAATATTATGTTTTCCTTGGCTTGAAATATGTGAACTATTTGGAATCGCTGCAGGTCTGTTGTTATTTACCACTAAATTGATTGTCAGTCCCATTGCCAAGAAGTTAAGCAGTGAATGTTATAGTGCACATCTAACTGAATTTAACTTTTTCTAGTGTGCCATTTATGTTCTGAGTATCAAATGTAATGTAAGTATGAATCATAGACAAATACTATGAAGGGCAAATGAGAATACAGTGGTACCTCGGGTTAAGTACTTAATTCGTTCCGGAGATCTGTACTTAACCTGAAACTGTTCTTAACCTGAAGCACCACTTTAGCTAATGGGGCTTCCTGCTGCTGCCGCGCCGCCGGAGCACAATTTCTGTTCTCATCCTGAAGCAAAGTTCTTAACCTGAAGCACTATTTCTGGGTTAGCGGAGTCTGTAACCTGAAGCATGTGTAACCTGAAGAGTATGTAACACTGTATATATACCACCAGCATATCTGACATTGACAAGAGTCTTATCAGACTCATAAGTGTTAATGTGTAATAGTAATGACTAATTGTGATGGATTGCAGTTCCCAACACCCATTACAATTAGTCATAGGTGATGAAGATGCTGTGCAATGAAAGCTGGAAAAAATGTATGAGTTGCCTAATCATCTGAATCCAAATACAATACATTAATGTAAAAGGAACATCATAATCACATGATGCTTTTCCTGCGCAAGTTATTCATTGATGTAGGAAGAAACATGTATAGAGGCATTATCAATATCCCATTCTGATGGTGTATTGATTGATTGATTGATTGATTGATTGCATTTATATCCTGCCCTTTCTCCCTTATGTCTCCAATGGAAGTTGCTGCTTTGCATGTTCCTAATTTGAGCATTCCGAGTTCCTGTAGAGTCCTGCTGGTTCAGTCAAGAACATGGTAATTAAGCTTGCTGAGGTCCATGCTCAAGTCAGTCCTCTACTGGAATTAACAGATCTGCAGCATTCCTGCATTCCCCAAATTGGAGATGGGAAGCAGGATCCAAACCAGGTCTAATGTTAAGGCTTAAAGCAGCTGAGAATAAGAACGGCAGCCACTTGCTATTGATACAGGCAGGTGAGGCTTAGAAAGCGGGGACCTTTTTTGTGATAGCATCCAAATTATGGAATTATCATCCTTGACATATTCACTGGCACCATCTCTGTTAGCTTCCAGCCAGCAAGCAACATCCATCCTGATCTGCTATGCCTAGTTAAGTTATGGAGCATTACATAAATTCATGAAGGATAAGCTTATCAGTGGCTTCCAACAGTAGTGAACTTTGGACTTTAAAATTTCAGCAGCGCCCTGTGTGAAGCCAAAATTCAGCACCCACACTTTCTGTTCTGCTCAATTCACTATATTATCATTACAGAACCCTCTGGTGCTGGTACCCAGTGCAGCAGAACTGGTCACATTGCCCCAAATCCACCTCTGCTTCCAATTGTGGTGGCTGTGCACTTACTACCTCTCATATCTGAGGTGCTATACCTCTGAGTGCCAGTTGTTGGGGATCACAAGCAGGTGAGGGCTATTTTGATGATTTCCTGCTTGTGGGCTTCCCAGATGCATCTGATTGGTCACTGAACTAGGTGGTTCTTTGGTGTAATCTGGCATGTCTCTTCTTATTCCTCTAAAGACTATTTGAAGCATTTCCATGGTTTTAGCTGCTGTTTTTACTTACTGGACTGATGTTCTTAACTCTCCGTATTTGACACCATAATGTATTATTACTTTTGAAAAGGCCCCCTTGTTTGCAAGGAAAGGTGAGGTATTAATGCCATTAATTAATCACTCAAAGGGGGGGAGTGAGTGGTTTAAAGTTGCCCATCAAAAGTTGCCAGTTTCCTGAACATGTCACCTGAGCACTATCAGTTTAAATTAGATGTCTTCTAAAAGTCAGATACAGTGGTACCTCAGGTTACAAACGCTTCGGGTTACAAACACTTCAGGTTACAAACTCCGCTAACCCAGAAGTAGTACCTCGGGTTGAGAACTTGTGTGCCGGTGGCATGGCAGCAGCAGGAGGGCCTATTAGCAAAAGCACGCCTCAGGTTAAGAACGGTTTCAGATTAAGATCGGACCTCCGGAATGAATTAAGTTCATCACCCGAGGTACCACTGTAGTTGTTTATTTCATTGACATCTGCCAGGAAGGAGTTCCACAGGGTGGGTATGACTACCAAGAAGGCCCTCTGCCTGCTTCTCAGTAACTTCACTTCTTGCAATGAGGGAACTGCCAAAATGCCCTCAGAGCTGGATGGTGAAGATGCTCCTTCAGGTATACAGGGCTGAAGCCTAATAAAGTGTCCTAATGTGACCTGAACTCATTTCCCTCTTTAGTGATGAAACTCACCTTAGGCTAGTTGACAGTCTGAACCTAACCTACCTCAGAAGATTGTTGAGAGGAAAAAATGGGAGGTGGGAATCACCTTGAGCTCTGTGGAGAAAGAGTGGGGTACAACTGCCATAAATAAATGCCCAAGAAGCATATGTTCAAAGGGCTCTTAATCATTTCCAAATACCCTGATAATCCTAGGTGTGAGAAGTGCAAATTTGAATTTGAAAAACACCATGCAAATTGCCAAATATTTTCATTTGTGCAAGACTAGGCTGTGATAGGGAAAGTATTGTGCCTGACTTTTACCATATGTGGGGGGATGCTATCCAAGCTGGTCTTCCTACATTCTTGGATAGCTTAGTCAGGGGCCATTATTCTATCCTGATATGCATGCTGACACTTTGGCATCCTATTCTTCATGCTCATCTGTCTGGGCAGCAAAACGGCAGCTCTCAGCTCATGTCAATTTCAGATGCTCAGTAAAATCAAAACAGATAACAGACCACATACCACTGTGCCACCCCCACCCCCATATGTTCCATCTTTGAGTTGGCTTTCTCTTCATTAGAGAAGAGTTGAACTGCAAAGGTATTATGAGCCTTCGGCAAGGAACGTTTGTGTGTGTTGCCATTTTTAAAATATCGCTTCTTCTGTGTGCCCGCCGACTCAACCTTTACATTCATAATCTGCATATGTAAGGTGTATTTTCCCATTATTTCCTCATGTCCATTGGCCTTAATGAGTTTTGTAGTCAATCATAATATCATGAATTCAATAGTGGCCAATGTGGTGGGGCAGAATAGTGAAGCTACCAAGCTGACACCAGTGGAGCCATTCTGGCGTATCCACTGATACATCCAATCTTGCTGTCAGCCTGCTCCACCTCAGCACCATCTAGGTCAGCTGCAGCAACAGCAGTGTGGAAAGTGTGGCTCTGCCCAGCCACATTGACTACCATTGCACCAATCCTAAAAACAAACGTGCAAAAGAAGGATATTCTCTGCAGAAAAGAGCTCAAGCCTCCAAAATTGAAATGTTAAGGTCTAGCTGAAGATTAGAATACATAAGAAAATACAGTGCTACCTTGGTTTAAGAACAGTTTAGTTTATGAACCACTTGGATTAAGATCATTGCAAACCCGGAAGTAGGTGTTTTGATTTGTGAACTTTGCCTTGGAAACAGAGCATGTTTCACTTCCTGTTGAGTGTGTTCCATTTGTAAATTGAGTCCCCCGCTGCTATGGGAAAGCACACCTTGGTTTAAGAACACTTTGGTTTAAGAATGGACTTCCAGAATGACCGCTCCCCGCTTAAAACGGGGGGCGCCCTTTGCGTGGATGCGCGCAGCCTCTGGATCTGGAGCGGCTCCATCAGCATAGACCTTGGCTTTGCCTTCCCTCAGGTGGAATACCTGGAGGTCTCTGCCTACCTCAGTCAGTTGTCCAATCCCACCTGGGGGAAGCGTTGCCAAGGAGACCAGGCCAGGTAGGGGAGGGATTACCTGCCCACACAATAGAGGGAGGATCTTACCTGGGAATCCTCACTTGGGACTCCGCCTGTCCACGCAATGAATTAAGTTCATAAATCAAGGTACCACTGTAATGAGGTTGAGTTCCATTAGTCACAGCTAGCAAATACCCATGAGCAAACTCTCCAAATGTGCATTATCAAAGCCTTTAAGAGGTCCCTCCAAGCCCCCACACAACATTTTCAACTTTGGTTTCATACTGACCCTGTGCCTTTTGTCAAGTTCAATAAGTAATCTTATAACTAATTGCTGGTTTTCCACAAGCATCAGGTTGGCCGCTGTGAGAACAGGAAGCTGGACTAGATGGGCAATTGGCCTGACCCAGCAGGCTTATATTCATATGTTCTTATGTTTTGTTCCTCCCAAACAATATCACCAGAAGTTCCAAATACAGTACTGGTTCCTGAAACTATTCTGCCACTACAGACAGCCTGAGGCTTTGAAAAGCTCTGCCAACCTTATGGCTAGACTCAAGTACAGGAGGACCTTTTCATGATGGACCGTTTCTTGGTCAACTTCCATGATAACATAAGGACAATCAGCAACATCTACAAAGAGACTCTTAGCCATGAAAACAAGATTGTGAGGACAGGACAGATGCATTCCAGCACCTGGCTGCAGGTCAGCAGTAAAAGAGAGGAACAAGACGGTCTCCTCCATCTCCCATGCAGGGGAGCAAACTTGGGCCCAGATTATGGGTGCCAAGTGTGCATGACATCATGACATCATGTTGCGACGTGATGTCATGACATGACACACGCACCCCTACCTCAGAACCTGACTTCCGGTAGCACTAGAAGTCAATTTCCAAGACCTCATCAGCATCTCTGAGGTCTCGCAATGTCCTGGAAGTCAGGTTCCGAGGTCTTGCAAGGCCTAGGACAGCATCTCTGAGGTCTACCGAGGCCTCAAACGTGACTTCCGGTGCTCTGTGAGGCACTAGGAATTGCATCAGGGGCCATGTGGTGTGGGTGCTGAGCACCCACAACAGAATTTTTGTGGGTGCTTGGGCACCCAGAGCCCCCTATAGTTGGTGCCCCTGCTCCCATGTGAGTTGGATAGACACAGCTCCAACCACACAGAAGTTATAGTTGTACAATCTATCCACTTCAGAGAGGGGATAAGGAGAGACACAAAGCATGGCCTTTCAAGTGGAGGCCTTGTTCACGTGCAGAACTTGGGTCACATGGGATGCTATGAGTGAAGTGGAGGAAAGGAGCTCTGTGAACTGGATCTGTCCCTCTGCAATCTGACACATTAGTCAGAGAGCATCTCAACTATGCCTGCAATTACTGGCAATACCTTGAAAAACCAACAGAAAACTGAAAATCCAACCTGGCAGCCGACTTTGGGCCCTGATAACTAATATTCAGAAGGGAGGCATTATTGTAGTTTTTGCCATTCACTTTTAATTTTCTGCCTTCTTTTCAGCTCCAGCATTTACTCATTGGCCCACAATTCTTGCCCCAGATTTAGATGTCTAATTGACAATCTACAGAGTGCACAGAATTAATCTGGGACGAAGATTTAATATCAGCTCAGCCTGATCCCAGATGATATTAATCACTAATTAATACTTCTTTGTTTTTCACTCATGCAAAAAGAATCGATACTCTAATTACAAGCTGTTTAATAATGTGCCTTTATCTTTTCTTTCATGGGACTGCCAGTTTATTTAGATGCAAACATCTAAAGATTTTTTTTGAAAAAAATATCCCCCTGGGACTGTTTCTCTTTTAAATACTTTCATTGACACTGTTGCCTTAAAGCAATAAGAACTACAAGCAGAGCAAGCATGAAATTACATTTTATCTCTAGAGCTTTGCAGTTAAATAAGAACTCTTTAGCCCTCTTAGTTAATTAAGAGGACACTTTTACTGTGCATTTCTGAAGATGAAATGAATAATGATGAACACGACATGACAATGATGATGGCAATAACTGAGTCTCAGAAACCTGAGGCAATAGGTTTGTGGTACAATACTGATTTCAGCTCAGATGGATGAATTTTGCTTCTGTACTGCAAAGTTTCGGAGGGGACTTCTGAAGTGCTGGTTTGGAGCCTGACAGGACTTTTCCTGAGCTTAACCTCAGAGAGGGAGAATAACTAAGTGGAAGAGCATATCTTTTGCATGCAGAAGGTCCTCAACTTCAATCTCATCACTGCTACACTTGAACTTAGCCAAAAGGGGCAAGCAAGTAACTACCATCATTGCCTATGCTCAGTCCTCAATTGCAGTCATTAACCAACATGCCCTCACCTATTCAGAATGAACAAATGAGGCTTATACTGAACCAGAACACTGGTCCCTCCAACACACCAGAATTGTCTTATCTTACTGGCAGCAGTATCAAACAGATGTCTTTCCACACTTGGGGTCACGCTAACCAGTTTTACTTATAAAATATTTTTAAAAACACATTCACATTGCAATCTTAGTTTTGTAAAGGACTATAATGTTAAAGTGTTTCCAAACTTTACATTCTAGAGAAACAAACAAAAAGTGAAATACATTTTAAGGGTTCTTCTCCCCTGTATTTCTGATTTTCCCTTAGTATTGCATGCCAGTTCATAAGTTTTGCTTCATGATCTTGAATGCCAAGTAATAGGAGAAAACCAGATAATTGTCTTCAAAGGTGCTTATGACTGATGGGTAATTAAATGGCAATTTCACATGGAAGGGGGGGGCAGAAAATAAACCAATCTACTCCCATTCCACATCAGTTTCAACTGTATTTAGTCTGAATTTCTTTAAGTGCCTGAGAGGGAATCATATTTAAACTGCATGTCCTTTTGTCTAAAATATACATTCTGTATGCATTTCCTTCTAAACTATAAATTTTGTGTGCTTTTCCATGAATCCTACCTTAAAAAAAAGCAAGTTCATTTGCATATTCTCTATAAAATATATGCATCATTTTAACAGAAACTACATCACAAAATCCAAATTGATTGCTGCATTCTTATCCATGTACAAGTATGGGACAAGCAAATTAGGTCAGTTCATTTTAAAATGTGGGTTGAGCAAATATCACCTCTGCAGCTAGGTTTAGTTCCAGAAGAGGTACTTCTCCCAATAAGTGAGCCATTTGTCCAAAGCAATTATTTGCAGCTCATGACAGGTAAGTTGAACTACACATTACACATAACCTGGGGACATAATGGAATATCCCGCTCAAGCTGTCCCTACCTCCTCCAAAATGTTGAGCTTTACTACCATGTCCTGATACCATTATCATATCTCCTTCACCATCCATCAATGACTGTTGCAATTAGGATGTGGAAAACATACATCATACTGGCATCAAGATTTGGGGAATACTATTCGTTACAGGTTTGACCAAACTGTGGGAGGCAGTGGAAGACAGGAGTGCCTGGCGTGCTCTGGTCCATGGGGTCACGAAGAGTCGAACACGACTATACAACTAAACAACAACAACATTCATTACAGAGGGAGAGGAATTAAACTCACTCTGAAAGCCAATTGTTGAGCTAATCAAGCAGAGTAGAAATACTATAATAGATAAATATAAATGCAATTCAGTTATTCAAAGTCTTTTGGCAGCTGGTACAAGAATGGTGAGAATAGCAATTGACTTTCCCCATATAAAACATAGAAGATTGATTGATTAATTAATGCTTGGGATGCTCTCTTTGATGAAGTGATAATGAGGTGTAAACATTTCACATTTCATTATAGGCTTTCTCGTTAACAGCTTTCTAAAGCAAAAACCTATGTATGCCCCAAAATAACAAAATATATGGCTTAGTGTGAAAAGCATCTTTTGACATTAGCAGAATATATCCGTGCCAAAATGAAGCACTCTATTTCCCTCTGATTTAAGGACTGGCACCTGCCTCTATCATTTCATTACCCTACAAACCCATATAATGTTTAAGGGCACAATTTGGATCAGGGCTAAGAATAACACCCGTCCCCAGAATGCCACCTCCTTGAATTTCAGAGCCATCACCTGGGACTGCTAATTAGTAAAAAATGAAAAGGCAAGAGATTCTATTGATGGGTCTCTCATGTCATATCTACTAGTTGGGTCTTTGGGGAAACAGGACTGGATGATAAATTCTAATAGCCATTCATCAGAAGCTATTGCTTATGTCTAGATAGTCTCCCATTGCATAGAGTTGAAGGTGCTACACCATTCCTCTTCAGCTGCCAGGAAAGTTGCATGAAAAATCCAAAGCGAGTGGCAGTGGAGGAGAAAGGACATATGAAGTAAAAATAAAATAAAAGTGAGTCCCAGGCCTGAAGAGGCTAAAGAATACTAGGATAGATGATCCTCAACAACTTTTTAATTATTTTGTGATATATTTTTTGGGGTGGGGTATTTATTATAGAATATTCCAGAACATTATATTTCAGAATATATTTGCTTTAGTGAAAAGTTTCATAATACAAAATTCTAGAAAACAATAACACTCTTTTTGTGAAACGGTAGAATCTGGTGTTATTAACCAATCTTGAATTCAATAGATCTCAGTTCCCCATGAACCACGTATTCATTTCAGACCTGTAAGTATCACTTTCATGTGCTGCCTAAAAGGGTGTTATTTTAAACACCTTTCCACTAATTATTCTAATAGGCACATATTTTTGACATTCATCCCACTGGCTCAGTTTCCTCCCAACATATTCAATGTGACCTGTGCACTCTGGAAATTACAAGATTAGAAGTCTATGTCATTGTAAGATTCCCCCCATGCGACAGGCATTGCATCCTATTAAAGAAACAAAGAGCATGCATTCTTTTATCTGTGTTATGAAACTGAAATACAGAAACATGGGGTGATCCATGCACTGAAAATAGCCGTCTCCTACCAATTCCACTTCTATTGAATCACATCCATTTTCTTATGTCTAATTAGAGACCTGGAGCTCAATGCAGCTTAGGGCAGCTGTTTTCCTTACATGCTTCTCTGTCTGCGATTGATAGGGCATCTTTTGTGTGTGCCATCTCTGGATGAGTGGTTTTCAAAGCAACTTCCAGGGGCAGGTTGCTCTATGCTGGCTGGCTACTGTCCATCTCACGCCTGTGGAAAATTAGGGTGCCTTCTCGCACAAAGGATGCTACAAGGTTGTTTCAAAGTTGCTAAAATAAATCATGTGCACAAAACTTAAATGCTGGTGGAAGGAAAGAATATGGGCAGGAGCTGTACTTGTCTTCCATCAAATGTACATAGAGTAGGTTACTGTAAAACTAAGACCTGATATGGTGTAGTGCCGGGATTTATTACATATTATTTTACCCTTCATCCTCATGGGGAACCCAGTGTAACTTGTGGACATCTAGATGTTGCTGGACTCCAACTCCTCTATTGGCCAATAGTGGGGGGGGGGTGAGAACTGTAGTTGAACAGAATCTGGAAAGGCCACGAGGTTCCCCATCTCTGGTGGGGATAGAAAATGGGCTGTAGATCAGAAGGACCCAGATCATTCCTGAGCCATGAAGATCACCGGGTGTTCTTGGCCTATATTATTGTCTCTCACCCTAACCTAGCTCACAACATTGTTGAAATAAGATGCGGACTGTCCTAAACTATTAAAACTAGCAAAATGCAAGGGTGGAGCTTAAGTAGAGTTTTCAGCATTGTTAGCTGAGCTTCAGAATGGAACTGGTTTTCAGAGCCAGGGTTCAATTTAGTTATATAATTTAAAAGACCCTTTAAGCACGTGCACAGTGTTTTTCCTTCGTAGTGTACTAAAAAGAGGTCATCTTCACAAACTGGAATTTACAGTACAGTATTCTTGAGACAAGAAATCACTCCAGATGGCAACATTTCAGCACATCTAAGAACATTCAGTACAGTACATTTCACTTTTCTCAAAATGGTTCCATAACATTACACAGAGAGTCATGGTGGTGTTATGAAACAAATGCTGGACTATGCTCCACTCATCTATAAACTAGACTAATCATCTCCTCTCTGCCTAACAAACTTCTGAAGAGTTGTGACTACTGTATGCATGTGTACATGCCTGGGTGCTTAATGAGCATAACAACCAACTATTCACCAGGCTTCCTGTACAATGTGCACACAATCCATCCATGAAGAGGGAATTGTACACATATCCCAATCATTATACTTAATCTGCAACAGGTCTTCAGAAATACACACATTTCAACTGCATTTTGTACATTCTCTGGCCGTTAGGCATAAACTCCAACAGGCCTTGGAGAATATGGATATCTCAACTGAATGTTGTATATTCTCCATTCATTATGTACAGTCTTCAACAGCCCTTACAGAAATGAGCATATATCAACTGCATTTCGCACATTCTATGAGCAATATGCACATTCTCTGGTCAGTATAATAATCTCCAAGAAACATGCCCTTTTTTCCTATCTCTAGTTCAGAAATGTCCATTGTCGGAAATGTCAGAAATACACACACAACATGCAGACACAGGCACACACAGGCACAGAAAAACACACACAGGCTGCTTCTGACTTACAGCCTAATCTTATGTGGCCCACAACATATCATCCTACTGACCAAGCAAGTAGTGAGAAGAAGATGTGGAGCTACTGATAAAGATTAACTTTCTTTTCTTTTCTCTCTGCTCTCAGCTGTTCTTCAGTCAGCTAAACAGCACAGGGTGGGGGGGGGGTAGAAAAAGAAAACAAGGACATGTTTCTTGGAGCTCATTAGAGTAAGTGGTGGAGTGGCAAATACAAATGTGATAAAACAGAATAAGGTCAAGGCTATGGCTATGTGTTGTATGGAACCAGGACAAAATCCTGTTCAGCCGGTTTAGAATACTGGCAATAAGTGCTACAGTTGATACAACCCCTCAGGTCCTTCGCTCCATCTGCAGCAGGTCAGCCGTCTCCAAAAGCAAAATTGCGCCTTTAGTGCCCTAAAAACACACACACAACAGTTGCTATTTGTTCTGTGCATCTGTTTTTAAACTTGGCTGACAGCTTTGCACATTTCAGCAAGCTGAACCGCTCTACATATTAGGACGAACCCGCCCTCTCTAGCGTTTGTTCTGGTTCAGTGTTTGTGTCTTGTAACATTTTGTTACTATTTTATTTAACCCTGGGGATCATTTTAAGGGGCCTCTTCTCACCACTGGGCCTTCTGAGACCATCATTATCTAGCAATTAACTTTTGTTGTTAAGTGTTAAATGCACAGTTGACTTTAAAAGCAAGATGCTTGAACAGGCGGTATCACTCCTAGCGTCAGCTCTGGTGTTAAAGCAAAGGATGCTCATGAAATAGAAGTCCCTTTCTTTAGAAAAATCTCTCTATTTTGCTACAATCCTGAATTAAAGGAATATGACAGTCATAACTTGTTACCTGTTTGGGGCAATGGAAATAGTTTGTGCATAATCACGCGAAAACAAAAGGTTGCTAGCTTTTGCTTGGTCCTCTAAAACTCTCTTCACCCTTGTCCTTGCAGGCAGTCACATCATCACATGTATTTTTATAACCCTGGTTCTAAATAGCCCCCTTGCTTGAAGGAAACTACAAATACCAGCACTTCCTCCTGGATCCATGGTACAACCTTCTCCACCCTGATATCTCCATATGATGCTAACTACAACTCTAATCTTCCTGGACTGTTGACCATGCTGGTTGTGGTTGATGAGAGTTGTGGGCCAAAATATCTGGAAGGCACCAGTTTGGAGGAGGCTGCCATAACAGAAGGATTCCCAGTAAATATAGGCTCCTTTGATCAGTTTTGATGTCTTTGATAACTGGAAGCCTGGAGAAAACAGGCAGGAGGCCATGAAGTGTAGTGGAGGTTCTATAGGGCTGGCCCTTTAAGAGACTCTAGTTCTCAAAAGGCAGGGCAGGGGCTAGCAGAGTTTCAAAGTACGGTACCTCCCTTTTGATCCTTGTCAAAGCAAATTGCCCACTGGGAGTTGTCCATGGTGCTGCAACAGTCAATTTGCCTTGCTGCCTTGCTGCACAGGCTCCTCCACAGGATAAAGAAAGTCTGAGAGTATCCTAAACAGGATGCTCTGTCATTTGAATCTCCAAATGAAGAGTAATGATTGTTCTGTAAACCCTGCTTCTTACATTCATCATGGAATGCATACATTTCCTGCTAAGAAGAGGACCAAGCCTACCAAATTTATGCAATGTGAGGTTTAATAAATACAGTGGTTTGAAAGAACCTGTATAGCAAAACCTAATTAATATCTGTTATGCTTCACAGCCAATACAATTCTTTATATTCCCATTGCAGTGAAAAGATAAGGTTCTTTTACCATAACTTCCCCCCTGGTTCCCATATATCAGTATGGAGCAGGAAAGAAATGTATCCACTGGCAGAAAGCTCTGTCCTATGGAAAGGGTGATAAACCTCTCAGAAGGTGTTTACAAATGCAGGCAGCAGAACAGAATTTTAATGAATTGTGACTCATAATCTCACAATTAATGAGGTGTAAAACGTGTTTTCAATTGCAGTGGGTGGGAACTAACTCTTTTTGGTTTCTTGAGTAATAATGGTACTCTTGTCTGAACCAAAGTTTTGTTTTGTTTTTTATGCCAGGAATCAGGTGGGAAGAAAGATGAAAATGTATCATTCTAAAAAGTTAACTCAGAATTGCAGGAGAACCATCACTCTGTTCTTAATGTCCAACTCGGATGTTTCTTTGACAAAGGAGTAAAACAAAAACAACAACACCTTTCAGAATACACTAGCACACACACTGCAACAACTGTTTTAAATAAATCAACAACAGATGGGATCTAATCCTTTGGTCCTCATCAGTAAAACTGGTGGGGAGGGGGACCACACAACTGGTTTTTTCCCCTTTATGGCATAGACTATTTTCCTCTTCCTCTTTGCGCCTGCCTTGCCTTCACCATCACTTCTTTGAACATCCAATAGACAAGGTACCACATAAAAAGCAATTTCAGCAGGACAAAAAACAAACAAAAAAAACCCCACTTATAAAACGTGGAAAAATTAAAGGAGCATTCAGATCTCCATTAAGAAAAGAAATTGCCTACAGGCATCCACTAAATATGCAACATCCATTTCTGCTGCAACACTCGAGAGTTTATTCCTCAGTCACAAATGCAATTTCACAGCAGAAGTGGAAAGCTTAAACAAAGTGGGGGAAACTTCCTCCCTTATGAGAGCTGCATGAGTCTGCTTGTTTTCTGTGTACAAATTTGCAAGTGAACCATGTGATAGATCAAGATGATTTGTAGATCTGTTCCGCAGCTAGGAGCTTTTGTAAAAAAAAATCCTGTTTGCGCTTGCAAATATTGTATGCTATGAAATCTTGCTCCCTGTGAATTGGCTGTGCTTGTTTTAAGGAATGCCACTAGATGCTAAAACAGAAGGCTGCTGTTTCAGGTCCTGCTCATCAGCTTTTCCTACTTGCTACTGTGTAAAATAGGTATTTACGGTCCACTAAGTTAGATGGATTTATAGCTGGTTGACTGATTGAACCTAAAGAGTGTTCACTAACAGTTCCTTGTCTTCTTGGGAAAATGTGACAAGCAGGGTTCTGTCCTGGGCCTGTTGTTGTTCAACATCTTTATAAAACAACCTGGATGAAGGTATTGAGGGGAGGCTCATCAAATTTGTAGATGACCCCAAACTGGGAGATGTAGCTAGTGCCAATGAAATACAAGATGACCTTAACAGATTGGAGAACTGGGCCAAGGCTAACAAAATGAATTTCAAAAGAAACAAATGTAAGGTTCTACCCTTAGGTAGGAAGAGCCAGCTTCCCAAATATGAAATGGGGGCAGTGCCAGATTTCTGTATAGGCTAAGTAGGCTGAAGCCTAGGGCCTCTAAATCTAGGGGGCCTCGCCAGCCTGCCATCTCCCCAGTGCCGCAGTCTCCCCTCTCCCAAAATTGCAAACCCAAGACTTCATGCAAGGGCAGGGCAACTCAGACCCAGCAACTATGAGACTCAGGGCTAGCCAGTGGGGCCCAATTTGAAGAAGTGGGGCCCAACTTTAGGGTTTTTTTGTAGGGTCCCAGTTCACAGCCAAAGTCTGCAAAATCTTACAGGGCCCCCCTTAGGAGCAGCCACGGGGCCCAAATTGGCCAAATTTCTCCAATTGCTTTGAGGTCAACCCTAATGAGACTGTGCAGCGGTTGGACTGACAAGCCCTGCACCTTCTAGGTCCCTGGTGTCACTATTCAGAGTACAGACTCAAGGACTTGTTATGGAAATAAGGGGGGCACTTATTGGAAATCAGTTTTGTCACCTCTCCCCCCACAAACCCCAGGACGGTGAGCCCAGCCACCTTTTATTCACAGTTGCATAAGCACTACACTACAGCATGGCCATAAACTTGTACGTTCAACCACTGAAATACACACCCAATATGTAGCAATGGAGATTTATGTTACTGCTTTATGAATGAACGCTGTGTTTTATTAATGGACTCTGTATTTTTGGAATTACCTAAGAGACACCAATAGGGAGCTCTAGAATCTGACAGCTAACCAATTGGGTACTACCAAACAACCCCTATTGCTGAAAGCAGGTGACCAGCAGGGAACGCTTCAGCTCAGCCTTTGCTGAATACTTTGTTGACAGAATACCCCCTGCTGTGTAGATAATAGAGAAAGCTCATAAACTGTATCCCTTCTGGTGTCCTGGCCAATTCTATTACTCTGGTGTAAGTCCTGGTACACCAGGAGCCCAGAATAGCAGCAAATAAAATCTGCTCATACGTCAGTGACTGATAAGACTTGTCAACAAGTTCTTCCAAAGTCTTCCTAAATTATAAAGCTCCAAAATACAGGCCAAAAGAGAGTAGGCCTGGGAAGAGCGAGCCATACAATGGGCACCACCAGTGAAAAGGCCCTGCTCCGTAAAGCTCCTGCCCTGTCATTTGATAGGGTGCCCACTTGCCCTCCTTCTTGACATGGAATGCTCTCTATTGGAGTCTCCAGGTCCAATATAAAGACCATAAGAAGGGAGAGCAGGGACCTTGAAGTTCCCAACAGCTGTTAAGCAAGCAAGCACAAAGGTCACCTTTGCCACAGGATGCCTATGTCCTGGCCAGGCCTGCGCCCAATCTTGTTTTTGTACAATCTTGTTTGTTCTCAGTAACCAAAATTATATTATCAACATATACAAGCAGAAAAATTGTTTTCCTTCATTTGCAAGGAATCGTACAAAACAAAGTGGCACTAATAAAGAAAAGTTCCAGGGTGGCAACAGAAAGCAAACTAAAAATGCTTTTGCAGTTCATCAGAACTATCCAGCAATATAAAGTTATAGGAAAACTGGTGCTATTAACAGTAACCCTTCTAGTTGGTTAATTGATTTGGCAACTTCCATGCACATGACATCTGATGCTAATTCCCCTACAAAAAGTTAAATGATAACTCATCAGGGGCAGCTACAGTTGAAAATGGAAACAAAATATCTGTGAAAGGAAGATGAGCAGGTTTGCTCAAGTGTGTTGCAGGTAGAAATACTGTTTGTAATGAAGTGAGAGCAGTAGTTGCTCGAATTAACAAATAAGAAAGTTTGGAGAATTTACATGCTAGATTAAAATTGATTAATTCATTGAGAAGGGGATTGTAAGAAAAACACTGGAGCCTAATTTGAATGGTAGAGTGCCTGGTATCTGGTGGATAATCTCATCCTTTATTTCCACACTGTGGCTACACACCAAATCACCTCTCAGGAGATGTATGAGATTCAGGTGAGGGTCATATGCATTGCCAATCCCAGCAGGCCTGCCCACCCTTCTGAGAAAAACCCACCCCACCCTCCCTCTCTATATAAGGGTCTGGTAACTTCTGTTTCAGTGTTTCTGAAGAAGTGTGCATGCACACAAAAGCTTATACAGTGGTACCTCGCAAGACGAATGCCTCGGAAGACGAAAAACTCGCAAGACAAAAGAGTTTTTCGTTTTTTGAGTTGCTTCGCAAGACGATTTTCCCTATGGGCTTGCTTCGCAAGATGAAAACATCTTGCGAGTTTGTTTCCTTTTTTCTTAAAGCCGCTTGAAGAGGTGCAGTTGCGACTGACCGTACTTCGCAAGACGAAAAACCGCGTAAGACGAAAAGACTCGCGGAACGAATTAATTTCGTCTTGCGAGGCACCACTGTACTGAGAACAAACTTAGTTGGTCTCTAAGGTGCTACTGGACAATTTTCTTATGTTTTTGACTGTGTCAGAACAACACTGCTACCTACCTGAATCTAGAACCAATCTAGAACCATTAGTGTTGTTCCACCCAGTGTGCAACGTGCAACCCATGGATAAGGATCATTGCTTCAAGTCTCCATGAAGCCCTTTCCAGAAAGCAGGAAACTAGCGTCTTTGTTGATTAATTGTTGGAAATATGCTTTAATTGACAATAGCTAATTTCAGCTGGAGAAGCTGTGAGTTAAAGGCATATGGGTTAAAAATAAAATGAAATGTGCCTATCTGTGTCCTGTTTCTGTATTCAGAATCTGGGGATAATCAACACATAGAGCAGATTGCAGCAGCTGTCCTTCCCTTCAATCTCCACACATTCATCTGAATCTCACTGCAAGAGCTGTAGGCGTGTAAATCCATTTTATTCTTATCTAAAACATATAGTTGACACACAGTACACCAGCCTGATGAACAGCCAAAGCACACCGAAGTTTACTGATTTATTCTGCATTCTGTTACAAAGCCCACTAAGTATCATGAGAAATATCGCCTTGGTTACAAAGCACCGCTTTTTAAACAAAGCATTGCAAGACTTTTCTCCACTAGGAGGGGAGTGCACACATATCTAGATGGTGCAAAGTACCCTTTTTAATTGTGCATGCAACTTTTTTTGTAACATGAAGACAACTAATGTCCAAACATCTTTTATTTTAGTCTTAACTAGTATTCAGCTTTATACTAAGTCAGACCCTTGCTTCACTTAGCTCCACATTGTCTGCATGAACCAGCAGCAACTCTCACTGCCAACGTTTTGTTGCACCATAGCTCTTTCCATATTTCTCCACATGCTTCCACATGGCATTGTTATCATTCCACCACTATTCCAAAATATTGTAGTCACCACACCTCTTATTCCTCTGTTGCAATCATTCTGACAATTGGGGGAGTCCCACAATATTTTAAATGTGCAGAAAGTGTTTTGCACAGTTTCCTGATTTTAGGTGTGGTGGGGGTAGTTTGAGCAACTTCTGGTTTGTTCTTTTTTACCATTTTTGTTTTGTTTTATGGGAGGCCTGTCACAGCAGCCTCTAAAATAGTGTGAATGGCTCAGTCTGACACAGTGAACTGAAGTAGCTCCTGCCATCTATTTTCCTAATCTCCTACAGGGTCAGAATTTCATAATTCCAGAACACCAGGTTTTATATCCACCCCCTCCCCAAAGAAACCTGCAAAAGGGTTGTCAGTATCTTGCATCCATGCTCATAACTCTAAAATATTTCAAAACAAGGGAACGTGTGAGACTACTGCTACAGGACATTTCTCTCTCTTTTTTAAAAAATATTTTTTATTAAGTTTTACAATTTTATATACCTCACGATAACATTATTTCAAAAAACAAAACAAAAAATACAATTCCCCCCCACACACATACCCCACATGACTTCCCTCAACTTCCTTCTCTAGTTCTTTACACGTTAACAACTTCTGCTTGTTTCGTTATACCTTAATATTGCAATCTTTAAATTAAATATTGTTATATTCTCATCCTTTTTTATACCATAATTGTTTTCAAATCACCTCTTACATTTTATTGTTTCCCTATTATTACATCATAATCTCTCTGTTCATTTTGTTGGTTGTAAGTGTTCACTCAAACCCTGCTAGTGAGTCCACATCTTTGCAATGTTTCTGTAAATACAACATAAATGGTTCCCAATCTTTTTTGAAGTCTCTATTGTCCTTATCAGGATGCGGGTGGCGCTGTGATCTAAACCACCGAGCCTAGGGCTTGCTGACTGGATGGTCGGTGGTTCGAATCCCCGCGATGGGGTGAGCTCCCATTGTTCGGTCCCTGCTCCTGCCAACCTAGCAGTTTGAAAGCACATCAAGTGCAAGTAGATAAATAGGTACTGCTCCGGTGGGAAGGTAAATGGCGTTTCCGTGTGCTGCTCTGGTTTCACAAAAAGCGGCTTATTCATGCTGGCCACATGACCCAGAAAAACTGTCTGTGGACAACATCAGCTCCCTCGGCCAGTAAAGCAAGATGAGCGCCACAACACCATCGTCGTTCACAACTGGACTTAACTGTCAGGGGTCCTTCACCTTTTTTATTGCCCTTATCTCTTAGTTTTCCAGTTAACTTCGCCATTTCAGCATACTGCATCACTTTTTCTTGCCATTCTTCTTTAGTTGGTATCTTGTCATCCTTCCATTTTTGGGCTAGTAATATCCTAGCCACTGTTGTAGCATACATGAATAGTTTTCTATGCTTTTTTTGGGAAGTTTTGACCTGTAATTCCTAACAAGAAGTCTTCTGGTCTTTTCACAAAGGTTATCTTAAACATTCTTTTCATTATCATTTCATTATAAATCATTTACCAATGTTCTATACATTTTTTGCCATTGTTACAGGCATAATATACCATCGGTACATCACTTTCATATAGTTCTCTTTGAATATTATACAGTCGGTAAATTTTAAATTCACTTTCCATAGTTTTTCCCAGTCTTCCATTTGTATGTTATGTCCTAAATCTTGTGCCCACTTAATCACTGCACACTTAACCTCTTCTTCTTTGGTTTCCCACTCTAACAGCAAGTTATAAATCTTCTTCAGCAATTTGGTATCATCGTCTATAATTTCTCTTTGGAATCTGGATATAGTATAACTAAATCCTTTCTTTTTATCTTCTTTAAATACCTCATTTAACTGATGATATTGCAACCAGTCATATACGTATTCTCTAATCTCTTCAAGTTCCTTAAGTTTTAATTTTCCTTCTGTTTCTATTAATAAATCTCTATATGTAGGCCATTTTTCTTCCCTATTTAATTTTTTAATTGAAATTACTTCTGTTGGAGACAACCACCATGGAGACTTTTGTTCTAATAAATCTTTATGTTTTCCCCATGCTTTTAAAAGTGATCTCCTAATTATATGATTATGGAATCCTTTATGTAATTTCCCTTTATTATACCACAGATATGCATGCCATCCAAATTTCTTATCGTGTCCTTCCAGATCTAACAAATACAGAACATTTCTCACTTTGAACACACCCCATCTCTGGTGTGGATGGTCAACAGTACAATACCCTACCAAAATACTGGTGTCATGGACAGTCTACTGCAATGTCACTCCCAAAAACATTGCAACGAACGGTAGCTATAGTGTTAGAAACATTACACTTGGAAGGGCCGATAGGAGAGTTCTCCCCAGTTGTATCTATCTATGGAAGCAAGGAATTGAACCCTGTACCTTTTATCTGCACTGAACTATCTCCTTTTCTGTAAACCTCTTGCTTCAGCGGTGAAGTTTTTCCTATTTAAATTAGCATGTTTGAGTTAATGGCTGACAGCAGGGATGCCGAACATCAGATAAATGGATCCAGGATCCTTGTCTTTTAATGCCTCACTTGCTATTTAATTTGTGGCCTGCTAGGGAGCATATTGCTTCATGGGAAGAGTTCTCAGGCTATATGAAGGTTTGACTAGAGCCTATATGTGCAGATGTTGTGTGCCATAGGCTTTCTATGGATGCTCAGGACACCTGCTAAAGGAAAGGCCCCAATCATGAATCATAAAATAAATCTATTTTTTTATTTTTTTAAAACAGAGTTGGATATGTTTCAAGCTGAGCTCCTCCTCAGGGACACTCTTGAAGAACCAACTTCAGCCCCAGCATCTTTAGACCACCATCCCTTTCTTTCTGGCAGAAAGAGGAAGGTTTCATTTATTAAATAAATAAGGAGTAGCCAACTGGAAGTAGGGCCCTCCAGTGTTGTGGATTCCAGCTCCTATCAACCCCAGTCATAGCGAATGGACAAAGATATGGGAGTTGGAATCCACAATACCTGGAGAACACTCTGCTGGCTACCCTTGAAATAGTGAGTGAGTTATCTTACAATGACTTCGGTATTATTATTATTTTTTAAAAAGGCTCTTACCTGTATGTCTGGCAGAATGCAAATTTATTTCATTTAGATCAGTTGATTAAGAAGAAGAAGAAGAAGAAGAATTAGACCAGTGGTTCCAGTATATTAATGAGAGCAGCCCTGCTTATTTGCAATAATGCAGCACTGGAGCAGGACTGCACTGGAGCAAGAAGTTATTTGGTATATAGGGCAGTTCTGCATCCACAAAAGAAAAAGAAAACCACACCAGCCTCTTTCTTAACTAGAAGATCACAGCCATTTCATCTTGCTAGGTAGATATTTATTTCTTGTTTGCTGTGCTCTTTCGGTGGATATCTAACAAAATGATGTGTCCGCTGTCGGCATGAGCAATAACATTCCCACATTACTGAAAGCAATATATCAGTTGTCTGGAAGTCAGTCCCAGAAGCAAAACGTAGCAGGGAGGGATGTAAGTGACACAGCAGCTTGTAACAGGTGGCGGGGGTGGACGGCCCCAGAAAGCCTAGTAGGAAGACTTGATTGATGGGTAAATATCAAATACTGGTTTATGGAGAAAGCTGTATAATGGACCTGTTGGATCTTGAAGGAAGGGCCTAGAGGCCATTTAGTCCACTGCTCTGCCGTAGGATAGAACTGTTGGAGGTGACTGTAAATCACTTTGTGCCATAGCCAGGCAGTAGGTGAGCCACAAAGTTTCTATCAGCAGTGCAAAGAGTTCCAGATTTCTTGGAGGAGAAAGCTATCATTGGCTTCTAGCCAATATGGCTATGCTCTATCACAGTCAGTAATGCTTCATAATACTAGTTGCTGGAAACCACAGGAGGGGATAGTGGCATTAACATTTTCTGTAAAGCAGTTCAGCCCATGTCAAACATGTTGATGCTGTTGCCTGCCACAAAAGGTTTGCATTTGAATGCAGAGTGTACCATACATGAATATTGCATTGGATCCAAAGGGCATGCAAGTGTTTCCACAAGTTCTTTTCTTCTTCAAGATACTCATTTTCAGAGGCCTTCTCCATTCAAAACTGCTGATTGTGAGGATTTTGGCAGGAAAAGCCATGTTGGAAGCCTAATGAAACTGTCTCTTCACTGCACACATTTAATATGGGGGCTATTGGTTCTTACCAGGGGTAGCCTGTCCTGTTTCACCACCTGAGCCAAAACAGGAAGGCGCCTCTACCTCACTCTACCACCCAAGTCTCACTTATGGGGTTGCATGATGGCGGCAGCTTCTGGTGAGATCTTGAGAGGTCTGGCTGGAAACTGCTTCTTCTTCTCACTTCTCGTGTGGGGGTGATGACCCATGGGACTCCACCACCTGAGGTGGCTGCCTCAGCCTGCCTCATGGGCAGGCTGGCCTTGGCTCTTACTAGAGGGTTAGTGGAGACAGCATGTTTCAGCCCATGGAGATTCTGTGTCAGTCCAATGTATCCACAGTCTGATCAGCCCAGCAGAATCAATTCAGCACACCCAGAAGGATGAACATGATAGGAGAAGGAACTTGCAATGGGTTCAGTGTGTTCATGTTATTTAGCAGTTCCTTGTGTATGAAATAGTGCAGTGCTGAAACCTGCCATCCATTTTTTCAATATATATATAACAATATAGAACTTCTATATGACTGAAATACCATCTCCTTCCCTACAGACCCCTGAGATGGGCAGAGGGGGCCTTTTAGTAGTGTATCCACCCTCAAAGGCTTGGGACAGGGCATTCTCGGTGGTAACCCTCCAAGCTGTGGAACTTCAGTCCTCTGGTACCTACATTGTACAGCTTCAGGCAAATGCTGAAGGCACACCCTTTTACCCTGGTTTTTGACACTTGAGGTGCATGTTTTTAGGACCCACTTTATTCTTGTGATTGCATGTTGTTTGAAGCTGTTTTTAATGTTGTGTTTTAATCTGTCCTGAGAGTTTAGGCTGAAGGGTGGGTAACTACTACAACTACTACTGAGCAGTGCTTATGTTCCCACCTGTACACACACACACACACACACACACACACTTGCTGGGAAGTCTGAAGAGGCGGAAATGACATATCTTTAGACCTAACACAGAAAATAAGATGATATGCCTGGTTATGATTTATAGGCACCTAGCAATGCTCTCTATTGCGTTAGAATATGCCTATAACAAATGACCTTGGGGATTGATTAAAGCTCCCCACTCCAGATTTTAGTCAATTTCAGCAACTCTCTTCTTTTTTTCTGAACAGGAAAGTTAATATAGGCTGTTCATTAAGGAATAGCCATACTACGTATCCATCTCTAGCAGCAGAAATGGCACTTGGTGCTACACACTTGCCTGTGGTCTCTAATACTATACATTTATTATAGAGGTTATCCACAATCAATAAAAGGCTGAAGTCAGATACAGATACACCCTCCTGCTTCCCTATTGCATGGCAGTTTCAGAAGAAACATTGCTAGCCTTTAAAGCATAATCAATTTAAAATGCATGTTTTTTTTTAAATCCCACAGTGAAGTCCCTCTCCTATACATTCCTTTATTTTTATAGATGAGACTCAATAATATATTGAATCTCCCAAACATGAGGTTTTTCAAGATTATGTTAAGGAGACTTCCACGCTTTCCCCAGTTTTCAGACAGAATCTTCCCCGATTCTCCACCTCAACATACCCTAATTGTGATGGCCTGGGAATCTGATTCAGAGGCTGAACTGGAGGAATCCCAGCCTGCACAGGAGTCCCCGCCTCCAAGGCCGGCTGAGCTGGGACAGGGCCTTGAATCTGAAGCGCCTGCACCTGTGCCGGATCCTCAGGAGCAGACACCAGATGAATCCACTCTGGCTCCGGAGGTGATTGAGGACCCATTGCCTACAGGTGCGCCTCTCCCAGCCCGGTCAAGGGAAGGTGAGCCTCCCCCTGGGTCCAGTAGCCCTCCAGCCTCTCCTGAGCTGCAGAGGCTCAGGCCAGAGAGGCGGAGGGAACTGGGTTCTCTCAGGATGAGTGCTTGCCTTAAGGCCAGGAGAGGCGGGTCACCTGTGGGCCTGGACTGCCCCTGGCCTCAGAGAAGATAAAGGCCAGTCAGCCCGGTCCCAGGTTGTGGGAGCAACGTCGTTGGAAACCTGTTTCTGCCAGCACCCAGACCTGTTCTTCCAGAGTTCCTGACCTTGCCCGGCTCCTCCCTTTGGACCCCGCTTCGCCCTTGGTGGACAGTCTCCAGACCCTTGACCCAGGACCGGACTCTGACCACGCCTCACGGTAACCCCCCCCCCGGGATCAGCACACTAATGTTGGATAAACAAGTGCAATAGACTGGAAATTGCTGCTTTCTGACTTGGTGTTAATGCCACATATTGCCTCATGTTTCCACCAATATTAGCACTATGTGTTTGTTTGTTTGTTTGTTTGTTTGTTTGTTTGCTTGCTTGCTTGCTTGCTTGCTTGCTTGCTTGCTTATTGCTTGTTTGCAGGACTTTTGCACTTTCTTTCTTTGGTAGAGCAATTGCATGCAGAAGGTCCCAGGTTCAGTCCCTGACATCTCCACAAGGAGCTGCAAGAGAACCCTGCCTGAACTAATAGAGAGTTACTGACAGTCAGTGTAGATGGTGTTGAGCTAGATGGAACAATGGTCCGACTCAGTGTGAGGCAGTTTCCTATTGTCCTAAGCCTAGCATAATCTAAGAGCTGTGCAGACTGATGCCCATTATACATTCAGGTGAAAAAAGAAGAGCCTTCTAGGAGAGCAACCACGTGGCTGCCTGCTGTAAGTGCTCACTCTGGCAGGAAATGCACAAAGGGCAGGATGCCAAATATGGGGTTCAAAACTGATGCTGTCTGTCTTTGTGATTCAGTGTATTTATATGAGAAAATGGTTACATTTCTAAGCACATGGGATGGCAAAAATATAAGGCTATGTCCACAGAAAATGGAAGTTGTCTGCTAGCATCAGCGTAGCTGAAAATCAGCTATAAAATAATTCCTCTCTAGTACCCTACTCCATAGAAAATTGAAGCTGATGTTTACAAGGGTAAACAGGAAGTGCTGGAGTTATGGCCACTTAAAAACAAGCAGGTGTATTTTTTGTGCCATTTACCCAAGATCCATAAAGCTTGGAGTAAAGTGATGAAATTTCATTAACAGAGTAATGTATTATTCTATATCTCTATAGTTATTGGGACTATTTTGATTGGTTATTGGAAAGAGCCAAGAAGCAGGGCTCAGATTATGGTTCTGGTTCTAGAATTAGTGTTCAAATTCAGAAAATTATTGATAGCCAATGAATTGGTTGCACTGAGATATGCCTTGCTTATGGGTGAAAGATCACTCACTCACTCTCTCTCTCCCACATGGGTTGTTATCATTATTAGGTGGCATTTTCATTTTCTTTCTGTTCATGTTTCTTTTTCATTATTTCATTATGAAATGAATTATGTTTTGAATTATGTTAGAAAAGAGATGTGGTATGTCAGGGACTGGCAGGACACTGACAAGTGTGCACCAGGGGAAGAAGGGCTGCAGTCTGACTCGGGAGATGGGAGCAGTGATCTATGTGAACCTGTAGCAACTAGGAGGCAATAATCGAGGCAGGGGAAGCTTCAGAGCTGAAGAGGCAGGCCAGGCCAATGAAGGGCTGGGTGCTTTCCAACCCTTCCCTGCACCACCCTCAGTGTTTCCCAGAACCAGGAGAAAGTTGAAGTGGGAAGAGCAGAAGCAGCTTCTATGCAGGCTTAGTATCTGGCTACACAGGCACAACCCATCAGGGGAAGGTGCATAAACTGGAGAAGGGGGAGTGTTCCTCAGTACTGCAACTGCTCCATAAACTGCTGACCTGGGAATAGCTGCCTAGGTGCTAGAGTGACGTGTGCAGGCCTCCAGAGCTGTAGAAGGGACTGTACATGTTATCTTTGACAATAAAGAATTAACTCTTTGCTGTGTGCATCCCTTCTGGGGAAGTGCCCTTGTCAGGATGGTAGAGAAGAGGAGGCTTACAAATGACATGTGCCACACACACAGAAATTCAGAAGTTAGCTCTAAATATTGAATCTTAGCTTTATAAATATAGATATAAATACCCAGGAGGTACTTATGGGTTCTGAGGAGACAATGAAGCTGCACTCTGGGCCAGACAAAGAGGGTTAAGAGTGTATCCACAGCAATACTATTCCTGACTACTTAATAGATGACTTCCAGACAAGAAGCAGCCTAGACAACTAAACCAGTCTATGTTGCTAGAACATTGAAGTGGCATGAAATAGTCTGGGTGTCCTGGACGAATTGGGACTAAATCACCGAACCAAATAATCCAAAAGGCTCCTTCCATTGAGCCTGTATAGCCCCCGCCCTTGCACTCCCCTGCTCTGCCTCCCTGGCTTGTCCTATCCTGGTAAGTGGCAGCAATGCCGTGTGAGGGCAGCTCCGCCACAGAGCTCCCCTTGCCAGACCAGCCGCTCCTGGACTACTGCAAAGTGGAACAGATTGTGTGGGTGAGAGAGGAAAATCCATATGATGCCGCATGTCCCTGTACAGGAAAATTAAAGCACAGCACACCATCCTCTCTATTTATTTGTATTTCTTAACCAGCATTCATCAAAATATTCAAGGCCACCTGTTGTACAAAAAGTGTGAATAAAAATGAATGCAAGAAATATGCTAGAGAAGGGTGTCGTCGCTTCTTCGGCAGTTGCATGTTTCCTAGCAAATATGTAATCATGAAAAATCAGAAGAGTTGATAAAATTTGGTGCAGCAAGGAATATCTGCTTGCATATCTGTGTCCAATATTATCTAATTACGACAAGCTGGAAACCCTCCTTTCCATTACTGTGAAGAAACCTGAGACTGCATTGCCTATGATGTTGGAGCCTTCTCTGCCATTGGCATCTTTGCCTGACTGAAATTGGCCTGTCACCTTGCAGACAGGCAGCATGCCACATGAACAGATGGACCAGAGTTAGAAAACATGCATGCCGACAGCCCTTTTCTCTCCACCGCAATATGGTTTCTGCAGAGCTCTGTCCTCTACAATGTGAATGATGATGGTTAAAGATGCTTTTCATTCATAAGTTCAGATTTCAAAGTTTTTTGCTTTCCTAAACAACCCCCCTCCCACCACACAATGGATCATTATGGACCACCTTTAAAACAAGGCTTCACCGCATGCTTGTAGAGGGCATTGCTGAAAGCCAGTGTGGTTTCATGTGCATTTCAATTAACATTTCAAACAGATTCTCTTGGCATCTTGCTTGTTTGCTTAAATTCCCATGTGAAGGAGTCCTGCCGGATTCTGAAACTTGAGGGGCTGGCATGTGATTGAATACAAGCTTCACAATAGCTCGAAGCTTGTTCTTGTGAACTGTTGTTTCTAACATTATAAAAGTGTGTGTGAGAGAGAGAGGGGGGGAGGGAGAGTGACTCCCAAGTAAAGGCACAATCTAGCTGAAGTTGAACATTTCAGTGTTTCACTAATCACAGTGTGATTTTTTTTAAAAGACCTAATGAAAATTCATCAGCATTTTAGTGCGATTCTCTCCTAATATGTGGGTTTGCATGCATTTTTGTCCACTATGCAAATTTTTGCAAGCCAATTTCTCCCAAAATAATGCATTTGTGTATGTCATCTTCACTAACACATGTATGTTTATGCACACCTTGCCCCAGTATATGCATTTTGTACTCATTCATTGGCTGGAGAGCTGCATTGCAAAATTCGGAGAAGTGTAACTGGCTGATTTCAATTGGCTGGAGAGCTGCATTGCAAAATTCGGAGAAGTGTAGATTTGGAGGAGTGGCTGTGTTCTGGTTTGTGAATTGTTTTGGAACGTGTGAATTAGGTGGGGTTGCAAACTGACTCAAGATTTCCCTCCATAACTACTTAACACAAACCAGGAATTGTGCTGTTCAAGCCCCACTGATTTCAACTTCAACAAGTGATATAGCATGATGGTTGTCTAATAGTCAAATAACCATTATCATTATAAAGTACTGATACTGCTAGCCCTGGGTCTGTGGTTAAAACAATTCCACTCTGACTATCATTGGTCAGTGACATTCTTTTTCTGCCTTGGTGACTTGCTTTGCTTCAATTGTCTTCCTTCATCCTATGAGGAATGTTTCAGAGTACTGATTCTTGTGTGTTTCCTGTCCATGCTGGTGACAATATCTATGAATACCATGAAGCATAGGAACTGCCATCCATATCCAGACACTGAGGGCCTGTACAGTTGTTGTCAAGCCCTACCATCACTCCCCCTTGCCTTTTACATTTAGGAATTGAGATGGTGAAAATTGGGGAGACTTGAGATGGACGTTCACCCCAAACAGCCTCATTCTGTAAGATAATAATAATAATAATAATAATTTATTATTTGTACCCCGCCCATCTGGCTGGGTTTCCCCAGCCACTCTGGGCGGCTTCCATAGAAAACCAAAAATACACTAAAATATCACAGATTAAAAACTTCCCTGAACAGGGCTGCCTTAAGATGTCTTCTGAATGTCAGGTAGTTATTTATCGCTTTGACATCCGATGGGAGGGTGTTCCACAGGGCAGGCGCCACTACCGAGAAGGCCCTCTGCCTGGTTCTGGAACGGTTTTAGGGGGAGTGATCTGAAAAACCCAGTGCCTAAACTCTTCCTCTCACCTGAGCTTCGGTGGACTGGTGGACTTGCTTCAGTCAAGGCCAGACTGTGGCGATTGTGTAACATTCACTTAAGCTTGCATTAGCCTGGTCTCAGCCAACGCTTACATGTTTCGCCAGAGGCTGCTTGAGCTCTGCAATCAAGAAGACACAGCAGGCAAGGGACATGGAATGTGGCACCTTCCACTGGTATCATGTGTGCTGTTGTGATTGGTGCTCCTAAGCTTCCGTGCTGAAGCTTTTACTGCAAGCTGAAAAGTGCTCTAGCCATCTGTCTCACTTTCACCTTATCAATAAGAGAGCCCTGTTGGAAACACATATGTTTCTTTGTGCTCCCCTAGTGGGAGTGTGATTTATATAATAATTGCACTTGTCAGCAGCCGGTGGATTTATTTCAGCAGTTGGAGCTCTGCTTGCGAGCTTGCACAGCCATTGTCTGGGCTCTGCTGGGCTGGGGGATTGCCACGACAGGAATGCCTTTCTCCAGAGCTCACATTTCCTTACCCTTTCTAACTCACCAGTGTGTATATGTTTAAACCTATCGCTTTTTTTTTCCTATCTAGGGACCTCAAAGTGATTGGCAAGCAAAGCCAGATCGGGGGGGTGAGGGGGGAACCCTCACAAGATAACAAAATGAGCACAGCAGGCAGCTGGAAAACCCAGATTTGCAAGATGCAAAATGAGGAATCTTTGCTTAGGTGTGCTTAATTATGTGCACATTTATTTTGATCCGGAGCAAAGTGCTTTGGAACGTTTTTAAATTATGCTTTTGGAGCTGCCCTTGACAGAAAGGACACCAACTGGGGAGGTAAGTTCAGTCCATCATTCCTCCACGCTAAAATAGTAATTGAAGGATGGGGTTGGAAGTGGAATTTAGGAAGCAACCATATAGCGATATGGACCATTGGTTCATTTAGCTCAGTATTGCCTACACTGACTTAGCTCCAGCTTCCCAAGATTTCAGGAAGGGAGTGTCTCCCAGGCCTATCTAGAGATGTTAGGAATGGAATCTGGGACCTTCTGCATCCAAGGCAGAGGCTCTACCACTGAGCTAGAACACTTCAGCTCGTACTTAGGCAAACAGTTCTTGCTAACCATAGAATGGGCTTTAGGCTTCAATCCTAAACACACTTTATATATTTTATTTTATTACTTTTATTAAAACACTAATATCCCAGCCTTTTAGTGTAAAAATGCCTCACAGGGCAGGCTACCACAGGAAGCATATATAGCACTGCAATTTCACAAAACAATATAAAAGGGGCAGCAGTTGAAAGAAAATATAAAATATCATTAAAATGCTGCCAGTCTTCAGTAATAGGTTTAAAAAAGTCTTACTTATATACCACTTTTAGTTAAAAGTAATACCTAGGTGGTTAGGTCCTAGCTCTTTAGGCTTAATTGTATACAAGATTAGGCATATTCTACTTTAGTAATTTTAACAAGGCTCATGGAAGGAAAGCCCTATCTTATCCCTTGAATTCTTAAATGTCTGAAATAAGGATTTATTGTTTAAATCATCCTGCCAGGAGGCTTGCCATTCCATAGAAAGCCATTGTTTCACCCACAGATGCGCTTCAGATTCATGGAGCAACAAGCCTGTCATTTTCCATAAATTTTTCATTGCATGCTTAGGAGCATGCAAATGAGCATGCTGTAACTTAATGCCATGTGTCATGAAATGAACTGGTATAATATGGATGGGCGAGAATGCCACCTTTGCACATCTCAACTGAGATAATTCCAATTATCGTTGAAGACCTGTGGCTGTTGTCTCGCATCCCTACCTCCCCACCCTCCTCTCCTCTGTGCATGGATGAACGAAACTGCTGGTTAAAGTCTAAGTTAAATGCTACACTGAGCATTTCTCAGTCCTAAAAATACCCTCCTAATGCAAGTCAGGAGATAAATATGAGGATTGGAGTCAGCAGAGAATTGGAGCCAAGGGAAGTAATCTGCCAATCATGTAAACCAGCTTACACATAATTAGCTGTCGTGTACATAGAGCCCTTCATAGAGTGCAAAGTGCTTTGCCAACCTTACGTCATTCACCCAGCAGCTACTGAGCTAGTAGCTGTTGAGTTAAGGAGATTATAAATTCCTGAAATGGTTTCTTTTGGGTATTTCTTCTGAAAATTTCATTCTGAGAAACAGGCTCCAAAAGCACCCTACCAAAAAAAGTTTAAACACAACTGAAGCTCATGTAGGGCCAAAACAGTGAGCTAGAGCATGGTGCTCAAAACACCAAGGTTGCAAGCTCGGACCCCATAAGGGGCAACTACATATTCCTGCACTGCAGAGGATCGGGCTGGCCGATCCTTAGGGTCCCTTCCAACTCTATGAGTCTATAATTCTATGAAATCCAAAAACTCCTAGTTCAAATCTCTCCTTAGCTGTGAACACACTAGGGAAGCCCTTCTCTCTCAGCCTCACTCTCCATATCTGAAACATGAAATATGGACCTATAGTCATTAGATAATACACATGAAGTGTTCTGGATGCTGGAAAGCACTACACAAAGATTAGTATTGTTAGCTAGTTAGCCCCTCTCTACCAACACTGGTTGGTGTAGCGGTCGCAACAATATTCAGAGGTAAAGCTTGTGTTTGTTGTTTGCTGTCTGTTCTTGGCTTTGCGCCCTCCCTCCCCTTACTTTGGCCCCACCTATACTTTGGCTTTCATAGAATTATAGAATCATAGAAATGTGGGGTTGGAAGGGACCCCGAGGGTCATCTAGTTGAACCCCCTGCAATGCAAGAATCTCAACTAAAGCATCCATTGGGCCCTCATAAAACATCCTGCCAACCTAGCAGTTCAAAAGCACATCAGTGCAAGTAAATAAATAGGTACCGCTGCAGCAGGAAGGTAAACGGTGTTTCTATGCACTCTGATTTCTGTCATGGTTTTTCCATTGCGGCAGAGGCGGTTTAGTCATGCTGGCCACATGACCCAGAAAGCTGTCTGTGGACCAATGCCAGCTCCCTCAGCCTGAAAGCAAGATGAGTGTCGCAACCCCATAGTCACCTTTGACTGGACTTAACTGTCCAGGGGTCCTTTACCTTTACCTTTTAACATCTAACATGGTCCTAGAAGACTGGCAATGAGTGAATGTGGCTCTCAGGCTCCAAAAGATTATTTTCCCCATGCCAGCAGATTTCCAGGGTCTCATGAAGAGGTTGTCTTATGAGCTAATGATGTGCAGCAAAAACAGGCCAGAAGCTTCTCTGGCAAGCTGCCACAATGGAACAGAAGGCCAGGTGTATCTGCCAGGTTCCTTGGTTCAGGATGCAGTGCATTACAACCACATATATTTCTAAGATTTCTGATAAGAGGAGGGTGGTGCATTGCAAATGCACCAGTGAGGCCAGTTCAGTGCACCTACTGGTGTGCTTCCACCAGACTGATCTCCCTGCCACCTAGTCCCCACCCCCAGTAATCAGCAGCAACTGATCTGCCAGGAGTGCTTCTCCTGCACTATGTTTTCCACTGCTGCTCATAAATTTGTATGGTTAAAATACATTGATAATAGAAGGAAGACGCCATGTTGTTTCTTCCTGCTTCTTTTGCCTTTTTGGAAGACTGTGGAGAAAACCCAATGAGAGGCTCTGTGAAGGCCTGTGGCATGCAGAAGTCATTAAAGGAAATGAGATAGGAATATCACTGCAGCGTAGTTTGCAGAGTGCTTCAGTGACGTCTCTGCGCAAATTGGCAAAAAGTTCTTGTAAATGCAAGAAGTTCCTTCCAGATTCTTTCCCAATTAAGACTAAGTTAACTCTAATAGGTCCCAGTGGGTAAATTCGTTGCCATATGACTAGGAAGCTGTGTTGTTTTTGAAGCTTGATGGTCTGCAAGATTTGTGGCGGGCTGATTGCACTGTGCTTTCTTTAAATAGGCTTTATGCACCTCAACTTGGACCTTCATATAACATGGCTGATCTATTGCTAACATTTTGAGTTTTTATGTCAATGAGAATGATTTCTAAAGTAGCAGATGTCTACTCTGTTTGAAATACAGTGCCCAATAAGGACCACTCATTTTGACTCTGAATATCAAACCGCTCAGTAGGTGATGGTGTTGCTGGAAAAGGGGGTGCCCTTTCAGATTTTTCTAACTATGCCAATTTTGCCATCAGCAATAACAATTGCTGCTCTGTTGGATGTGATCTGGATGTCCCCAAAGCAGTGTATGACATACAGGCATAAGGCAACCATAATGCTTTTGTGATGGAAATTCATAAGGCTTTCTGTAACACTGTTATGTCTGGCAGTTGATATTTGCTGCACCAAACTGGCATGTGGACCTTGGAAGGCCAGCCAAACAATACATCCATTTGACAAACTCCAACTGCAGTCTTCCTTCCTGCCTTCCTTCCTTCCTTCCTTCCTCAAACTCTCCAGTGTGAAGGCAGTATTTCCAATGAAACAAAGATTATCACCGAACATAGTCACATCACTTGCCATAATAGATTCCAGTTGAGACTGTCATGCTTGCTTGCTGCTAATGACTGCTCTGAAGGGCCATGAGGATGATTAAATTGTGTTCCTCTCTTACTTTGGGAAGCAAGGCTGATAATGGCTCCTCTAGTTTATCTCTTTATTCAGCATCCATCCTGATTTGCTTTCACAAAGCTTATGTGGAAGTTAGACTATGTATGCCTGGTCTTTATTTAGGGTTTCCATATTTCAAAAAAAGCTATTTTTAATGAAATTCATGAAGATCTACACTCCTGCCATGGGCTGCCATAGGCTGCAGGACATTTCAGTGATTTTTGCCTGGATGCAGAATACCGACTATGTCTGGGAAATTCTGAACGTATGGCAACCCTAACTGTTTTGAGCATTTGTTCTGATACATTTATGGGGCAGTTTATATGACAGTAAACATTTATCCTGATTTTCTTTCCATTAATCATTGTCCATCCCACAGTTCTCAGTGCATTTTCCTGTCACTTTCCAAACAGTAAAGATGGGTGGATGTGTTGTGCTAGGGTGGCAGAGACCTTTAATCCATTTTAATTGCACAAAACTAAAGTTCTGGCATGCACTTGAATTCTTCCCATGAAATACTGGAGATACCTATAAACAATTGATCCTATTGCAACGTGTGTGTGTGTGTGTGTGTGTGTGTGTGACAGAGAGAGAGAGATGGATTGAACTGTCACCAGGGAAGGATTGAGATGTGGAATTGACACAAAAAAGACAAATGAAGAGTTTGTTGGAGAGTTTGCTAGGCCCTGAAAACTTTCTACAAGCCTCAGTATTATGGTTCAAATTCTCAATAAAATTTAATGGAAATTCTCAACAAACAAACAAACAAAAACAAACAAACAAAAAATACTTGCAGGCCATAGTGTATGAAATTCTGCTTAGATTTGAAACCGAACTTTTTTCTTTCTTTTTTTGAAACTTTGAAAGGTTAACTTTCCAGATTTCATTTTAAGCTAATGGACAGATAGAAGAAACAAATGAAACCTAAACTTAAAGTGTTTCTGGAACGTTTTAGGTAAACATTATTAAATATTAACCTGCCAAATTCAACCTCACTTAAAACCGCTTAAAACATTCCTTTGCATCCTGTATCTGCACGAAACCACAGCACTGAAAATAGTGGACTGGGAAGTGACAGCTGCACAAGGACTCTTGTCATGATGTTTAAACATGTTTTGAACATGGTTGGTTACAGTGCTTTTTCCCTAGAAAAATAGGTACTCACCATGAAGTAAGTGCCACACTTTTAAACAAGAACAAAAAGAGGTGCTGGCACTGAATACCCTTGAGTACCCCCTGGGGGGGAAATCACTGGTTGGTTAACATATTCCCACTAACAGGGGTTACTCTTTCTCCCTTCAGTTAGCCGTAAACAAGTTCAGCAACAGTGAATGCCTCCAGTTCACTTCATCCATGAAAGCCTCATGCATTGCATTCAGTTTTGTAGAGCTTCGCCAAAGCATCAAAATATGACAGAGGCAAAATGAAATGCCAGACAAAAGCAAACACTGCCCTCCCAGCCAAAAGCCAGTTTGGCAGGTTGGTGTTGGTTTAGATGGGGTAGGGTGGGTGGGGGGGAGACTGTGGAGCAAGATGAAGAAGGCCCATTGTCATGAAACATGGCAACAGAATCTGCTAAGGCTAACAGTTGAAACTGGAAGGCTGTGTCACTATGATGCTGATTCTCATGCTCCAAGAAATAAAAAGAATACTTTGATTTAAAATTTGGAGAACAGATAGACTTTGACAAGAGCAAATGGGTCGACACCAACTCTGTCTGCAGGCTCATTGAAACCTTGCCACAGTCCAGGGCTGGGATGTACTTGAGTGATCTGGGCATGACAGTTGTGAGGGAGCGAAATAGATCTTAATGGAAATGACTGTACTTTGTGTCCAAAATAACCATCCTTGCAGGGGTTGGCATGATAAGAGGGTATAGAATCCATGGATTTCTGTGCTAAAACCTGTCTTCTAGTTTCTTGAAAGTTTTCTTTCCCCATGAAAGAGGCTTTTGTTTGTTTGTTTTTTGCCACAGTTTCGGTGCACTTTAGAATTATTTTAATATAAGTAGTGCAGGATTGAGCTTCCCTTATTGTTGTGGGGTAGCCAACAGTGGGATGTGTGTTTTCCACCCAGAGCTCTGCAGCCTCCCTAGCTGCCCAGGTTTCCTGATTTAGAAAAGTCCCCAAATAGGACCCGCATCTCTGGGTTTGTTGCACAAGTTTGTTGTAACTTGTTCTACACCACTTTTATATTTATATGAGGGGGCATCCTGGAAACATTCTTATAAATAAAGAATCATAGTTCATGTCCTCAGAGAGAGAATTTTTTTTAGTTTTATAATATTACTGTATTTTTAAAATGATTTATTCCATTCCCAAGGCTACACTGGGACTTATTCCCATATAAGTGAGTACAGTGGTACCTCGGGTTACATACGCTTCAGGTTACATACCCTTCAGGTTACACACTCCGCTAACCCAGAAATATTACCTTGGGTTAAGAACTTTGCTTCAGGATGAGAACAGAAATCGTGCTCCGGCGGTGCGGCAGCAGCGGGAGGCCCCATTAGCTAAAGTGGTGCTTCAGGTTAAGAACAGTTTCAGGTTAAGAACTGTTATGTACTGAGTTGAATAGGATCCAAACTGCAGCAGTCTGATTGGTCCTAGAACAATAGGATCCAAAAGGCAGCAGTCTGATTGGTCCTAGAACAATAGGATTCAGAATGCAGCAGTCTGATTGGTCCTAGAACAAGGCAGCAGTATGATTGGTTGGCAGGAACCACCCAATCATGCTCCAGATAGAAGTGAATCCACAACCTGATTGGCTTACAGTAGAATTCCGGAATTAGCCAATCATGTGCAGCCCATTGTGTAAATAATGTATATAAAGCAGATACTTTGAGGGGACTTTCATTCATTCCTCCTCACCACTATGAGCTGAATAAAGAGCATGAAATCACTTTGCGACTCTGAGTATATTTCAGAACGGACCTCCGGAACGAATTAAGTACTTAACCTGAGGTACCACTATATCAGATTACAGCCAGAGCTCCTTAATGGGAGAAAAACAAAAACAAAACCCTGATTCTGAAAAGTTCTTAAAACATCCAAGGCCACCTCTGCATTCAGAGCTACAAAGCAGAGTCAGGAAGCCTATCACCCTGAGCATGTTATTCCATGTGCTTCCATTAGCACAGATGACCTGGTGGGCTTTGCTGTTGGTGGAGAATTGAAAGTTGCTTGTTGAAGAAAATTAGTTCCTTCCCCTGACCTTAGCATTGGTCACTCTCCCCCTCCTTGCGATTCTGAGCACAGTGATGTAATCATGAACACACACATTGAAACAGACAAAAAGGCGTCTAGAAGTTGCTCTGCTGATATACTCCTTTACCCCAAGTTGGTGACATTAAAGCCATGCTTGGAAACTTGTTTCCACTTTCCCCATGCGGACTGGAGAAACAAGATGCAGCACAAGAAAAGAAAAGGGTGTTCAGTCAACAGCGCAAAGGCTGAGGTGAAATGTTCCCTGCTGGTTACCTGCTTTCAGCAATAGGGGTCGCTGTTTGGTAGTACCCGATTGGTTAGCTGTCAGATTCTAGAGCTCCCTATTGGTGGCTCTTAGGTAATTCCAAAAATACAGAGTCCATTCATGAAACACAGTGTTCATTCATAAAGCAGTAACATAAATCTCCATTGCTACATATCGGGTGTGTGTTTCAGCAGTTGAATGTACAGGTTTATGGCCATGCTGTAGTGTAGTGCTTATGAGACTGTGAATAAAAGGTGGCTGGGCTCATCGTCCTGGAGTTGGGGGGGGGAGGTGAAAAAACTGATTTCCAATAAGTGCCCCCCCTTTATTTCCATAACAAGTCCTTGAGTCTGTACTCTGGAATAGTGACACCAGGGACCTAGAAGGTGCAGGGCTTGTCAGTCCAACCCCTGCACAGTCTCATCAGGGCTGACCTCAAAGCAATTGGAGCAATTTGGCCAATTTGGGCCCCGTGGCCGCTCCTATGGGGGCCCCCACACCAGGGCAATCTAGATGGATTTCATTTATATCTATAAGATTCTGCAGACTTTGCCTGTGAACTGGGGCCCTACAGAAAAACTAAAGTTGGGCCCCACTTCTTCAAATTGGGCCCCACTGGCTAGCCCTGAGTCTCATAGTTGCTGGGTCTGAGTTGCCCTGCCCTTGCATGAAGTCTTGGGTTTGCAATTTTGGGAGCGGGGAGGCTGCCTGCTGGGGAGCGGGTAGGCTGGAGTTATGGGAAGATGGCAGGCTGGTGAAGCCCCGTTGATTTAGAGGCCCTAGGCTTCAGCCTACTTAGCCTATACATAAATCCGGCACAGGACATTGTGCTATCCCATTTGGCTCTTTGTACTTGCTGTGTGAATAGTGAATATCATACATGCAACTCTGACATGATATATAAAGATACAGATATATAGAGATGGATCGACATAGTCTTGGGTATTTTTGGAGTCTGCTTGGATGTGTGCCTATGGAGGCTATGAGCTATCTTATACCTCTTAGCTGGAACTTACTTCTAGGTAGACATACACTTGATTGCACTGTAAGTGTAATTAAAAGCAGTTTTTGAAATGGTGGAAATATTTCAAACTATCTCAGTTAAGTTATTTGCTTCTAATGGAAAGATCAACTTTAAAATTAGCAGAATTAAATTGCTAGTTGTTAATTTGCTAAATTTGCTTAACAATGTGAATATCTGACTTCCATTAATGCAATTAGAAGTGATCTTATTGAGCTAACCAAAGCTAAATTCAAGCTAACCTTTACAATTAAAGCGAACTTTGAGTGATTTAAGGTAAAATTGCATTATTCCTGCACACGTGGGAAGAATTTAAAGACTCACAAAACTGATCCACAAAGCATGAAGTTCTAGTCAAATTTATAGTATTCAAAAGAAAGCAATGCATCATATAAGAACATATTCATGATATCTAGCCACTTACAACAAACTGAATGATTTAAAAACAAAGAAAACTGTGTGATCAACAGCAGAGGTAACCACTGCCCAGTTCAAGGGCTGATTATTCACCAATCATCAGTCTCACAAATGTGGTATAGTTAAGAGATGCGGATTCAAAATTGTTATTTCTCTTGGAAATGTATAGACTGCATTTGAAACAAAGGGTGTTTTCAACTAAATAATGGCACTAGTGCAGGGATTATCAGTGGTGAAGATAGTCTGGCAAGACTGCTGGTTGAAAGAATACAAAAGAAATAAGGTTTATTAATCCTGGCAAACAATGGCATTCAATTTCTGAGTACCAGCGTACATGTGGCCATCAAGGCGCAACACTAACACATACAAAGAATATCTGACTTGAAAAGAAGGAAGGAAGGCAAGCCTGAAAATGCAATCTACATGACAACAAGTAGTTATTCAAGATGGAATCTGCAAGGGGATAATAGGTTGCCTATCACCACCTCAATTCAAGTAACTTGTTACAGACATTGTCTCTTTACTCCCGACAATTTAACATCAAATGTTCCAACAGCAGGACTGCTATGAATTTGCCATTTTCCTCCAGTTTCAAAATGATGGCCCTGATAAAGAGGAAAAGAGGAAAAGCCTTCCTTCTCCCCTACTCCCACCCAACCTCAACCTCAGCCTTAGATAAAATGTCACATAAAATACAGGCACTGGGAAAGAGGCAAGGAGGAGGTCCCCTCTGAATATGTAAGCAATCACTGAGTAGAAATGTATTATTCAGCCCATGCCTGAAAGTTTTCACTCTCTGCTTCTTGCCTAATGCTTTCAGGGAAAGGATATATTTTCATTCCAAAATCATTTCATAACTGCTAAGTCATTGGATCCATTTTAGTTAATTAAACTTAAGGAACATGGAAGTGGATAAAAGTTCATTAAACAGGTACCGGCTGACAGCGAGTCAGAATGCTAATTGAGCTTTTATGTGCAACAAAAGAGGTACAAATGGAAATTCAGTTGTTATTCTAGCAAGAGCTGCACATAAAAGGCCCCAGTGGAGCGGAGGATGCGGAGAGAAAATCGGATTGTAAAAATCTCAGAGATAAAAATCACCTCTATCAAACTTGAAGCATCATTGCTTTCTGTTCTATTTTGAGAGGTTCCATTTAATAATGCCAACCAGTGATGCAAGGATTGCCGAAGACACATCTGAAGGTATCCTGACTTCGATTCCTGGCCAACAGAAGGCACTTTTGTACTGGCTTTGTAGAGCAAGCAATGGATTTTTTAGTACCTTGGAGCTTTCACACACACACACACACACACACACACACACTTCCTTCACCCAGCTAGTGGAAACCAAGCTGCCTCCATGCTAACACCACCACAAACAACTCCACACTTTTGCTTGACCCCTACTTTGATTGTAATGTGTACTGATTAATTTCCCCCAGGTCTGAGAGCTTTTCTTGCTGTTCTGTGGCTGTGCCTTGCAAAAATCCAATCTTACACACTGAATCAGATCTTAGCAATGCATAGAAAATACAAAGAGAGCTTTTGCTTAGCCAAGCTTCAATTCAGCAGGCATTATATGTATTGTGTTGTGTTGTGTTGTGTTGCGTTGTGTTGCGTTGCGTTGCGTTGCGTTGCGTTGCGTTGCGTTGCGTTACATTACGTTACGTTAAGGTAAAGGGACCCTTGACCATTAGGTCCAGTCGTGACTGACTCTGGGGTTGCAGTGCTCATCTCGCTTTATTGACCGAGGGAGCCGGTGTACAGCTTCTGGGTCATGTGGCCAGCATGACTAAGCCGCTTCTGGCGAACCAGAGCAGCGCACGGAAACACCGTTTACCTTCCCACCAGAGCAGTGCCTATTTATCTACTTGCACTTTGACGTGCTTTCAAACTACTAGGTTGGCAGGAGCAGGGACCGAGCAACAGGAGCTCACCTCATCGCAGGGATTTGAACCACCGACTTCTGATCGGCAAGTCCTAGGCTCTGTGGTTTAACCCACAGCGCCGCCCGTGTCCTTACATTACATTACATTATATTATTAATTATAATTTTTAATTTATTATGTATATTTCATCTTTTGCCCTCAAGGCAAGGGACTCAAGGCAGCTTGCAGTTAAAGTAAGGACAGCTAGAAATGTAGGAAGAAACAAAACATAATTTAACATTAACAAAATTTCCCTGCAAATAAATCAGGATGAATGCTCAATAAACGGCTCGTCTAGAAGTGCCCTCTCTCTCAAGCACTCTTTTTCTGGAAAAGAAATCTTGCTTTCATTTGAACTTTATTTATGCTCAGTATAGTAACTATCCATGTTTTCCTCCCATTTTTGAACCTTCCCTACTTTGAGTGCTCCAGTATCGCTTAACGTGGGTGTCCTTGGAACTTCCACAAGCTCATTTAGATAACATCAACCCGCTTGTTTTAGTTGTCATCTCTCTCCATCCAACTATAAAGTAGCAGATGGTGAGGTGGGTTGGGGCAGTGGTACTCTAGTTGCCCACATCACTGCTGAATACCAGAATGGAAAGGGTGAGGTGGTTTAAGTAAAGATTCAAAAATTTTGTCTAAAATGTATAAATTGCTGCTTGAATGGCATTTGAAGGACGAGGAGGTTAAGTCGGTTATGATTCACTGGGCCAAAGATTTTGGGTATAATATACAGCTGAGCGATTGGGTAAAATTATGGAAAGAAGGTTTAAAATTTACTGCATGCAATGCCCTAAAAGAAAATGTGATGAAAATGAGGTATAGATGGTATATTACACCTGTTAAGTTAGCGAAAATGTATAAAGTCAGCAATAAATGTTGGAAATGTAAAGAAAAAGAGGGAACATTTTATCACATGTGGTGGGAATGTAAAAAGGTGAAATGCTTCTGGGAGATAATATATAATGAGATAAAAAAAATGTTGAAATATACATTTATAAAGAAACCAGAAGCATTCTTATTGGGCATTGTTGGGAGTGATATAAATAGAAAGGAATATAAGCTCTTTTTATATGCAATAACAGCAGCAAGAATATTACTGGCCCAAAAATGGAAGCAAGAAGAATTACCGATGATTGAAGAATGGAGGATGAAGTTAATGGACTATGAAGAACTAAATAAACTAACAGGAAGGATTCGAAACCGGCGGGACCAGAAATTCACGGAAGACTGGAGTAAATTTATGGACTATTTGAAAAGTATTTGTGAAGATCAGATGACGTTTGTAGGTTTGCAAGAAGTTTTGTCAGGAGTATTATTGGAAGTATTGCAAAAATGGAGAAGGGGAAGGATGATTTGCTAAGAGATGTAAAGGCAATATAAAGTTAAGAAATGCATAAGAAGTGGTTAAAACGATGGATCATCAGAGCTGCTGATGAAAGTCTAAAAAGATTGTATAAGTGATAAGTTTTGTGGTACATTTTATAATTTATATGTTAAAATCAATAAAAAATATTTTTTTTAAAAAAAGGAAAGAGTGAGGTGGTTGTAAGGTCATTGTGGTACAAACACACTAGCAGAGCCCACCTAGTGTCCCTATTGGTTCATTTGCACCACACCATCCTCACCATTGCTTCAGCCCTCTCCATTCTGATATGGAACAGCAACGCAGGAGGTCTGAGTTCAAGAGAGCACCACCACTGCACCTCACCATCCTCTGCTCATGATGCCATTAACTTGATGATCAACTCATAATTCATTTCCTCTTGATTCTCACCTCACTGTATTTTAATCATATTTAACAGGATCAACTCACTTTGTTCTACCCTCTGAAACTTTTCCCTCAAAAAGAAAAATCCATTTAAAACCTGAGCAGAGACTTCCCTTCTAAATTGTTTCATATGCAGGTCATGATGTATTTATTTATTTTCACCAGGGTGGCTGTTTTGTTTTTTGGTGGCGAAACAGTTCTATGCTGTGACATGCCACAGACACATGAAGGGATTGCAGTTGCTTACCCCTCACTTCAATCAAAATTTTATATGTTTTCCAGGAGAGCATAAGCTGAATTGTGCCACCTGTTTTGATCTATTAGAACATTCAAATGATTGATCACCACATAGTAAATCACCCCGAAAGGTGGCTTCACAACTTCACACACTACCTCTTCTTTCTTCTTGACTCCATGGAATAATCTTCATCAAGAATTGACCAAAATGGGGCCTTTCAGACTCAAGCAACAGTTTCAGTTTGATGATTATTCCATTTGTTGTCAATCCCTTTGAAAACTCCAACTCCGCTTAATTTGTTTTGGAATTGTCAACTTTGAAACTTCTGCCTTGCAGTCATTGCGAGCTTTTTAATTAATTATGACAACCTCAGCCTTGTTTATTTTATGCTAAGCTCTTTAAACCAATTTAATTTGCTTTGATGTCCATTAGTTGGTGTGATTTGTCTTGTGACTAATCTGTAACCTAATATCAAACAGAAGTGACAGCTCCAGAACTGCAGTACACGTGATACCCTACACCACCGTGTTACATCACTCCATGTCTACAATAACCAAAGTGTAACATGTAGACTTCCAAAGCACAGTTGACAGTTTTCAATTACTACGTAACCAGCAAATAAACCACCAGTGAATGCCTGATAATGATAATAAAAACTTAGAGTGGAATAGAACATTGTGCTCTTCCAATCGTTCGGTCTACACAAGCACCCCAGCTTGCCAGACTGAACGATCCCGCCTCTCATCCCTCTGCACAATGTTCTGGGAGTCTTCCCACCTACCCAAACCAAGCCAAGGGGGTTGTGGGGCATGCAGGGGCTGGAGAGTGGGGAACCTCACTGAGCAACTGGAAGTCATGGTGCAGGACTTCTCTTGACAGGGCTACTTAGATGAATTCTGCCCTTAGCTAAGTAGTTTAGACAAATTCAAGAGGATAAGGCTATTGGTGATTATTGGTCATGATGGCTATATACGAGCCCCAGTGCTTCTGAAAATCATAAACTGGGGGACAACAGGGAGCTATTGCCTGCATTTCTTGCTCATGGGCTTCCCAAGAGCCTCTAGTCACTGGAAGCCAGGATGCTGGACTAGAAATGTCTTTGGTTTGCTCCAACAAGTCTCTTCTGATGTTCTTAAACCTTGACTTTTATCGTGGTCTGTACCCCCAGCTAAACAACAGTAGGGGGAAAATATTTAGGGTATTATTCAAATACATTTTACTCAGAGTAGACTGAAATGAATGAACATGACTAAGTTAGGTCCATCAAGTATACTGGGTCCATTCTAAAACTTAGTTGAATGCCACCCTTTGTCTTCCATTTCTAACATCTGCACTACATTTCCATTTCATCTCATCATTTAATTCCTGGAGCCACTTAATTACAGCAGCATAGAAGGTAAAGAGAGTGAGGGGGTTATCTAAGTGCCCTTTGCCCTGTCTCTTCCACCCACTTCAAATTGCTATGATTCTCCACTTGCTGTTGCTGTTATTGTATGTAAGTACATTTTACAAAGTAGCAATACCCAAGAAACTGTTTCTGCCTCACTGTGCAATTAGAGGTGGATTCAGAAATTTTGGTGCTGGTGCCACAGAATGGCAAGTAATTATCACTGTGTATTGTTAGGGAAGGAATCAGATTGTACCTTAAATGAAAGCAATAAATCATTTGGTTTTGACTTGCATTCAGGACCTGAAGATTACATTTCATATTGAAGGGAAAGAAAATATAGTCATTAATACTGTGTTTGACTGCAACACATGCAGATGGGGAACAGCAAACACGGCCTCCAGACACAATATGTTAATGTCCATTCATACTGCACAAGAGCAAGGCACATAGAGAGGCAGCATGTGCTAGCTGATGATACCGTGCATACACATTTGTCTCAAATGTGCACAGTGGTATTCAGCACCAACCAAAACATGTGGCATATGGCTCTCTTGGTAGGTAAAGGTAAAGGCAAAGGTGAAGGACCCCTGGATGGTTAAGTCCAGTCAAAGGCGACTATGGAGTTGCGGAATTCATCTCGCTTTCAGAGTTTGTCCACAGACAGCTTTCCGGGTCATGTGGCTAGCATGACTAAATCCCTTCTGGTGCAATGGAACACTGTGATGGAAGCCAGAGCACATGGAAACACCGTTTACCTTCCCAGTGCAGCAGTACCTATTGATCTACTTGCACTGGTGTGCTTTCAAACTGCTAGGTTGGCAGGAGCTGGGACAGAGCAACGGGAGCTCACCCCATTGCAAGGATTCAAACCGCCAACCTTCCGATGGGCAAGTTCAAGAGGCTTGGTGGTTTAGACCACAACGCCACCCATGTCCCATGAAACAATAGTGGAATCCTAGGTGTGTTATGTCTGCATGCCCTGAGCAGCTGTTCCACCTGGGCAAGATCTCTGGTATGAACATAGAATGATCTCTGTGTGGCAACAACTTTTTCAGATCTATGCTTTTCCTCAAATGATCCTGGACTTAAGCATCTATGTATATGAAGTGGCCCTCATGCCATTTATTCAGGAATAGACCCTGCTCCAGAGTGGCACATTTGCATGAAATTTAAGTATACCTAGACTTCTCCACGTCTCTCCTCACAATCAAGAATACCACATGCACTCTAACATTCTGCCTGAACTTCGTTGAGAGAGAGAAATCTCCATGACAGCAAAGGGAAGCATTCTGTCTTCTAATCAATAAAGTGAATTAATTGGATATGTGGTGGATATGCACCCAACAGCTACCTTCAGCTTGCAAGGTTTCATGTGAAATCCTTGCCTTGACCCACAACATCAAATACAATTTCATGCCCTGCTGCTATTTCCTTCTAAATTCCTATTGGTAATAAATGATTCCAAAGCTGGGCCTACACAAATAAAATGCATCCATCTGTACAACTCATCCTGTGATTTACAGCATTTGTTTTTTCCCTCTTCTTTGTCTACAATGGATATGCCCATTCCTTGGATGGGTAGCGCCAGTAATTCAAATATATTTTAGTACTGCTGTTCTCTGCATCTCTCAATAATGGCACACACTTAACGAGAATTAATCTACCTGTAATAACAGTTTACACAGGCATGCAGTGAAGGGAAAGAAAGAATATATATCAATACACCATGGCATTGCTAATGTCTGCCAGTCAGTTAAAAAAAAAGAAGAAGCTTCTAAAAGCAGAGTGTGAAGCAACTCAGGATATTATTTTATTTGCTCTTACTTTGTTGCTATTGTACCATCTGTTGCCCTGATAAGAATATTAAAGGAAACCTTAACCCTTACTGAATTGTCCCCTGGTATCCTAGCATTCCCATTATGTATCCCTTAAATAAGATTCTTATTTCTTATTATTGAACCTGCACCTCTTCTTATTATGATGACTTTGTTAATTTACTGAAGTAATATTTAATTTTATCAGACAAGATAACTACAATTTAAATTAAGAAGGCTACCCCACCAACTTATTATGGCATCGGTTGCACAGGAAACAGGGTACAAGTTGAAAAGGACTGCTGGTATAGTCACAGAGGGAACCTCTCTCACACTGAAAAATAGTGGTTGAATGTTTATGATAATTACCCGACCAAATTTTCTAAAATTCAGTGCTGCATTTTTAGTGTGGATTTCTCCAGCCATGAATCCAATGTTGCTGTGATTTTGGGTTGTTTCTGGCCATAGAAATAACCCACCTCCGATATATTTTAGGAAGGGCTAATCCAAAATTATGTTCAAGATCTTTGGGGTTTTTTTCTGGAAAAGATCATACACCTCTGTAGAGGCTACTGCTAAGGAAATATAGAATTGTTTTGTTTTGATTTTTGGCAACAGAATGGAGTTCCTCGACCACTGCCCCCTTGTAGGCTAGAAAATCGTCACTGGATTTTACAGGCAAGGTCAGAGATATGCTTAATTCTGCCTGCCTCACGCAGGTGCCATGATCAGTGTTGCAATTTGCAAGACAACTTTCAGTTTGTATTTCAAATGCAACAGGAGAGAACCTTTCCATCATAGTCTAATTTCTCAAAATATACTTTAGATGTGAAGCTGGACACCGTCTTCCTCATTATGCTGAGGTCAAGCCAGGGTTGCAAATTGTTAAGCCATAAACTCAACACCTCCAAAGCTGCAGAAAAATCACAAGCGACTAGCTCATTAGACATTAAAATGGATTATCTCAAGTGACAGGGGAACCTTGCGGTGAATTGCACTCATCTGCCACCTGACCTCCTGACCCTGCTTTGGTTCTGCAAGGATGCCACCTCTCCTTTTGCCGCTCCTATCTCAAGTACAAATCAGATGGCTAAGCAAGCATCTCACAGTATTACTTCAGGTCTGTGCATTTCAGCTACATTTCTTCTCTCCCTCTTACAGCCTATCACTTGCTTTGCCTGCCACTGACCCCTCTTTGGCAACTGGGGAGCAGATCACAGTGGTATTAGCAAATGTAATCACTTTGCCTCTGGGTGTTAGATCCCATTAAGGAGCTTAGGAATAGCTGGCGTGGACATATTAATGATTAGAGCTTATCAGTACCAAAGCTTATTAATGTCTCATAGAAGCTATTTAAGAAAGGGGGTGGCCAGGGAGCCGTTTAATCTTCATTTTTCCTTGTAGCACGACTGTTGCAGCTTCTTAAACAACACACTGACCCTCTGGGCATGAACACATCACTTGGTTCCACCACACCACCCTAAATATGTGGGATATGGTTCTTTGCAGGTGAAATATGTGAAAGCCAGAAGATTCATTGTAGTCTTGGTCAAGTTCTCAAAAGGGAAAAGTTCATTTACTTAGGAAGTCAATTTCGTTCTGAAGAAAGGTGGTAGAATAGATGGGTATCCTAAGAAACATCAAACTTTTCCAGAACATACATTTTGACCCACAACCCAATAAGGCCAAAGTTCATTAGGGAACTATCAAGCTCTGTTCCTGTCCCACTTCCAGGGAGACACATGGAAGGAGGTTTGCACCAAGTAGGAACTAGGAGGTCACTTCCTTTGTCCCACTGAAGTCGGCAAGGGAATAAATTTAAATGATTTAAGTGGACTGTAAAAATGGGCTGTCCATTATATTGTGTCAGTATTAGATATAGGAAATGAATTTGTTTGGTCAGCTTTTTGCAGCACACTTAGCTGGTCCACCCATAGCTGTCAAGTATCCCTTATTTGAAGGGACAGTCCCTTATTCCAGCGCCATGTTCCGCTGCTGTCCCTTATTGATGGATGTCCCTTAAATGATGTCCCTTAAATTTCAAAGGAAGCAGCTCCTCTCCCTCCCTCCCTGCTGGCCAGGGAGGAGGGAAGCTCCAACTGTGTTGCTTGGGTGTGTTGCTCACCCAATAAGAAGTCTAAGAACGACTGGGGGGTGGAGCTTGCATGCCTTGTGTGTGGCTAGTTAATGCAAGCTGAGGGGGTTTTTGAATGCTGGACGCCATTTTGTTACACGTGCTGCTGCAAACTTTGCAGTGCAAAGCCAGGCCGGGGAGCCATCTTAAGTTGAGGCTGCATAGGCCTTGTGGTGCCTATGATTCAGATTCTATTCAGCTGAACCTCTGGTTACAAAGTTGGTTGGACAGTGTTCTCGAAGCTACCAGCATGAGTTTGACCAGACTGCAGGAGGACAGGAAGACTGGAGTGCCTGGGACAGGTGAGGCTGCAGGTCCCTTATTTTCAAGGCTGCTGGTCCCTTATTTTCAAATCTGTAAGTTGACAGCTATGGGTCCACCACACCTGAATTTGCTTATGGGTCAGAATGCAACCCCCTTTCAGATTACACATTTTTGGTGCATGAAAAGTGTGCAAAGGACTTTGACTGCAGCTCTTGACCACAGACTAATGAAGTGCAAACATTTCAGTCAGTTTTGATTAGCGCTGAGGTGAACAGTTATGGGTTTTGACTTTTGTGTGACAGTGGCGAGGGATTTGGATGGTTGTCAAACAAGCATGCAAATTATACAAAAATGAAAACTGTAATTGTGACACTATTTCCCCTCACATACAAAATGCAGTTGTCAAAAGAAGCTGTGCAGGACCTTCCTGTGTGGTGTGTGGCTTGTTGCTGCTTTTTTGCAAGACTCTGGGGAACTATGAACTCTCTGAACACAGCGGTCCAGTGCTTGGGGTTAGGCCCAATATGCATGTGTGATTCTTTACTGTCGTTATCTGTCTGAACCTGTTCTTTAAACTTTCCAATACGAGTAACAGGAAACAAGAGCCAGCCTGATTCACCACACATTAACTGTCACTGTCATGTGACTGCTGTGGCTATGACAAATAGCTCCTTTCGTTATCTCACTATCACTCCCAATTAAGCTCGCTATCATGGAATTGATCTTCCAGCTGAAAACCACAAGTGGGAAACAAGAAATCATCAAGATGACAAAAGATGTAAGTCTGAAAAATATATCTCAAGCTCCCGGTTGCTTTGGGAGCCTTCGCCCATGGAGGCTGTGAGTAGCTTAACAAAACAGGATGGATCAAGGCTGCCGGCTTGGATGCTCATCATCTTTCGCAGCGGGCAAAAATATAGCAGCTCTTTCCTAAAATCTAGACACAAGCACATTAACCCTGAAAATTAAGATTTAACTTATTTCTCCCACTATGCTATATATGTGCAATAGCTCGTAGCTGGCTGCACTAAAAGGCCATCTATCACTAATGTGAGATGAAGGGCCCAAAGTGCCTTGTATGAATCTTCTTTGCTCATTTATATATCCTTAAGTTATTATTATTCTTTTAACCAACCCTATCCCAAGGATTCAGGGCTGATAGCAAAGATCACCACCTTCTGTTTGCTAAAATGCAAACCATGATACTAAAATCCATCACTCATCCTCTTGCAGGAGCTCCCTTGAATTTCATGCCATCCATCAAAAATCAGCAAAAATTAAAACATTTATCCAGGTGTATCAATAGTTCAAGGTACAAGCTTTGAAGAGTCTTCGAGGGGAAAAAGAATGTTATAATTGTGAATCTGGAGCTGAGAATTATTACCTTTCCTGGTGATGCAGCTTTGGTGCATGTACTGTACATTCAGGAGAATGCTCTCTTGATTAATTTTAGGGCCCTTGCAAGGAAGCAAATGCAGGCTTACCCCCAGGTGAACACGGAAGAGCAAGCAGCAGCCATCACAGCTACCTCATTAGTGTACCACTATGATTCATGCATCCAAAATCATGCTTTTATTAACTAGTCTATCTGTCCCTTTAACCCTCTCTTTCCCAAACTCCACTAGTGAGTGGCATTGTGGGCTCCAGGCGCTTACTTGATTTCCTGGCAGGTGTGTCACTGATGCTTGTCAGGAGAGCCAAGGGGGCTAGGAGGGAAGCGCAGTGCAAATGCATCAGCTGAGCCAATACAGCACTCCTACCAGTTCACTTGCACCGCATCACCCGCCCTGCCACAGTGCTCTGCCTGGTAAAGACTCTCTTGCAGACAGGTCAAGGAAGCATCTTCACCCCACCCCACCATCTGCTACTGCTCCATCTTCACTCGCTGCAATCTAGCAAACTCGCAGTAGTACACTGTACATCAGGGATGAGCCTGTGGCCTTCCAGGTGGTCTTAGACTCCAGATCCCATTAGCCCCAGCCAACATAGCTAATTTCCTTACTGTTACTCTGAAACGAAGAAGAAGAAGAAGAAGAAGAAGAAGAAGAAGAAGAAGAAGAAGAAGTAGTTGTTACTTATACCCCACCCATCTGGCTGGGCCTCCCCAGCCGCTCTGGGTGGCTTCCAACAGATTATTAAAAACACAATAAAACATCAAACATTAAAAACTTCCCTAAACAAGGCTGCCTTCAGATGTCTTCTAAAAGTTAGATAGTTGTTTGTTTCCTTGTCTTTCCATGAACTTGTCTTCATGAAATTCTGAGGAGGGGATTCATAGATCAGATTCTCAATGGGGTCTATGACAGACACACACACACACACACACACACACACCTCAAAAAGGTTAAGAACAAATCTTTTAAATGCTCTTATGCACTTTTCATGCTTTCAGTGCTACATGCTAGAGAATGCTGATAAATTCTGATACAGAATTCTGAGACAAGAAATGAATAAGCAGCAATCCAGACAATGAGTTCAAGGCCACAGACCTCCCTTTTCCAGCGTGGGCAAGGTTGTCAAAAGGATTTGACCCCCTGTAGGTGATAATGTACTTGTAGTTTAAGAACAGAATATATTACATGAACTCCTGGGTGGGTATATGTATGGGAGTCATCTCCCCAAATACCCTTTCCCCCCTTCCTTTAATAAGAATATTAACTTGTCTCATGAGACAGTAACAGGTTTTATTCTATCTGGGACAGGAATGAGCGAAATTATGGATTTAATTCAAAACACATCTACATCAAAATAACTGATGATATGCCTTTCTATCCTACATCTATAAAATGCTTGCTAAATGCCAGCTCTGTACATGCAACATTGTCATTTTCCTTTTAGCCTTGCCATGCTGACTTCAAAAAAAGTTCTGTTCCTATGACTGAAGTGATCTAAGAAATCTATAGGCCGAGTTGCATTTGCAATCTGTAACATTTTACTTTCCCCCTTTCATATATTAATGTATGGGCCCTGGCCTTCATTCAAAACCATTTTTGTTTCCTCGATTTCAACTTTAGCCCATTTCATTTCACAGTAACATAAAAGGTTCCCCTCCCCTTTCCCATGAGCCATCAATGAAAAGAAGTCACAGGCTTCACATACTGGACACAAGCTTTACAAACAGATGAGTAAAGAGGGGGGTGATGAGGTGGAAGACTGACTGAAATCCTTTTGTAATATAACGGCTAGGAAAAGTAAGCCTGCAAAAATCAAATGGAACAGAAAGGCTTAAATTGTTTATTTAATCTGCTATGTTCCTCACAACTGTTGATCCTTTGTCCTACTCCTTTGAATTTCCTTTCCATCTTTCTTATTTTGCTTTTGCTTTTTTCTTCTTTTCTTTTTGATGTCGGCAATTCAGATTTGAAAGGGCCTTCCAAAAATTGCTCCTGGGAAAAGAAAAACAGAGAATCAATTCTTTCCTCACCCCCCTCTCTCTCATCTTTCCCTCTGCCTCTTATGCACATTCATTAGCAAGCATCATGGCCCAAAATGAGCCAACCTGTATTAACACCTGTGAATTTTTCATTCTGATTAGAAAACAGAAGCTTCTGTGAACATTCACCTTAGTGGTAGGGTAGAAGCCAGTTAAGTGGTATCTAAACTCATAAGAAGAAAAATATGTTGCATCCACAGAAAGCAAGCTGAAAGAAGGAATGGGGGGGGGAATGCATGGACAGATGTGAGTAATTTCTCACATTTTGGCTTGCTTTTATAAATGAACAGGATGCCCCGTGGAATGTTTTGACAGAAGGACCCCTGCTTTTACACAGCCATCATATCACCGTGATAATTAGCTTTTCATAAAGAAAGTACAAGAACATGTGTCATCTCTTTTTGCTTAAATAATCACCTTGTGGCAAGAACATCTCTGCTAAGGTTGGAGGCAATTTTGTTTTCCAGAAACTATACAAACACAAAGCAAAAATATAGAGGCTGTCAAAGAAAGGCCTCATTGTGGGTTAGATCCAAAGCTCCATGCAATGATGCAAGAGGGCTTTCCTCTCTTTCCCCCATGTGCCCCCAAATCTTATCCAGAGGGCCTCTCAACCCTCCACAGCTGATTTTGAGGGCATGGAGGGGGGTGACAGGAGAGGGAGAGGAGCACTGCTGTACACAAAGGATTGAAAAACCAAAATAGGCCTTCCCCTGGAAAAAGCGAATCCAGGGAACCATTATGTGTACCTGTAGCCACCTGCTGAAGATTCATGTCTACCCAGCCTCTAGACAGTGAGCAGGGTGACTTGACTGGGCTGATCAAAGGACAAAACAAAGAATTATTCTCACACACAAACAATCCCCTGAAGTCAGCCTGATCAAAGCATGGCTGTTAAGTAAAATTGCTTAATTCACACTGAAATGGAGGGTGGTTGTGTGTATTGCTGAAAAGGTTTAACTGGGAGATTCCACCTAAGCTAAAGACCAATAAAAGCTTTCTAAGCTCTGAAATGGGTTGATAATTAACTGCTGTTCTCTGCTAGCTAACATGTGTGTGTTTAACCTTAGATCCCATTAGAGGTATTGAATTGCAAATTACCATCTTGGGGAGTTCGTCTTTGGTTTTTTGTTCCTAGCCAGATTGGGAGTAGGATGTGATCAGATGCCTCTCCAGGAGCTCAAAAAACTTGGGGATTGAAATGCAGGTTAATGGAGCCTGAGAGAGAGAGAGAGAGAGAGAGAGAGAGAGAGAGAGAGAGCGCTATGATTGTCAGCTCTGATTATAAGTTATTTTATTTCCAAGAAGCTGAGTCTGTGCTGGACATGCACATGATCTTATGGAACTGTTTGGATGTATCGCTTACTTTTTTTGTTTTATTTAAAAGAAAGTTCTGCAAGTAAAGATTTGAATAATATCTCATGGGTCTGGGCAATGTTTTATTCCAAAAGGAGTCTATTTTAATGCATCCGGTTGCTTTAAGCTGTGCAATAATGACCACTACAGTCATACCTCGGGTTGAATGTGCTTCGGGATGAGCACGTTTGAGTTGCGCTCCACAGCAACCCGGAAGTAACGGAGCGTGTTACTTCCGGGTTTCACCACTTGTGCATGCGCAGACGCTCAAAATGACGTCACGCGCATGCGCAGAAGCAGCAAAACGAGACCCGCACACACGCAGATGCGCGGACACGGGTTACGGTTGCTTCTAGATGCAAACAGGGCTCCGGAACGGATCCTGTTCGCATCTAGAGGTACCGCTGTATACCTTTTCCAAATCAGCAGAGTTCCTAATATTTCTCTCTGTGTGTCGTGACACTGGTGGTAGCCCAACAACATCCACATTCCTGAAGTCACTGTTCCTCACCACATGCAGATGTCTTTGGTGAGATAAGCAGTTCAATGATTATTTAGTCTCATTTATTAGTATAATGTTCCAGAGACCTCACAGCCATTCCAGATTCTGTTTGAGACAATGGGTAGAATCTAATTGTTCTGTTCCACAAATGAAGACTATGGGGTGCAACTGAACACAAACCAATGGCTCCATTTTTGTGGTCCCCGGTTTATTTCTTGAGCTCCTCATTTTGCATTTTATAGTATTCCACATCTAATGCCCAACTTTTAAAATACTCTTCATCTAGTAAAACTGTGATCTCTTAGTACACACCCTTAAAGCTGCAAGCCCATGGCAGAGATAAATGCCGTGTCTTGGAAGCAGACTGCAAAACAGAACAACACAGACAACAGATAATAATCAATCAATACTGTATTAAAAGCATTCTCTACTCGAAAATTCTGTAGACAGCCTAAATGTGAACCAACGGAAACACTTTGGTATGGGATGCATGTGTGAGCAGGCAGGCCACTGCATTCTGAGATTCAATTATATCCCTTGCCATTCAATGAAAGGGATTAGTCTCCCATCCCCATGAAGGTTGGAGGAGGAGAAGGCAAATTTCACCCCGAGCTGCCAAAAACCTTGGATGACAAATGGTGATTTAAACAGTCTCTCCAGAACTTTTAAAGAGAGTTTAATTCAAATGAAAAGACCCAATAAATAATCTCCCACTGCTGACTTTCAAATCTTCACACTAGAGCTGTTGAATTTTTCAGCGGGAAGTTTCCATTACTGTTAGAAATTACATGTTTTACATTTAACATTCATCTGTTTCTGCTGATTTCCAGGGAAATGCCCATTCTTTAATAAGCCCTTTAGGAAGATGGGCCTATGGTTCCTGGGTGGCTGTCCCAGGGCCACTTGGAGCACTGGAACATCTTCTGTGAAAGCAGAAAGAGAGAGTGCTCAAACTCTGGAGATGGAGATCCAATGGGGACTCAGATGTGAGATGCTGGACTAGATGGGCCATTGGCTTGATTCAGCAGGCTCTTCCTACATTCTTATGTAGGAATTCAAGGTGGCGTGCATGCTCCTCTGCCTCTCTTTTTTATCTTCACAACAACCCTGTGATACCTCACTAAAGGTTAGACTGGGAGATAGTGACTGGCCCACGTTCACCCCACAGGCTTCAGAGCTAAATGGGGATTTGAAGCCTGGTCTTCCAGGTGCTAATCCAGCACTCTAACCACTACACTCTCCCTGGTCTCTCCAATTAGATAGCTTATGATATCAGGGCGATAAGGTAAGACCCCTATCTGAGACCCTGGAGAACCAATGTTGGCTAGAACAGGTGGTGCTCAGGCCTCAACACACACTAGGCTGCCTGTTTATTAGGGCTGACCCAAAATGAAAAGAAGCAATTCTGTGTCATTGACTGTGTACACATAAAGCCCATTTAAAGTGCATTACTTCCCCCAAAAAATCCCGGAGGTTCAATTCTCAACACCCTTCACAAACTACAGTTCCCTTGATTCTATATGTTTAAAATACACGGTACAGAGATGTCTGGTCATTTCACCAAAATGTTGAGCCTCAAATTACTGGCTCGATTTCACAAAATTTAGTAGAATCGTTTTTTTCTTGCCAGCCCTAATGACTTTCCACTCAGCTAAACTCACATCTGATCCAGACTGTTGGTATAAATCAATCTTTTAACTTCAATGATAGCACAACTTGAACAGTCAACAACTAACAAGTGCAGAGGATCAAACATTGTAGAAGAAGGCTGAAGAGACACTGAATCAGACTGAGCTAGAAGAGGTGGGATGGAAGAGATGAGGGCTAGCCCCTCCAGGCCACTATAGAAAAATTGTAGGGAGAACAAAGTCACTAGGGAAGCTTTTCTCATTCTGAGAAAAACTGGTCTAAAACAGTATTAGAAATATTAGGCAGCAGCAAACCAATCAACACACGATAGCAGAGAAAAAGGCCTGATCAAATATTTTAAACTTTGCTTGGATTTAATTTGTGTGATTTCAGCCAACCTGCCTTCAACCACGCTTGGTTGAATTTATATGAGAACAAGGGAGGCATTCATGGTGAGTTCTGGCACCTCTTTTTCTCAAAAAAATGCACTGCGCTTGTGGCTTTTTTTCTCTTACTGAATCTTCTAGTGGATGAGCATGATCAATGAAAGTAATTTCATGGAGAATCCCATGGGAACACATTTGGAAGGGGCCAGTATGCCTCTGAATACCTGTTGCTAGGAATCACAGGAGAGGCATGTGGTGATGCCCTCAGGTTCTGCTTGCCTGCTTTCCATAGGAATCTGGCTGACCACTGTGTGAACAGAATGCTGGAATAGATGGGCCTTTGGCCCAATCCAACAGGGTTCATCTTGTGTTCATTAAGGAAATTTTAGCCCTGGAGGTACAGAACCATCCAGGTAAAGCACATTTCTTCCTCTCCATCCTGGAATTATGATTCCTTCTTGAAAGATGACCACTGTAAGATAGGAAGAAGGCAGCATCTGATCAGAGCGAACCAAGGACACAGAGATCTAGACGATCCCATGAGAATCAGTAATCCACCCTACCTTTCTGCCTTTTTCAGGAATCTATTCCCTGCCATCTCTCCTGCATTATGATGACAGGGGTGAAGGGGTGGGCAGAGGATTGTTGCATCCTATGTGTTGCAGTTCATCTGCTTAAAGAGGAGCTTGAAAAAGACATGGAGAGGAGCATTTGTCAGAAAATGGCTGTGTGCTTTGGCTAGGGAGGTGAAGTTCCAAGAATGGATGGAGATTGTTATAATATCATCAAAATAGGCAGTAGATGCTGCCGCGAGGAATGCATTTAGTAGGCATCAGGCTTCAAAATCCTGAAGAGAGGATCACAGGTACCAGCACCCTGGAAAATTGGGATAACAAGATTTGTGGCAGGGAAAAGGTTTCTGTGATTTCCTGAGTTGCGGCTCCTTGCTCCTGCTCTGTTCACTTATGGAACAAGGAAAAGGTGGTGCAGCTGTTATTAAAAAGCCCCCCTATGAATGCCACAGATGTGGTGCGAGGACAGAAAAACCATTTTTATTTTTTTATTTTTTGCCCAGAACAACAAGGTAGCTGTTGTTAATTGTTAATTCCACAGTTGCCTTTTTGGACAGACCCTGCTGGTGCTGTTTAAGTAAAAGAAGAATTTGATCCTAGTGAAAATAGCTATAAACATGTCCTGCACACTAAAAAAAAAATGGGGGGGAAGGCACCCAAACTAGATGACACCAAGGGCCATGCTGACAATGTGCCAGGAGATCAAGAGCCACACCTCATTTACATATAAATTGCAAGCATGTTTTATCAAATATAAATGCACGCAATCATAATGCACCATTTCCTCGACCCTGGTTCTCCATTCTGTGATGAATGCAAATTGTTTGCATTTTAATTTTGCATCTGCCCAGCTCTTGTCTTCCTGGTGCCTCTGCTGGAAGCATGGGGGGGTGGGAGGGAAGAGTTTGGGGTGAAATGTTCAGGTAAGCTTGCACACAGAAGTAAGTTCACAAACTCTTTCAAAAAAGATCAGGTGCCTGGGAAGGATCAAGGGGGGAATAAAGGGGTCCCTAAAAAAAATCTCTTATTATCTTACAATTATTGCTAAGTGGCTACAGCTTCCCTGCAACAAACCAATACTATCCAAACATGGAATCAGGCAACTGCAGAACCACATACGGCAATCTATGGCTGTCTCAGGAATTTAGAAGACATCATAAAAAGCTTCTATCCATTTCAAAGATGGGGAAAGCATAGATTGGGACTGGCTTCAAGAGCAATAATGTTCAAGTGAATCATTTATAAAGAACTCAAAACGTATGTCTGACAGATCACTCACGAATTGTTAGTTCACCCACCCACCATAGTTCAAGTGTCACATATTATGAGGAAGGCATTGTAGAAAACAATGACATAGTATACAGAGCAGAACACCAAGGCTAAGACTAGACACTTGGTGAGACCATGGCAAAAAAGAGATGCAAAGCAACTGCAGTGCAGGTAATTTGAGAATTACCTGTAGTGCTGGCTACAGGAACTAGTCACAGGTATGCATTATATAAAGTCAAGGACTGGAACCAAACATACACACATGTCACACACACTCTCAAGCAGAGATGTGTAGATTTATATGGCCTATACACAACACACTCTCACAGGACAAAATTAAGAAACAACACAGACACTCATACTCTCGCATACACTTTCATGGGCAGCAGATAAGGGCAGCAGCCTTACAACCCAGGAAGCTGTGATCCTCTGCATTCTGCTGATTCAGTGCCCACCTGCCTATATAAAACTAGACAGCTGCCTCAACAACCAGAAGCAGGTATAGGACACAAAGTAACCCTGACCCTGTTCAGGGTTTCAGTTTGACTGCCAATGGCACCACAGAACTCTCCCAAAGCACTACCTTGGGTTAACTGACCCAGGTGGGAACTTGAAAGGGAGCTTGGGGTTAAGTGAAGCTCAAAACACCGTTCCAGGATAGATATGTGAATTTCAGCACAGGAACCTGATGGATAGCCGCAGAGTTCTCACCCAGAAGGAGTCGTGTTCCAAAATGGCCTCCTACCAGCAACTTTGAAGTTTACGCTGGAGTCACTTGACGGTTTATATACATCAAGTTCCCAGATGTTTCGACTGGGCTCTGCTTATGTAGTTTCTCCACATGTGGCTTAAGGAGCAAATATATAACAAAGGAGTTTGACAAATGGCACCTAACACCACGTTACAAAATTGAAAACTGGATAAATGGGATAGCATGCCCAGGCAAAACAGAGACAGAAAACCTGGAATTAAATGAATGCATAAATATATTTGGTTGGGGGAACATGACATAGCTTGGAATGTGCTAGAGAGATTAAGACTGGTTCTTTTATATGTTGTTGTTTCAAACAGCCCTTTTAGTATGCAAATACTTGTCTCAGTCACTTTTGCAATTACCTAGAATATTGGCAATTCCTTATAACTGTTGTCCTTACTGGCATTTTTAAAAGAGGAATGAAGGTTGAAAGGTCCTGACTTTCCCAAGGCTGCTTAGCCAGTCTTTGCAGATGGAATCCAGGGCTGCCCCTTGTGGGAGTTCATTTTGAAAGGTCGGGTATGAATTGTATGAAAAAATGAATATGAACATGAACCCACATTTCCAGGTCCAAACTCAAGGCTGTATTTACTGTAGATGCTCAGAGAGGGAAGATGAACAGGCCCAGGGAAGGAGGAGGAGAATGAAAGTCAAGGCTCTCCGGCTATCAGCAATGCACCCCCTGCTGGTGTGGCTGTCTTAGTAGATGCCTAACAATGGTAATCCCCTGATGGTGGCCAATGACTTACTTGAGGGTCAGATTAACAAGGAATCTTTTTCTCCATATAAAACACTTCCGTATTTGACAGCTTTCGGATATGCTTAATGGAACCAATGTAAGCTGGTAAATAATGGGCGCCATTAAGAGTCTTCCGAAAGCTGTCAAATGCAGAAGTGTGCTATATGAAGGAGAAAAAAATGAGCCTTTGGTAATTTGGCACAAAAATAAGCCCAGAGCCATCATGGCCATAGCTCTATGGAAGAGTACATGCTTTGCGTGAAGAAGGTTCCAGGTTTAATCCCCAGCATTTCCAGGCAAGGCAAGATTTTTGTCTCAAACCCTGGATATCTAAAGCCAATCAACATCAACAATACTGAGCTACATGAACCAATGGTCTGACTCAGTATAAGGCAGCTTCCTATGTTCTCTCATATGTGTTTGTCTGCCTCCCTGAACTCTATGGCCTTGTTCCTCCTCTTCCTCCTTCTCTCCTGTTTGTTCACCTGCCTTTAAAACATGCAGGCCACAACAAGAGTGAAAAGAGTAAGAAGCTACCAGATGTCTTGCCACCGCCTCCTTCTCAGTAGTGGCACAGCTTGGACCCAAAGAAAGAGGCAGTGGGTGGACAGCAGCAACAATAGTGAGGGGGAGGCGGGCACTCTCAAGGCGCCAAGTCCCAGGGTTGTATTAAAATAAGTTCTGCTTAGAGTAGACCTAGGTTAGTCACATAAATGGATTTCAACAGTGAATAAGCCTAGCATTGGCTAGAACCCCAAGTGTTCGAGGACCTGGACCTGACTCTGCATACTGCAATAAGGAAAACTGTTATGTACTGAGCTTGTATCCTATAACAATAGGCAGGTAGGATCCTAGAAGGCAGCAACCTGGTTGGTCTGCAGGAGCAGCCCAATCCGGCTCCAGGAGGAAGTGAATCAGCAACCTGACTGGCCTGCAGGAACAGTCCAATCAGGCTCCAGGAGGGGAGTTGAATCAGCCAATCACACGGGACCCATTGTGTAAATAATGTACAGTATATATAGCCAGAGGTTTGGGGGGAAAGACTCACTCACTGTTTACCATGAGCTGAAATAAAGAGCATGAAATCAACACTAAACTCCAAGTATATTTCAAAAACATACCTCAGATTCTGCCATAATACTTTGCTAGCATTTATCTCATACAATTCTGCATTATCTTGGCCTGCTAAGATGCATGCAGCTCCTCAGCAATGCATTGTAACCTGCCAGAAACTTAATATACCTCCTGCTTGTTGCAGTCCCCAGTCAACCAAAACAAGATACAGTAGTACCTTGGTTCTCGAACTTAATCCATTCTGGGAGTCCATTTGGCTTCCAAAAAATGTTTGCAAACTGGAACACTTACTTCAGGGTTTGTGGCGTTCGGGAGCCGATTTGTTCGACAACTAAGCCGTTTGAGAACCAAGGTACCACTGTGCATATTTCAGCTCCTGGTAGGCCACTCTACATACTTGTAGAGTGCTTTTGGGTTGATGGGTCATAAGCTATTAAGATAAGCCTATCTTAATGTTTCTCCTGTTCTCATAGAATTTGAATCAGAAGGAGACTCTAGGGGAAGAGTCTTAGAAATCCACTGAAATCAGACACTCATCATCTTGTCACTGCTTGTCATATAGTTAGATCCCAAATTGTAATCAATCTTCCAAATGCTGAGAAATGTTATATCCTTTTCCAGGTTCTAATTTGCTCAATATTATTTTGCACATGTTCTCTTTTCCACTGCCACTTGAGAATTGTGGCATGGAGGCAGGGCAAGTGAGCCTGTTGACTAGGCAACCACACAAGACTCGCTTTCATGCTGCATACCTAATGCCAGGAGGACAGGATTAGTAGCAGATATCATCCATCCCCTACTACCACTGCTGCACATGTCCAGCTTTACTCCTCTGCCAGCCAGCCCAGGCTGCTTGGTTTGGCCAGGGAATCAGATCAGTGGGAACCATCTGATCCTACACCACCAAGACCAGAGAATCCACCCCCAGTAGAGGCAGGCATGACATGAGTCTGACTAAAATCACACATGACCCAAAAACGCGCAATAGCAAGGGAATACATAGATGCCTTGGAAAGGATGCAACTTTAATAAATTGTTGTCATCTAGGAGTTGCATTCCCCAAACATTGGCATTTGCTTTTGTAAAGGACATCCCATTTACATGACACAGAACACAAGCCCTACCCTTGGGCAGTAAATCAGTTTCTCAAGCTTCCATGCAAAGCAAAGGATGCCATGTCTGATGAATGTGGGTTGCACAAGTATAGAAGTGGGGGGGGGGGGTTCCATTTCTTAAAAGTTCATAAAGAATTGTGAGTAGGTCACTGATATAATGGGGCAGAGACTCCTGTCCCTCAATAAAACACCCCATGAGCAGCTAAAATTTGCATTGCAACTGCATTACAGTGGTACCTTGGTTTACGAACTTAATCCATTTTGGAAGTCAAACCAAAACCGTTCTTAAACTGTTCTTAAACCAAAACCATTCTTAAACCGAGGCACACTTTCCCTAATGAGGCCTCCGGCACCGGTGCCTTTCCACCATTCAGAGTCCGTTCTTAGACCGAGGTAAAGTTCTTAAACCAAGACACTATTTCCGGTTTTGCAGAGCTTGTGAACCAAATCGTTCTTAAACTGGACTGTTCTTAAACTAAGGTACCACTGTATTTGCAATCCTTAACAACATTCCTGACTGAGGTGGTGGAGAAACTGGGGCCTGCAGTGCAGAAAAGCTTGTTGAAATAACCCTAGCCAGAGACAACTGACAAATCCTAATGCTGGACAGTCTAAATATCAGCGAGTCTTTGTGGGTTCCTTTTTTAATTTTTTAAGGACTCACTGTTTCTGCTGATGAACAGATGCCCCATTCTGCTTATAGAACCTGCATGATCATGGGTAAGAGTGTTCAGCACAAACAAAAACCTCCCCCTTCCCCTTTTCTCTCTTTCTTGCCCTTTTTTCTTTGTCTTTTGTGCCTCCACTCTTTTCTTCTTCCTTCGTTAAAAGAATCTGCTGACCCATTTCAATCTACATTTCTCCTTTCCTACAAACACAGCTCTTTCCTTTCTCTTGGCAGGCATGGTCTACCATGTGCATCGAGAGATGAAACATTGGCTCTTGGCGTTGTTTTCCGAGCCTGGCTTTGGATCCTCACTTAATAGCTTCCCAGTGTTTGTAGAAAACTTGTTGTGTGGAACTGTTGGCAAGAATGGATGAAATAACATCCAAAGAACAATCCAAACACAAAGCAATGAATAAAATGGCATCTACTGGAAGAGCAGACGATGCACAACAGCCTGTATGTCAACGGTTAAGGGCTTCTCCAGAGTGCTCAGGGCCGCTGAGCAGGGAAGGAAGTTAAGACAGCCTTTTCCAGTACTTCCAGTATGCTTTCTGCAGACCTGTAGAACTATGGCAGTTCCCAATGCTCTACATACTCATTATTGGTGGAACTAAGGGAAAGTGCCTATGGATGGTCCGATAGATAAAGAGAAGCATGGCACTCCCAGGACTCACAAAAACTAATAGCTGGAAATATCCTTAGGTAATGGGTGCATTTGCACATGAGCTGGGAAATGGTTTAGGGATATTCTGGGCAATTCTGGCTAATAAGAATTTGCCCTTAAACTGACTTAAATGAGGCTACATAGATTAATATGGCCTTGTCCCAGTATACCTGAAGGAGCGTCTCCACCCTCATCATTCAGCCCAGACACTGAGGTCCTCCTCTGAGGGTCTTCTGGTGATTCCCTCACTGTGAGAAGTAAAGTTACAGGGAACCAGGCAGAGCGCCTTCTTGGCAGTGGCCAAGTGGAACTCCCTCCCTTTGGATGTCAAGGAGATAAAGAACTACATAACTTTTAGAAGGCATCTGAAGGCAATCCTGTTTCAGGAAATTTTTAATGTTTGATGTTTTACTATGTTTTTATATATGCTGTAAGCCACCCAAAGTGGCTGGGGTATAAATATTATTATTATTATTATTATTATTATTATTATTATTATTAGTTTGCAAACAGGTTCTATTTATGCAACAAGGTTCTAAAAAAAGGTCAAGGAAGAGGGAAAGAAACACCATACAAATAAAAATAATACACGATCCATCCTCATTTAAAACATTGGCAATCCGTAATTTGCACATTGAAATAGCCCATATGTTCTACAAAGATCCACAAATTTATTCCATCTTAAGAAAAAATAGGGCATGTCTGTATGCTCCATAAATGTAATATAAAATGTTAATTTTGTCATGATTGCATAGTTATTATACCATTTTTTATAGGACTATAGCTGTTCTCCTCTTCCCTGCAGTGAAGACTAATTAAGGTTCAGTATACACATGGAGCAAGATGAGGTGGAAGACTGCAAAGGTGATAGATTGTGCCACTTTGACATAAAGGCAGGGCACTAGATTTCTGAATACTGCCTAATATTAGGGGAGAAATATCTACAAGTAGGCACTGGGTAGGCCAGGATGCTTTCTGCCTAAAATACTGCTCTTCTGCTTCCAGGAAGCTGAGCTTTGTTTTGTTGTTAAGTAGGGGAGCATTCAGCCTGCTGTCTGAAGTGATATGTTGCATCCCACCACCTCACTCTACTGCACAGGTAAACCAGGAGTAAGCTAATATAGACCTAAACTGACCTGATTCCAAATATTCCAGTTTGTGTTGTCTGGTTTGTGGTCTGGGCAAGTGGTTAAAAAAGAAGCTGTATATATCCTGACCTGGATTGGGTTCAATCTGTAATGTGGAAATGCAGTTGCGTAGCTGTGTACTGGCTGGCCCTCATGCAAGCATAGTCTTTTGAGAGAAGAGGCATCTCAAGGCTGGGGACAATGACTTGAGTACTTAACAAAAAGCATCCAAGAGTATCTGAGGATACAGGAAAGGACCAAGACCCAGAATACCATTGGGAGCTTTTATGTGTCTGCTCCCCTATAATTTCTGAAAAACAGTCTAGTAAATACCAATTCCCTGGTAATGACTACCCCAACCAACAAATTTAGGATGACCCTTCTGACATAACACCCTCCCCAACAGAATTCTCCCCCAGCCACATCTGTTGCCTAGCCAGACCCTTCATGTAGTCTAACCATGAGTCCCCTGCATGATGTGGTCATTGCCCAGGTTGACCCTCCCTCTGAGAAGTCCAGATCATAGTATGACACCTTGACTATCTGAGCAATGACAGCAGCCCCTGATCCTGCACAAACAGTACTCAACATGGATCTGCCATTAACTAATTATGGCTCAATACTGACAATGCAATAGGGTCGTGTAATTCATGTTCTTAGACATTCTGACCCAGGACAGGCTATTTGAGGTACCTGGGAGATGAAGAAAATATCAGCAGATCGCGCTACTAACACATCCAGTTGTTGAACATATTTTGTAATTAAAGATTCTGTTTCCTCTTGCGAAGACTCCCAGCTCAGTTCTCCACTTAGGCATTTTGTATAATTAATGTTCTTGGATTTGTGTTCTTTTTGTTTTCTTTTTTGCTGCCGGGCTTGTTTAAAAAATTTAATAGGCCTCTAACTGTTGACATAATTGTATGTAATAAATTGTCCTAAAACAGATTTACATGCTATTCAGACTCCTCTTAAGCAGTGACCTTTCTTCAGTAAATAACTATAGAAACTCACATAAATCATAATCTCTTCTTCAGAATCAATCCTGGGTTCAAAGATCTCCCCATGAGGCAGATCAAATTAGGCAGTTCTGCCAGAACGCATATAGGGTGTTCTGTGATCTGTGGCCTGATGACCCCCATCTGGACCACTAAACAGAACTTTCCCTCTGGACCCTTTTACCAACAAATTCTGAAATTTGATGCTGATCTGTGGGTGAGTAGGGCTCTACTCCCTCCCTCACCCCAGCACTTAGCTATGAATCCAACCCAATGCCTTTTCCCACCAAAGTTGTGACAATTGCTATGAGGAAGGCAAAACCCACAGACAGGTCCAATATGTCTGAAAGCAAATTCCTTCCTGGCCCCAAATGTGGCAACTGATTAGCCCCACAGCAAAGCCATACAGGTGCGCTGCCTGCTTGCAGCCCAAACTTGTGAGGGGGGTGTTGTTCGCCAGCCAGCCATGCTGCCCACACCAAGCACGGGCAGCATATAAACTGGATTGGCTCTTCCTTCCAAAGGCCATGACTGGCCTGTTCAAACCAAAATTGAGCAGGCAATCCTTGAAGCACCCTTGGCTGGCCAAGGTCAAAGATGAGCCGCCTGCATGAGCAATGGATCACCCTCCTTCCTGCACTCAGCTCCCTGATGTCGCTCCAGGCCTCAGCTTCCATTGTACCTGAAGGAGGTAAGCAGTCTTTACCTGTAGGCCTGTGCCCTTCTTTAATAGCTGTGAAACTGTGATTTGAACCTGAGTTAGTGGAGTGGGCATGGTGAGAGCATAGTTAAACATTACATCCAGGGATCTAAGGTATCATGTGTGGGTCAAGTCTCCAGACTCCTCCACCTCCTTGGACTGGGAGAAAGCCTGCTAACGAGCTGTATTCAAAGAGTGTTAATAAAAACCAGTTATCAATATGTGTGTGGAGCCTGATTTTAGTTACTAAGAGTTCAGTCACACTTCAGTTTGCCCCGTCACTTACTCCTGGGGAAATGAGCAAACGTCAAAGGTTTTCTCCAGATTGACATTGGCTGTGATTTAGCACTAAAGAGTGGCCTTTTCAGGGGAAAGCAGTGGGGAAAAGGCAAAAGGCTCAGACCCATGTTTTCTAGGCATGGGGAAAGCGGAAGTCTGGACAAGCCCTTAAGGTATAACAGACAACACAGAAGTAGAGGACAGTTAAAGGTAGAAAAACAAGTTCAGAAAGTTTGAGAAACTCAGATCATAAAGAATTATTATTGACCAAAAGTTGAGGTAGCCTCAAATTACCTTGTAGGCTTGATATTTGCTAGTGGAACATTTTCATCTTGTACTTTGCTTCAGGGATTGATGAGGAAGAAATCATATCACTTCCCCATTTTTTAAAATGAAAATGTCTTTATCCTATGAGCATGAAGATTTTTCTCTTTTTGCTTTTCTGGGATGCATTAATATTTTAGATGGATAGACTGGGACATATCTTACAAGCATCAGTGAAAAGTCCCTTCAAATTTCCAGATTCTTCCCCCAACTTCTAATATCATAGCGAGCAGTAACAATTAATAAACTAAGTTTATCAGCCCTTATGAAAACTCCAACATCTCCTCCCTGATGAGGAGAGCTCAAATTCATAACTTCACTTTAAAAAAATAACATGTTTTTTTAATGGAACAGGATTATTTCAAATGATGTTCTGGGGAGTGAAGGGCAGCTTGTTTTTCTATTATTAAAATAAATTATTAAACATGTGGTATTAAATGCAAGGAATGATCTAACAAAATCAAAGCATTTCTTATTGCATTTTGCCATGTGCTGTGTAAAGAATTCAGCTCATTCTTTACAGTGCATTGCATAATGCTAGTTGACATAAAGCTGGTTTCAAAACACGTGATGGCTATCTTACATGTGCCCTTAAATTATTGATTAACTGGGTTTTTTTGTTTTTTAGTAAAATATCACCTATTTCTCCATAGAGATTCAACCTGGCTAACAAAACTGAACAGAACAAACCTCATCTCCTTTAAAAAAACAACAACAACCAATATGCATTCAAGTTTATAAATGGACCATTTCCAATTCTGCTTAACAAAAATAACACAGAACTGAGCAAAATAAAAAGAGAAAATATGCAATTAACCAAATTCCATTTTTAAAAGCCAGGTCTTCAGCAACTGCTTGAAGCAATATAGTTATAGTGCCTAATGGACCTCGCCTGGGAAGGCATACCATAGGAACCACTGCCAGAAACTAACAGGAAGAAGTCATGCAGCAATAATGATGAGAACTAGAGAGGCTACATCAGGTACAAGGTAGATGTTGTTCGACCCCCAACTCCCATCTGTGTCCATTGGCCATGCTGGCTGAGACTGATGGGATTTGGAGACCAACATCAGAAGGACCAGTAGGTGTGCATCCCTGGAACAATCCAGATGACTGCATTGCAGCAGCCTGACATGTGAATCCACCCAGAAACAAACCAGGAAACATTATAGCTTAATATGAATCTGAGCATAAGAATTCAATTGCTCCCTGAGGCCCCCAAGCCCTTCCCCAAGTAAATAACTTCACACTGACACATAATTTTGGTTTAAGTTAATGTGCAAAATTTAGGCCACAACTTTATTGATTACAGCAAAGTGAGTGGTATTGGCTTAGGCATTGGCAACAGACTATAACTGACTCCTGCCTCTCTGGCTGGTAGCCTGAAAGGGTAAACACCAAACGAGGGAGCAACATCGATGAAGATCAACCAAAGCTCACCACAGGGTTCCTGTGGTCCTAGCCCTAGCCCCATGTCACACTGCCGCTTTTATAGGCCCCCACCAATCACGCCACCTGCACTGATTGACTCAAACGGCCTGGTGTGTGATTGTGGGGCCATACAGACAAGGCCTGGGCCACGCCCAGCACCTTCAACCTGGCGGGGGTTGTCTCAGGGACTCGCGCGCAACCAGGACCCTCGTTAAAGAGGATCCCATTTGATTTAAAAGGTCAGGCCTATACGAAACAGAGCTGACACTGTAAGCTAAACCAAAACTAGGAATTGGCATTTTTGGTGATTTGGATATAATTTCATTTGGCATAGGATGGATTAGCATGTACACAGGCATTCTACTTATGTGTAATGTTAGACTTGTTAAGAATATTTCCAGTTAAAGCTAGAATTTTAGAAAATGTTTGCTTATTAAGGCTGTATACTAGAGGCGGGGAACATTTTTAGCCAGCTCTGTCTGACAGGTGGGCAGGGTAACTGACACCATAAACTGGACACTTGTTCCAAAGAACAGCAGAAATGCTTATCAGGCACAAACAGCTCCATCTGGGAGGACGCTAGTCATAAACATGCTGAATGCATGGACAACAAAGATTGTATGCCATGTTTCAATATTGAGTGAGGGCTGAGGGGGAGGTGCAATATTTGGATGTCAATGTCCAGGACAGTGTTTGATGTCAACACTCTTCCGATGAATTGGGACAGAGTTTTGGAATGCAGAAGGCACTATCTGAGGAAGTGGTCTTAGAGAAGCCTCCATCAGCAAACAGCACACTCTCAAGCAATTGGTCACCCCTTGCCTGAAAGTGACCATGACAATGAATGAATGAATGAATGAAACAAACTTTATTTGCGTCGGCCATCAGCCATAGCAACAAAAGAACATTGCGGTATACACAGAACAAAATAAAAAGTCGATTATACAAAACACAGGTTAGAGTCCTACATCAGCAGTCAAATAGTGGACCTTATTCTTATATAACTATGAATGTTTAGGACAGCTTATTATACATGTATAACTAGCTATGCATGTGCTTTAATAAGTGTTACAGAAATGGTGCCTAATTGCAATTAGTTGACCTGTCTCTCATTACATGATTTAGAACCCTAGAAGACCAGGATCTAAACTACAAAGGAGGCTCCCTGCTTCAGACATTCTCTTTTTTTTATATAAATTTTTATTGATTTTCCAACATATATTAAAAGACAATACAACTAACAACACATAAACAAACAAACACCCTGCTTAGGTGCCGAGCCGATTTGGGCTCGCCCGCAGAGGCTGATGGACCCTGATAGATTCCGCCAAGCCTTGCGGGACCTTGCTCCCCCTGGCGACTCATTGACTGAGCTTGTTGAGGGCTGGAATATCCAGCTCCTGGCAGCCATCGATGAGATCGCACCGAAGCGCCCTCTGCGACCCCGCAGAAACCGGGCTCCCTGGTTTACCGAGGAGCTCCGGAAAATGAAGCGGGACCTCAGACGGCTAGAGCGAGTATGGCGGGGTGCCCGTGACGGAGCCTCAAGAACATCTTATAGGGCTTTTATGAAAACCTATGAGATGGCGGTGAAGGCTGCTAAGAAGTCTTACTTCTCGGCCTCCATTGCATCCGCTAGCTCTCGCCCGGCGCAATTATTTAGTATAATCAGGTCTTTAACGTCCCTTGAAGGACAGCCAAATTTAAATAACAATTTGACACACGGCTGTGAGGCATTTGCGAGCTTTTTTGCGGAGAAGGTCTTGTTGCTCCGCCATGACCTCCCTGCCAATTTGGATACAATAAATGAACTGGAGGCCCCTCGACTGTCCTCGGGTCCAGTATTGGACCACTTTGACCGGATATCCCCAGCCGATGTAGACAGACTCCTCCGAGCTGGAAAGCCCACCACCTGTCCTCTCGACCCGTGCCCGTCTTGGCTGATTAGAGCGTGTCCAGACGAGGTGCGGGCCCTCCTGGGGGATATCATCAATTTGTCCCTTGGCACGGGGACATTCCCAGGGGAACTGAAGGAGGCAGTGGTGCGCCCGCTCTTAAAGAAAACATCATTAGATCCTTTAGATCTATCCAATTACCGCCCGGTTTCGAATCTTCCGTTCCTGGGTAAGGTGATTGAGAGAGCGGTTGCTGAACAGCTTGGTGGGTTTCTGGATGAAACATCGGCTCTGGATCCATTCCAGTCTGGCTTCCGCGCTGGTCATGGGACCGAGACAGCTCTGGTTGCCCTAACAGATGATCTTCGTAGACAGCTGGATCGAGGCGGGTCGGGGCTGCTGATTCTTCTAGATCTGTCAACAGCTTTCGACATGGTCGATCATGAACTTCTGGACCACCGCCTTGCCGACGTGGGGATCCAGGGCACAGTCCTTCAATGGCTGCGCTCGTTTCTCTCTGGTCGGGGACAGAGGGTGGCGCTTGGGGGGGAATTGTCATCGCGCCACTCCTTGGTGTGTGGAGTACCTCAGGGTGCGATACTCTCCCCAATGCTTTTCAACATCTTTATGCGCCCCCTCGCCCAGCTTGTCCGGAGTTTTGGGCTGGGTTGCCATCAGTATGCCGATGACACCCAACTCTATCTGTTGATGGATGGCCATCCTGACTCGGCCCCAGACACACTGACCAGATGTCTGGAAGCTGTGGCTGGATGGTTACGTGGGAGCCGGTTGAAGCTAAATCCTTCGAAGACAGAGGTCCTGTGGCTGGGACGGGACGATATGGGATTGGGGGGGCAACTCCCATCTCTTGCGGGGGCGCAGTTAGTGCCAGCACCGCCCGTTAAGAGTTTGGGTGTAATCTTCGACACCTCCCTTTCCATGGAGGCGCAGATTGCAGCTATAACAAAGGCGGCATTTTTCCATCTCCGCCAAGCTAAGCAGTTGGCTCCTTACCTCTCTCGCCCTGACCTAGCCACTGTGATCCACACGACGGTCACCTCCAGACTGGATTATTGTAACTCGCTCTACGTGGGGCTGCCCTTAAGACTGACCCAGAAACTCCAGCGGGTGCAGAATGCTGCAGCGAGACTCCTTACGGGGTCTTCGCTGCGAGATCACATTCATCCGGTGCTATATCAACTGCACTGGCTCCCGGTGGAGTACAGGATCAGGTTTAAGGTGCTGGTTTTAACCTTTAAAGCCCTATACGGCCTTGGACCCTCGTACCTACGGGACCGCCTCTCCTGGTATGCCCCACAGAGAAACTTACGGTCTTCAAATAAAAATATCTTGAAGGTCCCAGGCCACAGAGAAGTTAGGCTGGCCTCAACTAGAGCCAGGGCTTTTTCGGCTGTGGCTCCGACCTGGTGGAACACTCTGTCACAAGAGACTAGGGCCCTGCAGGACTTGACATCTTTCCGCAGGGCCTGCAAGACAGAGCTGTTCCGCCAGGCCTTTGGCCAGGGCACAGCCTGACTCCCTCCCTCGGCAATCTTCGCGGAGCTCTGGCCCAATAGTGGCCAGTGGCTTGAACTTAATTAATTTTATAATGAATGATTTTAGAGCGTTGTTTGTGTTGTACTTTTGTATGGTTTTATTGTTGTTAGCCGCCCTGAGCCCAGCTTCGGCTGGGGAGGGCGGGATATAAATAAAATTTATTATTATTATTATTATTATTATTATATAAACATGTATAATTTCATAACCTCTTTTTCTTAAACCTTATTTCAACGACTTCCCCATACCTCCCTTTTCTGCATCCCTGTTTTAAACTTTTCCAGCAACCCCTAGTTTCAATTACTTAAAATTCACTTTCTTTGATCCTTTTTCTCTTACCCAATTATTTGTCACTGCAATTCTGTTTTACATTACCCATGACATTTTAGCACTCATTAATTTTACAACAGTTCTTAAGATAAACTTTAAATTTCTTCCAATCTTCTTCCACCGTCTCTTTCCCTTGGTCGCGGATTCTGCCACCTGCTTCAGACATTCTCTCTACAACTCATGCACAGGAAACAGCATAGGGTGTTCATCCCTGCTCAGATGTTGTTTTTACACATGAGTAGAATGCCTAAATATTTCTCTTATAAACAGCACAATCTTATGTCTAGTTACTCTGCAGTATGTTCCCCTGTGTTCAGAGGAGCTTACTAGCATATATGTGCCTACAGAATTGTAGCCTAAATATATTTTTCTTTTAAAGAGAGAGAGAGAAACTAGATTGTGAATTAGGGCTGTGCACTATACTCCAGAGACAGCTGATGTGATTTTAGTTTTAGTTCTTAAAAAATTTAGACAGAGCCCAAAAAGGAAAGCGCTCCATTATGGCCTTTACACTGCACTCCAATTTTCTCTAAAATGTCATACTGGTTATTATTTTATTTATGGCATTTTGTGTTGAAAATTGAAAGGGAACCCCATCCCACCTATAAAAGCATCCAGAGCTGCTTAAAAATGTCTTTTTAATGTTTTATGATCTAACTTTCTAACTAGTTACTACTTAAAGTTCCGAACAGGTAAGCTCAGGCCATTGCATTTAGTTATTAGAACTTCTTTTCCTCTTCATGCAAGAAAGGCAGAATCTAGAGGAAGAGTCTTAATATTGCCAGATGTTCATGAAGACAGAAATCCTCTTGTCTGAAAAAGTTCACGGAGAGGAGAAATACAGCTCAACTGCAACCATAATCATCTTTCTGCTGTCTACACCTACCTTTACCTTGCAGAATGTGGTGCTCATCTAGAGTCATTGTCTATATGACTAGAGTGACCAGATTCAAAGGAAGACATTTGCACCTGCACCTTTGCTCATTGTGCAGAAGAAGCAATATCATCAGGCCCAGCTTTTTCCTCTAACACTACACAACAATCTCTTCTCTCTATACACAACGATGACAAAACACTCCATTATGCTGAATTAGAAGAGGTTCCATTGCTCATTGGAGGTTTTAAAGAAGACATCGCATGGCCATCTGTCACAAATGCTTTGGTTGTGATTCCTCCATTGCAGGGCATTGCATTAGATGATGCTTGGGGTCTCTTCCAACTCTACAATACTATTATTTTATGATGGGTTTGGGTCCTGCCCAGTGGAGCAGGAGAGAAGAAGAGAGATGCTAAGATCTAAACTCTGCTCTGAATGGGTGGGTTGGGATGATGAGCAGCCGCAAGAAGCAAGAGAATGAAACTGAATTTCTCTTGGGGGGTTGGAGTTACTCCCTGTCGTAAACTCCTTGAGCAATCAGGAAGCCTGTCAGCACAGCATCAGCTGGTTTAAATAGAATCTGAGATAATGTCCTGGTCCTTCGCAGGCTCATAAGTAGAGAGGAGTGGACTGTGAAATGGAAACAGCATCCAATAAACCTCCACACAGAAACAGACATGCACAAATTTAAGAAGTGTGGCAAAGGGAAGAAATGCAGTTTTGTTTGCATTGGAATGCAAACTTCTTTAACTTGCCCTTCCCGAATCAATCTGTGGACTAAAACACAGCTATCATTTGACATTCACACATTTTGTAATGCAGTTCTCCAACAAACAGTGTGTACAAAAATGCATAAATGAAGGGAAAAGGTGTGTACACTGATGAATACACAAAAATGCATCGTATTTGGATAAATTGCTTGCAAAATAGGTGCATTAGCCAAAACTCCATACCAAAATCGTGACAAATTTTCATGACCATTCTTTAAAAAAAAGAAATAAATAAATTACTAACTGGAAATGGGGTGAAATGATCAGAAAAATGAAAACTGAAGATATTTCCCCAATTTTAAGACTCTGTGTTCCAGTGCACTCTTCTTTGCTTATAATTTCTCCTGAAGTTCATGAAACATTTCCCCAAGGGATTTATGACTGTGATGATATTATTATTATTATCATTATCATCCTTATTGAAGATGTTGCTTTGGTTTTCCTCCATTAAAAAAAATGTTCAAGGGTTCTCTCATACTAATGTACATACAATGTGATAAAAATAAACAGGAGATTAAAACGTTGCATAAAATAACCCAACAGCAAGCAGTAGGATTCAGCCAAATGCTGGGAAAGCTGTCAGCAGATAAAAATCATGAAGATGTTCTTAGCCAATTTCCCCAGGCAGACATTCTATAAAGTGGGCACCACTGCAGAAATTGCCCTGCTTAGACAGATGATATGTTATTGCCAAGAATCCCGCCCAGATCCCCCAAGGGCCCCAGTCCAGTCCTGGGAGTCCGCCCGGGCACCATAGTCACGCCTGCATGTGGACTTCGCTGGCCCCTTTCAGGGGAAAACATTCTTCATAGTGGTGGACTCCTACACCAAATGGCTGGAAGTCGCACTGGTACCATCCACTTCTACGTCCGCAGCCATCCGGGTACTACGCAGGCTGTTTGCAACCCACGGGCTCCCTGACACTCTCGTCTCAGACAACGGGACTGCATTTACGTCAGGAGAATTCCAAACCTTCACAGCGCAGAACGCCATCCGCCACATCCGTTCGGCGCCATTCCACCCTGCCACCAATGGCCAAGCAGAACGCATGGTGCGGACCACCAAGGACACCCTTCGCCGCATGACGCAAGGGGATTGGGAGTACCGCCTTGCCACATTCCTTCTAGCACAGCACAGCACCCCCAGCTCAACGACTGGCCGGAGCCCCGCTGAACTACTAATGGGTCGGCGCCTTGCAATCAGATTGGACCGCCTTCACCCCGATAGAGCTCAGGATGAGGTAGTGGTGGGGGAAGGCAGGAACCCCCGGACCTTCGAGGCCCAGGACCCAGTGTACGCAAAGAATTTTGGGGCAGGCCCTGCATGGGTACCCACCACAGTCACCAGGGTCACTGGCCCCGTGTCGTACGAGGTGCTAACAGATGGGGGGCAATGCTGGCGCCGCCACTGCGACCAGATACGGCGACGATTCCCGGGAGAAAACCAGGAGGAGGAGGACAGGTCAGAGGAGTCCCAAGGCAACAGTGGGGCAGTGAGGCCCATAGAGCAGCAGGGGCAAGCAGGAGAGGCAGAATCAGTGAATACAGAGAGGACCCGTGAGGCCGAAAGGACACCGGAACCAGAACCACGACTGAGCAAGCCGGTTGCGCCAGACCAAACAGCCCCATCACAGCCAGCATCCTTGGAACACGAGCCAGAACCTGAACCCCGGACCAGGGAACACCCCAGGCCGCAACGCACACGTAGGCCGCCGGCGTACCTTGAGGACTATGAATGTGACCTCCCGGGCAGGACTGGAACTTAGAGGGGAGGGGTGTTATGTACTGAGTTGAATAGGATCCAAACTGCAGCAGTCTGATTGGTCCTAGAACAATAGGATCCAAAAGGCAGCAGTCTGATTGGTCCTAGAACAATAGGATTCAGAATGCAGCAGTCTGATTGGTCCTAGAACAAGGCAGCAGTATGATTGGTTGGCAGGAACCACCCAATCATGCTCCAGATAGAAGTGAATCCACAACCTGATTGGCTTACAGTAGAATTCCGGAATTAGCCAATCATGTGCAGCCCATTGTGTAAATAATGTATATAAAGCAGATACTTTGAGGGGACTTTCATTCATTCCTCCTCACCACTATGAGCTGAATAAAGAGCATGAAATCACTTTGCGACTCTGAGTATATTTCAATGGTCACATATTCTTATTGAAAATTGTGAGACATGGGAGTGTTCTCTGAATATATTATAAAAGTATGCTAATGCTCATTGTTCCCCATTATGTTGTCCAAACGCCATGTCACTGTTCCCACTGTGAGCCATCCACTCTCCATATTCTCTCTCCTTCCTCTTCCCATATTTCCGTGTGTGTTTAGGTATGAATATGTAAATGGTCTCTTTCTGATAATTAGGCTGCAACAACCCTGTGGACAGTAAGCCCAGATGAACACAGTGGGACTTAACTTCTGACTACGCCTGCAGAGGACTGCACTGCGTAACAGATAACATTGAGTTTATGGTGTTAGTTCTAAGGGAAATGAAGCACATTTCTGTGGAAATAATCCCCATTTAATTTTTCCTTGAAGGAAAAGCCACAGTGTATGGTCAGATGCATATTCCAAGTCTGGATTCTAGTCTTGCACCATTTTCCCATCCAAAACCCTCCTCTCCAATTACACTTTGCCTTCATGTTCAATGCAACTAACTTTTGGGTAGGTGTCTAAAGGATTGCATTGTCACTGATTTTTCTAAATATCACCGTGGAAATCCTAGCTGAAAGGCAGCATAGACATATTTTAAAATAAACTAGGGCTGCACCCCCTGCTCACAGAGCTCGCCAAGCCCCCTTACCTGCCACTCACTCCCTTTACATCCTGCTCAACCCCCTTCCTTTACACCTCACCAAACTCCCCCAGCCCCTCCCCTTACATCCCTCAACCCCCTCCCCTACACATCACCCAAACTGCACTCCCCATTCACTTGCAAATTGGCCAAACCATGCCCCACTTCCCATGCAGATCTGCCAGTTCTCTCTATTGCCCCTCCTGAAGAGCGCAGAGCCTCATCAAGGAAGGGGTAAGGCTTTGACCACCCTGTGGGACAGACCGAGAAGGAGGCGAAGCTGGAATCAGTGAGGCAAGACACAGCCTTGCCATCAAGAACCAGGCACCACTTCCTTAGGTGGGATCAGACACACCAGCTCGGGTGTGTGTTTCAACGTGTGGTGGTCGCATCGGGTAAGAGAGTCTTGGAAATAAACTTGCCCTGCCTCATCTTTAACAGCTTGGCCCCCACAAAGTTGATGGGCATTCCCATTCAAATAGTGTGTGTGCTCTGTCATGCAAACCATTATGTGGAGCGAGGCTTACCTGGGCTTCCACAAGTTGGCTTATCCAAGTTGGCACCCCTGTCTGCATCTACTGCTTTGCTTGCATACCTAGGTATCATGATTGCTGGACCCAGTGCTTCCTGCTAAGCTTATACTGTTAGTAGCCTGAATAAAAACCTCTGCCTTACTCTCAAGTATGAGCAGCTGTCATTGTGTTTCGGGATGAGAGCATGGCAAGAACAACTGTACTGTAAAAGCAATAAATCCCCTCCCCCACCAAAAAAAATTACAGTGTAAAAGAAAACAGAAATGGTGGTGTTTTCGTCAGTTGATGTTCAATTGAAGTTTCTGCAAGGAGATGTGATGCCAGGAAGCCGCAGGACACCTGCAGCTTTAGCAATAGGGGCCACTGTAATTAGGTAACACTGACCCTGGGTAACAGGCACTGCTGGGGAGGAAATAACTGCATAGCATGAGCTCGGGGCCTGAGAGACAACCTAAGGACTTGCGCTTGTCATTAACCCCTCGTAATTGCTCTGTGCCCAGTGGGATTGTAAAAAGAAAATCAACCGCTGATAGACTGCGTGACAGTGAAAAGTTTTTTTTAAGGGCAGTGACTTTCAGCTGCTACCTGCACTAGTATGAATGGTTAGATCCTCTCCATTCAGTTTCTAATAGCTGGTATGAAAATTTTATCTGATTTTCTACTTCACTCTTTTGAAATATTGAAGGTTGATAAATTATTAAACCAAATGTAAAATGTTACAAATGTGCGTACGTTTCGTAAAGAAGCCTGCTCAGGCAGGCTGCATAATGGGCCTGTTTCTGCCGTGCAAATAAGCTCAAATCAAGCTTCCTTTCTTTTCTCCATCTGTCTCAAGGTCTGACTACTTATTCATGAGACATCCAAGTGCTGTATATTTCCTAAGCTTTCTGCTCCACCTCATTTGATCTCGTTCCCTTCAGCTCTCCAATACTTTTAATGAACTTTCAGGTACTCTGATTTTTTACTCCTTTTTGAAGCATTTGGAAATCAAGCACCAGTTGACTTTGGGAGGACTATCAGCATGTTCCTGTGTAATGCAGAAATGTAATATAAATATTGTGTTATGTTTTATTAGATCTTATTTTTGTGGTTGTAAGTTTTCAAACATTGTTTTCAGTGTGTTGTATTTTAAATTGTTGCAAGCTGCCTTGGGACCTTTGCGGGAAAGGCAAGTAATAAATGATTATAGTGATACCACTGTGCTGTTTTGCTAATGTTGGGGAGGTGGCAGTCAACGACACCTTTCTGTTATATCCTTTGGTCCATAGAAGACTCATAAAATTTACATGCATGTGGATGGAGCTTTGCATTTGTATTGGGACACTACTATCCTGTTTCATCCTTCCTCCACAATAATACAACTTAGTTCCAGGTAAAACCATGATCTGATCTGAATCATATGATTCGGACACACATTCCTCCAACTGCAGAAAAAGAAAATCGCCCCAACTTACTGGAGTGCTCTAGCAGGTTATCTCCTCCCACTTCTTCCTCTGCCATTGCAGCAGAACAGGATGCAGAATAAGGCTGCAATCCTAGGCACATTTACCTGAAATTAAATCCCATTGAGCGCAGTGTGCCTTACATCCAGATAGACATACATAGGAAGGTGTTGTGAAGGAGCAGGCTGGTAGGGCAAAGGGATTGTTGTGGTTGTTGCTGCTGCCACTGTAAGGGCCAGCAAAAGAAATTCTGCAGCGTGGGGGACCACACTGTGAGTACCCCTCATGTCTTCTTCTGCCATCACAGCAGAACAAGAAATAGCTTAAAGGCTCAGTTCGAGGATGGTTCGTTGGTTTGTTCTTTCACTGCTGAAGCCAGCCAGTGAAAGGGTGTTGGGGGCAGATTGCTTCAGCAGCACATATACTAAAATAGGAATGATACAGGGAAGATTAGAACAAAATACCTGGAGGCATATTGGTGATGGGAAATACTCCTTTCCCAGAGTTCCTTTCTCCCTTCCGCATTGCCCTCTCCTTGTTAATAATAATAATAATAATAATAATAATAATAATAATAATAATAATAATAATAAATTTGTACCCCTCCCATCTGGCTGAGTTCCCCCAGCCATTCTAGGGAATTAAAAACAGAGATTAAAAATACATTAAAACATCAGTCATTAAAAACTTCCCTAAACAGGGCTGCCTTCAGATGTCTTTTAAATGTCAGGTAGTTGTTTATCTCTTTGACATCTGATGGTAGTGGCACCCTGTGGGCGCCACTACCAAGAAGGCCCTCTGCCTGGTTCCCTGTAACTTGGCTTCTCGCAGTGAGGGAACCGCCAGAAGGCCCTCGGTGCTGGATCTCAGTGTCCAGGCAGAACGATGGGGGTGGAGACGCTCCTTCAGGTATACTGGGCCAAGGCCATTTAGGGCTTTAAAGGTCAACACCAACACTTTGAATTGTGCTCAGAAACGTACTGGGAGCCAATGTAGGTCTTTCAAGACCAGTGTTATGTGGTCTCGGTGGCCACTCCCAGTCACCAGTCTGGCTGCCACATTCTGGATTAGTTGTAGTTTCCGGGTCACCTTCAAAGGTAGCCCCACATAAAGCGTGTTGCAGAAGTCCAAGTGGGAGATAACTAGAGCATGCACCACTCTGGGGAGACAGTCTGCGGGCAGGTAGGGTCTCAGCCTGCATACCAGATGGAGCTGATAAACAGCTGCCCTGGACACAGAATTAACCTGCACCTCCATGTACAGCTGTGAGTCCAAAATGACTCCCAGGCTGCGCACCTGCTCCTTCAGGGGCACAGTTGCCCCATTCAGGACCAGGGAGTCCCCCACACCTGCCTACCCCCTGTCCCCCAAAAAGAGTACTTCTGTCTTGTCAGGATTAAACCTCAATGTACAAAGACTCTCTTTCTTTCTTTCTTTCTTTCTTTCTTTCTCTCTCTCTCTCTCTCTCCCTCCCTCCCTCCCTCTCCCCCTCTCTCATACACGCATACACATTCTTCAGGCAAAGCAATTAAAATTATATTATAAATATAATGAGAAGTTGTATCTTCTATCTCCCTCTCTAATAAAGTACACGTGGGTGGGTACTCTCTGAAGAGAAAGCAAAGATTGGGAAATGTTGCAACTGGGTTGGATTTAGTAGGACTGTTCTATCTGTTTGCTGATTGTTGTATTCTGAATGGCTCCTTATTGGATACAGGTTAACAACCTAAGAGAAGGAAGAGCTAATGGAGGAGTGTTCAGTCTTGATGCTCTAACTTTTCAATAGGAGTGAAGGAGACATTGCTTTAAAAATGGTTTCCCTCTAGAAACGGAGGGGGGGTGGCTGCTGATTGGATTCATGAGTGTGCAGGCTTATAACTGATTGGCCAGCAGGGAAATGTACTGAAAATGGACACCAGAGAAACCAACTAAATGATCTAATTGATGACTATATTGCATATGAATATAGATATAGATGATATAGATGGGAGAGAGACAGAAAAGACTGTGGTTCTGTGTTTTTTTCTGGGCAAATTCAGCCCTACCTGACCAAGCTGAAATACCATCTCTTCAGTGGATATGTCCAGTAGCCTCATTGCAACCGTAGAAGGCAGGCATCAAAGTAAGGGCCAAAATGTAGACAAGAGAAAGGATATTAATTTCTCATTCCCCACACACATCTCAGTCTCTCAGGGTTAGTATTTAAATTCTTAGAACACGGTGTCAGAGTGATTCATTGCTAGTAAAGATCAGTGCATTGCTATAAGGAAATATTGCATAAATTCATATCAATGGGGAGCAACATTCCACTCAAGCCAATTTCTTTGATGGAGAAGGATATCTGGAATTAGTAGAGACTGTCTTGTCTGATGGATAACTTATCAGTGCCACTAGTTGATTTCTTAGAAGGGCTTATGATGTGACAAAAGAGATCAGTTAGGGATATAAAAAGAAAGCATTGCTTTCCATTCTGCCCTGCTTTTGCTGCATGCACCTCTGTTTCTGTTATGCTGCAGTTCATTTTCAACCAAAAACTAAATTTTTGTCTTTGTGGCAAAATTAGGTAACTTAGGCAACTTGTGTAATTAATTATGTAAATTACATAGTTTATGTGGTCATCACATTATTCCACATTATCCATTTCGATGCAATGGAAACACAATGGGTGGGGATATAATCAACTGCATATCATTTGCAGACTGAAAACAGTAACAGCGGTCAATAGCAACTGCACTTGCTGGATGGATTTCTGTTCCATACATGGAATGAATAAGCAATCATTGGTAGCTTACAATCCCACTTCCACTGGAATTATCCGGCCTCCCTTTCACCAATCCACATTTAAGCTGTGAATGGGGAAACTGGTCAAAACGTTTGTGGCCATTTCTTGCAATAACTGGCTGATATTTCCTACCTATGCTGTAATATTGTGCTCTTTGTCATTTGCAAAGATGAGGATATATCAGATAAAAAGAGAAAAGGTTAGCAAAGCACTTACGTCAATAGTCTTCACATGTGACATCAGTTGCTTGTCAAGACTTTCAGCATATTTGTCCAGTGATGAAATTTTCTTCCAGAAGAATCCCATAAAATCTTGTTTCTATGGAGCCACCTTTCATTTCCCTTTTTTCCAGCTCTTGCATTCCCAATCCTATTCATGTTTACACAGGAGCATGTTTTTTGTGTTGTTGTTGTTGTTGTTTGTATTCAACAGGACTTCTGATACATTTGCATGGGATTTTAGCCCAAGTGGGACTTAAATTTAGCGTACATAGGATTGTGCTGTGGGATGTTTAACATTTCCTATAAAATTCCCCCTATATTGCTGTAAGGAAGTGGCATTTTAAGAGAATAGATATATTTCCCAATATTGATAAGATACCACTTTCTCAGAATAATATAAGGGGATTGTAGACGAAATTTTAACACACCTATAGCAGAAGAGAGTGAGAGATGCCTATGCTACGCCTATATTTTCTTCCCAGTGAGGTTAAGGGCAGTTTCAGATGGAGGGTTTTAGACTGTGACAGGGATAAATGTCTTCTCCCATGGCACCCATTAAAATCAAAGGTTCGCACAAGTGGTTTAAAGTGGTGGTTGGGGGCACCATCTGTTTTAGGTCATAGATAGTCAGCAACTATCTTCAACAGCCAGTTTCGAAAAGAAGAAGGTTTCATTTAATGAATGTGAACAAAATATAATTAGGAATTCTGTTTTGGGTTCATCAGTAACATGTGCACATTTCAAACACCAGCACCTTGGTGTCACTGAAAATCCTGTTCTGCCATAATGTTAGATACAATGCACCATGAAGTTTCTGCAAGGTTACAGGTGCCGCTATTAATACCTTGATGACTGTCAGTTCTTTTGTGCCTCCTTCACCTTTTCTCTGTCATAATTATGTCTCTAACAGAGATACCAGAATAGAGACTCAGTAGCGGGAGATTAATAGTACTACTACTGGGAAAGTTGTATTCAGTCTGAAACATCCAGCAGTTTTGAAATTCTATTAGAACATCTCTCTGGTTAGAATGCATTCAAGGACCCCAGGGGTGTTGAATGCAGGCAGTGTGGCCTCTACTGAGAGCTAGAAAAAAGGCACCTCCTCATTTTCCAGAGGCTCCTTAAACAGGGTGGGGCTAAGCACAAGTGTTATTTCAATAAAGACAACTTGTAAATCTGTCCTTACAGTTGGGAGCACCCAAATGGCTAGGGCTTGGGCATGCCCAGTTAAGACTTTGGATTTCTTCCCTCAAAATAAGAGGCATTCAGGTCATACCACAAACAGCTTTTGAAACAGCCTTCGCATGCCCCTCAACTGCCGTCATTAAATCAGGACATCCCACTTTGGGGCAGCACAGCACCCAAAAATGCAGCACGTTGTGCTGTGGCCCTGAAGGACATTCATAGTGTGATCTTCCATGAGATCAAGGAGCCCAAAACCACACATTTTGGAGCACTGAAATCGCAAGCAGGTCATGTGACTCATGTGGGAGCGTGTCACAGAAGACATGTCTCCTGGTTTTCTGTGGCGAGATGTTGGAGGACATGCCCTCGGTTTCAAATGGAGTGTGTGCTTAGAGTTGCAGAGCTTTTCCTCTCAAAAATGGTGGCCCAAGCTACTCCTTGTTTTTCTCCACCACTACCTGCTTCATGGCCCAAGCAGGTAACCACACACCCAGCTACTGGTAGACACCATGTTTTCTCAGACTGTGGCAATTCACAGTCTTGTCTGGATAGGATTTCCACCCAGCAAAAGTAGCAAGCAAGTAGTGAGCACAGATGATCCTAGCATCCTGTGGGATAAACTTTCCCTGACAGCCAAACTAATGATATTAAGCAGCAGCGTTTTCTGCTGTGCACATCTCTGCCTGACCTTATACCAGGATGCTTCCCCCTTTTGACTTTCTTCCTTAAAAAGCCTAATAGATTTTCTTTAGCTTGAGGCAGAGTAAACCTCTACTGGATTGAAGTAATGTAGAAATATTAGAAAAGATTGGGGCTGGGAATTCTTCCCTTCCTCCCCATTCTCCTTGCAGGGTGATTGGAGGAAAAATGTCTGACCTAAATCTGCCAGACACCTTCAAAAGCGGAAGGATGAAAATGTGTGAGGGGAGCGGTATAATCTGCAAGCCACCCAGCACCAGTGAATAATTGTTATTGGAATGCAAATGCCACGAGATTAATCTGAAGGGGAAACAAAATCTGAGCAAGTGTTAAATGATTATAGTTTTACTCTCATATTTCTTTTTTTTTCTTGTCTAGATAGATATTCTGCACTATAAATAAATATTTTCAGATGTAAGCATGCGCCTCATGCACATTAAATTGTTTTAATTTTATTTGAAATTTAAGCGAGAGAGGGAGGGCTAGACTTGAGGGAGAGCTAAATTTCAAACTGGAGCACCACCTACAGCATATTTGGTCAAATTGCAACGTGGGGGGGGGAATCCTTTTTGAAAAAGAAAACAAGCAGGTCTAAACACCACCATTTTATTTGCTTTGTTTTTTTAACTTTTTTATTAATAGTGCATAAAAAGAATACAAAAAGACACAGAGAAAATACATAAGTACACAAAGACAAACTGCCATTTACACATACAAAAAGAACCTTCCCACCCCCATGATATCCTATCACCACACCTAGCAACTTCCCTCCACTACAGCTTGACTTCCACAGGTTTTGAATTCAGTACCCAACATTGCAATCTTTTAGATTTTTTTATTTTAAGCTTTGTATAGACTATCTTATTATTATTACTCCCCCCCCCCCCCGTTCCTTTAGTCTAGGCATATCAGCATGTTCTTCTCTGAACAGTGTTTGTCTGTATATTCTTCAAAACATTGCCATTCTTGTCTTAGTTTTTTATTTGACTGCATTCTTATATATGCAGTTAGCTTTGCCATTTCGATAAATTCACTTAATTTATATATCCAGTCATCTTTGGTGGGTATTGACTCATTCTTCCATTTGCTGGCAAACGCTATCCTGGCGGCTGCTGTGGCATAAAGAAAAATTCATTTCTTTTTTGTGGTATATCTCTTCCCAGTAGGCGTAATAAGAATGCCTCTGATTTCTTTTGTCTAGGTATTTTAAATATTTTTTTCAGTTCTTCAAGTATCATGCCCCAATATGTCTTAGCTTTTTCACAGCTCCACCAGGTATGGAACATTGTTCCCTCCACTTTCCCACATTTCCAGTATAGGTTTGACTTTTGTTTATAAATTTTGGCAAGCTTAGATGGTGTTAGGTACCACCTGAAAAACATTTTCTTGAAATTTTCTTTTATAGTGTAGGCACACGGTGAACCTAATGTCAATGCACCAGAGTCTTTCCCACTGGTCCAAATAAATCGTGTGGCCGATGTCTTGCGCCCATTTTACCATCACCTCTTTTACTTCTTCTTCTTGGAGGTCCCACTCTAATAAAAGGTTATAAACTTTAGATAGTATTTTCTTATTATTTTTCAGTAGTACTTTATGTAATTTTGATTCTTCTGTGTCAAATCCTCTTTTTATATCTGTTTTAAAGACGCTTTTTAATTGATTATATTGGAGCCAATCCGATAAATAATGCCTTATTTCGTCAAATTGTTTTAACTTTGGTTGACCTTGTTCTTCTGTCAGTAATTGTCTATAGATGGCCCATCCGCTTTGCATAAACAGCACCATTTATATGGCTGCATTTTGGTGGCTTTGCTTATTGCAATAAATATTTATCCCAGCAATGGATTTCCTCTCCTGGTTCCTTAAGGGTGGTCGGAGTTTATTTGGCCTGGCGCTGCCATTAGAAAGCTGGTTTGGAATGTCATGGAGGAGCAATAGACTGTCACGTGTGTGTGTGTGTGTAATATTTGTATCCAAGGGAAAGGCACCTTTTAAATTTTCTTCCTCATGAAGAAATAGCACATCAAAATAGCCTTGAGAAATCTACATTTTGACTTAAAGAGTGGAGTGCCATTGCTGTTCTGCATTATGCAGTGAAATGTCTTGGGCCAATACTGGTTGGAATAGGTAGATGAAGCAAGACTGTAGAAATCCTGAAGTGACCACTTAGCAATCTAGAGTAGGACTCAGCAAATGGAGGTCTTGGGTAAAATATGGCCCGTGACCAGTATCACTTTGTCTCACCAAAGGCAGGTAAAGGTCATGCATGGGCTATGAAAATTGGATTTGCTGACAGAGCACTTTGAGGTATTTCATTTATGATCTCCACTAACTACTCTCTTCTCAAAGTGGCCCTCCAGCAAAATCATTTGCCACCCAATAATCTAGGCCACTTCAGGACCTTGGAATCCATTCTTGCTCCATTTTAAATAAACATCCACAATGAGAGGTGTATCCAAAGCATCCAGCATGAGGTGTATTGTCAAAGCCATATATCCATGTTTTTCACAGGAAGATAAGGAAAGAAGTAGTGGGTCAACTATTTTCATATTCCAGTGATCATATGAGGCACTTCTTGAAAAAATGTGACCACTACATGAGAACAGCGCATGAGAGGACTATCTGTTACCAGACAGCACAGAAGAAGAAGACGAGTTTGGATTTGATATCCCGCTTTATCACTACCCGAAGGAGTCTCAAAGCGGCTAACATTCTCCTTTCCCTTCCTCCCCCATAACAAACACTCTGTGAGGTGAGTGGGGCTGAGAGATTTCAAAGAAGTGTGACTGGCCCAAGGTCACCTAGCAGCTGCATGTGGAGGAGCGGAGATGCGGACCCGGTTCCCCAGACTACGAGACTACCGCTCTTAACCACTACACCACACTGGCTCTAGGGGAATGTTATCAGGATCTAAGCAAAACTTTTCAGAAGAAGCAGATTTTTGAAGAGAGGTTTTTGTGAGGGAAATGAATTGCCTTGAATACAGTTCTGCTGAAAGTGAATTCCACAGGCTTGAGAGAATGTCACTATATGAAGGAATAGATATGGCCATTTAGCAAGCAGTAACTTATTACAGCATGCATATAACTAGTGCCAACGACTGCATAGACCCGCCGAGTCAGTGAGAAGAATTTTAGCACACTTCTGCATCTAATCAGAACTCTGATAAAGTGGGAACAGTGATCAAAACTCCCCTCAGCACTTGAAAGGGTGACTCGGAACACCCGTCAACCAAGGAGTTGCATGATCAATAACCAAATGTCAAGAGGCTGTATGTTTTCGGCCTGAGGTCCTATGCTAGCCCCATAAGTCTAGAATGCAAAGCAAGAAGTTGCTATGGTTATAGGAAGCAACTTTCCTTAGCCAGGCTAAAGAAAAAAAACAACAGAAACTGCAATGCTAACATGGTTTGGGCATCAAGGCCAAAAGAGTCGGCCTTGTAATTAGGCACATGCAAAGTGTCCCTGAATCATATTCTGTGAGTCTTATTGACAGCCATTTGATTTCACTTGAGGAAGTGCCTCAGCACTCATGCAAGTTTGGTGAGTTCTGGCAAGAGTGCATCCTGAGACTTTTGCTTTCTTCAATGAGCCTTGGATGGTCTACCTCAGAAAGAGCATGCGGATTCACCCTGACTTAAAATAGTCCCTGCCAGGGGCAGCTTTATCTCTGAATCTTACTTTTTTCACTTAAAAGCTACAAATAAAAATGCTTGGATTCTTAGAAGGCAATCTTCAGTTTCTTCATAATGACCGAAGATAAAAGAACTGACAGGTAATCTATAAATCTACTTCTGGCTAAGGAATGAAGAGATATTAAACCATGAAAGATCAATTATTTCACTGCTATTTCTCTCTCACACATTCACATGCTTTCACTAGAGGCTTGCTATATTTTAGAACTGCATCCCAGAATCAGGGGTACTAAACCCCTCTGTTTCTCTGGCTTATTCCATCTGGCTGTAAGATTGTCATGGCAATTCAGGCTTATTCATCTAATGCATATGATGCATCAGTGGAACACTTTGCATGCAATGTGGCTATTTCCTCAGATGTATGGATATTTTCCATAATGTGCAGTTTTTGGGGTGCTCGCCAAAGTGTGCATATACAATTAAAAGTAGATCCTGAGTACCCAGAAAAGCATGTAGTCCAGGGCTGGGGAACCTATGACTCTTCAGAAGTTGTTGGACCAAAGTTCCCATCGGCCCCAGCTGGCATGGACTGTAGTCAGCAGGGGTTGAACTTTGGTCTTTCAGATTTCAGTGGTGCCCTGTGTGAGGCCAAAATTTGACATCCCCCTGCCTCTTGTTTTCTGTTCTACTCAATTCATTACATCAAAGTTGTGACACCTTACGGCACCCTCTAGGCTCAGTGCCCAGTGTGGCAGAACCAGTTGCACTGCCCTGAATTGTTGGACTATGAAAACCATTGTCCAGCAACACCTGGAGCACCATGGGTTCTTCATCCCTTCAGGGTGTTGTGCCATGAACCTGCTCACCTGAGAACATTGGACATAGTAGAGGGGGATGAATTAAAACTTTTCTTGTGGGATCTACCAGAGAGATTGGACTTATTCTCCAGTGCAGAGGTCTCTGGGAGAAAGTACTCAGGAAGATGTAACCTAGGTGAGACATTACTTCCACACACTGTACTTAAGGGTCTTTCCAATCATCCTGACCTTCTTCAAGTTTCTAATATTACTCAGGCATCTAAGCAATGTGGAGAAACATAATGAGCCTACTTTTTATTGGTTAAAAACACAAAGGAAGATGCATCAACAAAATGTAGGCAACATGAAAAGGGAAAGAATAGATCATCATACTTCCAATTTCTCTATTCATTCTCTAACATTTAAAATGTTACTAGGCTGAAAACAGGCATCCATAGACTCACAACTTGATTGAAGCCTTGAGAGACATTTTCCTGGGTGGTTGCCTTCCCCTCACCCTCGCCTTTCCAATGCTTATTAACACTGCTCTAACTGTGATAATGAGGAGAGAGGAAAAGTCCATTTTCCAAGAAGGCAATTCTAATTTTTCCAGACTTAACTTCAGTTCTCCACTTTTCTGCAGCAATTTGCAAAAATTAAAAGATCCTCATGAAAATTTGTCAGCATTATAGTGTGAATTTCTCATAATTAGCAATTTTTTCTACACTGTTATGACTCATGTACACATTTTTACAAGCCATTTCTCTTTATATAATGCATTTGTGTCTGTTACTTACACCAATATTTTTGTTTCATGCACACTTTTACCTAACATGTGCATGTTTCTAAGTGCTGTTTGATTGGAGAGCTTTATCCCAAAATTCAGATAAGTGCAGATTAAGAAGTATGGCTATGTTTCGATTTTTCATATTGTTTCAGAAAGTGTGGGTTGGATAGATTCACCTTTAAATATGAATCTAATTTCTCCCCAACTTTATTTAAGAGGCAAATATTTTGCTCTGAGACTCTTAGCCAAGCAAAGGTCTTGCTAAATGAGCCCATAATAGTGAGTTTAGCTTCAAAGCTGGATCTGCCAGATCTTAGCATTTTGCCCTCAACCACATAATGTCACACAACAATCAGAAGACTTGTTAGCAATCTTACAGAACCAGCCTTGCCAAACTTCAGCTCATCTGTAGAGAGAACATTTTTGCTTAAATTTTACTTACATATTCTTACAAACATGAGATTTAGCTCCCCCCCCCCCAATTTGGTTAGTATGAAGTGTTAAACCATTGCTGCCTTTCAATTGTGGATAATATAATCCAGTATATTGCTTGGGGAGAACTCTGGTCTCTTGGGATGAAAAAAGACCCCATAAATGTACTGCAAGCTGTTATCTAGTTTTCTAAAATGATTCACTTCAGGGATAAGATCTTTTATGCCAACTTTTAGCTCAGGGGAAACTTTTATGACCAGGATATAAACTTCTGAATAGAGAGGGTTTATAATGGAAAACCACAGTGTATCTATGGGATCAGCTGGAGCAATGCTATTATACAATTTACAGCCGCCTTTGCTTTAGAGTCCCTAGAACAATGATCTCTCACAAAGTCCAATATTAGAGGGCTGTTTCTAAGATGGCAGGAGTGGAAAAAGAGGCAATCCTGCATTGCTGGGAGTTCTACCCCCTGTTCAAAGAAACACATCTAACTGACGATGATTTCCACATATAACTGGGGACAGATTCTGAACTTCTTCAATATATAGGTCAAACATCTGAGCATATGGCCCTTGGGGTGTCAGTTTAATTGAGGATTTCCAATATACTTTTCAGCTCATATGAGATCCCAAAGCAGAGAACATTATACATATACAATAAAACAGCAGTGTTATCAGCACAGAGAATAATATAAATCCTACCAAACTATCACAACAGGAGATTAACAGCTTGCTTTAAAAGAAATGTGTTAAGCTCTTGAATTTGGCAAATGTTGAGAGTTAAAGGAATCCCATAAGGAATACAGAGTGAGAAGGCTCTCTTAATTATCACAACAACCTAGCCTCAGCCAGAGGGAATACCAGAGGCAGAAATTCATTACTAGGCCTCTGTGGTTGAAGAAAGTCCTAACACCTTCAGGCCAGAGGTCTTTTAGGTTTGCTATTTGGCTCCTGAGACCAGATTGGCCAACCCAAACCTTTCCATCACCTGATGACATATTATGGCAGGCATGGGTTGGCTAAAGCCAGCAGGGGCGGGCTTTCTAATTTCAATGTCACCTTGTGCAGGACCAAAAATTGGCATCTCCCTATACCTCTCACCTTCTGTCCTGCTCAGTTGACTGTGTCATAGTTCCTAAACATTTTTATTCACAGACCACATTAAAATTGCTCAGTATCTTGGCGGACCACTTAATCATGTTTCTGCCCATTGTAGCAACTATAATCCCATTCATGGATGCAGTAATCAGACTCTCGGCTCAATTTTTCACCAATGGCTTTATTCCAAAAGTCACGGCAATGTCCAAACATAGATCAAGCTACATGGTTCAGAAGTTTGTCACAGACTTCTAAGGTATATGGTAGGTGTAAGCTAAGAAGTTTGTCCCTCACACCTGACACACGACAGGGGGCACAGTCATTTGTGCAGTTGTCATCCAGAGCCATGGATCTGGGCAAGCAAGCATGCATTCATGCAAGTAGGCTGTGTCTGCTCATGCCAATGCAGTCATTGCCTTTGGTGACAGAGGCGGAAGCAACATGGCTGACTCACTAGCTGATCTAGTCTCAGGCACCTCCCCAGTGGCACCACCTGAATGAAACTCGCTGGTGGTCCATGGATAACAGTTTGGGAACCCCAATCTATACAATAAAACTCATTGGGATATGTATAACTATTTCAGAATTACTTTCCCTTCATTTCCTATTCTGGCCCTCAGCATGTCTCTTTCCTCCCTTGCCCCCCAATCACTGCTGAGTACCATCAATCAGCAGCAGCAAAACCAAAGCAGAATCACCTGCATACAATCTGTTTGCTGCAGTTTTATGTTCTAGTGAAAAGGGACAACCCACAATATTACAGTCTATGAGAAGATCAATAGATTCCTGACAAATTGCATGACTGCACAGCTAATTTAAAACATATCTAAAAGGTAGATCATGATAATGATAACGACAACAACAATAATAATAATAAGCTGCAGAATGTGAAGTTGAATGTTTAGAGTGAATTGGCAGCTCACCATTAGATATAGAAGGAATGCAATATTTTTAGGGAGGTTTTACAGACACCTTTATGGTGTGAAATGCACACTAGCCTGAGAAATGCACACTAGTCTTGTGCTACACCAAGAATTTCTGAAACCTTGATTGGCTAGATGAAGCCAGATTTGGGTAATCTTTTAGGGTACTTCACATATTTGTCTCCCTACTGCCATGCTATCAAATGAAATCAAAGAGCACACTGAATATATATATGTGTGTGTGTGTGTGTGTGTGTGTGTGTGTGTGTGTTAATTAGTCAGTTTTTACTCCACAAATCAAATAAGCTCAACAACAACAAAATAAGTGGCATACTCTTAGATCTAGTGCTGTCACTGGAGGCACAAGGACAATGTCAATCATCTTGCTCAGTGGGTAGTTGTGTGCAGCTATCCATGATAATACCTTTATTTGTCAATTATCTTAAAGCTCTTTGCATATGTTATCTAACTCAATAATCCTTAAAGCAATCACGTAAGAGAGGCCATTCCTACTTGTTGTGAATTACCAATGTGAATTGGAGGCAGAAACTAAGAGATGATAGTTTGCTTCAGTTCATGAGCTCTGCATTAGTAACAAATCATGGACTTTCAGATTTATCAGTACTGGGAACTGGGTTTCCAGTAGCGATTTCATGGCTGAGTCGGAATCTGCATTGGGAACATCTCATCACACCTGTAACCACTATGCTGCACCTCTCAGTTTCTTATAATGAGCGGTGTCCAACTAAAACATATTCAGAGTAGACTCACTGAAATAAATGGACATGGCTATTCTAAGTCCATTGGTTTCAATGGGTTTACTCTGCACATGACTTAGCTGGGTACAAACCTAAAGTGTGTACCTTTGTAGCTTCTGTGTGTATATTGAATGCAGCCACCGGGAACAATTTAAGCACAGTTAAAACACAAATAGAGGCTTCAAACATGATGGTAGCAAAGCACTTTCCTTTGATGAATATTCATAGCAAATTGATGGGTTTTGTTTTTGCAGTAGTCACTTCATTAGCCAGCACCATTAACAATGCAAAAGTATTTGTGTAAATAAGCGACTGAAGGGTGATGACACTAGAGGCAAGGGATTAACAAATTACCTCAATTGGGTAAACAGATGAGGTAGAGTCACTTTGGAAGGAAGGGGTCCTCTCTGCCTATGCTGCTGTTTATACTAGACTATCTTGGCTGTGAGTCCTGGAAGACCTGCTCTCTGCCTTGCAGGCCTTTTCCCACCTGGCCTGGGTGGCTGGGTCCCTGACTGACTCCAGCTGCAAAAACTGAGGCTTCTGAACAGATTCTTGGGCTGGGGTATTGTTTAGGGAGTTTTGTTGCAGGAGGTGTGTGTTGCTTGTTGTTGCTGTTATTTTTTGTATATTTGTTTTATATCTTCTTGTGATATATGCCCTGCTTCTCTCCACCTGGCTTGGGGCGGGGCCTGACAGGCTCTATAAAGGAGTGCTGCTGCTGTTGCTGGGCAGAGAGGGCTCCGTTTCTGTTTTTAAATTTGCTTTTATTTTTTATCTATGTCATTTTAAATTGTGATTGATATTAATGCTGTATTCTTAGTTTTAGATTTTATGATTTATGTGGAAATTGTTTTCCATTTGGTTGCGTACTTTTTGATGTGTTTTCTTTATTGTTTATGATTTTTGTTATGTGGGTAATTATGTAAATCTTGTCATGTTGTAAGCCGCCCTGAGCATTGTTTTAACTATGGAAAGGCAGCATACAAATAAAACGATGATGATGATGATGATGATTTATGTGGAAATTATTCAGTTTGGTTGTGTATTTTTAATGTTTTATATTTTTGCTTATGTTGCAGATATGTATTATTTTCATGTTGTAAGCTGCCTCGAGGGTGGTTTGTACTGTAGGAAGGTGGCATACAAATAAAATTATGTATGTATGTATGTATGTTCTCTTGCCTAGCGAATAAAAACAGTTTTGGCAGTGCTCCCCCTGAACTGGGTGCAAGTAAGAAGCCAGGCAGGTAGAGATGACATCAGATGTGGCACGGGTGGGTATGGTTTGGGAGAAACAACCTTGCAGGTGAAATTGGGATCCCTAGCAGGCCAACTTTGGCCCTTCTTGTAATGATCTCAGGCAGACAGCAAGCTCCAATAAGGAAGAATGAGTCTCTGGCAGTTTTATGCATGTTTATTTACAATTTACATCTAGAGAGCGTCTCCGAGCCTGCCGCCATTAGCTACGAGTTGGTTACTCTGAGTCCCCTCCCGTCACTGCACGAAGGGCGCCAAAGTCCCGTCCTTCCTCTTATGCACTTCCATTGTATTTTAACCCTTTCAGCTCTTCTAGTTTGGGGAGGACGTGGGTGGAAATCCCCTCCGCTCTCAAATGAAGAGCCCTCTGAACGCTGTTTCTCTACTGGTTGCATAGCAAGCCCCTCGGTGCTGTCTATCTCTTTCCCTCTCCCTGCCTGTGAACTGTCCAAGTCTGCTGCTCTATCTGAGTCTGGGAACTCTTGGTGAAGGGGGGCCGAGCTAACCCACTCCTGCTCTGTCTGAATTGTTTCTTCTCAGAGTCATACTCTGGCTCTCTCTGTACTGACAGTCCTTCATCTCCAGAGCTTGACTCTTTCTAAGCGTTCAATTCAGTCTCATCCCTGACACTGCTGGAGGTTCCCTACCCTGGTCTAAATTGGTGTATCTTCTAAAGCTGGCAGAATTTTAGCAGGGAAAGCAGGCTAATATGTGGAGCTGCACACTGACAACTTGTTTCACACAACCCTATAAGCGTGTGGTGGAGGGGTGATGTGCATGCCCAGCCCCCAATCCCTCATTGCTTCGAACCATTTCACTTGCTCAGTAAGTACCGTATATGAAGCAGGCCAGAGTTCTATTAATTTCAATCAGAAAGAGTTAGGAATAGGCTTGACTCTACCACTGAAATAAATGGTCCTTGCAACTGGCCAGATTGCATCCAATGTTAACAGGTACAAATTAATCCATTTGTAGGTCAGTCCGTTGTGGGTCAGTTTGGTGAATAGCGCTCACTTTGTGCCAATTTCTACACATAATCCAGTTGCCGAGGATCAGAGAATAGTGACAGCTACACTTTATTGTGCAATGTGAGCTCCTAATTATAAGCACAAATTGCTCTTCTGGACGTGCCACTATGTAAACAAAGGGCTGTGGAAGGGGGGAACCCACATTCATCATCCAACAAGTATATGTACAGTGTTTCCTCCTCTGCATCTCTAAAAATGCAATGAGGGAGATGAAATGGAAGGTTCCTCTTTCCCCGCAAAAGATCTGACCCAATTGGTGACACAAAACATGTCTTAGGAGGAATAGGTGGTAATTTCATCACAAATGACAGTAGGCAAGTGGTCTTTCAAGGGAATCTCTTGGATCAGAGCCTCACCACTTCAAATTAAAACCTCCTTTCTTCAAAGTTTAGTTTTTGCTAACAGCATTACAAGGCTGGCTTGAAAAGTGGCTTCTTAGGCAGTTCATATGTTGCAACATCAGCACTCCTTACCTGTTTCACATGAAACTGCAAATTACCAATTTTTATCTTTTAGTTTAGAGGTATTTCTCTTGGGCTAGAACAGTGGGTAGCAGTCAATATGGTGCCCTTCAGATACTGTCAGACTCCCATCAGTCCCAGCCATTATAGCCAATAGCCAGGAAGGATTGAAGTTATATTCCAACAAGATCTGGAGGACATCACTTTGTTCTAGTCCAAAAGAGCCACAAACTGAGCTGCTGTTTTCTATGTATGAGACAAAGCATATCTTGGCTCAATAGCTAAGAGTTCACTCCTGCCCTGGGCTGCATAAAGGATGCAAAAGCTTGAGTATGAAGTGAAGTCCTCAGCAGGCAACACTTTTGAAAGGGTATAAGAAGCATCGGGATCCATACTATTCCTTTATCCTTTTTCAGATTGGGGCTGAAGCACTGACCTAATGCGTTGATTTCATTTTGTAAAAACCCGTGACTTAGTGCAATTGGCACATAATGAAGAACATTTTTCACAGATAGTGTTTTGTCTAAAAAGAGAGAGCATAAATAGGCAAAGGTGTCTTGCCCTAAATAACATTTTAAAATGCAAATTTGTCAGTGTCATTCCGAGAATTAATGCACTGGCTGATAAGCCCGTAATGTCCTCAATTTGCAAATTACGGTTCTTGGTAGGTAATATCCCAGGAGATAAATTCTGAATAAAAAAGCTGGATTAAGTTTCTCCTCATCATAGAAGTTTATTTGAAAACAAGTACATTCTATCTTAAGCGGGCCACATAAGTGTGTGGCCTTTTGTGTGTGTGCTTTAGATATTAAAACACCAACACTGTAACAACGGTGGGCTTTGTTTTTCCATAAAATTCACATCAGAATGTGTATGAACTGTTGAGACTTTGTTGTCTAGGAGACCTTATATATATGCAGAGCTAATACATTGCTTTGCTCAATTTAAAGCTGTAGATTTCTCATAGCTAAGCAACTGGGCATTTAACTGCAATTATCAGCACTATCATCCACATTAAAGAGGGCATATTTCCATTTATACTCCTACTGATAGGAATATGAGGGTGAAAGTAGAAATATCTTGAGGTCATTAAGAGCATGCCATGTCCTCAGAACTCTGGGATGAATATCTCAGCTCTTCCTGAACCCGCCAGTGTTTTTCAGGCGTTTGGGGTATGTTGATTTCATAAAAATTAATGGTCTTTTTCAGTGTCATAGCTCAATGCTCCTTTTTTTAGATTCATAAAAACTAATCCCAAGTTTTGATACATCTTTCTGCAGAATTAATATCTTAACACACAGGTAATAGGTGACATGACATTAAATCTCTTTGATTAAATTATATACTAAAAATGTCTTATAAATAAAAGAAACAATGGAGGCAACTTTTAAATTATCTTGATTGTTCTAAAGTGATAGATTTAATGGTTACCAAGGGTGATAGTTAGAGCCCATTAGAGCTATAAGAGGGCTCTCTTTTTTTAATTCCACAGTTCTGAAAAGACATCGTGGCCTAGGGTAGCTTTACCCACATTACTTTCATTTAATCAGATGAAAACTAAAAGAAAACTGTAGGGTGTTTCTTTTTCTTTTTCAACTGCTACAAATTTCAAACCACCAAGATTACAAATCCGAAATCTGTTTCAAAGGCAGAGGTGCTGCCTCTTAGGCTTCTACCATCCAAGGCAGCTGCCTCAGCCTGCACTGACTGGCAGAAACATTCATAGGTTAGATTTGCAATCTACAAGCAAAAGAAGACATAAATTGTTGTCTTTCAGTGCCTACATAAATGCATTGCACCTATAATCATATCTGAACTCTGAACTAAGGAAGAGATCTAGATGACAGCTCTTATAGGACAGACATATTTATTATTAATTTTATTTGTTTTTCTCTTTAATCTATTATGAGAACATTTCACTCCCCAATGCTTACTATGAATGCAATTCATAATTTCTGCTATATATTCATGCATTTCCATTGTTGTGATATGATTTTTAAATATCCATATATCGTCTTACTGTGTAGAACAGGGTTCTACAACTTACAACCCACCAGGGTGACTGTACTCTACCATCCATGCATTGTATTGTTTCAGGAGACTAACAATCATCACACATCCCCTTCTCCCATTTTGCATCCCAATGAGAAGTAACTGGGATATACATGATGTGACAGCTCAGTGCTGTGCATGCTTAGTCAGAAATCAGTCCCAGTATATTCAATGGGGCTTCCTCCCTAGTCAGCATGCCTAGAACTGAGTCTTTGATGGCATTTTGGGATACATTGATGGAACCCAATGGCAGGTTGATAGTTTTCAAAGGTTGGGAACCTCAGTACTGCAGGATTGTAGTAACGGGATATGTTATGTCACAGTATCTTGTTAAACAAATTGCTTCAAACTCTTGAAAGGACACAAAAACAGATCAAGTTATCTTGTGAAATACTAGCAAGTGTAGCAACTAATAGTATCTCAGACAAATTATCTAGGAACACAAATGTAAAGAGACTGGGCAGAGATAGTGAAATGGTAAGTTTGTGTTAGCTCTTATTCCACCTTCCCATTTCTCAATAAATCTTCATCTTATAATTGGTTCACCTGAGACTGAGTGGAAATCAGATTTATTATGGTCTTTCATGAACACACACACATGTGCACACGTAGACACTATATAGTAAGCTACTAGGAACTTTGAGTCCTCATATAATCCCTTTTTCACTATACACCTACACACACACACACACACACACAAACTGTCATGACTGATGTTTACACTTCGGGTTTGGAGAAAGCAAATGAGGGCCAGGAGATTCATGCTGCAGATGATAAGTTCTCTTATCTAGTAAGGCATTATTTTTTTGTCTTCTCGAGAGAAAAGAAAACAGAACAGCATTCGCTATCTAGAGATAGAAGTGATGGTTTTATACTTTTAAAAAGAAATTTGAAAACTGGGCCTGCTTGTTATATTGAACATAAGCTCAATAAGCCATGCAGTGGTTGTAGTACTGTAAAACAAAGGGTTCTCTCTCTGCTATTGTGAGCTCTACTTTTTCAGGTTCCAGGTAATGGAGTGAGAGTCCTCCATGCATACGGTTACACATGCAAAGAGTATTTCAGATCTTCTAATGAGCACACAGAGATCAGGTGCTCACAATCTCTCTCCTCAAGTGCATTCAAAAAAGAACATAGAGGGTTCAGATTGTACGTAGGGAGTCTATGCATATCAAATGCGTGCACAAGGTCCATACATTTTGTGTGGGAGGTCCTTTTTTATTTTAAAACAGCAAGATGATAGTTCCCTCGTGTGCCTTGTCATTCTGGCATGCTCTTCAACAGTAACTGCAATTGTCTATTTGGTAAATCACTTTTACAGGTCTCTCTCTTAGCTTGCTTTCTTAATTCAAGGAAGCCTAAGGTCCAGTCCTATGAGTTGCTTTAAGCAGTAGAAGCACAGTGATATCTTTTTGCAGATATTAAGTATGAATGTTATGTTATCTATTATGCTGTAGACCTCCCTGGGGCCTTTGGACCAAGGACAGTATTTCTTAATAGATAGAATAACTAAATAAATGTACTGCTTAAGCTAAAGGTGACCCATGCAATCCTCAGCAGCTGTATGTGCTGCTGAGATTAAATTCCATAGCTAAGGCTGGAAGCCTACACAGATTTGTAAAGCTGACACCTCATTTGTTTCTGAGCCCAATTCAAAGTGCTGGTTTTGACCTATAAAGCCTTAAACAGCTCGGGGCCACAATACCTCAACAACTGCCTCTCTCCATATGAACATAACCAGACTCTGAGATCATCCTCTAAGGCCCTTCTTGTGCCTCCTCCATGAGAGATCCAGAGGGTGGCAACATGAGACCAGGCCTTTTCTGCAGTGGCTCCCTGTTTGTGGAGTGCTCTCCCGGGGGGGGGGGTTGGCTGGCGCCTTCGTTATACACCCTTAGGCACCAGGTGAAAAAGTTCCTCTTCAACCAGGCCTTTGGCTGATTGACATCCGAAGCCCTTTTAAATGTTGTGGGGGGGTATTGGGTTGTTTCAGACCTTATTTTCCTGTATTTTGTGTTTTTTATAGTGTTATTTTATGTTGTGAACTGTCCTGGGGTCAATGGATAAAGGGCGGTATACAAATTTCATAAACAACAGCAACAGCAACAAATTTATATGGCAATATGCACAAGGTTATATTTTTTAAAAATGCCAACATGTGGAGGGAGGGTAAGCTGGATCAGAGTCATGGTATGGGACAGGAGGGATTTAACCTTTTGCCCTTGTTGTGGACCTTACCAGAATCCCATCATCCTACCTACCACACCCGCTATTTATCACGGAAAGAAAGTTCCCATTGATGCTAATGGATACCCTCCAACATTTCTCCAATGAAAACAGGGACATCCCATTCCATAATGATAATTTATACCCCACACATCTTATTGGGTTGCCTGTACAGTCCCAAAGTGTCTTGGGGTGGTTTTGTTTCTGGCAGGAGCAGACACCATGGTAGGGCCTACCTGACCTCCTGGAAGGTGAGTTGCTACTGCTTCCAGGAGGGGGAAGGTTGCAAATGAAGTAGCCAATCCAATATGGTGTGTTTGCACTATGATGCCTTGCCTGATGCCTTGCCCCTTCCCCTTACCTCCCAATAAGCATCAATGACTCACCTGATGAGAGGTTAACTACAGGTTAACCAATTCAGGGCCATCTTTACCCGGGGGTGCAAGGGGTGCGGGGCATCCAGGCGCCAAATTCTGGGGGGCACCCAGCAGCTGCCGCTGAAGCCGCCTAAGCTCTTAACTATTTACCTGTTATGAAATAATAAATAATTTTGATCAAGCTAGAAAAACAAAATACATATATACCTACAGTAGGTATTACCGAAATGTATACCTACAGTTTCACTAAAGGACTTTTGACTTTGTGCGCTCATTTACTAAAGATGTGCCACGCTGCGCCAGCGGCGGCATTTGTCATTCACAACGACAGTGCTTCTCAGACTAAAGGACAGCACTTGTCATTCTCAACGGCGCAGTGCACACAAAATTAACTAAATTTGGGGGCCCTGGGCAGATCTTTGCTCCCCAGCAGCACATATGCTAAGGACTAAACTAAATTTGGGTGGGACATGAGTGGCACTGTGGGTTAAACCACAGAGCCTAGGACTTGCCGATCAGAAGGTCGGCGGTTCAAATCCCCGTGATGGGGTGAGCTCCCATTGCTCAGTCCCAGCTCCTGCCCACCTAGCAGTTCAAAAGCACGTCAAAGTGCAAGTAGATAAATAGGCACCACTCCGGCTTGAAGGTAATCGGCGTTTCCGTGCGCTGCTCTGGTTTGCCAAAAGTGGCTTAGTCCTGCTGGCCACATGACCCGGAAGCTGTACGCCGGCTCCCTCGGCCAATAAAGCAAGATGAGCGCTGCAACCCCAGAGTCGGTCACGACTGGACCTAATGGTCAGGGGTCCCTTAACTTTTTAAAACTAAATTTGGGGGCCCTGGGCAGATCTTTGCACCCTGGCAGCGCATATGCTAAAGAGGGCCCTGAACCAACTACAGGTTAACCAACAATGAGAGGAGTTCTTAAGTTATCACAGCTGCGGCAGCTTAATTTTAATATTCTTTTAATAGTATGGTGTTTTGCCACTCTCTTTTGCATGCCATGTAGTGCATATAATAAAACAAACAGCATTAAATTCTTATCACTCAAAGCACCCCGCAACCCACAGAAGCTAATGGCAGAACTCCCGTGTATTTGAGCGGATGCAGATTACACTCCCATAACATGAGACTATAAATCATTAGTGAAGATGTCTTCTTCTGAATGCACTCCTGACCCCACATGGGCTTTGCGGGTGCAACCTGGAAATTTATATTCAAATTCAATTTTAAAACATTCATCTACGCTGCATCAGTTGGAGAATAGGCATCACTCTGGTGTGACTTATCAAGCCATTTATAACTAAGAAACAATGCTCTGTTTTTCCATTGTGCCTGTTCAAAAACCATAAAGGAAAACCAATCTGAGCTGAGGTGCCAGGTTCAAATGATGGATGCCCCCAAGGAAGCCTTGCTTTATTTTGTGAATATTCCATGAGCAGCAATAAGGGGCACTCTTAATGGGATACATTATTCATTGTGGTTTACATTTGCAATTCTGTTTATTTTATTTTACGTACTACCCATTTTCCCCAGGAAAAAATAAATAAATGAAACCAGATCATTTGTTTCCTTTCCTCCACTCACTTAAGGGAGGCATTTCCAATGTTTTTTTAATTGCTTTGTGCATATCAAGAGCCATTAGGCATCACCATCGCTTTGCTGCTTGAGAAGCCAGCGGAACATTGTAGCATATAGCAAAGTAAATAAACCTGATTAGTGTCATTATCTCTGACAATTGCAGAGTCAATAACATCAGAATCACCCATAGAGATACACCCAACAACACTTGAACACAGCCAATAGACATTTCAGGCCAAATATGTCCCAAGCGAAATGCCATTACTAGCTTCAATGGAATTACATCAGCCATGAATTTATCACCTGCAGCTGTCAAACCTAATATGAGCAGAGTATATTTCAGGCATACTTAAAAGCTAAATTAAATGGAAAGAGGTTTTAGGGGGCATTTAAACACTCTGTGGCAGAGCTGAGAATCCATCCCCTAGAGCTTTTGCAAAGCGAATAAGAATTGGGCAATGAAACCAACTGGAAACTGAAAGAGAAGCTGATCAATCTACTTTCATTGTCTTTTCTGGGTGACATGAAACTGGGCAGGGGGGTGTTGTCGTAACAGAACAATATATACCGTATGTAGTTTTAAAAGGAAAGGGTAAAAAAAACGAACTTGATTTTTGTCTTACAATCTTGGTATTATTAGTGTCGTATAGAACCTGTCTTAAAAAAACAATTTTCTTTGAAGTAATGGTTGTGGGAAAAGAAGCTGAAAAATATCTGATGCAGCTGGCCTCCTTCCTGACAGCACATGGGTCACATTTAGTGTCATTTTTCTGATGGCCAGTATGGGCAGTAGCAGGTTATGGGGGGCAATCCCACCCTCCCAACACTGTCTTCACTGATGCCTCAGTGGGGATGAAAAGAGGCCACAGCAAAGTGATGACTTTGTGACTGTGCTAATAGGAGCACACTTGCCTAACCATGTGCTCAGTTCAAATCACTGGCTTGAGTCTATGCACCCCACCATTCCTTAATTCTAAATGCTCATTTGCCTCCCACCACCAGGGCTATTTTCTCAGGGCAGCCTAAATTTTGACCCCACTGGTATAAAACATGGTATGAAGAGAAAGTTTAAAGTGGGGTTATTGCCAACCTGACTGCAATGAAAACCATATGTATATATTAAAACACGTGAAAGATACATCATCACTTGGGTGCAAATCAAATCAGGCAAAGGTAAAAGGTAAAGGACCCCTTAAGTCCAGTCGCGAACGACTCTGGGGTTGCGGCGCTCATCTCGCTTTACTGGCTGAGGGAGCCGACATTTGTCCGCAGACAGTTTTTCCAGGCCATGTGGCCAGCATGACTAAGCCGCTTCTGGCAAAAGCAGAGCAGTGCACGGAAACGCCGTTTACCTTCCCGCCAGAGCGGTACCTATTTATCTACTTGCACTTTGATGTGCTTTTGAACTGCTTTGTTGGCAGGAGCTGGGACCAAGCAATGGGAGCTCACCCTGTCGCGAGGATTCGAACCACCAACCTTCCGATCGGCAAGCCCAAGGCTCAGTGGTTTAGACCACAGCGCCACCCGCGTCCCTATATAGATCAAATCAGGGACTTACACAAAATAACTTCCCCATGCACAGTTAGTTAACCTTGGACTTTCATTCTAAATTTACTCAACTCTGTTTGACATATGCATATTTTCCAAGTAGAAAATATTCAGACTTTCCCAAATCTTTGCTGAAAACTTTCTTTGGTCAGCAGGCCTCCTTTATCAGCATAATTCGTATTAGGCTGTAAATCCTAGACACACCTACTTGGGAGTAAGTGCCATTCAACTCAGTGGGGCATACTTCTGGACATGCATAGATAGGATAATGATTGTGCTGTTAGTAAGTCAGTGGATGTTCTAAGTCAGTTACTAAGGATACTGATGCCTCCAGTTGGAGACCCTGAGGTCATTTCCACCAAACCTTCCTTTGATAAAAAGATCCTGAAGTATCTCTCCAATGTGGCTGTTAAATTCAGTGAGCGGCAAGTCTTAAAGAGCCCCCTGGTCATGGTGCTTGGTAACCTAACCTCCTTTTGTTCTTACATTAACAGGCTAACCAGTTCAGAAATGAAAAGGAAGACACCACAAGACGAAAATACTTCAGAATTTCTTCTGTGCCCTTCCAGAGATCCAATTTACTTCAAAGGGAGTCGCACATGAAGACTTCTGAGTGGATTGTGCCATAAGGCTTAGAGGCGCATGAATGTATTGGATTGCATCGTTGCTAGTGATGGGTCATAAATTAAGAAACTCCTTGTACTAGGCTACTGCTGGGTGGATGGAATCCAGGTATACTCAGCGGAAATGGAGAAAGCTAGCTTTGAAGTTTGTTATTAAGCTCTTTTTAAAAACAATACAATCAAAATATGTCTCTTCTCTCCACTTTAAATTATATTAGGAAAGGATGATTGTCAGAAGAAATCACTCGTAACCAAGCAAAAGAGCTATACCTGAAGGTCAGCTGTCAGGGAAAAAAGATCCCTGCTGCAGCTGCCAAAGGGGCGCATCAATTTTGCTAAGCAATGGAGCAATTTCTGTCATGGTAGCACAGAACACTGGCATGGAGTCCTAAGAGAGCAGCTTCATTACTTCAGCACAAATGAGAACAACTTCATTACTTTAGCCATTTGTCTTGGCTTTCCGAGGGGTAACTAAGAAGTTCTTTGTGTTGACCTTTGCTGCAATACTAGCTGGAGGCTGGAATATTTATTGTTAATAAGAACCCGTCTAATCCAAAGGCATCAAGCGTTCATCTATTTTGGCCATTCTGGTGTTAAATTTAAAAGGGTAGGAAAGATTCCTTTATTATTATTTTTTAAATAAATTTTTATTGATTTTCCAACATATATTAAGACACAATACAACTAACAACACATAAACAAACAAACATATAAGCACGTATAATTTCATAATCTCTTTTTCTTAAACCTTGTTTCAACGACTTCCCCATACCTCCCTTTTCTGCATCCCTGTTTTAAACTTTTCCAGCAACCCCTAATTTCAATTACTTATAAGTCACTTTCTTTAATCCTTTTTCTCTTACCCAGTTATTTGTCACTGCAATTCTGTTTTACATTACCCATGACATTTTAGCACTCATTAATTTTACAACAGTTCTTAAGATAAACTTTAAATTTCTTCCAATCTTCTTCCACCGTCTCTTTCCCTTGGTCACGGATTCTGCCAGTCATCTCAGCCAGTCCCATATAGTCTATCACCTTCGTCTGCCACTCTTCCAGCGTGGGTAGTTCTTGTGTCTTCCAATACTTTGCTAAAAGAACTCTTGCTGCTGTTGTAGCGTACATAAAAAACGTCCCATCTTTCCTTGACACCAATTGGCCTACCATGCCCAGGAGAAAGGCCTCTGGTTTCTTATGAAAGGTACACTTAAGTACCTTCTTAATTTCATTATAGATCATTTCCCAGAAGACCTTGATCCTTGGGCACGTCCACCAAAGGTGGTAGAAAGTACCTTCAGTTTCATTACATTTCCAGCATTTATTATTGGGCATATGATAGATTTTTGCAAGCTTGACTGGGGTCATGTACCACCTATAAATCATTTTCATAATGTTCTCTCTTAAGGCATTACATGCCGTAAACTTTATACCGGTGGTCCATAACTGTTCCCAGTCAGCAAACATAATGTCATGACCAATGTCTTGTGCCCATTTAATCATAGCTCATTTAACCATCTCATCCTGTGTATTCCATTTCAACAGCAAGTTATACATTCTTGACAAATTCTTAGTATTGGGTTCCAACAATTCTGTTTCTAGTTTTGATCTCTCCACCTGGAAGCCAGTTGGAAAGATTCCTTTAAAAGCAGGTAGGATGTTAGTATCTGCATCACTACTGCTGTTACTGTTAGTAGTATTAGGACTTAGGACTGGAGGAGAAAATAAATTTTGTTTGCATTTTAATGAAATATTACCTAATTTAGACTTCTCGGAACAATACATGAACCAAAACCCAGCTATCCTAAATCTGCAATCCTCTGATTTTTGCAGTGTCATTCTCCAGCTACACAAGGTGTACAAGAAGCATCTATCAGGGGAAAGCATTGAAATGCATTTATTGGAGGAAACTACATATAAACCCAGTCAGATGGGCAGGGTACAAACTATTGTTGTTGTTGTTGTTGTTGTTGTTGTTGTTGTTGTTGTTGTTGTTGTAATGTTAATGCAAAAGTGTCTCTATTAGTCAAACTATGCAAAAAAAGTGTTTATTGGGAGAAATTTGCATTAAAATGCTAAAGAATTTTCACAAGGATTTTTTTAAGAAAAAGAATAATCCCAAATTATTGCAGAAATGCAGAGAACTGAGTTTAAAACTAGGGGGGGGGGGACTGAAATAACTGAACTGAGAGATTCATCCAGCTCTACTAATAACTGTACTGCTACCGGTACTATACTTTCCTTACACAAATTCAATTGAATTTCACAGTAAAATCACCAGCCCAAAGAAGGATCAGCTAAAAAAAAACACTTATTCCAGTGAAGTATGATTTTATTTGACAATACTTATGACTTATGACTTTGTTTGACTCATTTATCTGAAACCTGCCTCCTGCAGATTTGCTAAAATTCACTTGAAACTTTAGCCTTAATAGCCAACAATTTTATTATCACATTATCATTTATGGGAAAGAATTGACTTTGTCAGGTTGTTCAGAAAGTCCCACAAAAGTGTAGAATTTACAGCTTCTCGTGATTAGTAACATTATTGTGAGAGGCTATAACTCATTCTCTTTCATATGAAAGAATGCATATCTCAGCCGTAAGTTGAAGATGGCATATTTAAATTGTGGCTTGAGCATTCACAACTTACTTGTTAAAAGAATGTTGCTTTTTTTAGCACAGGGAAACATCAAGAGGCCATTGGTGTGAAATGAAAGTCATGGGCATGTTTGAGGAACAAGCCAATATTTACAATTGAAGAAATGCATCGAGCTCTTCTAGAAAGGCAGGGGCTGCAGCTACCCTGTAAACCTTTGATCAGCATTTGGCTCCCGAAAGGAGAAGACATAGGAATGAAAGGGCTGTTGGCCACTCTCAGAAGCAAAAGTATCAGACAGTAAGAATGGTTGTTGCTGCTGCTTACAGTCTTGTGATTTGCCATGGAGGCCTGTGATTGCCACAGTTCCTCTGCAAAGTGAGGATGCTAACAAATTAGCAGCATGAGGGCCAGCCTGTTTGTGATAAAGCCTTTGCTTGTGCTTCACAGCTGTCTGAAAATAAGTCCTCAACAAAACAGGCAAAACAACAACAACCCAAAAACAAAAGACTTACTCCTTTGGCTGTACCAGACCCCAGGCTGCCCATTAACAGATTAGTAGTATTGATCCATTCCAGTTCTTTGAAATGGCCTTTGTGGACATAAATTCCAGGTTTCACAATATTTATTTATTATTTGTTCACAGTTGTCATATCCCATCCTCCCTCCACCAGGAGCCCAGGGAGGTTAGCAGCATGAATAATAAACCAAAGCAATATGGTAAGAAAAGCGTAATTAAAATCACAGACCACCACTCAATCAGGGATGAGAAGCAACTAGATCCATTGTGCCACCCCACTAAAAGCCAAATTCATGCCTTGAAAGTGTGGCCAGATATTCATGCCTTTAGCTGTCACTTAACTACTTCTGTTGTGAAGTGTCAGCCAGATGTCTCCTGGGTGGGAGTTTGATAAACATGGCAATGCCACCAAGGATGCCCTTTCTTAAGTCTCTTACATGGGCTGAAACGATCCCTCTTGAGTCCTCAGTTCCCTCGACAGCAACCAGTCCACAGCATTCTGCACCTGCTGCAGTTTCGAGACCATCTTCAACGTTCACTACTTCCATGTAGTTTTTGAACACAATATGGTGTTGTGCCTTTGATATATAGCTCAAAGCAGTTTGAGCCCCACTTATCTTAGAGCCTATCTCCTCATTATCATGATCCTTCATGACTGGTATCATCAGCTTGGGAGTCATTAGGAAAAAGGTACCTTTGGCTGATGATCCAAGTAGACAAGAGGACCAGTTACTTATGGCCAGGGATGGACAAACTTCACTTGGATTAGCTGAGAATTTGCTCTGTTTATGAACTTTCTCAGCAAGCATTCAAAAGCATTCAGCATTCGCTTGCTGAGATTGGAATCATCTCAGTGTTTATGAGCTTTCTCAGCAAGCACTCGGAAAAATCCTAGCCTGCTTTTCTCGTGGCTTTATCATAGTGGTGCATGTGTGACAAGAGTGCTGTGCACATCTACATCATTATATCAACCCCTGAAATTTGTAGTTTGATTTCCCCTGTCCTACACACAATCACACCATTGACAAGTACAGAATTACTTGGAAACTCAACCCTTTTCCTCCAGACAAACAGCCAGGAACTAGAGGGGTTTTCAGATGGGGAACAAGAAGGTTGCAAAATGTTTGCAAGTACCCATCAAGAGAATCGCTTCAAAGAGAAAAGACACCCACTCAACAAAAGGTTGTTTCATCAAGTGATCTTATCACATAATTCACACCCATAATGAAGAGTTCACACAGTTTCATAGCAATCAGGAAAGGTGCATTTTGTTTTCTCTCAGTTTCACATTTTTCCAATCTTCAGTTCAATTTGCCACATCTCCACATCAGTTCGTTATTTTTTTAAAAAAAAGGATCCTCACAAAAATTAATAAGCATTTTGGTGCACATTTCTCGCAACAGACATATGCTTCTATACAATTTCCCCTAATATACTGCATTTTTGTAAGTTACTTTCACTAATATATGCATTTTTTATTCAGACTCTCTCCTAATAACTGCACTTTTCTACACCTTTTTGTTGGAGAACTGTATGACAAAATTCAGAGATCAGCAAGGCTGCATTCACATGGCAGGGTTTTTTTCCTGCTTCCCTGACATTTCTCTAACTTAATTTCCACATTATATTTGAGCTTACACTCAAATACCTCCAGAAATCTAGCAAAATATAGTGGAGTTTAGCACTAATTTCCCTCTGTATTAGTAAAGGTGAAGGGACCCCTGACCATTGGGTCCAGTCGTGGCCGACTCTGGGGTTGCGGCGTTCATCTCGCTTTATTGGCCGAGGGAGCCGGCGTACAGCTTCCAGGTCATGTGGCCAGCATGACTAAGCCACTTCTGGCAAACCAGAGCAGTGCACGGAAACGCCATTTACCTTCCCGCCGGAGCGGTACCTATTTATCTACTTGCACTTTGATGTGCTTTTGAACTGCTAGGTTGGCAGGAGCAGGGACCAAGCAACGGGAGCTCACCCCGTCGCGGGGATTCGAACCGCCAACCTTCTGATCGGCAAGCCCTAGGCTCTGTGGTTTAGACCACAGCGCCACCCGCATCCCTCCCTCTGTATTACTCCCCCCCAAAAAAAACTTCTTGCAATGCCATTAACCTAGCAAAGTGACAAAAGTTGTGGTGCTATACCATCATACAGTTCCTTCCTGCCATTTTCATGGGGGAATCACAGGGAAACAGAAACACACATCTGCAGAAGGGGTGGGTGTGGAAGGGGCAGGGAAGCAGCGATATTGTCCAGAGATATGCATTGTTGTGTCACACCATGCCCACTGCTGCGAATGAAATGCAGCGTAGTATGCCAATATATCAGTCAAAAAGCCACAGTTCCTGCTTCTACCTACAAAGAGGGTGGTCTTATCTACTTCGTCTGTCAAATGCTGACTGCACATGCCCAGAACATTTTGAACCTGAGAAGAATGCCTGGGGGGAAACGATGCTTACTCTAAAATAGAGTCAAGCATTATGAGCTGGGCAAACTGTACCTGGTTATTAATTTTATGGCTATTAAAGCTGAGGGAGAAAGCTGCACATTATGCTCCGCTCTGTGATCATTTCCCCTTGCTTTCATGCAAAGCCGCTGCAGCAGGCAGCACTCAAGGATGGCTGGAAGACCAATGGGAGGGAGGGGGTGCTTAACTTTTTTCTTGTCCACCGTTTGTCTTCTCAAAAAATTCTCTCTCACACACAGCTGCTTTGCCATCTGTAGAGAAAAGATGTGAGGCGACTGCCTTCAAAGAAAAGGGGGAAATGGAACAGAAGTGAAAAGAGAGGGAAAGGGGAGGTGGTCTCCTCTTTAGCACTCCTCAATGTCAGGTCACTGCTTCGAAGAAAGGCCTGCAGCTCAGTAGCAGAGCACAAGGAAGGTTCAATCTTCGCATCTCTGTTTGAAACAAAGATCAGCTTGCATGTTTTGGGAAAGGTTTCTGCCTCAGATCCTGGATGTCTAGAGCCAGTCACAGTTGACAACGTTCAGTTAGATAGACAAACTGTGTGATGTGGCAGCTTCCTGGGGCTTTTGAGTACATTACCTAGGTCAGGTGTGGGGAACCTTTGGCTCTTCAGGTGTTGCCGAACCACAGCTCCCACCAGACCCACCAAGCATGGCTAATGACCAGGAATGATGAAAGATGAAGTTCAGCAATATCTGGAGGACCAAAGTTCCATACAGCTGGCCCAGGTCATGAAGAGAGAGGTGTCAGATATTTTCAGGCACTCATTACCCAAGCATATGAAAGCATATGATTACAAAACATATGGAAGAACCGTCTAGAACACACACTCCCTAGATTTCAATGTGTGATCAGTGACAGTCCAAAGGGGGCCTGCACACACGCACATATACAAGGCACCTTCCTGAGCGATGATAACTCTGAACAACCAGAGTTCCCATTCCTGTGTAGGGAGCCTCCTTCAGAATGTCACTGGAGCGCCGGTGGCGGGGTGTATTCCAGAAAGTCTCTTCACATATTTGGTACCTGCAGGTACTCACAGGTACCAAATGCCTGAACAGTGCTAAAACCTTCCCCAGCCCCAGCAGCTGTCAAAACATCATCCACAGGTGTAGAAATGAGGCCAGACAGAAAACTCCCCCACAACACATCCAAAATAGGATTGCATCACTATATAGACAAGTGTTTATTTTAAAATATATTTTTAAATAACATAAAGGTTACTGTAGCGTTGCTCTAGGTCCTTGTGGTATATGTTTGCATCTATGAGAGTAAAGCCCTGCTCACAAACTATTCATATACTATATAGGGATCATGTCTTCTTCCTCAAAGGGTCGTGGGTGGCGCTGCGGTCTAAACCACTGAACCTAGGGCTTGCCTATCAGAAGGTCGCAGTTTGAATCCCCATGATGGGGTGAGCTTCCGTTGCTCAGTCCCTGCTCCTGCCAACCTAGCAGTTCGAAAGCACATCAAAGTGCAAGTAGATAATAAATAGGTACCGCTCCAGTGGGAAGGTAAACGGCTTTTCCGTGCACTGCTCTGGTTTGCCAGAAGTGGCTTAGTCATGCTGGCCACATGACCCGGAAGCTGTACGCCGGCTCCCTCGGCCAATAAAGCGAGATGAGCACCGCAACCCCAGAGTCGGTCATGACTGGACCTAACGGCCAGAGGTACCTTTACCTTTACCTTTACCTTACCTTCTTCCTCAAACAACCATGCATTGTCTATGGTTCTCTGAAATGAAAGGCCAACTGTCCATTGTTTGCAGTTGTCTGAAGTGAAAGGCCAACATGTGAGTTCTAGTACCAGTAGACAGAGCAGGTTGGGGTGGTATTTCTCACCTGGCTTCCTAATGGGGAGGTGTCATGGAGGTTGGTGATCACAGTGCAGTAGCGTAGCGTGGGGGGTGCAGGGGGGGCCGGCCGCACCGGGCGCAACATCTGGGGTTAGGGCAAATCCATGGGTTAGGGGGCGCAAATCCACGGGTTAGGGGGCGCAAATTACTTGCCTTGCCCCGGGTGCTGACAACCCACGCTACGCCACTGTCACAGTGGCAGCAGACTGGCTCCAGGCCAACATTGTGCAGGTGTGCCCATTGCTTCTCCCCCTACTTGGAAGCCAGGTAAGCAACGCCACCCGCCTCCGCCGGCTGCTACTGGTGCACTCCTATGCGCTTTATGATTGGGATGCCTAAACATAACCCCTACTTCAGACAACTGTAAACAATGGACAGTGGCAGGACTAAATGTGCAGCTTGCGTGACAAGCTACATCAGCTGAAACTTCCTCAAATACAAAACTTTTAAAAGTGCAAGATCCCTGGACTCTTTTGAATCTGGCCACCCTAAATGGAGCTGGGATTAAAAAGTACTTTAGCTGTCAGGGTCAAATCAACTAGACCGTCCTGTTCATAGCCTATCCCTAAATAAGCATAACAAGAGCATAACTTTTCTGCCAAGAAGCCATTCTCCTTCTGTAACTATTACTTGTGGCATGAGTTTTCCTTAGTGTGTGTGTTTGTGTGTGCATGCACAATTCTCAGTCAACAGTGTTTTCACCAGTTCTTTAGGTTTTCCTAGTACATGTATTCACACAGACAACCACACCTTGACTACCAACTCACTAGTGTTTTGTGCCATCTTGTGGGGGAATCCTAAATGTGCAGGGCAGAAAGACAATCTCTGAAATGAGTTCATACCTTCTCTCTTGGTATAAAAAATGGATCAAACAAAAGCTCTAGAAGCTTAAAATGGATGTTTGAACAAATATCTAAATGTCAGAATAGAAAAAAATGAACCATAGATGGTTCAAACATTTATTATGATGGGCCAGAGGAAAGCCTGTAAAATTGTTAGACGTCTGATCATCTCCTGCATATTATTGCTCCCGTTCTCTGTAAAATCATTTGTTGTCAGATAATAATAATGATGATAATAATAAATTATTTCTACCCTGCCCATCTGGCTGGGTTTCCCCAGTGACTCTGGGAGGCCTCCAACAAAAGATTAAAAATGCATTAAAACATCAGTCATTAAAAACTTCCCTAAACAAGGTTGTATGCCCCCTAAACTAAACTATGGAGCTAAACTATGGAATCTGTTCCCGCAAGATATAGTGAGGGTCACTAATTAGGATGGCTTAAAAGGGGATTAGACAAATTGACAGAGGGTAAGGCTATCTGTGGTTACTGGCCACAGTGCCTATATTCTATCTCCACTGTCAGAAGCACTATGCTCCTGGATACCAGCTCATATTCTGCCTGCTGGGCTCCCATGGGGATGGGAATCTGGTTGGCCACTGTGAGAACAGAATGCTGGACTAGATGGGCCTTTGGCCTGTTACAGCATGGCTCATCTTCTGCTCTTATATGGGCTTTCTAGGTGACAGGCTGCAAGAGCAGGCAGGAGTGCATTAATGAGCACCTGGCTGAATCTGGGGAATTTGCCATCTTAATTTGCACAGTGCTTCCAGCATAGTGTCACTCCAGCACATTGTAGGGAATTAACATGGCAGATGTACGGAGATGCTCACTGAAGTATGTGGTGGGGGAGAGGGATTTAAAAGGGTGGACGGGCAGGGTTTATAGGCCTTGCCTGTTGGGTCCCTGGCAGCTCCCTGAGAATACCACAGGGTGGTTCCGGCTGCATAAAAGCAGCCTTTTCCCTGCAGAGAATGTTTCTAAAAGTTTTTTTTTCTCCCCCAGCAGAAAGAGGAAGAGAAGGCAAACATCCATTATGACATGCAAATTTTTGCGCTGACGAAACGATGCATATTTTAAATGGAAATCTTTGAACTTCTACCGTGTCCGCACAAAAACAAACAGCTTTTCAATGGTTGAGGGGAGGGAGGGAGGAAGATAATTTTCATGAGAATTTAAACCATTTAAATGGGGATGAATATGGATGAGGACATTTGAACAGATTCCACATTGTATGTCTGCTTCACATCTGCCAAGCAATGGCTAATCCCACTGATTAGGAAGTGTAATGACAAAACGTTTGTACCTGACATATCCCACCCCCGCTCCTTGGCAGCTCTTCAGTATCAAAGGCCTTGTGTGATGACACCATATGTCACTGCCTGATCAGGATCCTAAGAAAGCAGAACTCCCTAGGAGGTATCCTTTATTGAAGCTTCTGGGAAAAACAATTGACTTGGCATCATCCGGCAGCACAGGAGGATGACAAAAGCTTGTGTGGCAAAAGGCAAGGGAAGAATTAATATTTGGGAGAAGGCATCCCTTCGGAAGCACCCTGCAACATTGCATAGAGATGTGACGTCTTGTGTTTTTGGTCACCACTCTTTACCTTTTGTCTCTGTATCCATACGAAATTGATGAAGTGACTCTTAGGGTGGATCTACACATAGGGAGGGGAAACTGCTATAAATAACTCCGAAATTAGATCATTTTAACAACAACAAAACTTTATGGAAAAACACGTATAAAAATTTCCTGCTCAAACCAGATTTCCTGGGCTATCTTCAAGAACTTTGTGATATAATGCATATTTTGTAGTCAAGGCTTTGAGAGTGAACCCTGAGGAAAAATTCATACCTGCTGCCTTGTGGGACATCTTCAGGAGAAGAAAAGTCTGAGTAAACCCTACACAAATCAGGACAGTCAGATGGCATCTTGTATGCTTTCTTCTGGCAACTCCTGCAGCCCAGCCTGTGCCAAATGTATTGCTCTGCTTCCCTGAGGCTGAGAGGGCAGCCTGGGCAGCCCAGGACCTCCATAAACACTGCCCAGGCTTGCACCCTGGAGATGTCACTTTGGTGTTGCTACCACAGAAAAAATAACACAGGAGGTAGCAGTTATGAGTTACTGGTCTCTGCAGCCACAGCAGGCGCTGTGATTCTCCAGCAGTTTGACTTCACCCCAGGAAATGCACTCCATTGTCTCTCAAGACAGATGGGTACCAACGATCCGAACACGTGGTATGCCATGCTGCAGAAGGTTTGGGTGTGGTGGAGGGGATGTGGATGGAGCATGGGCTATTGGGGGGGCTCCAGCACCAGTGGGACACTTTACGTTGAATAATATTGTCAGAGCTACCCTAGGTCCCAGCTCACAAAGGACCAACGCTGCTTCGCTGTTAAGTATAAAAGTCTTTATTGAAGTTCAGTTTCACTTCCAGAGCCGCAGCGCGCAGCCCCACGTCTAAAGTGTCAGACCACTGATGCTCCGTCTGAGTCTCCTCCCCCTTGACACCAATTTAAGATTCTAGCCTTGCTCCACCTTCTCCGCTGCTCCTTCCTCCTCTGGGTCCGCCTGCCCGCCGGGGTTCCGCCCTTTCTAGCCTCTTCTCCCGCTGATTCCCCTGAGCCTTCTCCCTCCCTCCGGCGGGCTTTAGGAGCTGGTTCCCCATCCGGGTCTCCTGCTGTTCCGCGCGCCTGCACATTTGAACTTGGCGCGCGCGCCCAGCCAGCAGCTTTCCTCCTGACCGTTCCACTGCTGCTGTCACTGCTTCCCCCATCGGGGGGGCTAGCTGCAACTGACCTCCCCTCCGTTGGAGGCGTGGTCAGCCCTGACTCCCTCTCTGGAGGAGACAATGCCCCTGACACATGTGACTCCTCCCCCCCCCACTACGCTCTGGTGGGGAAACTGGTCCCGATCCTCCACTGCTGCTTTGGGGTTCCCCTCTGGCTCCTTGTTTCTGGTGCGTCCCCCCTGGGACCCCCCTTGCCCTGACCATCGGCACCCCCTTCTGGGAATCTTCTGATTCGCTGGAGAAGCTCATGGAATCTCTCGGGCCACTGTCATACTCCCCTACGCTGCCCTCGGATTCTTCCCCTTCGCTCTCCCAATCCTCTCTCCCCAGTGCTCCTGCTCCTGATTCCCTGACAAATATAAATAATAAAATAAAGTGGAGATTCTTAGAATTCTGTCAAACTGAACAGTGGAGACACATAGCTATTCTGCTGTGCCTCTCCCAAGACCATTTTTCCAAGCCTCTGATTTTTTGCTTTCCGTCTGCAAATACTATTCACCAAGGAAAGCCTTATTAGAGGGAAGATAACTGTGAGAGAGACAGGGGCATCTATAGGCAGACAGATGGGGCAGAATTTGCATGAAGGAGTTTAGATTCAAACTATTTCAAACTATCTTTTATTCTATTCAGATATTTTGCTCTCCCAAGAAGGCTCTTTCCTTTACTCAAAGAGCATCACTTGTGTTCAATTGCACCCACTATAGCTCTACCCTTAAACACCATTATCATCATTTTGCATCCCATTTCCCCAAGTCAGAAATGAAAAGGTGCTGATTTCCTCCAAGTGTAATTTCAGTCCCATTTTCACTCACTGGGTAAACTAGGAATATCTCTTCGATACTCCTCTGTTCCAAACTAACTTTGATGAGCCACAGAAATAAAATTGACTCACTACAAAGAAAGATCCTTCTTTTCACTCCAATTGCTTATGACTGCTTTCTCCAAAGTAGTTAGAATTGGCAGTCCACTTTGTGGTAGCATGCTTTCATGGGGATAACGACAGTGGTTTCAGATTATGGTTTAATTATAGTCGTGGGGAATGAGGTTCCTAGCATTATAATCAATCATAAAACTGCATGGGGAAATGGCAATTTTCTTTTTTTAATCTAAGAAATGTATATAAGCCATGGAACAGTTGCAGTGGACGTACAAGGTTGGTCAGTTGTTAACTCTAACTTTGTGAGCATTTAAGCCATCTTTAGAAATGATTCCCCTGTATTCAGGGAACGCTCTACTCCAAGACCTCAGTCCATTTGGTGACCATCAGAAGGGGAAGCCACAATCATGCAGAACTCCCAATTGGTGTGGAAGAACTGCACACTGATATACACCCAGGGATCCCCTTCCCATGTTGGCAGAAGGGGTACGGTTCCAGAGATCAGTGCTAGGATTGGTAATAGTTAGGAAAGTTGAACGAATAAATTTTTGCAATTAGAGCCAAAACAAACTTCCCCCAATTTTCTTCTTTGACAGGTTTTTTTCTGGGCGAGCCTCACATACTCAGATGTCCTCCAGATCCTTTTGACACCCTATACTGTACTCATCATTAGAGAACTATGACTACATTTAGGACCCTACACAGAGGACTAAATCAAATCCTGATGGGTACGTGGAACAGTGAGGTTTAGAGATAGTACGGCCACTGAATACCAGCTGCTGGAGAAAGGGGAGAACAACCATGGAAGAGGGCTGTTGCTTTTATGACTACTTGTGGACCTCCTAGAAATATCTTGGCTGGCAACTGTGAGAAACAAGATGCTGAAAAAGGTAGGCTTTTGGTCTAATCCAAAAGAGTTCTTCATATGTTCTTAGTCACCAATGTAGAACCAATAGGCTTTAAACCAGTTAGTCATAAGGGGTGCTTAACCTTTTCCAGCCTCGGGGCTGCATCCCTTAGTTTATGGGAAACCATCTGAGAGCCACATGCCAGGCTGAGGTTCTCCACCTGCATCTTAGAGAATTCTGCAAGTCGCATTTTGTAAATGGGCTATTGATAACTGTAATTCCAGAGTGTGTTTATAGGACGCGTATTGTTTACTGTTTGGTAGATGTTAGGTTTCCTGCAATAAATTGCCACATGAAGAAGGTAGATCAATGTTAAATTAAATCAGCCCACTTCCTAATGACTGTTTGCTTTCCTTATCACTAAAACCCAATAACATAGTTTAACTCAGCCAACATGGCTGTTACTGCTGGAAGTGTGTTTTTTTAAAAAAAACAACCAAAGAAATATGGGAACACAGGGATTAAGGTCACATTAGAAACACCAGATATTAAATATTTAGGAAAGGGGAGGGGAGAGAAAGTACATGACTTTGCATATATCATTGCAGAAACTAAATGCTGAATATTTCTAGTCTGCTGGGCCATAGCAATAAAGACTTCATTTCTTTATATTACGTAATACACTTCTTGTCAAGATTCTGCCCTGCCCAGTCCTAAACCCAGGGGTCTCTTCAGTGGAGGAGCATGGGGAGCACATATCCACCCTTCTAGTCACCCTGACAAGCCAATGGGTCCAGATAACCCTGCATCAGATCTGGAAATTTCATCAGCTGCTGCCAAGTTTCCTGGCTGGCTCTCAGACCCAGCCACCCTCATCTCCCCTTGGAACACAGGGGCAGAGAAAATGGGGAACTAAACAGGACCTTCAGAGCCATTGCTGAAATGCCTGGCTAGCTACAGGTGAGACTACTTAGGAGGAGAAGGTGTGGCCCAGCCTCAGGGAAAGTCTCAAAGGCCAGAAATTTGCCTGTGCTTGTACCACACTGGTTCTCTGTTGTGTACTGTTAACTGCCCAAGAGATCAGGTAAGCTAAGCATCACTCATTCATTCAGAAATCAGGGGGAAAAGGTTTATGGCTCCCAAAGGACCTTCTTTTCAACACCCTCAACTCAGCCCATTTACCTTCAAATTAATTTATTTTCCAATAACCCAAGTCATTTGTAAAGCACAAGACTTTTCCTACCTCTTAATTTCTGCCTAGGAGCCTGTAAAAAGCCAGTATCGGTATCTGCATTTGTCTCAGCAGTCCCTTTGTCATTTTTATAGATCCTCTCCCCTACCCCTCTCTTTTTATATAATGAATGCCAAAATAAATTGAGAGTGTCTGTGATGCATGCAGTAACAAATACAATAGAAGAGGCTCGGGCAGTTTCCATTTCACATCGCTGTACATTCAGTCTTGCATATTATGCACATTAGAAATGCTCCAAACAAGGAAGACGAATGAACACATGATAAACTCCAGGCCATATTGGAGTCTGACTAAGGACGCATTTGTGCATGTGTAACATTAAGCATATTGGTTATTAATTCAGTCTGCCACTCGTTTTAATTTGGGTTCATATGTAAAAGACATCACACAGTTGCTTGATAGTTTAATGTCCGGACTTGGGGAAGCATTCAGGCTGTGGCAATCACACTGGAGAATGGTAAGATACTCAAGGAACCATTTTATCTTGGCTAAATATATCAGTCTAAAATGACACACAACTTATTTATACAGTATTGTTTTTATGTTTATCTTGTACTGATTTTATGCTAGTTGTTTTGCTTTTGTGCTTTTTTTTAAAAAAACAATGTTTTGATGGTATTTTACATTCTGCTGATTTATACATTTTGTAAAAACTGGTCAGAGGACCCCTTTGATGGGTGGTGTAAAAACATTACAAACAAATAGATAAATGTGGTGATACCATGTGTGGCAGCAACACTGTATTTATGACATTCCACTAAATTGTAACAACCACCCACTCACTCCACTCACACCTCAGAGGTATGAATAATAAATTAAATTAAGTATCTATATACTAGCACTGAAACGTGTGACAATTTGTATTTTTAATGATCTACTGAATTAGTCAGATCCAGTTTATACCAGAAGCAATGCATGATATCAGGGGACCATCGTACACTGATTTATTTTATTTTATTTGGCTTGATACACTTTTGGACATCTAGTAGATATTGGCTTGCTAATCTTGGGTGGTTGTTCTTCAGACCAATAGTGACTCTGACCCTCTCTAGGAGGGTCGATTGCCTTGAATGAGAGCCAGTCTTCCCTAGAATTCTGCTAAGCACTGAGACTTGAAAACCAGAATCTGGCAAGTGGTACACAAATAAGGAAGCCATGAGGAAAATGCAAGTCCACCTTAGAAGTTATATCTTCTAGACAGCAGGATCCAAGGATCACCCAACCAAGACTGTCGCAGTGTGAGGCAAGATGGTGCCCCTTCATTCCTCCTCTAGAAGACAACTGGACTATCTTACTTCAGCATAGTTATGGCACCACACTTGAGATAGCATGCTATTTTCAGAGAGATCAAACAGGCCATGTGACACACACATCTCTCTCCTCCAACAGAGGGGAATGAATGGGGGCGGTCCTCAGGAGAAAGGAGTGGGGGCCTCCACCATTGTCCCCTATCACCTTCTGCCTGAGGCAGTTGCCTCACTCTGAAGCAAGCTGGAGCAAGATGGTTCTGCCAGGAACATGAACCATGAAATTATGGTCATGGAGAAAATATCAGAAAATTGTAAAGTACCTATGGTTTACCCAGAAAATCTGAAATGAATTCAGGAAGCATGCACATAGAAAACATGTGAGACTCTGAACGTGACTTTAGCCATTTTGTCTATGTTTCAGTTTAGGATTCTTCTTGCAGGCAGACTCAATTAAAAAATACCCAGTGTGGTCCACTTTGAAGCATTAGTTGACGCCTCAACTTCACGTTCCCTCAGCCTAGTTATGAAGAAGCAGGAAACTTGCTCAATCAGCTCACAAGGCAGACTTCATTCAAGCTTCAAACCCTTTACTCCCAATTAGTTCTAGTCTCACTCCACTTGAGGCAAGTAGAATCAGCAGGACTCCTTTGCAACGTTCATTAAATTGCCCGCCTGGTTTTGTGAAGTTCAGGTTCCCCATTAAATATCTACCTGTTACCTGCCTCTTTTTATTTCTCAAATAATCATTGGCACTAATAGCGGGCAGGAGATGTATTTTGAAGCTGGTAAAGGAAAATATGAACACAAGATACAAAATATGTTTCCCATTACAGCAAGGTAATATAAAATATATAGGGCACAAGGTCTTACAAGTCCTAGAACAGGACCACAGTATTGTTGCACCCCAACCCAATCACCGAGTGGTGCAAGATTCCAGGGGTTCCAGGCACTTACCCAGGGTCCTTTGGGGAAGGAGGCACAATGGAGGCTGTGGTGTCTTCGTGATACACCATTTATTTACACATTTCATATATACAACCAAAAGGGTCTTGTTTCTCCCATAGCCATAGCCTTGGATTCAAACAGACATCAAACATTGCTCTCTGACCCTCTCTCCAGTTTGCTGCTTTTTCCTTCTATGTCACATCACTGCTCTAAAACTATCTACTCTAAACTGTGAGAAGTGAGGTTACAAGGCCTTCTCGGTAGTGGCACCCGCCCTGTGGAACACCCTCCCATCAGATGTCAAGGAAATAAACAACTATCTGACTTTTAGAAGACATCTGAAGGCAGCCCTGTTTAGTATTATGTATGAAGGGATGCATTAAACAGTCTCTCCAGCATTGTAGATTTTTGAGGGAATATTTCCTGAGAACTTCCACGGATGCCATAGTGGGCCCACTGGAGCCTGCAGGCACCACACTAATATCCTCTGTGATGCAATATCTATGCACAAAAACCTTGGCCTGTGCTCAATCTGTATAGATGTCTAAACTAGCCATAGATCACAAGACTCCAGCCATCTCATCCCAACCCAAAGAAAACCAATCCTCTAAGAAATGCTGCAGCCCTGGTGTTCTCATAGCTCGGAGAACTGGGGTGCAGTCATATACTGTAACAGTATTTTAAATGTTGGGAAGTGGGGAGAGGATTCCGGCCCTCTTGGCAATTTTATCAATATACGTATGACTGCTAGCACCTCATTTTTTACCTGACTGAGATTGAAGAGGACAAAGCTTACAGCCAGGGACTGGACTTAAGTTGATGGGGCAGTGCCCATCAGTGATTGGGGCAGTGCCCATCCATCAGCTTCCAATGATTAAATCCATCAGAGCTTTGTGCAGGGCTGCACAGACTACTCCAAGCTAATGCCTCCACCAGCCGCAGCCACTGTGAAAAAGGCCTACATGCCTGTGTTTACATAGAGCTCCTCCACATGGCAGAAGATCCTACTGGCTCACGATTTCTATCCATACACACAACATGCATGAAGGGGCTCTATGCATGTACAGTGGTACCTCGGGTTACATACGCTTCAGGTTACATACACTTCAGGTTACAGACTCCGCTAACCCAGAAATAGTGCTTCAGGTTAAGAACTTTGCTTCAGGATGAGAACAGAAATTGTGCTCCAGCGGCACGGCGGCAGTGGGAGGCCCCATTAGCTAAAGTGGTGCTTCAGGTTAAGAACAGTTTCAGGTTAAGAACAAACCTGCAGAACGAATTAAGGACGTAACCAGAGGTACCACTGTATATCATGATGTGCCTCAGGCCATTTCCTGGCCATTGGACATGCAGGTGGCAGAAGGCATGGCCAACGGTCCATCAGGCAAGGCTGTATTCTCATTGCATCTTCATTTATGTGAAAGAGCATTCGTCTGGACCCCTCTCTGTGTTGGGCTGTGGTCCCTGGTCACCTGTCTCTGTGTTTCCCTCTCAATCCTCTTTACGCATACTGTTTACTGTAGCCTTGCATGGAAGGCAGCTCATATGTGCTGGAGAGCTGGGGAGGGGAGATCCTTTTCTGCCTCATGTTCCAAGGAATAATGTTGTCAAAGGCAGAATATCATTTCAGCTGCAGGCTGGAGGGATGTGAAGCAGCACAAAGGACACTTATCAAATCTCCCGGGGTTCGTTCAACATGTCAGCACAAATGCTCTTGTCAGTCCTCTGGCTTGTGATGCAGATAACCAGAACTGGCAGCCATCAGTGCAAACTGCTCACTTAAAGGGAAAGGAAGAGCTGTCACTGCTCATTTATTTATCCAGTGGCGTAGCGTGGGTTGTCAGCACCCGGGGCAAGGCAAGTAATTTGCGCCCCCTAACCCGTGGATTTGCGCCCCCTAACCTGTGGATTTGCGCCCCCTAACCCGTGGATTTGCCCTAACCCCAGATGTTGCGCCCGGTGCGGCCGGCCCCCCCTGCACCCCCCACGCTACGCCACTGTATTTATCTGCTGTGCTTTGGAGCCATAATACCATAGGATTATTATTAAATCATCGGAGGCAGCCTTAGGACGGAACGAGAGGTGCATGACCTAAACAGTCAGGGAACCCTCTCACCTCCAGCCACTTATGGCAAGAGAGTATCATGGGGGTTGTGCGATCAGAGGCCTTGTGGGAAGGTGGGTGACATAAATGCCATTCACTTTCTAGTATAATCAGTGTGAATGCTGGGTAGAGCAAAGGCACTTCCAAACTGCTGCTATTTTGGGGTGGGCAGTGGTGCAAAGTAAGTGGACTAGAGGGACTAGGCTAGTCTGTGCACAACCCAAAGAGTTGGCGCTGACCTTTAAAGCCTTAAACGGCCTCAGCCCAGTGTACCTGAAGCAGCGTCTCCACCCCCATCATTCTACCCTGACACTGAGGTCCAGCTCCGAGGGCCTTCTGGCAGTTCCCTCACTGCGAGAAGCAAAGTTACCAGGCAGAGGGCCTTCTCGGTAGTGGCACCTGCCTTGTGGAACGCCCTCCTATCAGATGTCAAGAAAATAAACAACTATCTGACTTTTAGAAGGCATTTGAAGGCAGCCCTGTTTAGGGAAGTTTTTAATGTTTGATGGTTTCTTGTGTTTTTAATATCCTGTTGGAAGCTGCCCGGAGTGGCTGGGAGGCCCAGGTGGGCGGGGGATAAGTAATAAATTATTATTATTACTGTTGTTGTTGTTGGCTCCTAAATGTTCCCCCGGCACCTACTTCCCAAAGCCTGAGAAGCTTCTGCCCAGCTTAGGGAGGCATGAGGCTCTGATTGGTCCAAGATCCGTTCTGCTATCCGGCTTTTGGAAGGAGGCAGAAGGGCTCCAGCATCCTGTCAGAGCCTTGGTGTCTCCTTCACAAAGCCCAGGACATGTCTGTCTGGCTTAGGGATGTATGATGCTCACACGTGCAATGTCAGGGTATGAGGACAGCGTGCACACAATGTCCCGTCCTGCCCCCCAGTTGCTTTCTGGCCCTAACTGTTCCCTACAACAACAACAACAACAACAACAACAACAACAACAACAACAACAACAACAAAAGTCCTGCACACCATTGGGAGTGGGGTTCAGTTACATACTGGCAAATTCAAGCTTCACAATTAAAGTCAATTTGGGGCTCCTGTTCAACAAACTAAAATCCACCATCACCACCTCCCGCCCAAAATTGCACTTTCTGCAATAAGAAAAGTGATGGGGGAAATGTGCTGGAAAAGGTGGGATAGTATAAGCTCCCCCCACAAACACATTTGTATTTGCTTTTATTTGCTTTTGTTTTATTATGTGTTTTGTATTCTCATTTTGTATTTTTATGTTATGAATTGCCCTGTGATCAGCGGATCAAGGGCAGTATGAAAATGTAATAAATAAATGAAGAGAATAATAATAATATGGATGCTCAATAAATAAATCCTCAATAAATAGGTCATCTGGAAGCACTTGTTCTTTCATAGTTTTCTTTCCTGGTAAAGGTATACAAAATGACAGAACTGGGACAAGGTAGTTATGTACATATTCTGATGGTTTCACACATATTTAAGTAAACAATTTGATTATGAAATGGAAACTTTGCCCTTCTCTTAAATGTATGCTGAGTATCTTATAAAATAAAACAAATATTGTATCTAAATTGAGAATTAAAAAGGATATAAACAAGGTGCATTTGATGGGCTGATACTCTTCTTCAAATGCAGAAGCATCATGTTTTAAGCGGAAACAAACTGTTTCTGAGCACATTGTGTTTTTAATGTTTAAATAATAATAATTAGCCATTACAGTTCACTGTTAAAGAAAGGGCACATTCACACAGTGAAGAAGAAGGGCAGACTAACTTTCGCTAGATGACTCTTACATAATTTTATTTCACAAAATTTATACACCAGTTGATTACAAAAAACCCAAAAACAAAACCTTAAAGCGGTTTACAAAAAGATAAAACAATAACATTTTGAAGAATTCACAACCCTACTTTAAAACATACAAAGGTTAAAATACTAAAACGGATTAAAATTACCCAAAATAACTTCTGGGTAAAAGGTAAAGGTAAAGGGACCCCTGACCATTAGGTCCAGTTGTGACCGACTCTGGGGTTGCGGAGCTCATCTCGCTTTTTTGGCTGAGGGAGCCGGTGTACAGCTTCCGGGTCATGTGGCCAGCATGACTAAGCCACTTCTGGTGAACCAGAGCAGCACACAGAAACGCCGTTTACCTTCCCGCTGGAGCAGTACCTATTTATCTACTTGCACTTTGACATGCTTTTGAACTGCTAGGTTGGCAGGAGCAGGCACTGAGCAACAGGAGCTCACCCCGTCGCGGGGATTCAAACCTCTGACCTTCTGATCTGCAAGTCCTAGGCTCTGTGGTTTAACCCACAGTGCCACCCACATCCCAACAACTTCTGGGTAAGTTTGTCTAAACAAGAATGTTTTTAGCAGGTGCTGAAAAGAGTGAAGTGAAGGCATCTGATTGATCTCAGTAGGCAGGGAGTTCCAAAGTGATCTTATCAGTTTGGAATGGGTATTATATGGCACCTGTAGTAGCACCAGTTCTGCCGATTGAAGCAGTCAAGTGTGCATATATGGGTTGAGGCGATCTCTCAGGCAAGCTGGTCCCAAGTTGTTAAGGCCTTTATATGCTAATAGTAACACCTTGAACTTGTCACGGTAGCAAATCAGCAACCAGTGCAGATCTCTGACCGCAGGTGTTATATTCTCACAAAGCTGTCAGAATCAGTCCGTGCAGTGATTTGCAGATGCTGATGAATGAGATGACGCCTTTGCTTCTGTTTCAAACCACAGGCTGCTATGGAAGTCTTTCCCAATCGTTGGCATGTAATTCCTAAGATCTTCCACTTGGTGTCCTCATTTACTCTCTTTAGAAATGGGGGAATGGGGAATTCTTTTTTTATATCAATTTAGTTTAAGGAAAGCTGCGTTCGAGCAGCTGGATGCCACAAGTTTGCTTAGGGTGGCCAGACGCAACAGTGTTTTCTGCCCAGTTTGTGAATCTAGAACACGATCCAAGAAAGTTAAGCACTTCCAGGTCTGATTGATTTCAATGGGAAAGCTTAAAATATGCTTGCAGCTCCCTTGCTGAAATCACTGGGACTTCAAAGCTAGAATCCTATACACACTTGCCTGGGGGTAGGGATGGGTGGATTTTGGTTTCACTCAGTTTCTGATTTTTCCAGCATTCATTTCTTCACAGTTCCACATCATTTTGCAATTACTTTAAAAAATATCCTCGTAAAAATTTAAAAGCAAATAAACAAACCAGTTTTAACAAGGAGGAATAACAGAGTACAACACAGAAGCTAACACCAAAAATCTAACACAGCACAGCCTTTCCAAACTCCCCTCCCCTTGTTTTAAAATGCCACTTCCCTCCTTCAGAATCACCCCCTCCTCGTTCTACTCCAACCTGTTTAAAACAGCCAAGTTTCCCCCTCTTACTGTTTCCCCATCCCTCCTTTACTTTGCCCTTGTTTAAAGCCACACATTTCCTCTGTTAGGATATGGTTCTGTTTCCACCTTAAAAGGGTACAGGCATGACTGTTGTGTGTCACATGCCTGTTACTTCCAGCACAGGCTTGCTGGGAACTTCCGTTTGTATATAGCTTTTGTGCTATTGCTTTTTGCTTGGACACGAAGGGAAGCAGACATGTTTTTCCTTTGTTCCTCAACTATGCTGAATAAATGCTGTAAATATGCTTACACGTGACTCTGTCCGCCACTTCTGTTGTGAGAAGATTTATTCACTCTGCTGATAGAGCGTGCTGAGTCTCTAAACGTATCTGAGGCTCGTGTCGCTGTTTGATGCTGTTCCAAGGGAGAACGGTGATCGCCCGACTGCCGGCCGGTGGCTGGAGCCAGCTGGTGGCCTGCCTGATGCCCCCCGTCTCCCCAGCAGTATCCCAACATCCTCAATGTACCTCCACTCAGCTTTACTTAAACTTCTGCTGTTGTTTGAAACAGCCACTTTTTTCCTTTCAGTGTCTCTAGCTTCTTGCCGTGCTCAAACATCTCACGCTTCCATTCTTCATGGGAAAACCTCAAATTTTCCATAGTACCTTCGCACAATGGATTTCACTCTTGGTACCACGTGTTGTCCTCAACATAAAACTTCAAATTCAATGTAGTTATTTAGAACTGATACCTTATTAACAAGCTAACACCCAAGCGTGCACAACAGCCAGCAACTGGACTTAACCTTCTCTGACGGAACAAGCTAACAAGCTTACGAGCCTATCCATCTTAAAAAAATACAGTGACATGGAATTAGGGACAGCATGAAAATCAGGGTAGTCTATGGGTAAGGGGGCACTGAGAAAAGTAAAGAGGAGGGAAATTGGGGGAGAAAATGAAGGTGAACACAGGAGTCAAAGGATGGTTGCACAAAAGGAGGGAGTACAGTGCTACCTCTGGTTGTGAACGGGATCCATTCCGGAGGCCCGTTGACAACATGAAAAGAGCGCAACCCGCAGCGGTGTGTCTGCGCATGCGCAGGTTGCAATTTGCCGCTTCTGCACATGCGTGAGCGGCGAAACCCGGAAGTAACCCTTTTCGGTACTTCCGGGTCACCGCTGGACATAACCTGAAAGAACGTAACATGAAGCGGACGTAATATGAGGTATGACTGTAGTAAGTAAAGGTAAAGGTACCCCTGCCCGTACGGGCCAGTCTTGCCAGACTCTGGGGTTGTGCGCTCATCTCACTCTATAGGACGGGAGCCAGCGTTGTCCGCAGACACTTCCGGGTCACGTGGCCAGTGTGACAAGCTGCATCTGGCGAGCCAGCGCAGCACACGGAACGCCGTTTACCTTCCCGCTGGTAAGCGGTCCCTATTTATCTACTTGCACCCGGGGGTGCTTTCGAACTGCTAGGTTGGCAGGCACTGGGACCGAACGATGGGAGCTCACCCCGCCGCGGGGATTCGAACCGCCGACCATGCGATCGGCAAGTCCTAGGCGCTGAGGTTTTACCCACAGCGCCACCCACGTCCCAATGACTGTAGTAAGAATGGGCAAAAGGGATGAAGATGAGAGCAGGGGCATGGAAGGGTGACTTCATAGCCGGGCAAAAGGTTATAAGGATACTTGGTAGTTGCAATGTGAAGGAGGAGGAAGATGCAAGAGGTTACCATGGGGTGGTTTGTGTTCTTGAGAGGGGGTCCACAAAATAAGGGGGAAGACATGGTCATCAGGGGGGAGGTGAAAATGGGCGCAAAGTGGGGCTGCAGAACAGATGAGAGGCTTCGGAAATGGAGTTGGGAAGGTGAAAAATGAGGCCAGTAGTTGCATGGGGTTGGAAGGAGATGCTCTAGGGAGTTATTATAGGGGAAATGGCAGCAGAGTTGGCGAAAGGAGTCAGCAGCGGTGCAGCCCCTTGTTGTTGTTTAGTCGTTTAGTTGCGTCCGACTCTTCGTGACCCCACAGACCAGAGCACGCCAGGCACTCCTGTCTTCCACTGCCTCCCGCAGTTTGGTCAAACGCATGCTGGTAGCCCCTAGTCTAATATAAAAACAGAAGAGCTTTCCCTAAAGATCAGCGTTAAAAAAAATTAAGTTTAACCTATGTATTCAGAAGTAGGAGCTTACTCCCTGGAAACGGCGCATAAGATTGCAGTCATGCTGATCCTAATCAAGTGGGGATTGTACAGTATTTTGCTGCTTTTTGGGTTTGGGTATTTTAAGGACTGAAAAGATGCTTGGCTTTTTAAAGACTCGCTAGGCTATGGAGACTGTCATGGCGAGATCCTGAGTTTCATAACTTGCCACTTGATTCCTGTCTTCTTTTTCACAGCCATCCTAACTAGGGAGTATTGCCCTAACTGAACACAGTGGGTCTGAGAAAACAGCCATAGGTTTCTGCCGCATAGCCCTTAGCTTGGACCGGGCTGTTCCTTTGTAGTAGGGCATGCAAGATAAGCACAAAGTTTTTGAAACTATTTTTCAGCGGCTTATAATTCAGCTCATTTACATAAAAGCAGTTTTGTAGCATCAGCTTATTTTTAAAATGTGGTTTACTTTTTATTGAGGAGCTTCTTGCCTCTTTCCGATACATGCTTTCCATAGCTAAAGTTAAGATCCAATTGCCATTTGATTTTCCATGTGCACATTTTTGAAGCATCCAGCCTCAGAATGAAGCATTCATGACAAAATAGGTTGTGTGTCCGTGCTTGTTGCCTTGCCATGTGTTTGCATCAAGACAATATAAGTTCTTCAGCAAGCTCACTGGAGCTAATTGGATTAGAGTTCCGTTACGTTGATCCCATGAAGACATTTGTCCCTGGAGGCCCTTTATGTTAAAAACAAATTATCAGTGGGGCCTTTTTGTAATTAAATTAATGCTTCAACTCACTTCCTCCGTCTTGACACTGAAAGACGGCAGACATGGCTAGATAAACACAGCCGCCTGTCAACACAGCATATACTATTTGCTTTAGGAGCAGAAATCTGGAAGCCGAGGCCTACATAACTCAGTGTCTCTCATTCTTGATTTAGACAAAAGGATGTGCTTGCTGCTTTCTGTTCCTGATCTGTGGGACCAATGCAACAATTAAGAGTTTGCTAATACAGAGGATGCTGTTTACCCATGGTGACGCTTCTGCCATTTCAGAGTGACCGTGGGCCTGTGCAATAGAACCTTTAGTTAGATTGCAGCCAAGTTTCATGAGCTCATGTGTATGACATTACACTATGTTAGCTAGTGTGATTTGTCCAATATATGTAATCCTTCCTTGCCAAAAAGTGGGGAGCATTGTGTGTGTCTGGCGAGCTGGTATGGGGTGCATATTTGCATCGTGCCAGGATCACACACTCCCAAGGCTAGTCCCATTCCCTATTGTGTGGGGGCAGGATCACAAGGGCTGAGGCCCTGCTGAACTTAATTGATACTGTGTGGGATTTCCCCCAATCCCCCACTGTCAGGGACTGGACTGAAGAGGAGGGCTGGGAATTGCCCCCTCCTCTCCCCCTCTGCTTCCTTCAGAGGGGGAGGGGAGGGGAAGACTCCCACCCCCACCCCCCAGTAGCTGCAAGAGGAGGAAGAGACAGGATTGAATTACAACAGGATGCTGAACTGCCAAGTTATGAGGGAGGAGGAGGAGGAGGAGAACTGAGAGCAGACACATCCTTGGAGAGTCTGGGAACTCCCTCTCCACAGACTCACCAGTCACTTTGAATTCAAGAGCAAAGAGCACAACAACATTTGACTCCTGAGATCTCCTGTAGGGACACAGGGTGTTGCTGGGGAATGAAAGGGAGGGGATCAGAGTGAGCAAGGTCACCATGGCGTCCAGAACTAGATTTGTTGCCTTGCTCCACAATTGCTGAATAAAACCATAAATATGAACTTCCTTGTTTCTTCTTTGATCCTGGAGGCTACCGGGGGAGGAGAGAATCCCTCAAGTCAGACACCCACATTCAAACTGCAACACCATTGATTCAACATGTGCATGCTGCAACATGCCTGCAACCTGTATGATTTCTGCACGTGTTTGTCAGGTATTGGGTCTGGCTTTCATGTTCCCTTCCTCTCCCCTTCTAACAAAGCATTATATTACTATAGCAACACTGAGTATATATAGATGTTACAGTCAGTGTTAAGATGGTGTCAATGTGCCACTTCACTTTACTGCTTACTGTGTTGTGTGCACAGACAATCTGTCAGTGCAAAAGCAGTCACATCTTCAAAGCGTAACTTCTTCCAGAAGAATGGGGTTGGAGATATGTAAACGTGGCACAGCGCTGGGCTTTGTATTTAATCTGGAAATCAAGAAAGAGTCATACATCTAAATAATGTATGGCTAATATAATTATTTTGAAAGCTCTGCAAGAGGGGATGTCAGACTCCTGATGGGTTCACATCAGGGTTTCCTTTCATTATTCGGCTCTCGTTCAATATTGCCCCTTCACTATGGATTGCATTGATTTTGTAATCAAGAAAAGTAGTCATGTGGTGATTTTTCTTCCTGGAAAAGAGGGGGAACTAACAAGGGTGCCACTCTAGGAGAAACTGTTTGGAGAAATTATCTGTAATCAGATGCTTGAGGATGGAAATTAACCTTAAGCTAATTTGTTTCCCGCTAGAAGGATCAAAATATTATATTTCCTTCTGCACAATGATCCAAATAGAAACGTTGAGAATTTGGGCACAGTACATAGGAAAAAACCAAGTTTACAGTGGTACCTCAGGTTACATACACTTCAGGTTACAGACTCCGCTAACCCAGAAATAGTGCCTCAGGTTAAGAACTTTGCTTCAGGATGAGAACAAAAATCGTGCTTCAGCGGCACGGCAGCAGCAGGAGGCCCCATTAGCTAAAGTGGTGCTTCAGGTTAAGAACAGTTTCAGGTTAAGAACGGACCTCCAGAACGAATTAAGTACTTAACCCGAGGTACTACTGTATACTGAAATTTCTCAGAAAAAGCAACACAAACCACTACTTATTAGGGGTCGTTCACTCTTCCCCTTGTTCCATGCCTGAAAAGCATGGGTCCAAGCAGTTTGGCCTCTGCCCTGCCATTTCCCCCCTGAAAACATATTTTCCTAAAAACGTTCCATAAAGAAGACCCCACCATTCAATAAGTATCTTGCATAACTCTAGCTTTAAAACCTGCTGGTCTTTATTGTGGGAGTTTATAGAAATAGTGGACATTCGCAGGGAGTCACTGAGGGAGTGGGGGGGGGCACAGTTTTGGAGGAGTAAGGCAAATGCCACTAGAAAAACGACAAGTTAACTTGGCTGCTCTGGGACTGCAATCTTTTTTTGGTCTTCTGATCTGGACATTTACCTGCAAAGTTTGGGAAACTGTAACCTTAGCAGAGTTTGCAAGTTCTTGGTTGCTGGACAATGCACAAACTTCTTCCTGACAGGAAGCATTCCAGACAGGGATGTACCATGGGGCAGCTGCTGCGGCAATGGCCCTGGGTGTTTCTGGGGGGTGCTGAGAGGGTGGTATGAGGAGGATGCAACAGACAGGTGCCCTTCAAATCAGCCTATGAAGACACACACACACACACACACACCCGGTTCCAGATGACTTGTTTATTGAGCATCCATCCCAATTTGTTTGCACAAACTTTGTGGGAAGGTTAGATGATGCCACACCAAGCAATTGTTATGCCATACTTTCCAGAACATTTCCTCATCACTTTCCTTATTGTAAAAAGCGTGATTTTGCCGTTCAAACTGAAACAGGTTTGTTGCATAAGAGCATCATATCACCTTTAACTAAGCATCCTGAATTTGCCTGCATGTTACTGAATATCACCTGAAAATAGCAACAGTTTGGAAGCACTCATAAAGTGGTCAGTCATATGGGAGAGGTGAAGCACTGTGGGGAGCTATCTGCTCTTGCACTAGTCATGGAAATGGTCACATGACATAGCTGTCAACGTTTCCCTTTTTTAAAGGGAAATTCCCTTATTCCGAATAGGATTCCTTGCAAGAAAAGGGAAAAGTTGACAGCCATGTCACATGATCCTTCAGTAATCCAGGCATACCAGTCTCCAATTAAACTTCTAAAACCAACAATTTGAGAATCCTAAAAGCAATTCCCTACTCTCAAACTAATAATTTCAAGGTTGCCAAGCCAGAACGTTCAGCCACTGGATGCCTGGGAAAACAGGAATGTTTTTAATTCTCTCCTGATGTCAATAGGCAGGGAGTTCCATAGTGTAGCTGCTGCTACGCCAAAATATTGATTTATTACATCATTCCAGTTATACAGGGTCACACACATTAGCTGCTGTTGAAAGCAGGGGAACACTGGCTACTTTGCTTTTAGCACCCAGTCCTGTGACTCCTATTTGTAGACTTCATACCTGGTTGTTGCAGCATGCAGAATCTCCTTGCAACAAGTTTCTCCCAGCAACTTCTTCCTCCTACCAGCTTCATTGCCTCTTGATACTGTACTATGCTCCTTCCGTTCCTTCACCTGACTCAGTCAGTGTCTGCATCTTGTGATCAGCCACCTTGGCATCAGCAAAGAAACATTTTCCTTCCATCCATCTAACTAGCTTGTGTAAAGGAGCTGCCTCACCATGCAAAGCAGAACTTGCGAGCCTCCTGTCTTAACTTTGCACTTGATAGTCCACTGCCCCCCCTCCAAAAAAACCCAACACCTGATTTCTGGGCGCTTTCACTCCAGCGGGCAAGCATTCTGCAACAAAAGGCAAACACGATGACAATTTATTTAGCCAACGTGGCTTTTGACTCCCAGCACTCTCCATATTCCAGAGAAGATGAGCCAAGCTAATGTGACAAGGTCAGTGCTTTCACTTGAACTGTGAGGATCAAAACATTAGTCTTTTGGAAAGCTGCAGAAAATGTCAGAAAGGAGAAGAAAATCACTGCACCCTTTTCCTGACATTTCCATGCCAGATACAAACTCCATTTGTTTCTTCTACTTGCTAGTGAATATAATGGCTGGGGACTATAATCATTGGAATGAATTATTATATGCCTATGTTGTGTGTGCATCATCACTATGTATGTTTTGTGGCATGTATTTATTTATTTATTTGTTACATTTAGGGAAGTTTTTAATGTCTGATGCTGTATTGTTTTTAATATTCAGTTGGAAGCCGCCCAGAGTGGCTGGGGAAACCCAGCCAGATGGGCAGGGTATAAATAATTAATTATTATTAATTATTATTATATTATATCTCACCTTTCCTCTAAGGAACTCAAGGGGGTATCCATGGTCCTCCCTCTCCCTATTTTATCCTCACAACAACCCTGTGAGGTAGGATATGCTGAGGAACAGCAACTGACCCAAGGTTACCCAGTGAGCTTCATGGCTGAGTAGAGACTAGAACCCTGGTCTCCTAGGTCTTAATCCAACACTACACTACTGTGTGTGATGGATGGGAGATACTCAGGATGTAGAGAATCCTGGGAGAATTCAGTAGGCTTATGTCTGTCCACCCCATTCAGTCCTCCATCTTGCCTCAAGTTGAAGTAGCTGTTGAAACCATCCAGAATGTGTAGGGCAACCTTCTCAGACCTGATGCATCAACCTCGTGTTTTGGATTTCACCTCCCATTATCCATGGCTATTGGTCATGGTTAGGGTTCCAGCCATTACTGGAAGGCACCAGGCTGGAGAGGATTTGAGCAGAAACTCTACTACATCAAACCAGTTGGGGGATGGGGATAAGTAGTGTCAAGTTATGTCTGCCTTCGCTTTTGACTGAGTTGTAAATTTTGAGCAGGTGTTGCTCATTTTTAACTAAACCAGCTATTCTCACTTGACTGTACCTTTGCATATTGGTATTAGAAAGCTAATTTCGGTCACTGGAGCATAAACTGGGGAGATGGCTTGCCAAGAGTAACCCACAGATGCATCTTGACAGGTCCTTTGCCTGCTGGGGAGGAAATGGACAGGCCTCTCCTCCCTGCACTTGCCTGCACTCAGCCAATGGGCATTTTCAGCCTGTGGATCTTCCAAGTTCTGTCTTGTGTCACAACTTGCCAGAAGCTAGAATGGGGGAGGTCATCTGGTCTGCCTTCTCTCCTGCGATTCTACAACTCACTCAGCCTCATTCAATCTGGCAGAGCTTCATAATGGCCTTGTTCCAGCTACAGAGAAGCTGTCAAGCGGCCTCCCCACTCTCTTGAGCAGATATGGGAGATTCAGGCCCATTGCATTCCAACTCTTCAACCATCCACAACAGTCAAGGAGAGATTCATATGCTGTTAAGGCCAAAAGCGGGGGCCGCCGAGGTCGGTTATCTTGGTTACTCTTATTCCACATGCTGTGAAATGAAAGTCAGTCTCTTCCACTGTATGCTAGTGGAACTACTAATATCGGAATAATTGTTTCAAAGATGGGTGGGTCCTACCATAGACAACCCGATCACAACTGGGCTAGCCATTTGCATACAGAAAACTAAAATTCAAAAGCAAGTGGTTAGAAGTGGCCCAATCTGTACTATGAAATTCTAAAACAGGTTGTCATTTCCAATAATCGACCTCTCCTTTCCTTTCTTACTAGGTGGGTGATGGAGAGGGAAAGCCTCATAAGGGCAGCATTTGCTCCAGTATTCAAGATCACTGAACAATGGGGATCATAACCAAGTCCCAATACACAGAGCCAAAACCTACAAACCAACATAGCTTTAGTCAGGTGGCTAGTCGAAGTATCTAATGAAAAAGAAACAGCATGATCCATGGGCGAAGACCTTCGGAACACACTCAGCTTCACAATATGTTTTATAGGCATCAGAGGGCCTATTTATTCATTTAGTTAACAAAACTTGTATACTGCTTAATTGTAAATTAAGTCTCTAAGCCAGGGGTAGGCAACCTAAGGCCTGGGGGCCGGATGTGGCCCAATCACCTTCTCAATCCGGCCCGCGGATGGTCCAGGAATCAGCGTGTCTTTACATGAGTAGAATGTGTCCTTTTATTTAAAATGCATCTCTGGGTTATTTGTGGGACATAGGAATTCGTTCACTTTTTCCCCAAAAAAATATAATCCAGCCCACCACACGGTCTGAGGGACGGTGGACCGGCCCCCTGTTGAAAAAGGTTGCTGACCCCTGCTCTAAGCAGTTTACAAATAATACAAAACGTACATTAGAATATGGGCCCAAGACCCCTTCCCACCCACCACCAAATCTTCAGTCTACATACCAGGGCGGCATGTGAATCGGCTTGCAATCTGGAATCCCATGAAAACTGGTTATTCTGAGAATGAACAAATCACAGAGGTATTATATTTACAATACAGTCATACCTCGGGTTGAATGTGCTTCAGGTTGAGTCCTTTCGGGTTGCGCTCTGCGGCAACCCGTAAGTAATGGAGCACGTTACTTCCAGGTTTCGCCACTCGCACAGATGCTCAAAATGACGTCACGCACATGCGCGGAAGCAGCAAAACGCGACCCGCGCACGCGCAGACACACCATCACGTCTTACGTTCCATTCAGGATGCGAACGGGGCTCCGGAACGGATCCCGTTTGCATCCCGAGGTACCACTGTATAAACAATACATTATGTTACCATGAAAGATGTTTTCCCCACAGGATTCTCTTCTCTTCCCTGTGCTATGTAGCATCTACACGAAGCCGCTGGCAGAGATCATATGGGGCATTCTGTCTGAGATGTCATCAGTATTTGGGTGGCACCCACCTTTTTCTCTTATTTCATCAGATACAGGGGAAGCTGCTGTTGTCCGGAATCAGTGTTTGTGCACAGTGATAGATGGGGGTGAACAAACTGAGATTCAATCTAGACAAGACGGTGGTTCATCCACCCAAATGAATGGTGTTCCACTCCTTCTGGATGGGCTTGTGCTACTGGATCAAGTTCACAGTCTGAAGGTGCTTATTCAGCCAGGCGTTGTTGTCATAGAATTGCAGAGTTGGAAGGGACCACGGGGGATCATTTAGTCCAATCCCATGCAGTGCAGGGATCTTTTGCTCCACGTGGGGCTGGAACCCACAACCCTGAGACTAAGAGTCTCATGCTCTACAAACTGAGCCATCTGCAGAGCTGCCGCTCAAGTGGCCTCCATGACTTGAAGCACCTTTTTAATCAGCTTTGGCTGATATGCCAGCTGCAGCAGTACGTAGATGGAGATTAGTGGTGTCATGAAAATCGCTTGGCACGCCCATGAAATCATTTACCCCCTCTGAAAAATATGGAGGGAAATTGTTGTTGCTTTGGGGGAATGTGACAAAAAGAAATCCCCAAAGTTTTCCAGAGGTTGTGGCTTACTTTATTTCTAAATTATGTGCCTGAAGGGGAAAGTTTTTGTCAACGCTGTTGTTTTTACTTTGTAAAAAGTGTTGCAGCAAACTTGCCTTTCCAGTGCCAGATATAGAGACCTTCTGTTTTTACTGTATTTGTACATCCACATTATTAACTGTTTTATTTATTCCTCTGCTGGAAAAAGCCACAAATGTTTGCATTGCTTTCTGCTGCAATTTATATTATATTTTAATATTGAAATCTATTCTTTCTTCTACTTCTTTGTGATCAGCCCAGAGAACATATGTCATTGGGCAGTGTGGCAGATATAGTTAGCAATTTTTTTTTAAAAAAAATATTTATTAAAGTTTTAAAGGTTACAAAAAGAAAAAATAGAAAACACCATATTAAACAAAAACAAGACAACACTTCACAATAAGGAAAAAGAGGGGGGGAGAAAAAAAACAGAAAAAAACAATTAAAAAAACACAACGAACCTTCCCATAACTTATCTTTCATTTGCTTGTTTCCTTGACCTCCTCACACCTCCCTTTTTTGTATTCTAGTTCGGTTAGCTATTTCAGCAAGTCCTTTCCATCTTTTCCAGTTTTTGTCCTATAATTTATCTTAATACAATGTAACTTTACTTTCCCTCCTTTCACCAATTAACAGTCTATTTTTTCTTAATCCTTTATAACATTTCTGCTAAAACCACATAACTCATTCCAACATCCTTCTAACATTCCTTAATTTTACAATGTTTCTGTAAATAAACTTTAAATTTCTTCCACCGACTCTTCTCCCTGGTCTCGGATTCTGCCAGTCATTTCCGCCAGTTCCATGTAGTCCATCACCTTCATCTGCCATTCTTCCCGGGTGGGTAGATCTTGTGTCTTCCAGTATTTTGCAATAAGTATTCTTGCTGCTGTTGTGGCATACATAAAGAAAGTTCTATCCTTCTTTGGCACCAATTGGCTGACCATACCCAGGAGAAAGGCCTCTGGTTTCTTCAGAAAGGTATATTTAAGTACCTTTTTCATTTCATTATAGATATAGTTAGCAAATAAGCAAACACCTAAAACCCTATTCAGATTCACCAGTAAGATTTCGCTTAGTCAAAAAGGGAACTCAGAGGCTGCCTTCTACCAAGTCAGACTATTGGCCTATTGGCCTCAGTATTGTCTCCACTGACTGGCAGCATAGGGGTTCAAATACTTTCCCCCCAGCCCTCCTTGAACATGCTGGGGATTGTACCTTGGGCTTTCTGTATGCAAAGCAATTGCACCACCACTGAACTACAACCCTTGTCCATAAATTATCCCCCAAATCATGGATCCAACTGAGGCTGTGCTTTTGCTCCCATGCTGTGTTTGTCAATTCCTAAAACTAGAAGCTAATGGTTTGCAAAAAAAACAACAGAAAAACCCTTAACTTTAGAGGCAGCCAATTTCTATAGCTAGCAAAAACAAATTAAACATGGTTTTTGTATGGCATTATTCACTGAGATATTGTTCAAATGTGTCTTGCATCATCTTACAAGATTCTTTCTCAGCCCATGGGGTTTGCTGAACAGAGTGCAAGCAAACTGCATGGAAATTTCATCAGTGGGCTACATTAGATATTATCGCTTTTGTTCTCTCTGGATGATTAATTCCCACATCTCCTTTGTCTTGCTACTCACATCGCAGACTAATATGATTCCCCCACCACGATATAGCACGTGTCAATCTAACTAGGGCTTTCAGAGCTTAATGGCAGAAGACTGAAGCAAATCAAATGTATTATCGCTATTAAGAACCTCTTGGGATGCATCTCATATGTTTTTAAACCATCACATATTTGGCTGGCTAGAAGCTGAAGCCACCCACCCACCAGGTACATGTAAGGTCAAAAACAGAACGGGTTTATATATTGCTATCTGACAATCTTCACCTCTTCCACAGTAGCCCAGTGCAGAACAAGCTGAACACCAGTCTAGGGAATCACCCACTAACAGTGCCTCAGTCTCCTGGATTGAGCTTCAGTTTATTGGTTCTCTGCCAGTCCACTGCCAAGACCAGACACTGGTCTGGCACATCCACTGCCACAGATGCAAAGGAGAAATGGAGCTGTATTTTACCTTTATATTGTTGTACTCCAAATCCCCAGATAACCCATCTCAGTGGTTTCATGTAGATGTTAAACAGCATGGGGGACAAAACTGATTTATATGGCACCCCACCTTGGGGGATCTACAGGACCAAACAGCATCACCCAAGCAACACCCCCCTCCTCAGAGATGGCCATACAAGTAGGACAGCTGCTCCAGAAGATTACTATGCTCAATGGTATTTTAAGTTTGTTTTGCATGCATTCAAGTTCTAATGGAATGGTCACGTTCTGTTATTTGTGTGTTTCATTGTCATTTAACTCCGGCCTCTATACTTGTTGTCCCTTACACCCGTGCATTCTGAGAAATGCATCTTCATGCACTGACTCTAGACCTCGAAGGCTTTTGCCACAATAAATTTGTCCGTGTTTATGCTGCCACAAGACAGCTGGTTCTCCTCTTCTACAAGGAGCCTATCTAGGTGACCGACAGACTCTGTATGGACCTAAGAAGAACCTGCTGGATCAGGCCAGTGGCCCATCTAGTCCAGAATACTGTTCTCACAGCAGCCAACCAGATGCCTGTGGGAAACCAGCAAGCAGGATCCGAGCACAAGAGCACTCTCTCCTCTTGTGGTCCACAGCAGCTGGTGTTGAGAAGCATTACTGCTTCTAACAATGGAGGCAGAACACAGCCATCATGTCTAGTATGCAAGAAACTCATGCTCAGGTGCCTAACAGAGTGCTGCATCTTTCGAAGATGAAATCTGTGTCTTCCCAATGGCCCCTTCATCATCAATGTGTTTCAGGTAGAAGAAAATGAGCCTGTTTGTCTATCATCCACCATTTCACTTGAAAACACATTTCTGTGCTTCGAACTCCCCTATTTCCACACCAAGGGCTGCTGATGCTCCTGCCCATCCCATAATCTACATTATAGGCATGTGCTGCCCACAATGTTCCAACGTTGCTTGAACTCTATTTTATTCTTCATACCGCTGCTCCTTGTACGAGGCATTTTCTGTTACATCTGACGGCCACTAGGTGTCGCTGACTTCTTCTCTGCCGGCTTTCACGACTCTCGATGGCAACACAAAAGGAGCGTTCGTGCTCGCCTTAATATTTCTATTCCACGTATGACACTGCGTAGGCCACGGTCAAATGCCACATCTGGTTGTTCAGCAACGTGCCAGGCTCAATCGCAAAGGCAAAAAGCAGGTTCGCTGTTCGTTTCCCCCTGGGACTGTTTGCGGAGGCATTTTTTCTAAAATGAATCACGACATCCCCTTTTCACATGGGCATCGCTCTGTGTGTGTGACTGCTAACGTGATGCAGAGAAAAGAAAAACAGAAGTATTTGTGCAAAGCCATCCAAAGACAAGCACTGTGTAAAAATCGTGACTGTAACGCAGAGCTAAAGGTAAAGGGACCCCTGACCATTAGGTCCAGTCGCGGACGATTCTGGGGTTGCAGCGCTCATCTCGCTTTATTGGCCGAGGGAGCCGGCGTACAGCTTCCGGGTCATGTGGCCAGCATGACTAAGCCGTTTCTGGCGAACCAGAGCAGCGCACGGAAACGCCGTTTACCTTCCCGCCAGAGCGGTACCTATTTATCTACTTGCACTTTGACGTGCTTTCGAACTGCTAGGTTGGCAGGAGCAGGGACCAAGCAATGGGACCAACCCTGTCGCGGGGATTCAAACTGCCAACCTTCTGATCGGCAAGCCCTAGGCTCTGTGGTTTAACCCACAGCTCCACCCGCGTCCCCTAATGCAGAGTTACATCGGCGTTAATAATCCTAAGCCAACCACCAGATCTGGGCAGACCTGATCCCTCCCCATGCAAGTACAGAGGGGCATGTGTAGAAGAAGTGATGCGGGGGTCAGCAGAAGCTCCCATTCCTCCCCCAGCACAATCATGGGCTGAAATACTGCACACATCAAAGTGAATAGGAAGAACAGGACACCAAGTGAACCCTGTGTTGACTCATCCAGAAATGCTCCCAGACGGATTATACGCAAAGCTGAAAGAAATCCAATCAATGGGGCAGGACATTTAGAAAAGTCTGAATATGAAGCAAGAAACTGGAAGAAGTCAGCTTCCACTTCTGTTAACGGCCAGTGTGACGTAACGGTTAGAGGGTCAGACTTGGAGTAGGAAACCCCGGGTTCAAATTCCCACTTAGCTGTTAAGTTCACTTGGGCCAGTCACAATCTGTTAGCCTAACCTACCTCCTCACAGGGTTATTGCAAGGACAAACATGGGATGTTGCATTATTCCACCAGTAACAAAGAATTCCCACTTCTGACATGGCTAGACTAAATTTTTCCAAAATAGGGATTGTCACAGACATGGGCAAATCCACTTCCAAGCTAGGGAGGAGGTGGGGTTGCGCGCTTCACGCCCCTCCCCACACTCGCGGGGGCTGGCTCCAGCCCCACGCAATAGCAGGGAATCCTCGGCTGGTCGCTGTCAAGGGGCCTGGTAGGAATTTTTCCAACTGGCAAATTGGCCCCAGCCATTTGGTTTTCGCCTACCTTGTAGCAAACCGTCACAACTCCACGGTATGGGCGGTAGGCATTGGTGGGGGTACAGTGTATTGTTATGCAGATGAAGGGGGAGAGGGAGCGCCATCACCTTCTCCCAAATAAAGGGTAGTCCAGTAAGGGATTCCGGGGGGCGTGGCCTTGTCCTAAGCCTATGGAGGTGTGGGCCCACGGCACGCCCCCACGCGGTGACCTAGGGGGAGGTCCTAGTTGACGTGCCTCAGTAGGACTCCTCCCACTGGTGGTTAACCCTCACCGGCCAGGCCGGTTAGTTGTAGGTCCAATGCCTAAGCCAATACCGCTCAATTCTTGTAATCAATAAAGTTGTGGCCTAATTTGACCCATTAACTCGAATTCTTGTGTCCTGTGTCTTTATTTCTATGGGGGGAGGCGAGAACTTGCCACACAGCCAGCTGCCTGTCGCACATCATGATAAATGAGATATTATTTTGCACCAAAGTTCGGATACGTTTTCTTGATCCTAGTCCTTCTATTCTTCTTACCATTTTTAATGTACCATATTTTTCGCTCTATAAGACGCACCAGACCACAAGGCGCACCTAGTTTTTGGAGGAGGAAAACAAGAAAAAAAATATTCTGAATCTCAGAAGCCAGAACAACAAAAGGGATCGCTGCGCAGTGAAAGCAACAATCCCTCTTGCTGTTCTGGCTTCTGTGATAGCTGTGCAGCCTGCATTCGCTCCATAAAAGTAGTCTGTTTGCACTACTGCCGTCTGGCAGGAGATATAGAAACATCAAGTCAAGGACAAATAGACTGAAAAACAGTTTCTACCCGAGAGCTGTGGCCCTTTTGAATGCTGTAACTCGATAGTGTGACTTGGGAGATTGATGGGTGTGGGTGTGGGTGTGGCTGGAATGTGGTTTGTGGGTTGTTGTTGTTGTTTTGCTTTTGTTGTTTTTAAGGGATGGCATCCAATTTCGTTGCACTTGTGCAATGTTGCACGTGTGTAATGACAATAAAGAATCTATCTATCTATCTATAAGACACACACACATTTCCCCTTACTTTTTAGGAGGGAAAAAGTGATTCTTATAGAGCAAAAAATACGGTAATCAATTATGAACTGAATGAGTGAGTGAATGTTTAAATGGATGTTAGCCATCAATAGCTTTCAGCAGTTTAGCTATCTCAAATAAACAGGACTTTGCCTCTGAGAAGATGAGCTACTTTCCTTGCAAGTTACGAATCAGCAAGGCATGGATTGGCGTCAATCAAGGCAGTAGTCTTACAAAAGCATCCTGATAGGGCCAGAGAGCCCTGTAATCATGATGCCAACTTGTCTCGTCAGAGTAAGCAGAGAAAGAGGCTCGGAGCAAATGTGTGGGGGTTTTTTGCTATCCCTGCCAAACGTGTGCATGGATGAGAACTCTTGAACAGATAGAACTAATAAATGATTGAAAACTGGTACCATTGCCTGGGTCCCCTTCCAAACCCAGGCTACATTCATGACATGCTGAGAAGGACAGTGTTTTTGGTTTTTGTATGTGAAAGCACCTTTGCTATGGCTGCAAGTTGGTGTATAAGTCAACAATGGATACACGCATTGGAGCCCTGAAGGCATATTTACACTGCAAATGCACATCATATTGTACCATCGTAACTGCCATGGTTTCCCTCAAACAATTCCAAGATTGTGTTCCTTAATGATGGTGTTGAGAATTCTCTGTCACCATCCCTCCTGCACACCCGCAGAGAACTACAAGTTCCCAGATATTCCCTGCTGTGCAGATATGCCAAGTGGCAGGAAAGTGAGTTGGCGCAACGTCTAGTCATCCTGATGCCAAAGGCACAAGTTACGCAGCCAAGGAAAAGCATCCCATTGGGAGGTTCCCATGTTGTGGTCCACAACATGTTTTGGAAAGTTAATTTTGGATAGAACAAGCACAGGATTTTTGCATTTAAATGAGTACAGCTCTGTTAGCACATGACATCTCACGTTCCAAAGACTAACTTGACCCAACAATCTCTCCCTCCCCCCTCCATGCAAACAAGTCTCACTGCAGCCAACTAAAGACAACCAACCATGCTCTGCCCCCCCCGCCAAGGAAATATAATGAATGAATAGAAAGAGAATCTACCTAAGTGACACTGACACAAAACCTCACACATACACTATGTAAAAGAATGCAAGTTTGCCACCCAACTCTCTTCTCTCCCAACCTTATACTGTATACAACATAAATGCCTCACATAGGACATAACTGATTTGTAGGAAAGATACTATGACTTGAAAATAGACAATGCATGTGCTTTTGAAACCCCCAAAAACTTAAATAAAAATTTTATGTGTGAGTGTGTGACTGCATTAACACTCCAACAGATCTCACCTCTCCATTAAGTTCCTGGGGTGCCCCACAAACCATAGCTTTGGTTTCAGCCCACAAAGAAAGTCAGCTTTGAGCTCCCAGCATCAGCAAAACTCAGCCACATACGCTAACCCTCCTGGCTATGGCTCTCCTTCCTAGGGTGGTAAGGCATCCATCCAGGTGAGGTAGGAAAAGGCCCACCCCACTCCTCCTGGGAGCATCTCCTGTTAATCTCTATAACAACAAGGCCATACCTCCAGTTACAGAGATAAGGATATTTAACTGGCCATCAATTTGACAAAGAAACTAGCTTAACCAGTTCAGCAGTTCCTCGATCCTATGACAATATTTTCTCATTTAAAGCTGGATTTACTTTTTCCATGGAAAATCTGGTGTTTTTCTAAAAAAAACTAAAAAAAAACCAGTAACTAGACATCGTAAATCCAGATGAAGGATGCAATCCTAACCCTGGTTTCAACTAGCCAACAAGGAGGACATGAGCACAACTGGCTTCTCCATCTTGTGACCCCCCCCCCCAACAACTGATAATGGTTCTGGAGATACTACATAGCCATCATAAGTAGAAGCCACTCATGAGCTGGCCTCTGTAATAGATCTAGTAGTATTAATGCTTTGCGGGGGGGTCGCTGAGGCTGAGAATTCCTGGCCTAGTTAGGCCACCTAATGATAATGTGGCAGAAACGGTTTTTTAAACCAGGTACCTTCTCAGTTTATTGTTTCAGCTGCTGTCAGCCAGGGCCGGATTTAGGTTTGGAGAGGTAATAAGGTAATGGGGCCCTTTGGATGTCCAGCTGTCCTTTGTCAACAACAAATTGTCACTTTTTTGTGTTGAATATATGCTATATGGTAATTTACGGACTTAATAGGTATCTAAAGCTATTTGCACATAACAAAATATGTACATCATAGGAGCCTACACAACACAAAACACTGTTGCCGTATATAAGTTTTATTTGTTTTTTATCTTATATTTTGGAAATGTACATCCAGGTGTTTTTTTCCTCTAATTTTTTTGGGGGGAGCCCCAAGATAGTGGGGCCCTAAGCTATAGCTTGTTTAGCTTATACATAAATCCAGCACTGCTTTCAGCACATAGCAGTATCTATGGCTTTCTTGTTTTTTAGTGCAAGGGCTATGTCCCCTCTCCACTCTCAGAGGCAGAGGCAGAATACTTCTGAATACCAGGTGCTGGGCCCTGCCAAGTGTCTTGGGCTTTCCAGCGGCATCTGGCCGGCCAGGTGTGAGAACAGGATGCTGCACTGACTAGGTGGGACCCGACACGGCTCTTCTGGAGTCCTGACGCGCAATGCTAGCCCGCAACAACGATGCACTAAAGGCTAGAAGCGTAAGTGGGCGGAATGGATCTTTTTCTCCCATTAAGGAAAAAAAAAAGATGGAGCGAAGGGTGGCCAGGATCAAATAGCAGCGCGTACACAGGGCAGGGATCTGGAATGCGCAGAGTTGGGAGCGGCGCGTGCCGTTCTTTGGCACCGATGACGGCTAGGGAAGCGCTAGCTTGGCTTTATTTGCGGAATAAAACCGCCGCCCCTCCCTTCTCAACCGTTGCTGGACGATCCCTCCAGCAAGCCCACGTGCAAACGGCCAGGGATCCCAAAGGATTGAAGGAGCAGCGCGTCTAATGCCCCCTTAAGGTGCCGCCGCTGCCCCCCAAACGCCTGCACCTTGTAAGTCCACCTTAAAAGCCAATTCATGGAGGGAACTGGGGAAGGACCGAACCATTTTCCTGAAGGAGGTGGGTCCGCTCTTGCTGACCCCGATGCCAAAAAGACTGTCTCCGTCTCTGTCAGTCTTAAACAAACCCGTTCAGGAAAATAAAGCCTGCCAATCGCTTTCATCCCTCCCCGCCGCCTTCCCGCGCGCGTTTGAGCCGATTCTATTTGTAATCGTCCCGGTCGGCCTTTAAAGAACCCCACAGGGAGGTCGCTGTAGCTTTAAGAGGGTAGAGCTGGGCTGATTGGTCGCAAACGGGGAGGGGGCAGGAGAAGGCGTGACTGACGGGGAGGGGGCGGTTTCATGACCATCTTCTCCTCGGAGTGCTTTTCCAAAGGGATGGATTTACTTTGAAGAGAAAGAAGCGCCAACTGGAGCCAGAGAGCGGCTTGTCCTGGGACGGGCGAGGCTTGGGCCAAGCCGGGTGCTGACGGTGAGTGACTTCTGGGCTGCATAAAGCGCAATCTTTTTTGTTTTGTTTTCGCCCACCGAGAGGCGATGCATGTGAATCTTGAGCAGAGTTCTGCTATCAAAGCTTGCGATTGTCAAACGCTGCAGATCTCTGTAACTTGCAGATCTCTCATTTCCAGAAATGTAGATCTCTCTTCGTATTAACTAGCCTGGCCAGAGTTATAATTCTACCCCTTCGAAGAGGTGCCAGTGAAGAACTTTGCCTGTGTAGTTCGCCTCTTTCCTGCAAACTATTTTCTGCTCTTTAAATGACTAAATATAGTTCTGTTCGGATGACCTAATTTGTTGGGCGATATAGGGAGAAGCCTCTTTTTTGGTAACTGTTTAGCAGTACAGTACAGTTATTTGTGAGCAATAATAATTTATGCAGCATACTTAGGAATGCCCGCCCCCCCCCCCCCGCGTCGGTTCTGTGTTTACTCAGAAGCATGTCCCATTGTACTAAGTGCGGTTTGTTTCCAAGCTAAATTTATACAGAACTGCAGCCTCAGTTGATCATAGTATATTTCACATGCCTGACCTTTATGCTTGGACTCTTCTCTGGCTGCTTTTGGAGATTCCTTTCAAGAATATACTTTTTTTTAAAAGGAAAAATGCATACACCTCTCTTTTCTAAAAGATCATTGGCTCAAAAAACCTAAAGCCTCAGAACTGAAGCTGTTGGCCTGAAAGGTACATAATAAAGAGCTGGAAACAAAAACAAAAAGCTGCTTCACAGCAGGGGAAGATGAAGGAAATGAATGAATAGCAAGCTTATACCACAGTAGCATGCACATTTACTCAGAAATAAGTCTCACTTTGTTCAATGGGACTTGCTCCCAAGTAAGTGGTTCTAGGGTTGCAGCCTCAACGAAGCTTTTTTTGTGTACACAAAGAACAACTAGCATACAGAATCTAATGTCCTGACTGAAAATCTGGTCTCTAGCTAGGTATGAAACAGATTTCATGCAGAAAAACCCAGTCAGTAGTTAAGCCAATTCATATAAGTAACAGATTGATTCTGTGTTGTGTAGTGTTGGGTTTGTCCAGAATCTGGCACTGTGGACTTGGCTAAGTGAAATATGAATAGTTGGAAAGTGGATTACCCCATCTCTGCCCAATTTCTTGTAGGAGTTTACAGCCGAAGCCTCTGTTCTTCTGCTCTTAAAGCAAGCCCCTGTCAGTCTTATTCTCAGGAAAGTATGCATAGGATTGCAGCCTTAAGAAAGAAACTGATACTGGTCATTATTAATAGTTCAGAGGGTGTATCTGTGCTTGACAATGTCAAAACAAGAAAAGAATAGTTTTTCAGTGCATCAGATGGAATGGACTCTCATCCTCAGAAGCTTTTGTCACAGTAAACTTTTCAGCCTTTTTAAGGAGCTACTTTTTTTGTGTCATGCACAAAGTAATAGACTAATATGGTTATCCCTCTGAGGGTCAAAATGTGAAATGGATGAGGTAAAATAACCTTGTGATGAACTGCTTCTCTCAAAAAGTTGCATGTGACTTGACTCTTTGGCATGTAGCCATGTGACAGCATTGCCACACATCCAGCTTGCAACATTTAGAGCTTCTTTACACGTGATTTTCCTGCACAAATATGACTTGTACGTGGGGGGCGGGGGGGAATTAGCACAATGTGTTATGCCTATTCTATGCATTTGCGTCTCCTGCAGTGGCGTGCATGGAAACCATCACCCCTTTGTCACGACAACGCTTCAGCCACATTGCAAGTGGAGCTGCAAACTTGAGCCTGTAAGAGGGGAAACTGTATGACTACATACGCCACATCATGGGCATAGCCAGGATTTTTTTTGGGGGGGGCAGAACCGAGTTATCTGCGAGAGAATTTTTTATTTATTTACATGATTTAGGGGGGCAGCTGCCCTCCCTGCACCCCCATGGACCACATGCCATGTTTCTGCACGGATTCACTGCTTCCATATTCTCAGTTGGATCAGTTCAGAATGCAAATTATTGCTAGCCTATTTTGTCACAGGACTAAAAGGCACTTTTGAAACTCGTATTTGTGCCTTGCGTGAATGTCTCTGATGCATGGTGGAATATAGAAGAGATATAGAAGGTTTGCAAGCATGTTTCCTTTTGTGCAGACAGGGGAGGAGGGCTGGTGAAAAGACGAGAGAGGAGATGGATGGGAGGAACTATAGCCACCTCATTAAACTAGCAGACAGTTCTTGGACCAGTCACTATCCTTAGTTCCACAGTAGCCACTGGTACCCTCCAGGTGTGAGCTCCACTCCCATCAGCTAGCATGGCCAATAGTTGGGAATGATAGAAGTTGCTATCAGCAACATCTGGAGGGCACCATGTTGCTTACCCTTGTTTTAGATTAATCTTTCTCACGCGACTGTTGTAAAGTGAAGGAATGGATTTGGAAGAATGGCATAGTATAAGTAAATGAACTTTTAAACCAAGGCTTATTCATAATTTTAAATGCATTGCCTGTTTGTGGCTGGGTTTTTGTGTTGTTGTTTTTTGTCTAGGAGTCTACATCACTTTCACAAGAAAGTAAAAGTATTATTTTGTGGTGGGGAGAGTTTTCTCTGCAGTGATGTGGAATGCCCTTCACTAAGTGGAGCAACTTGAGCCAACACTGATTTAGTCCAAGGTTTTAAGACATATTTGTTTGCTCTGAGTATTCAGTCCGGATTCTTTAACCTACTCTGCGATTGGCAGATTTTAGCTGCCTTAATTTGCTGTAGCTACATTTAGTCACTCTGTTGTATGGTTGCCTTATTTGTTAACTTAGTATCCATTGAGAGGAATGTGGGTATAAGTATTTTCAATAAATAAAACACAAAGACTTTAACACACTGGAGGATCAGAAGATACATATATCAAGTTGTTTGTATGCCACGTTTCCACAGTTTATCCATGTTCAGGGTGGCTTACAACATGAGAATAATAATAATAACTGCAACATAACAAAAGCAGTCATAATCAGTAAACCAAACATCAAAAATACGCAGCCAAACTGAATAATTTCCACATAACTCACAACAAGATCTAAAATAAAGATACAAAAAACCAACAAGAGTGCAACAGCCTCTGTTTTTGTCATTGGAGTCACTCAGGGCTCTGCCATCCCAGGCCAGGTGGGAAAAGGCCTGCAAGGCAAGGAGCAGGTCTTCCAGGACTCACAGCCAAGATGCCTCACACATGCACACAGAATATCAAGTCTTGGTGAAGAGTCGATTGATACAACTAAATAGATGGTTCATTTTCCCCAAAGACAAGAGATGTATGAAGGAATCCATTGTGAATGCAGTGTGTGACAATCAAGTCAAGCGTGCTGTAGTGAATAGAGTGCTTGACTGCGTTCAACTGCTGATTCAGCCACTAAGCCATACAGTATTTCACTAACCTGGGTCCTCCCAATGTTTTGGACTACAACTCCCATCATCCTTAATCATTGGCCATGCTTCCTGGGACTGATGGGAGTTGTAGTCCAAAATACCTGGTGGTCGCGAAAGGCTGCACTAAACTCCTTGGACAGCCTTGGCCCATTTACTGTGTCCTAGCCTAACAACTCACTGGGTTGCTGGATGAATGAGGATAACCTTCCATGGGCTGCCCTGATCTCCCTAAAAGTTAAATAGGACCATATGCCTCACTTGAGTCTTTCTGTTCCAAGCTTCCTGTGTTCCTATTACTCCCGCCCCCCACACACACCCCTTTATCATTGGAACATTCTTGCATGATAGGTTATTCTTAAGCAAGACCTCCTAGTGAGATTCATGACTTATATAGCTATTAGCTTTCTTGTTTTCACAGGCATTTATGCCTTCGTAGTATTGTATGGTGTGTGCTTTTATGTTTTCCTTTTTGGCAGCTTGCATTCTGCATGTTGCCACCTTTTATTGTTCATTGTGCTATGCCAAAAGCTGTAATCAAGTTTGTAATCTTCTAAGATCTATTGCACTGCCCCACCAAACCAGTTGGACAAAATGTTTCAGATTAAGATATGAGCCCACTTGCCAAATGAGGTCTCCTGATCTCCTCCCGCAGGGGTGGGGACCCTGTGAACCTCCAGATCTTGTTGGATGCTTACAAACTATGGATCTTCTTCCCTGAAGTTAGGACAACTCTTTGCTCTAAATATTTCCATCCTGCCTTTCTGTGAATTCTTCCCATCTGTTTGGAGGTGGTGTAAGACCCTCCTCATCCATTTAGCTCTGGATTTTTTAATTTTTTAAAAAACTGTTTTCTATAGTTCTTTAAGAAATTATGTAGTGATGTTGTATTTTCAGTTTTAATTCAGTTTTTTAAAGACCTCTGAATTGCTGTGAAAGTGGTATAGAAGTATTTTAATTTTTAAAAATGCATTAATGAAACATATTTCCCTATTAGGAATCAGTCCCTTGATAATAATAATTAAAAAAAATGGATGTGTAGTGTTAGGGGGACTCTGCCAGCATCAAAAAGAAGCATTTATACCCTAAATATATTCAATACAACATGAAAGGTCCTGACCCTGAAACTGAATCTTCCCATAACATTTGCTGGAAATCGATGGACATTTTAAATGGCTGCAAAAATCCATTTGTGTGGGGCTGGGTTTTAGGATGGATGCAATTAAGAGAAATTAGCAAGGGAAAAGTTAACTGGCAAAGAAGTCCAATTTGCCCACGGCAGTGAAATACTTCTGGCTGCCAGAACTCTCAGTATGGAATAAGGTGTGCTCTACAACTGCAGCTTCTGCTTGGGACTAATGAGTCAGGCAACTAATGAATAGTTACCATGGGTACACGCACAAAAAGTTGCCACCCCCTATTATAGGGGGTCATATTCATCAGCCCGGAGTTGAGACCGGGGAGGTGCCAGACCATTGTAATGGAGTGGATGAGGACCTATAAGCTGAAGCTGAATCTCAACAAGATGGAGATGCTGTGGCTAGGTGCTTCTCTGGTCTGGGAATTAGGTAGCCCAGCTCTAAACATGGTTGCGCGCGCGCACACACACACCCCACACACACACCCATATGTAGTTCAGGAGCACTTTAGATTCTGCTTTGACCCTGGGTGCCCAGTGGTTTGCCAGCTATGGCCATTCTTGGACAGAGCCTGGCTATAGTAATCCACACTCTGCCTGCTGAAGGGGTGGCCTGCCAACTATTCTTAAATTTTGGAAAATACAGATAGGAGCTTATGAAATATATACTTTGTGGGTGTTCTAAATACTGAAGGTAGAATTCAACTTCACACTGTTCCAATCGTTCATGCCTGCAGAAGCATTCCAGCTTGCCAGACGGAACAATGCCCCCCCTCCTCCAATGTGCTCTTCTGGGCTTCTCCCAACCGCTGCCCCCAGGGCCAATTGCAGGGGGGAGGAAAGCCCCATGATGCAAGTAGAGGTCATTGCACAGGGCTTTTGCTGATGGGGCTGGTTAGGTGAATCTTGCCCTCATATTCTTTAGATATTACTAATTTGCCTGTCTCCTAGCTTTGGGTATTTTATTTTTCAATTCTGCTAAAGCACACAAGAGTTGTCGGTTTTGCTATGTCTAGACAAAGAGGGTTGTGTCTTCAGCTTTGGATTGGTGTGACTTTTGCTGGTGGAGCTGCATTTATTATAACCATAAAAATGGAGAGGAACAGAAGGAAGTTCACTCCCTCAGATCTGGGTTCCGACCTACTGACTCATACTCTTAACAGCAAGGTCAGAGGTTATCATGCAGCCTATAGAAAGAAGATGGGAGTCTTGTATTACTAGGTTCACAAAGCAACCCTATGCTTGCTTAGTTGGAACAAAGCTCTATAGCTATGGACTGGGTTTCTTGACTATGTGATTTGATCACCCCTGCCTGATCAAGGTAGGCCCTACCCCATCAAGACAAGCTTCGTCCCTCAATTCTGCTTACGCTCCAAGTCCTCCTCTGCCTGCTAGCCTATGTCCCTTTCCCCAAAGAGGGATAACTCTGCACAGTTTTCCTCTCATTGCAAGTAGCAGGCATAAGGGAGGGCTGTATTTGGGATTACAGGACAGGGAGAGGGGGGCAAAGGGTTAAAGCCCCCTACCCCAGTGCCATGCATCCCAATCTGCTCTGTGTGCAGGCTATAAACTATAAAAAGGCAAGCTACATGTAGTTTGACCTTAAGTAATAATGACTCTGATTGAACTTCCGTGTAATCTGTTTCAGAGTGAGATCTTGTCATTCTTATCATATCAAGAATAGCTTTGGTGACCACACACACACTCACGACTTTATTTGTCCAGGAAGGATGTGAAACCCAATTTCTGTTTACTAGCAGACTTGCGGGCTGATTTCACTTACTCACAGTTTTACAGAGGAAGTGAACATTGCATAAAATAAAACGCCTTTCCCCTTTTTTCCTTACGAGAGAGAGACAGAGAGAGATTCTTAAACTGGGTGGAACATCCCAAGAAAGTGAAAGGGGATGGATGAACAACTGATCCGCAATCTGAAACAGCAAAGGGGTTTTGCTTTTTGCTTTTTCTGCCTTTATCGGCCTGAGAAATGTTAACAGTGTGAGGGTGGGGCTGCCAAAGAGACACCAGAGAGACATGAAAAAAATCAAACCTGATGGGTTCCGTCTGCCCAAGCAGCTGGATTCCAGCCCCGGCCATACGCAGGCTTGTGCTTTTAATTGGCAGCGGTGCATCGTGATGTAAGTGGAGAGCATGGAGATGATGAATCACGCTCGTAACTGGCACAGAGCCTCGCGTGTGCTTCCTAGCAGAAGATGCAGCAACAGGAGGCTAGGACTGCATGGAGCAAGAACTGCGCTGTGTGTGCCTCGGAAACTTCGTGCTATTCCGTGTGGAACAAATAAGTCATTATTGGGTGTGTTGATGGCTGAATGGGGGGGGGGTAGGTGGGGAATGAGGTGCTCAGCCATGTGATCACCCCCTACCTGAGTTCTTGCAAATAGAATTGAGGCAGGCAAGTATGTGTGTGTGTGCATAATTATTTTCCATCTATATATGTTATGCAAGAAGAAGAATTCAGTTAAAAGCATCCATCACGCACCATATATCAAAGGGGATATCTATTAATAATACGATCAACTCATTATTCTGAGTTCTCTGGTGTTGTAGTTAAAATATGGAACTCACTTCCACAGGAGGCAGTGATGACCTCCAGTTTGGATGGTTTTATAAAAAAAAAAAAAAAGACGAGACAAAATCATGGAGGATAAGTCTGTCAATGGCTGCTAGCCATTCTGGAGACTGTGCTCTGCTTCCACGGCTGGAGGTGAAATCCTTCTGAACACCAGTTGCTGGAAATCATGCTATTGTTCTCAGGTGCTGCTTGCTGTTTTCCATTTGGGGCATCTGTGAAAACAGGAAGGGACTACTGCATCTTTAGGGACGCGGATGGCACTGTGGGTTAAACCACAGAGCCTAGGGCTTGCCGATCAGAAGGTCGGTGGTTTGAATCCCCACGACAGGGTGAGTTCCCATTACTCGGTCCCTGCTCCTGCCAACCTAGCAGTTTGAAAGCACATTAAAGTGCAAGTAGATAAATAGGTTCTGCTCTGGCGGGAAGGTAAATGGTGTTTCCGTGTGCAGCTCTGGTTCGCCAGAAGTGGCTTAGTCATGCTGGCCACATGACCCGGAAGCTCTACGCCGGATTCCTCGGCCAATAAAGCGAGATGAGCGCCGCAACCCCAGAGTCGGTCACGACTGGACCTAATGGTCAGGGGTCCCTTTACCTTTACCTTACTGCATCTTAAAATACCATACCATAGTACCAAATACAATAAAGCCCTTCTCCTTATTTATAATTGTTTCATTTTTCAAAATTCAAATTCTGTCTGTACTTGAGGAGTTCACTGCTGGATCAGACCCAAATCCCAAACTGATCCAGCACCATCCTGTTTGTCTTTCACTTATATGGCAACATATAGAAAGCAGTTTCTTAGACTCTAGAGTCTTCCTCTGAGTTGGTCATAGGCTGGATGGACCATAGGTATATTGCAAGGCTAGAAGGAACCCAAGATGTCATCTGGCCAACTCTCCATCCCAAGGCAGGAGTTTCCACATACCAGCCAGACACATACTTCCCACAGTCCAGTATAACAAATCCAGCTTTCCAACATTTCAGACACAAGTATTTCCCATCCCTGTTATCTGAGATCCCTGCAGCAACACTGATAGTAATATGTCATGCCAGCAAAGTGCAGGATCTGCTCCACAATGGTGTTCAGTGGGGCTTACACAGGTTTGCAGACTGGAGGCGCTTGAGAAGGGTAGATGATTCTGTGTAAAAATGGCAAGCTGCCTCCGCGTGAATGCCCTTTCAGTTACTTAAAACAGTCATTTGTGACATTTCGGTGTGACACAACTCTGTGGAAATCTAAATGTGAAAAAAGGAAAAGAAAAAAAAGAACAGCTGAGTTTTCCTTGTGCAGAGTTTTGGAATCCAATGTATTTGTACTTGATTTCTGAAGATTGGTATGAGCTGTGGAAATAATAAGAGAAGAAGGGTAAGTGAAAGTGTTTTTCTAATCTGTGTTATAATAACACGTGTGTGTGTGTGTGTGTGTGTGTGTGTGTGTGTAAGGCAAATCTGATAAGTAATTCACTTTCAAGGCTACAAGGGGATCATATTATCCACAAGCTTGAGAAGGAACTTGAAAGGTTAAGGAAACATCACTCAGAACTATTGCTTTAAAGATCAAAGAGGCCAGACTCCTGTGAAATGCTGAGAAAGTAAAGAACACGAGGGACTGAGTCCCAATTTGAAACAGAACTTGTGCAAAAGCAGGAGATAAGAGAGCGGGCAAAAGCGGGATGGGTTTTGGGACAGCATTTGTTGCGGCAGTTTAGACTTGGTGTGGAAATCTGGCAGGCAATGGGAGAGGAGGGGGGAAAGATCAATCATGCAAAATATGTTCTGTGTTTTTCTTCCGAAGTATCTGCAACGGACTCTTGCAGAAAGACCATCATATCCAGGACCATATTTCAAGAGGTAAAAATGCGGACACAAAAAGTTGTTGAGCTTTTTTAGGGCAATCACTGCCAGAGCCCGGGTTGCCAGAGCCTGAACCCAAACCACCCATGCACACACAAACAAAAAAAATGGAAAACCCAAAGTCCAGGGCATTTGCTTTAAAATGTAAAATTTCCTCCAAATATGCATGTAGGACCCCCAAAAGAGGACATGTCCAGGAATTCCCAGATGTATGGCAACCCTACTTGGAGTCTTACCTATTTGTGACCCATCTATGCTGCCTGTTTTGTGGAAGGCAGCATAACAGTTGAGGCCTTCTAAGCTGGACACATTGCGTTCCTAAATATGACTGGCAGAGTTGCTACCTCTGATATTACCAGCAGCTACTGGCCATGATAGCTATGTTTTACCTGCACTGTCAGAGGTATAATGTCTCTGAATACCAGTTGCTGGGAATCTCAGGTGGGCAACGTGCTGTTGTGCAGATTGCAGGCTTCTCACAGACATCTCATCAGCCACTGTGAGAACAGGATGCTGGACTTGATGGACCACTTGCCTGTTCCAGCAAGCTCTGCTTTTCCCTATTCAGCTCCTTAGAATCATTGAGTTGGAAGGGACCTCGGTGGTCATCTAGTCCAAATCTGCCCCTCACACAGTGCAGGATCTGCATTGCAGGATGGAATCAGAGCTTCCCTAGCAGATGGTTGTCTGCCTTTGCTTTAGTACTCCAGTAACGTGGAGCCTGCCACTCACTGAGCAGTCTGCCCCACTCTCTAACAGTTTTTACCATTAGAAATTTTCTCCTGATGTTTAGATGAAGTCTGTTTTCCTATTATTATTATTATTATTATTATTATTATTATTATTATTATTATATTGAATTTATATTCCGCTTATACCCAGAGGTCTCAGGACAGTTCACAGAAAAGATCAACAATAAAACCTACAATATATATAATCAAAATAAAAACAACAACCCAATAACATCCCCCCCAAAAAACCCACATTTTAAAAAGGAATAGGATGTCAACCAGATCAACCAAAGGCCTGGTTAAAAAGGAATGTTTTTGCCTGGCGCCTGAAGGTGCCACATGAACTTCTCTGGAGACAGCATTCCACAGACAGGGAGCCACTACAGAGAAGGCCCGTTCTTGTGTTGCCACCCTCCGGACCTCTCAAGGAGGAGGCACGTGAATGAGGGCCTCAGAAGATGATCTCAGGGTCCAAGTAAGTTCATATGGAAAGAGGCGGTCCTTGAGGTACTGTGGTCCTGAGCCATTTAAGACTTTATAGGTCAAAACCAGTACTTGAATTCGGCCCAGAAACTAATTGGTAGCCAGTGCAGTCCTGCTTTCTACAACATGGGTAGGCAAAATAAGGCCCGGGGCCTGGATCCGGCCCAATCGCCTTCTAAATCCGGCCCGCAGACGGTCGGGGAATCAGTGTGTTTTTACATGAGTAGAATATGTCCTTTTATTTAAAATCCATCTCTGGGTTATTTGTGGGGCATAGGAATTTGTTCATTATTATTTTTTCAAAATATAGTCCTGCCCCCCACAAGGTCTGAGGGACAGACCTTGCTGAAAAAGGTTGCTGACCCCTGCTCTACAACATCTTAAGTCTGTTCCATCTTCTCCATTACAGCAGATCAGATATTTGAAGACTGTTGTCACATCTCCTGGCTAAGCACACCCAACTCTTTCAACCATTCCTCATTCAACTGTTTCCAGAACACTGGCCTGGCCTTCCTCTGGACATGCTCCCGTGTCCGTAAGGATGTGGCTCCCAAATTTGAGCAAGGTGCTCTGTATGCAGCAACATGCAGCATGAATCTGCAACCTCCTTTCCTTTTCCTGCCTTGGGATGCCCACAGAGTTCAGCTGCAGCTGAACTATTCAACATTCCCTGATATCCAGGCTTGAAACCCTGAGAGGTCTGGGTTTGTTTTTTTTAAAAAAAAAATCCTAATAGTTGCGGTGTAACTCAATACAACATTGTAATACAATTTCTCCCTGCCCTCCCCATCAAACTGTGGCAGGATGGGGGTGGGATTTGCTGCAAATTCTTCACAGATGGCATACTTATGTGGGAGTCTGCATTTCAAATATGTTCATGTTCCAGGCTGTTTTAAAAAAAGACATAGAGAAAAGTGGAGATTTTTTTTTCTCTGTGGAAAATAGATCTGACTTTAAAATGCCTCTTCTCTTCCCCTCACCCCCACCCCCATTCCAATTAAAACAACCATCCCCTTTCATTTCTTGCAATACTTAGCTCTAATCTATACTATAGCTATTCCGAAAGGCTGTGTTATAATGTCACTGCCAGATTCAGCTCAGAAATGGTACCTGGTGGAAGACCAGTTCAAAAACCTTTTCGTGCTTCTTTCAAGAGGTCCAAGTGCACCCATGGATGCTAGAATGGGGAGGGGCGCTGAAAGTGCTGCTAAGTTAGTCACTAGATGGACTCGGAAGTTTCTTCTTGCTGTTCTTGTTTAGGAGATACAATAATGTTCTTGTCTGTCTTCCCAAGTCGAGCATCCTCTAAGCCTTACATGACAGGAGGAAGGAACTTTGACTTGGTGTGCATTGTCTCCTCCCAGTAATGAAAATGCATTATTATTATTATTATTCATTAAATTTGTGTACTGCCCTTCATCCGCGGATCTCAGGGCGGTTCACAACATAAAACTGCAATATAAAACCCACAAAATACATAGGAAAAATAAAAGCAACAGCAAATCAATAATTCCCCTCCCTCACAACATATTTAAACGGGCATTGGATGCCAATCATCCAAAGGTCTGGTTGAAGAGCAACATTTTTTCCTTGTGCCTAAAGGTCTATAATCTATAGGTGAACCTCCCTGAGGAGACCGTTCCACAAATGGAGAGCCACTGCCACCCTCTGGACTTCATGTGGAGGAGGCACACAAAGAAGGGCCTCCGAGGATGATCTCAGGGCCTGAGTAGGTTCATATGGGGAGAGGTGGTCCTTGAGGTATTGCGGTCCTGAGCCATTTAAGCTCAGGTCAAAACCAGCACTTTGAATTGGGCCCGGAAACTAACTGGCAGCCATTGCAATTGGGCCAGGATTGATGTAATATGCTCAAACTGTCTTGACCCAGTGAGCAACCTGGCTGCCGAATTCTGTCCTAGTTGAAGTTTCTGAACCATCTTCAGAGGCAGCCCTACATATAACACATTTCAGTAATCTACCCTAGAATATTAGAAGAGCCCTACTGGATCAAGCCAGCATCCTGTTCTCACAGTGTCCAGCCAGTTGTCTTCCCAAACTCATCCTTCCAAACTCAGTGCTTTCTTTTTGTTGATGTTCATCACCTTGCGTGTGAGTGTGTCTTTGCTGCCTGTGGTAGCTGTTTAGTTCTAGCATTCATGTCACTTTTATCAAGCTAGGAGTACCAGCACCTTCTCTTTTTTTCAGCCAACCTTCCAACTCATACCTTTCACCAGAACTTCCCAGAGTAGGCTACAGAATAAGAAAACAATGCAGTAGAACACAACTCATAAACAGTCAAAAGCAGTTTCTGGAAAGGAGGAGAGTGCTATTGCCCTCATTTCCCATCTGTGGTCTTCCCAGAGACATCTGGGCTGCATAGACCTTTCCCTCTGATCCCCCAGGAAACCACTTATGTGCTATTGGCCACACAACTCTTCTGTGAAATGTGCACTCTTGAGAGACTGTTCCATGAATGTCTATATAGTATATAATTTTAGGTGCTGTTGTCTACTGTCAATAAGCCAAACTTATTAATGAGCAGCATATTGCATAGAAGGCAGCATGGCAGACCCCAGACATTGGCCGTTTTCCAAGCTACCTGAAAGAATGGTGCAAATAGGCAACAAAGCAGCAGTAATCCTGTTCAAATTTATATTCTCCACAGGAAAAATAGGGTGGGGGCTGGTGGAGAAGCAATTTACATTAATCATCATCCTAGAATTATTCTACTGAAGGTCTTTACAGCTTATGCTATTCTGGCTGTGAATTTAACTTGGCACTGTGTTGTCTGAAGTATAAACTAAGGTTGCAGAAAGGTGCCACAAGAATACCAAGTGAGGAGTATTTTATTACACTCTTATTTTCCCTGAGAGGCCCCCCACATTCCCTCTCCCCAAATCATGCTCTGTGTTGTGTTGTAAAAAGAGGGAGGCAACTCTTTTATGCCAGTCAGCGGAGCCCATGAAGGAAGATGTGGTTTCTTACTCACTTTTTTCCCCATCTAGCAAAACTGTTTTTAATTAAGCATTTGGGATTTGAATTATTAAATAACAGAGCAGTTTCTGTCTGCTTTTGTTCCCTAGCTAATGCGCCTGCCAGACCATTATTGACCTATTTTTTAAGAGATTGGATAATGAAAGCAAAATGGGGATGTTTTACAAACATGTGGCAGAGCAACCCTATCCCATTCCATATTTTAAAAAACTGCATGTGCCGGTTGTTTTGGTCAGACCTCCCCACTCCATCTCAATTTCAGCAGGGATATAAATTGCACACTACTCAAGGGACAGCTCTGGTTGCTAAAATATTTTGCCGTGACTATCAACAAGCTATTGTCCCAAATTTCCGAGGAATATTTAAACCCCCATTTTCTTTAGGAATTCGCTAGGATGTTACTTTAGAACGTTCAGATGTTCACTTCTTATGTGGGTTAAGGTCCCCATGAGATATTACTGCATCACAAAACTTAATGTGGGAATAATGCCTTTAAATGGTTGAGATGGAGTTGAACGCTAGAACCTGTGTGATAGCTGCAACCATCAGCATTCAATTTTTTGGGCTTTCCTCCAGATCAAAAGCAAGCTAAATCTTCTATAGTGCATGGCTTTGAGAAAAATTTGCCTCTGTTTTTCCAAGTTCTTATGGCTTTGCCAAACACTTGCCACTCACAGTGTGGTTGTGTTCACTTGGGTTCTCTTTGTTTTGTGGGTCATTTCCCTCATATTGATGAGTCCATATTTGTAAGATGTATACACAGTGCATACCGCTTCCTAGTTCCTGTGTGCCAAATGTGTCTTTTACATGCCAGCAAAATAACAGCTTAACTTCCAATCCAATAAAGATGAAAGGAATTAAATGAACTAATAAGATTGAATTAAATAAAACTGAGCTGTTTTTAATTGGGTTACTACACTTAGAGCCCAACATTCCTCCAAGGAGCTTAGGGTGATATATATACCATCATCATCCATGGTTCTTCCTCCAGCACCCATCCATTTAATCCATACAACAACCTGTGAGGTAGGATAAACTGGGATAGCATCTGGCCCAGTGTCACCTTATGACAGAGTGGGGACCTGAACCCTGGTGTCCCAAGTCTCTTTGCTGTAATCGCTACACTGCCCTGTCATTACACCTCTTGTAACTATCATGTTACAAGAAGGGTTGAAAAGTACTTGCACAAGCAATTCCCCTTTTCACACTTTTGTCTTCAAAATATATACGTAAATGGTGTATCTTCTATTACAGGGAAATGCAGTTTCCTCCTTAGTCACTAAAGGTCCATGTTGTGTTATGGAATGCCTTTTACTGTACCTTGGGTTTAAGTTAGGGATGGGCATAGATGTCAATTTCCATTTCTCCCGGTTTTTCCAACCTTAAGTTCAGTTCTCCATGTTTCCAAATCAGTTTGTGATTTTTCAAAAGTCCTTATGAAAATTCATCAGCATTTTGTTGAGAATTCGTTCCTGACATACACATTTTTGTATGCAGTTTTGCCTAATGTACGCAATTTTACAAAACAATTCCCACTAATACAATGCATTTCCGTATATTCTTTCCACCAATATATGTGTGTTTATGCATGCTCTACCCTTCTACACACAGTTTTGTACACATTACTTGCCTGGAGAAGTGCATTTCAAACTTTGGAGAAGGGATGTCCGTTTCAGTTTGCTTATTGTGTTGGAAAATTCAACTTTTTGAATTTCTCCTCCACCCCTAGTAACTTTGGATCCTTTTCTTTTCCTTCACTTGTTTACTATATAATTTTCACAATCAGCCTGCAGGGACTGGAGTCCTTCCACAAATATAAAATTGTGTTTTTATTTCCATTGGTTAAAATAAATGTGTAGATAATGTTGTTCACTTGGTTTGACAGTGAATACTTGGAGGTACAAAAACTGCTGAATGTGACTAGTGGCTAAATGAAAACATGTTGTGGTAGGCCAAGAGCAATTCCTTTCTTAATCATCCCCCAAGGAGGTTTTGTATAATTTCATGTGTTTGTTTTAAAGGAACTCTGTTTTAAAAGCAGTGGCACGCGTCTCTGTTTCCTTTTGTGCTTTTTTTTTCAGCAGAGAGGATTTTCTATCCAGGAGCTTGTCAAGAAAATGTCAAGAGTGGGCCTTCTTGGGTTGGTGGTCAAGGTAAAATACATTATACTGTCGAGATCCATTAAGGCCGGGAGAAAATAAACCTCTGGAGGCAGATCTTAGCTGTGTTCTTGAAGTTTAGAAGTCTGTTGAAGCACAAAAAATTGAATATATGCAGTTTTAGAGTGGGAGGAGAAGTGGATGTCCTTTATACACCTTCATGTGTGCACAATTGTTGAAACAGTTCCACATGCTGGTCCTAAAGGAACCAAAGATTAGGACCTTTTGATGTGAAGAGTATTGTTTTGGTTGGCCCAAAACATTTGGCTGCCCCATTCCAAGTTTAGAAGCTGACTGGACTAGGAGTTGAGTTTGTTTTCCACACTGGTAGGATTAGCAAGTAGCACACCTGAGGATAGTAGGTTTGCTTAGGAGTTGGGTATGCTGCTTTAGACCAAATCAGACCACTGGTCCATCTAACTCAGTACCGTCCATACTGACTGGCAACAACTCCCCAGCATTTCAGATAGGGGACATTCCCAGCCCAGATGTAGGGGACTGAACCTGGGATTTTTCTGTGTACAAGGCAGGTGCTCTGGCTGTCAGCCTGGCTGTCAAGGTGGTGACCTGGCTGTCATCCTTCCCCATCCAGCTTTGGAGAGATGTAGGGCAGTCTGTGTGACAAGCAAAGAATCAACGCCTTGCTGCTGCCCCTCGTCTCTCTGCCAAATGGTGGCCCAGTCCTCTTTTAGCCCCAGAAGCTGCTGATGCTTGTCTGCTCAGGAACACACACACACACATTTTTGCAGCCCCAGATCGACAGCAAAACAGAAAGCAAAGGTTTATTGAGCTCTTGTGGGTCACAAGTTGCAGAGGCCTGCCTTTAGTACAGCAGCCTCTGCTTTCCCTTTAAATGATGGTTCTTAAGGTTCTGAGGGCATGTAAGCGGCTTGAAGCCACTTTTCTTTTGTGAACCAACCCCTCTTGCCAATTGGCAGAGGGACCTTGCATTCATAACAATAACAACTTACTGTTACAAAGTATATCCACTGGCAGTGTGCATGAACTTGTGATGCAAATAAGTTTTTCCTCTATAAGGAATCTTCCGTGCTCATCCTCAACATGCTGCTTTGAGTCTAGATCCTTTCTACCACTGTGGTGGCTGCGGATACATGACACTTATCTGAAAACCCACTACATACCGAATTTTTCCGTGTATAAGATTTTTTTACCAAAAAAAATAGGTTTAAAATTTTGGAGTCCCCAAAAATAGGGGGCGTCTTATACATGGGGGCGTCTTATACACGGGAAAATATGGTAATTAGGTTATCCATGCCTTTTTTGTCCCTGCACATCCCCCAGGTGAACGAAGAAGGAGGAAAGTAATTGTGATCTTGAGGCAGGATTCAGCTCATGAGTCCCATCAGTGGAAGCCCTCCATGGTGCAATTTCACCTTTCGCCCTCCATGCCCATCTGAAATGGACTATGTGGGGGTCAGTAAAACTACCAGAGTTGGGGATCTGGCGAGCTAGCATGCATGCCCAGACAGAACAATCAACAGCATGATGTTGAATTTCTCCCTTGGTATTTGCACCCACCCACAACATGGGTGTGGGGGTGCACCCCCCGTTGCTGGAAGCACATCCACCCCTTCGGACACAATGGATTGTAATGTAGAATCAACCTGCATTGATATTTTATTTCTGGACTGAAACTAATTTGTGAAAAAGCTCTTTTTGGGGTACGTAAAGTATGCAGTAGGCCTAGATTGTATGTGTGCACGAAGCAACAAAATCAAGATGGCAGTGTACACTGAATGTTGAATATAATGTTGTGTGTGTGTAGCCCTGTGCTCCAACACCTACTGATAGAACAACAAGCAATCTGTAGTTCTGTTATCTTGTGTTTACAGGTGGCTTTTGTTTTACGAAATGCAGCTGCTTAGATTGCAATTTCACGGGAAGGTGGCAATGGTGGCGGTGAAACACGTTCACCCCCAGCCATTTTCCTGCCCTCAAATTGTCAGCTCCAGCTGCTTTTCTTCCACCTCCATTTTCTTGGAGATGGAGAACTCTTGCCTTTCACCCGTGTGGCACTAGAGCATGTACCAACAAGCTTCCAACAGGATTTGTGATCCTAGACTGGCCTTTTCTGCGTAGTTCCAAAACTATATTATGTGCAGACAAGTCCATATAGGCCTTTCTGACAACTTGGTGATTTGCTGTTTTTGTTTGCTTGTAGTCGACTAAAGCTAAAATGGATTGAAACTTCCTTTGCAACAAGTGTGAGATGCCCTTAAGAGTCTGAGAACAGATGGAAACAGGGAGTCTTGAGCTTAAATAAGAATTACTGCTCTCAGAGCTGAAGGCACCTTTCTCAGCTACAGTTTATGTAAGTGATCAAGCCTGGAGCTGTTGCTAGGCTTTGAAACCTTCCAAGCAGAGTACAGAATTTCAGAGCTTTAGGTGTATGTGCATAAGGAGCTTTGTGGTGTTGGAAATGATTGCGCCTTGTCCCAAAGTAGTGTCTAAACGTGCTCACCTACTATGTTAAAATCCATAATGCAGATCCCCTGCCAAACCACAAAGGGCTAATGAAAGTGTTAATAGATGCATATTTGAGAGCCTGAGTTCAGCTACCAGTCTAGCCATGGGATCCTGGAGCCATTCCTGTAGAATGAAAGGGTAGCTTGGAGGAGGTGGGGAGGGAGTTTACATTTCTGAATCACCTTCCCTGCTTCACATCAAAAACTTCCTGCAATGCAGTAAAGCTAGCACACCAGGGAAAGGCCTGTACTCAGCAATAATAAATAAAATAAAATAAATTCAAAAATACATTTTCCCTTCGCGGGTACAGCCTGGGGTGGGGGGATGAGTTCAGCAAAGTGGAATAGACGTTGTCTGTGCATGGCACTAATTGGCTGGTGTCTGTGACGTCATTAAGAAATTTCCCCATCCTGGAAGAAGTTTGCATGGGGAAGGGAAGTTGTGTTATTCGGGGAATACATGACAAGTTAATTGATAATCCTTTGTGTGGCATTAAAAATATATATGAAATAACAGATGCCTGAATTATATGGGAGAAGCGCTTAGCCGCTGCTCAGTTTGCTGCTTTGCATGCCTGTCATTTTGGTTGTGACACCAGGTCTTGCTGCACGAGCTCTTTTTAAAATATTGCAGCTTTACGCCCTCCTTCCATAAAGTTCAATAGACATACTACACATATCAAGTCTTCTTTTTTGTGCAACATCCAAAAGAAATATCCAAAATAGTGACAGTTGTAACAGTGATCAAAGGCAATTAAGACGTTTCCCCTTGATTTCCTGGTGTTTTGAGGAAGTTTGATCTGGAACAGCCAAGGGTGGTGAACAGGAGGGATTACTAATTCATTTACTAGAAAGCTGTGATTTCCAAGAGGGAACTTGCCCATTTCCAGGGATTGTGCTAAAAGGAAGGGCAGGGGTATTTTGGAATTCCAAGCAATTTCCTCCTTGTGTGAATTAGCTTTCTTTCTGTTATGTCTACATAGGCAGGCATATGGACTTCTCGAGTATCTGATTTCTTTCTCCTGCCTAGTTAATTCAAATCCACTGTGTCGGTGATTACTACTGAAATGAGAATCGCTTCCTTTGCATTAAGTACTTTCATTGAAGGCGGTATTTTTTATTGTTTAAAAAAGGAACAATAATAATGTTCTCCAGGAGCAAAATGGAGAATAATATTTTTTTTAAAAAAAATAATAATAATAAAGGAAGAAAGAATAGGGCACAGTGCAGCCAAAGTTAAGCCCTTTTGTGTGTCATTTGTTTCTGCTGGGGGAGGTCTAAGTGCAAATTTCACCCTCTCATTGTGAAGTAAGGAGATTTAAAAAGTGCTTAATGAGAAAAGCAATGTGCTGCAATGCCCTGGGTTCTGGACCTGCATGCAGGGAACAGTGGGGCCCTCAGGGAAGGAGTTTGGGGCAGAGGTTTAGGGCCACACTCAACAGGTGGGCCCTGAAATAAGGCAGGGCTGGCTTTTAAAAGTTTCCATTTAAAAGCGGGGGCAGTGTGAAGAGAATATAAACACCTATTGGCAATTACCCATTTATTCATGTGTACATGCGACTGCGGGACGCAGGTGGCACTGTGGTCTAAACCACTGAGGCTAGGGCTTGCCAGTCAGAAGGTCGGCGGTTCGAATCCCCGCAACGGGGTGAGCTCCTGTTGCTCGGTCCCAGCTCCTGCCAACCTAGCTGTTCGAAAGCATGTTAAAGTGCAAGTAGATAAATAGGTACCGCTCAGGCGGGAAGGTAAACGATGTTTCCGTGCACTGCTCTGGTTTCGCCAAAAGCGGCTTAGTCTGCTGACAAACATCGGCTCCCTCAGCCAGTAAAGCGAGATGAGTGCCGCAACCCCAGAGTCGTTTGCGACTGGACTTAACTGTCAGGGGTCCTTTACCTTTACCTTTTTACATGCGACTGCACACATCACCACAAAACTGGAAGTGGCATGAAAAAGAGCAAAGAAGAGCATGAAAATGGCGTCTAGCCATCCCACAAGCTTTTGCAAGTGCCTCACACTGTCCTCACACTGCAGGTCTCCTGGGAAATCTACAGACACACTTTAGTTTTGCTAATTAACCTATAAGCAGGAGGGGTGTGTGAAATTGCACTCTCCACTCAGCCCTTTAGCTGCCTGTCTTCTTGGAAAGTTTGCAGCGCCGTGACACTCTGATTCTGCCTACCACAGTAATTTACGGTGACGTGGGTTTTATCGCTGAAGCTATAATTTTGTGTTTCCCGAAATAACTGTTAAATGTTCATCAAGGAGCAAAGGCCTTTGGCTGTTCCTTTGTGCAATTCCAGGACTGTGTTTCTTCTTAAACGCACTCCACATAGATGGCGAAGCAAGCAAGTGCTGCTCTTTCAGCAGAGATGGAAAGGGCATCAGGTGAGGAGCTCTGGTTCCCTTATGTGAGATTTGGGGGGTAGCAGGGAGAGAACAGCTGGCAGCCGTAAAATGAGGTTAAGAATTGCCAGCATCATATGAATCAGCCTTGAAGGGTCATTCACTCTGCACAGGAAAATGTACAGAAGTGTTCTCATTTCAGCCACCAAGTTGACTTGTGAGAATTTTAGAAATGGCGGCAGTGAGAGAGTTAGGGCAGGAGTCATTGCCCTTGTTTCGAAAGTGGAAGGATAAACACATGCTCATTAGAGTTCTCCCCCCACACCCTTTCCCTCATATGCACCCATGGCTTTGGGGAAAACAAAAGAACAGATTTAGGGAGAGGAGGGGGGGGAGTTTGGGCGCACAAGTGTAAATTCTTGCACTAATGGAATGGAGGACTTGGCACTGCTTTGGATATAAGCCATAGGTTTTTTTAAAAAATAAACCAGCCAAATTTGAATAGTCATTCAAGCCATAGTTAGGGACGAACAGACCATGTCAGTTTTACACATGTTCACATGTCCATTCTGTCCCCATTTTTGCAGTAATTTGTGATTACTTTTTTTAAAAAGTGAAAACTTACAGTTAAATATATATTCCTCACAATCTTAAAAACATATTTTTTTCTCTCAATGTACACAATTTGAAATAGATGTAATCCTAAAATATGTGTTTTAATGCACTTTGCCACCGCTTTGAGCCAAGATCTGCATCTCAAAATTCAGAGGAATCCAAAGGATTGTTGTGTTCCACCAATGTATTAGTCTAAGACATTTGAATTTGGTTGGTTCATTTAAATGCAGTCCTGAACAAAGTTTTCCACTGTACTTAGCAATGGTTTTCAAACCTTTTGTCCTCCAGGTACATTTTCCACATAGATCTGTCCACCGTGGGTACCTTTATGTACTTACCTTGAAACCGCTATGGATTACACAGCAAGTTCTGGGGTGCATCTAGCCATAGATTCTAGGACACATACTTAGTTAACAAATGGGTGTCATTGTCCATTCTTATTCTGAAAGGCAACTCTAAAGTGCCCGTTTTCTTATTTCCCATTTATCACTGATACCATCCCTGTAGTTCCACTGATTGCTTGATCCTAGACATGTGTTGAGCTGCTGGCAATAACTATAGAAGTAGATAGAGACTGTACCTTTAGGTCTAATGACCAGCTTTCTCATTCACTCCAGCATTCATCCCTGGTTCTGAAACCCTTCATTAATAAGGCTGAAACACCCAGGGAAGCAAAAACCAATATTGATAGTCCATCACTTGGCCTCCCCTTTGCCCACCAGTCTGCTGCAGATGCACATTGCAAGGGCAGATTGACAGTGAGAGACAGAGCAAGCTCCGTCTTTCGAGGAAGCTTGCCCCTCTCCATTATTTATTGTTATTTATTTGTTAAATGTATAGTTTAGCCTGACTTTTGTTTTATGATCCCAGGGAGAGTTTCAATGCAATTTTAAAAAAAAATCCATTCTAAACAATTAAGAATTTTTTTAAAAAAAATAAATCCACTAACATTCATTCATAAAAACTAGTGGTGTGCCAAAAAATTGTCCTTTTTAAATAATAATAATAATAACAAAACAATTTCCTATCTATTAATGAGAAAAGAGATTTAATCTGAAAATTCTCAAAGGGTGGAGAGAAAATGCCAGTGACATTCTCATGGATGGGATGCAGAGCTGTGTTGAGCTGACCCTACTTTCAAGGGAGGTCTGTGAGCGTTGTTTTGTTCTGCAAATTATCTCTCCAGGGGTCTGTACTCTGCAGCATTCTTAAGTGCTCACCTTCCCTGAAGACCTCAGCTGGATGGTACACCTGACAGCTTTTTGTTGGTTGCTTTAAAATGAAGTTGTTGGGTTTTTTACTTTTAAAGAAATGCACGTAGAACATTTTTGGGGGTACGTAAAATGCAAAAGGAAAGACTTCCGTTAAACAGTATTAGTGAGTGCACCAATCTTAGGCGTTTGGTAGCCATCCTCCTTGGCTTTCCACACTTCCATTAAAGCTCAGGAGAAGATGCCACAAAGTAACTCCTCCCATGGTGATTTTTGAGATCCAGAAGGCTGCTGAAGTACAAAAAAAAAAAATCTCAAGTGGAGAGCAAGTGCACCCTAATCTTTGGCCACCGTGCAACAAGACATAATAAAAAAAACTCATACCCAGTGAATTCTATAGTGCCATTAGAACAAGACCAAAAAACAGAAGCCACTTTTGAACTGAAATAAATCTTTTGATAAACTGGAGGGCAGGTTTCAGCCCAGCAACTAATAAAAATCCTCCTTACAGCTCCCAGGTGCAGCTAATGTCCCATAAATGCCCAGGCAAACAGGCAGGTCTTTTCTTGGTGCCAATATGCTGTAAGCTCTGGCACCAGAACTGCTTCCAGCAGAACAATCCACAATGGGGCACCACCACAGAGAAGACCCTACCCTGTGTCACCACCAAGCGAATCTCCCTCAATGGTGCAATAACAAGAAAGGCCTCCCTCTGCCATACCAGCTATAAGGGGTAGGCTGTTATGGGGAGAGACACCTGTTCAGCCATCTGGGCTTCAAGTCATGACTGACCCCCACCAGTTTTACTTCCATCTCTGAGTTCTCATGATCTCCTCTGGAGCTTCCTGCTCCTGTATAAGCCCCCAACCTGAGCTGGAGCAACAAGATTTCCTAGGGCTCCAAGCAAAGTTGCCTTGAGCTAGGGAAACAGGCAATGGTTGGTATGCGAGAACCAACCAGAATACGCTGGAGACTACAGAATTGCGGACTAGACGAATGTAGGTCTGATTTAGGAAGGAGTCCAGCCCCAGGGACCCTGGCAATTCCGAAACAGGGGCAGGAAGATGATGGCTTCTCCTGATTGGTTTATTTTTTTTTTTTATTAAATATTTATTGGCATTTTCAAGAAACACACAACAAACAAAAACAAGAAATACACAAAACAAAACAGAAGAAAAAAAACACAAAAATACATAATATTCAAAACTAAACAAAGAAAAAAAATAGAAAAACCACATAAAGTTTCTGATACTTATTATTCTTAACCTTATTTCTCAGACCTCCTCACACCTCCCCTTCTTGTATTCCAATTTAAATTGTCAGTTCAGCAAGTCCTTAACTTATTTCTTTACCTTAACTTCAACATTTGTTCTAACATACTATTGTTTTACTTTACTTCTTTTTTCCATTTCCTCAATTTATTTCTAACAGCCTTATTTTCAATTAATTTAAAAAGAAAAAACCAATTTTACCTTATTAAAATCACTCATCAATACTTATACCTCATTAATTATTCTTAAGCCTTTTTCCTAAAGTCCACCAAAATTTCCCTTCCACGATTTACCCAATTTCCTTACCACTAGCAAAATATAAAAAGCAAATTATCCTTATGTACCCTTTGGATTCCCAACCTCCACCCACCCTTCTCCCGGTTCCAGTCCCCAACCAATATCCATCAGTCTTTATGTTATTTATTTAGCCTGGAGATCTCACGTCCGAGGCCCTTATATCTCTCTCAGTTCCTTTCTGCCGGTCTCTTTGATAGTCTTTTATATTAAGCCCCAAGTCTCGAAGGGGCTCCGGCCCAACAGAATCCATGTTACTTCCAGCCGGTCCTCCATCCTTAAAAGCAAAGCCTATGGGGTGCTCCAACTTTTGTTTCAAATTTCTTTCAGATCCAGATGTCCCCAAAGCTCCAGCTTTCACCTTCAACAAATTTGTAATCCTCAGGTCTTCAGATCTCCTCCAAAGGGGATCTCTCCATTTTCCAAAGTCCCATTCAGACCAGGCTTTCCACATCCAATTTTTATTGTCCTTTTTTGTCATCATGTCAGGCCTCATATTGTAACTCTCCTTTGACTCCTGCAAATCTCCTGCTCCTCCTTCATTTTCTTCAAAAACAACATATTGCTCCATCATATCTACGCTTTCAGTTTCATTTATTTGTTCAGTTGAATAGGCTTCCTGTTTCAAGTCCTTATCAGGCTCAAAACTGTTGTTTACTGTCCAGTGTAGTAATGATACCTCTGTAGACAAAGCATTGTATTCATCTTGCAAGTTTCCCAAGAGAACGAGTGCTCTGTCCAATTCTGCTTGGATTTTACATACTCCAGCCATTTTTGTGGTGTAGTGTCCCTATTACCCCTCTAGGGGGATTTTAGTTCCTTAATGTTCCTTTCGGCTCAAAACCAAAAGTCCAGTTATTTTGTATCAGCCCTCCTTATTTTCAACAAGATGTACCAAATAAACCAGCAAAAACAGCAGAAACAATGTTCTCTTTTTCCAGCTGACAGCTCACTTGACAGCTGTCAAAATCCTCAATACAACAGGCTTTCTCATAGGACGTTCCCGGGTCTCGGGGGGGTGAAATTTCAGCTCCCAAAGTTCTTTTTATCCTCCAGTAAATCTTCTTATAGTGTCAAAACCGTGAAGTCAGGGTCTTTCATTAAAAAGAAACAAGAAACAGATTCTCTCGACCTTAGCTGCCCAGTCCTTTGCTTTAAATTGTTTACAAAGAGGGGGGGGTGGACTTCCTTTTTAGCCCCTTCCCGCTCGTTCCAAATCCAAAGTTAAAAATTTTTAAGATTCCAATCTCCGTATTACTCACGGGTTTATATTTTAGAGTCCAATCGGTCTTGGAAGAAGTTGGCGCTCTCTGTCAATGGCTTGCGGCTTCACTCCGTAGGCGAGGGAGTACTCTCAGCACCACGCCCCACCCTGCCTCCGTTCCGAAGCCTTTAAAAAGGCTCCGTCGCGGATTGGGGGGGCGCAAATGGTGCCCGCCGAGTCTCTGTGTTCACAGGCATCCGCGCCTGTGATTTTAAGGGTCTCCGCTTCGCCGCAGAGGCCAGACCCAGACGCTACGGAGCCGATTCCCTCCGGAGCTCGGAGGGAATCCGCCATTAAACAATGGCGCCAACCCGGAAGTCCGTCTTCTCCTGATTGGTTTAACCCCAATGTTCAGAGGCTTAGTACGTCTGGGGACATGTGTCATGAACAAACAAGGTTGCTCCAAATGGCTCACTGGTGATCATTTATCATTTCCATCTCCTGTGCAGTTGGGCTGGGACAGAGAGCAGGTTGGGAGATACAGGTTCGCAATGATTGGGTGCACTGGGTGATCCCTAAGGAAAGCCATGCGCAGGCCCACCACTGTTGCATTGTTCAGGGATTTGGTGCCTAGTCTGTAACACTGGACGTTTCTCTCTCTTTTTATTATCAGCTTCATGGCCACAATTAAACAGCAATAGCGTCCTGTAGCTGTTGCTAAATCTGAAAGCTACAGATTTTGAGAGAACCATCTGGAAGAGAGAAGGAGGAACACCGAGCCGAGGCAGCTCCAGCTGCTGTTGTTGTATCTAAGTGCCCCCCCCCCTTTGCAGGTTTCATAACAGGATTAGGCAATTTCAACGTCACACAGGTTACCATGGATACTGTAAATCATTGTCATGAGCAGTTTCTCAGCCGAGGAGTTTATACATACTCAGAACGGCTTCCCCCGCCCCCCAGATAACTTTTTATTTCTTTTTTTTTGGCAAGATGAGATGTTTTGGTTCTGAGCTTCATGCTCTCTTCTAAAAGGCATGGACTATGTATTGACTTTGACCAGAAGGGAAGAGAAGAATTGAGGTCTCCCGCCATCTTTTGTCTCCTGTCTCCCCCACTTACAGACCTTGAATCAGGCTTGTCTTGCAAATGAAGCCAAGCTAATCCAAACCTGGGTTAGACGCTAAAAATTTAGGGGTAGTGCTAAATCCTGGATGTGGTAATGGGTGGAGGCAAGTAAGCTGAGATCCAAGTCAGAGAAGACAGAGATCTTTGTGGGAGGTTCATCCTGCCCCGAGTGAGTGGGGTTCCAGCTGTTCTGAAGGAGATTGTGGGGTTATACTTCCCTTATAAGGATCAGGTTTGTAGTTTGCAGATGACAATGAGACACATGTGGTCTCTTTAGAATGGAGAACTCTCTTAGCAGCTTAGGATGGGGTACCAACTATGACCTTTCCTGGCTTCAGTTGTGTGTCCAAGTGTTGGTACCTCCAAGTTGGATTACAACAGTACATGATGCTGCATTGAAAAGGATCTGGAAACATCAGTTAGCCTAGAATGGAAGTGGCTAACCTGGTGTCTTCCAGATGTCCTTGGACTACAACTCCAATCAGGTGAAGTCAACATGTCCAGTGGCCAGGGATTATGGGAGTTGTGGTCAAAGAACTTCTGGAGAGAACCACATGGGCTACTCCTGGCCTAGAATGAGGCTGTGAGATCACTAACTGGGACTGGATGATACAATACAACCCTATTAACACAAGTGCTTTATCAGGCAGGTTACTACGACATGTACCTACTCAGACCTGAAGATCATCTTGCCAGAGTCTTAAGACATAACAGGGGAGGAGGCAGCAGAGATGTAAATGAGGCTTTGTAGGATGATAGTTGGGAGTGAGTTGCACCATTGGCTTTTGGGAAGGAGAAACATGTCGTGGCCATTTTCTCATCTCTGACTTTTACGCCATCCTTAGGGAGACATATGGCTTCCTTGATTCCTTCATAGTACCTGCAGAGTCTCATCTGCATGACTGCTACCTCCTTCTGTGTTTCATATTAGGCTCTTATGAGAGCCAGGTCCATAGCTTTACTACCAGCTACCTTTTTTCAATACTCACCCCCAAATACTCACTTACCATCATCTTGACAAAGAGTTTTGGAGAACTCGAAAGCTTGCATGCTATTTTGTTGTGACACAAGAATTCTCTCTCTTTTCCAGTTCTAACCTATCGGTACCATGGCTACAAGTGCTGTTCCAAGTGAAAACCTTCCCACGTACAAGTTGGTGGTGGTCGGAGATGGGGGTGTGGGGAAGAGTGCCCTCACCATTCAGTTTTTCCAGAAGATCTTTGTGCCAGACTACGATCCAACTATTGAAGACTCTTACCTGAAGCATACGGAGATAGATGGGCAGTGGGCCATTCTAGATGGTGAGCCACCTATTTTGAATTGATGGGCTTTCATCTGATGCTGCTCAACTTTTGTGTGTGCATAAATTCCATATATCTTATTGATTGCATATGTTGTACAGTATCTCAGTACAGATAAATGAGATGCAAGAATCAAGTGGAGCTATTCCGATTTGCCCTTGGTATTTCTTCTCCAAATGAAAGTTATTTTAATGATAATGATTTAAATCACTGAAATTTTGGTTTGGGGGATCATGGCCAGAACACACAGGCGTTTGGGGCTTTAATGGAGTGTTTTGCCCAGGTATTCAAAAATATGTTTATCTTGCTAGGCAGCATTGCTGTTGTCATTGCTGTTTTTGCTTCAGATGACATGTGCACTTGAAAAGCACTCTTACAGGTCTGAAAAGAAATCCGACCCCCTCTTGAACTTTTACTTTTACTAGAGAACAATGTAAGAAAATAAAGGTAACCAAGGCAGGCGCTATTCATAAACTTGTGAATTATTATGCAAGGGATGTTTTTTGATAACCACTACCACTTTCTTTGCACGTAGCTATTTTCATCATTTCTCTCCTGGGGCTGCTTGTCCAGTTGCTCACGAACTCAGTGCATTTGTATACATGCAATGTTTATGCACACACGGCTGGAATCCAAGAATTAATCTTGCTACACTAAATTAATTCCACCTTTGTTTTGAGCAGTTTGGATCAAACAACTTGTTTTAGTCTCCTGTTTTCTCCCACCGCTGCTGCAACCACCCAACATCTTCTGTCTATTTGCTGCTAAATCTGATGCTTACAGAGTATTATTATTATTATTATTATTATTATTATTATTATTATTAATAATAATAATTTATTTTGCTAGAGGCCAGTCTGGTGCTGGTGCTCCAAATCTGAAGCCAAAGAAAAATGCTTTAACAAGGCAGGCGAACAGAAGTCTCCTGAGCATATTGACTCATAAGAACCTGAGCGCCAGCCCCCTGCAGGCAACCTGTTCATTGAGCCTCCATCCTTATTTGCTTGCACAAAGCTTAAACGGAAGTTAGGCTCCGGCCAGTCTTTATTGAGCATTCATTGTGATTTGTGTGCAAGGATGTTAGATGACAATGAGCATTCATCCTGACTTGCTTGCAAGGTGTTTTATATGTCTTCCCATTAATCCTTCATTTGTTCCACACTTTTCACTTTCCTAACTGCAAAAAGTTTTGGGGGTGTTTTTTTGTTTGTTTTAAAAGGGGGCTGCAGGGTAGGATTTGTTGCACCAGGGTGACAAATCCATTTTATCAACTTCAACTGTGCAAATCTAAAGTTGCAGCCTGTACTTGCATCCCTCCTTCAAACTACCGACCAAGTGTCAGCACCTTGGTACTGGTAGGTAAAAAAATGGGAAGGAAGAGGTGTGGTTTTTATTTTGTTTTAAAGGATGCTTGGGAGGTACCTTCGCAGTCTTTTGATTTCTGGCTGGCATTGTAAGCCTACTTGATTGGAAGCAAATTCCATCAAAATCCCTGAAACTTGAGCAAATCTGGTTAAGACAAGGCGCTATGCCCACAACACCATAGTCATCCGCGATATTTAGAATTGCAATCTTATGCATTTATGCTCTGGTACTAACTGCACAAGTATGTATGCTTCTGTTGGCTCAGAAGTGAATTCCACTTGGGTCAATTTAGCCTTCCCCTAAACAAGTACGTGTAAGCTGGTTGCCTAAATTCTTCCCATAAGTTCTGTCAGCGTTTCTTGCTGTGTTTGGCTTGGCCCACCTCCAGATGTGCTCTTGCTTCACACCAAGATCACGCTGGTTCGTCTGCCTCGCTTCTGCAAAGATCATAAAAACAGCTTGGGAATAATCTAACCAGAAGGTTAAAGGGCCAGCGATCATTCTAAAAGCATTCATGCTTGCATAGTCGCTGTCACTGAGGAGCTGGTGCCTGGGTTTCTTGTTTTGTTTTAAAATCTGACTTCTAAACAAGCTAAATGGTTAAGGTTTTTGCCTCTATTCTGCTGGCCCTTTTTGCACTAGGGTCAGTGAACAGGTTCCTAGTTGTTCCATCTCTTCTTAGCACTCCAAATCCATGCTTCATTAGAAGTGAAATTATTTCTTCCCTTACAGAGGAGAGGGATAGTTTTGAATCCTGATGTTTGCTTTTTTTGTATTAGAATCAATCCCTCCCCTCTCCCCAAAATTAGATCCCTTCTCTCTGTCTTTGAAGGGGAAAAAGCATTGGCTGTTTCACACCACCCTCACTGGTTGTAAATCTTCTAACGATTTCTCGTATCATGTGGTATGCCATCACATCATGGCAAATGCAGAATCAGAGCAACAGATCACAAATTAGCATAGCAGCGATTCAGAAGTGTTGTATGCTACTCTGATATTTTATGATACAGAAATTGCAAAGCCTTCCAAATTGGTTTTTTCTGTGTGAGTGTATTCCATAACATGTCTTAGACACAACAATAGTGCATTAGTGATGGATTTACACTGGACCATCCACACATCATTTTGCTCTATTATTTGTTCTAAGATGCTTCCCCAATGCTGTGTCGTTATTGCTGTCTTGAGGGACGAAAAGTAAACCAAGACATTTGTGGTACACAAAAAATTGTGGGATTTCAGTAGGATATTATGGGATATACACTAATTAGAAATGGAACAGTATTTCTACTTTGAAATTTTCTAGCCACAGAAAGTATTGAAAGCAAGAACATATATAACCACCCCAATACCATCACGAGCACAAATCATCATGAATGCACAATAAAAATCATATCTGAGGGGCTCTAAATAGATAGTGTAAGCATATAACTTACATATTGCTTTTTTAATTTTTAATGGTGGGGGGGGCTAATATCTAGGGGCCTGAATCTGCCTTTACGTTTCACCATGCAATGAATACAGTGGACCAGATTCAACTAAGTAGTTGTCCTGGCAGAAGCAAGCACAATGAGTTCTGCTAGTGCATCAGGACTTTTCCTGCTCTTCCCCTCATCCTCCCCAAATCCTATTGGGAGAATTGGGAAAACTCCCAGAACAGTATACAGTGGGAGGAGAAGGGAGGTCATTCTGTCTGGCAAGCACCTTAGCGCAACTTGTTGAACTGTATATCTAGTCAGCAGAGGGCTTAACTTTGAAAAACAGAGATGTAAACTTGCCTGGAGGCCACAGTCTTTGACCTGGAGCCTCTGTGCTCCCTAATCCCAAATATACAGAGGCTGGCTGTGGCTCTATAGTTTGTAGTGGGGGAAAATGTATTCTGTACATGCTCTGAGACATAAGAACCTCTTTAAGGTTACCAGATCTTTTTCAATGAATCTGGGGACACTTTTCAACTTCAATGGATTTTGTATGGGGAGTGGTTTGTAAATCCGGGGTCGGTCCCCAGGAAACAGGGATGTCTGGTAACCTTACTTTAGATATTAAGGAGAAAATGTGGTACACCCTTAAGTGTTGAGATTCCTCCATTGCAGGGGTTGGACTAGATGACCCTGACAGTCCCTTCCAGCTCTGCAGTAATATGATTCTAACTGTTCCATTTGAAGCTTCAGGGGGCGGGTCAAGTGCTTCCATGTCAAAATCTCCCTGCATATGAAAAGCATTTCAGGATAAAAGCTAAGCTTGGTGCCTTCTCTGGTGTGCTAGCTTTCCAAGTAACCCGCTAGCTTGACACGAGGCAGTTTCAAACAACTCCATTTGTATGCATTCAGAGATTGTCATTGTTCCATGCGAAGACTGTACCACGTGCCATCCCTCGGCACTTAAATCCACTCACAAGGTCTGCTGGAGAAACAAGGGCACGATATTAAAAGAAAGCAATTATAGCATAATTCCTTCTCTTTTTTTTCTTCCTGGGCTTTTGCTTTGCTTTTGCTTAATGGCTTTAGAACAGTCATTCAGGAGTAGCCTTTAGGTCATGCCTTTCTCCGTCTGGCAACAAAGAGTTATGGAAAATAACTTTTATAAGAAGGAAAGAATGTTCTCAGCCATCCCCCCCCCCAAAGGGTGCCTCAGAATTGGACCCACGCAGACTGCAAATATATGGAGCAGGGTTCGCCTTCCCTCCTCCTAGCCAAGGAGAGAAGCTAATGTTTCAGAAGGGGCAGGTTAAAGAATACAAAGACGTTATAATCGTAACAGCAACATTTATTTCACCAAGCGTACACCAAACATACAGTGGGACTGATGTTTTAAAAAGCAACAACAACCACAGGCCTGTTGGGTTCTCTAGACCAGTATCCTGTTTCTAACAGTGAGTAAGTAGCTAAATACTATAAGAACATGAAAGAGCCAAACCTCTGTTGGTTCCCAGGATGGAGGTAGGTAGAAGTGGCCTCTGCTCTGCTCTTCACTACAGGTGTTTGAGCATAGTTTATTTTTCAGAAATATACTAGTGCATCTGCCAAAAGTGTACCATGTGAAGCTGCCCTAGGCTTGGACTCTATGGATTATTCCATGGTCCAGGGACTCCTTTGCTGCCTATGTGTTTAACAAAATGCAGTTACACAACATACGATGTGACAGAATGCCCTGTCTAGCTTGGTCCTCAAATGCTGAGGTTTGAGTTTTAATATATACAGTCGTATTTTGGTGGTCGAACGCCCTGGAATTCAGACGTTTTGGCTTCCGAACGCGCAAACCCGGAAGTGATTATTCCAGTTTGCAAACGTTCTTTGGGAATCCGAATGTATGACGGGGCTTCTGCAGCTTCTGATTGGCTGCAGGAGCTTCATGCAGCCAATCAGAAGCTGCGATTTGGTTTTCGAATGTTTTGGAAGTAGAACGGACTTCCGGAACGGATTCCGTTCAACTTCCAAGGTACGGCTGTACATCCGTAATGCAAAGGGAGAAGAAGATTGTCAGAGGGGAATCTTAACTGTTGCAAGGCTCAAGCCCCCTTTCAGTCTAGTTCTTGGGTTACAATGGGGTGTTCATCATTGCTAAAACTAATAATCTGGGAGGCTTCAGCTGCCATCCTAAGCACATCTGCCACCCCTCTTTGCGTGTGACTTCACACATGCACTGAACACATGTAGAGGAGAGCTGGACCCTGCTGCCCTGGCTGCACCCTCCCAACATCCAAATGTTGAGCTGGTCATAGCCATAAGGAGCACCTACATGCATGCACCCTTAAACTCTTTTTACCTTTCTTGGTCAGTGTGCAGATGTAGGGAGGGCTGGAGATGGGGCAGGGTTAGCCATGCACAGCCCCACCTTCCTCCAACATAGACCTGGAACCGTGTAAAAAGGAGGCTTAGCTCTCAAGCAGATGTGTTTAGGGCAGGAGAGTCAGGATGGACATACAATTTGGGTGCAGGCCAACTGAGCATCTTCTACTTTCTCTTTTCCCTTGCCGTCCCTAGTTCTGGACACGGCAGGCCAAGAAGAATTCAGCGCAATGAGGGAGCAGTACATGAGGACAGGGGATGGGTTCCTCATAGTCTACTCAGTCACAGATAAAGCCAGCTTCGAGCATGTGGACAGGTTCCACCAGCTCATCCTCCGAGTCAAAGACAGGTGAGTGCATTTGAGCTGCAAGTACTCTGAACTCCCATGGATTCTTTTGAGGAGTAAAAATGTCGGAGCCCTCCCTCGAGAGACTTAACTTTTTTGTATGGCTCTCGACTGAGTGGACATTGAATTGATTTGCATCCTTACCTCCTACATTTTTTATGACTTTATATTTTTATGACCAATCCTTTAACCCATTAGTTATATTTAAAATATCTGCATGCTGCCAGAATATTTAAAATATATGCATGTTGCCCTATGGAGATTTTTTAATGAACAGCATTGGTGTTTCTGATGTGGCCATTCAAAACCAGATTCTCTCTAGCCCGGGTTTCTTGTAACAATAAGATGTCATGCCCAGTTATAAAATCTTTGAAAGTGACATCCTCAGTTTTATGCTGCCAGCCTGTGTGTAAAGTATGCTTGTTTACATGTTACATTGAACACAGGTACATTTGGGGGTGTGGCAGAGCTGCTGGAGGGAGCAAGGGAGAGAAATGTTCCCTTCAGTGAGTTTCCTTAAGTTGCCTTCAAATCCAAATTCCCCAGTCTCCCAGCAGGCACATGCCTCATCCCACATGGTTCAGGAGTGCCTACTCAAACTTCCAGATAAGGTTTTGGGGGGTTACAGGTGACTGCAAGTGCAGGGAGGAAGAATGGAAGCTATTTCCTCCTTGAATGTAAATTGCCGTCCCAGCATCCAGTCCACTGGCTTGTTGTCCTATTTTCTGTGGATTCGTTTTATGTGTACCACTTAGAAATTTGAATAGTTAAGCAGTATATAAACGTCATCAATAAATAACATTTATAACCGAGCAGTCAGTCCATACATTCAGCGCCTAGTTGCTGACAAAGACCAAGAAGAGAAATTAAGCAGTGTCCTTGCATGTGTGAACCAGGCCAAAGCTCAGATTTCTAGACTGGTTTTAGGTGTCCACTGCAAGTACATTTGCTATTAACATTTGCTATTTAATGCACAAGCAAAAGATAAGAAAAGCCTTGGTAGATCACCATGGCATTCATTCATGATTTGATCAAGCTCTGTTCTTCAATTAAGCAGCAAGTGCTTTGGTTTGTGGTTTCTGTCTTCTTCAGATACTAGAAATAGTGTGACACCCAAGAAGCAGCGAGTTTTTGTACTGGTGTTCTCTCTTTATTCACTTCTTCCAGGGAATCTTTTCCAATGATCCTGGTGGCCAACAAAGTAGACTTAATGCATTTGCGAAAAATCACACGGGAGCAAGGAAAGGAAATGGCAGCAAAGCACAATGTAAGTATTTTGGTTTCTTTCCATGATGTTTTCTTTGACCATTCAATGGCCTGTAAGAGCCTATGGCCTATTGGAAGTACATAGGATGCTAGGTCTGTTCTTCCATCAGCAAAAAATCCACTATATTTTGTATGACTAGGTTGACTGTTTGCATGCACATGTGCCCATTTGTACACCAAACCCACCAAGTATATGACTTTTCTGGAATATATGAATATATTTATGTCAGAAATTTCTATTGTGCCTTCACCAAAAATTTCCACAAGGTGGCTTTAAAAAAATAAGGTACAGTGGTACCTCGGGTTACAAACTCCTCAGGTTGCAAACACTTCGGGTTATAGACTCCGCTAACCCTAAAGTAGTACCTCAGGTTAAGAACTTTACCTCAGGATGAGAACAGAAATCGCATGCTGGCCCCATTAGCTAAAGTGGTACCTCAGGTTAAGAACGGTTTCAGATTAAGAACAGACCTCCAGAATGAATTAAGTTCATAACCAGAGGTACCACTGTACTATAAAGACATTGTATGTATTCTAAAAACATACTATCATTCCTTGGGCTACATCAGCAGCAAATTTCTATATTTCATATGAATGCTTTTGAATATCCCTTTTCCATGGTCTGCTGTTCTGCTATGTGCTACTGTATTTTATTTGATTATGTTGTGACCCACACTGGGATGTTACAGGATGAAGTGTGGTTTAAAAATGAAGTAGTAATAATAATATGGATCTCCTTGTAAGTACATATATAATTTGCAGACAGCCATTTCTTCTCCCCAGGAAACTCTGGGAACTGTAATTTTGAGAGGGGCGGCAAAGCTCTCTCCAAACTACCCATTCCCAAGTTTCTTTACATGAGACTATGTCAGTTAAACTGGTATAAAACTGATGCAAGGTTATAGTGCAACTATGCCACTAGAGAGCACCTTTATCAAGTCATTTTCTGCCATGGAATAGTGCACAAAATGTAGCAGCAGAAACCCTGGAACATGTAACCCACCCTCTTCTTGTCCTCATTATCAAGTATCAGTGTGACAAGTTCTATCTGTGAACAGCTCTTTAATCTTTCTGAGCTTCTAGTTATTCAAACTGTCTTCAGGCAGATTGGGGAAATAAAAATGAAACAAGCCACCTTCCTTCTTTGTTAAAATGGAGTCCCTACTGTGTAATCAAATGTTTTCTTTCTCGTGAATCATTACATAAAACCATTTCCCCAATAACATACATATTTAAGAGTTACTGGGCCTTTATTTTCCAGATTCCATATATAGAAACCAGTGCAAAGGATCCCCCATTGAATGTTGACAAAGCCTTCCATGATCTTGTTCGAGTAATCAGGTGAGCCATCAGCCTGTTGAGTTGGCCAAATACTGACACGGTTTGAAAGGGTTTAATGAATCTATCATCCACGTGCTAGAAGCAAGAGCTGGTTCATATCTCACTGCTAAATGCCAGTTTTAATATAATGCACAGTTTACATATATATTTCAGCACACAAATGACTATCTTGGTAGCACAATACTTATCCCAGATCAGTTGTGGAACCATTTGTTCTCTCTATCACAGATGGTCCACATGATCAGCTCAAATGGCCCATGTGAGCTTGGTCAGCCTTGAGTTCTGATGACATGATGTCATCTAAGCTCAACATGCCCCTTCCAGCTCAGGCCATTGTATCACCTGATCCTTGAATGCCTTCTGAGATGGTCTACTGCGGTGACTTTCAAACTTTCTTCTTTTTGAAAACTGGGGGGGAGGGGAGGAAATTACCTGCTAGGTAATTGGGGGGCAGGTCCTAAGATCCATGCTCAGTGTTCATTGGGTATCATCCAATCGTCTTAAGCCTCCAATCAAACTTACTGTGCTCCTGGAACATTCTTCTACAGCTGCACCCTGATCAGTAATGGTGGGCAAGGTGCCTTTCAAGGAAGAGGACTCTCTTATGCTGAAACCCTAGAGAAGTTTCAAATAAGCTCCAGGTTTTCTCAGAACCCTTCTTAGAACCACTAGCTCAGGGTAATTGTCCATTTCTAAGACGAGAGGTGCTTAGCTCCAATCTAGCCTGAAAGCTGTTGGACTGGGTGTGGGTGCTTAGCTGGGGGAACGAGAAACCAGCTAGGTAGTACAGCCCCAGAGAAGGTTCTCTGGAATAGAAGAGACTCCTCAGAACTGGAAATACCTGCTTTAAACCATTGAATCTCATGTGCAACAGTGGCCCAATGTAACATGAACCCATATTCTGCCACATGCAAAATTAGGAAAAGTCCAGTTGGCTTTTATGTAAACAAAAGTCTAAAATATGGGCTTAATGTGCCTCTCCTCTCAACTTTGCCACTTAGCTTGGAAGTTTCCATTACTCTTACTTGGATTACAGTGTCTGGTTTTCCTCTATATCTTATTTTGGCAAAAGTCCAAAAGCACTGGATGTCTTTGTCCATTTATTTAGCTGCCGAGTTGTTTTACTTGCCCATCGAGTGGAAAAAGCACTGCCAGTTCAAGTTGAGAACCCACTGTGGTGGAATGGATGAACCATCCATCTGTCCTGTCTAAACTGGGATTATATTTCCAGTTCGGCTGCAGATTTTCTTCAAGGGGGTTTGTTTGCTGAATTTCTACACAACCTGCCTACTAAAGCTGCAATATTATAATGCTTACCTGGGTATAAGCCCCACTGAACTGGCATGAGTATGAATCTGCTGAAAAATAACTCCACCTGGAAAATGTGCTTCCATGGAAATGGTCACTTTTACTAGATTTCATGTACAAGAGAGTTGGAAAACATGTTGTGTGATGCCTCTCCCCTCCCCCTGCCTCAGTTGAGCTGAGGATATAGGCCTGCAGAAATGCTGCCATTATCATGGCCATTTTTCCAAGCAGTGTAGAGAAAAGGAGAAATACGTGGCGCTTCCTTCTTCCTTGCAGTCATATCTTTTGCTGATTTATGCCTGTTTCTCAGGAAAGCAGGTGCCACTACCCACTCATCCTAGATCATCTCCTTTGGCAGCAGAAATAGGGAGTGGGTGGTGAGGAGAAGTCGCTTTGGGAGGACAGATGCAAGCTGGAATTGTGCCATGTTGTTTTCAAATCATTTTCCTCATTAGTAAAGCTGGCACTGAGAAGACTCCCTCAGAGCTGAGCTGGTGCAGCCCCCGTGGTTTAAATCTTGCGTCAAGGACAGGCGCACGCACGGCACTGTGGCAAATTGGGCAACATCTGGTTCTGCCCAAAGAATCTTCATCATAAGGATGGCGAAGCATCTGGTTGCTCTGGTTTTCCATTTGCTAATTGTCTTCTAGGGGTCGGCAAAATTTTCAGCAGGGGGCCAGTCCACTGTCCCTCAGACTTTGTGGGGGGCTGGACTATATTGGGGGGGGGAAATGAATGAATTACTATGCACACTAGGCAGGCCCCACAAATAACCCACAGATGCATTTTAAAAGGACACATTCCATGCAAGAGCACCAGGCAGGCCATACAGTATTGTAGTTGATAAAAATTAAAATTATTATTTTTTTCTTACCTGCACTGATGATCGTCATTGTTTGGATGGGGGGGGGGGTCCTCGCCTGGGTTTGGTGCTGCATTGCGGCCTGCTGAGTCTCCTGCTGCTGGCACCTCTTCCGCACTTTGGGGGTGGGATGGGGGCCCTCCCGCTAGCAGCGGAGGCCGAATTGCAGCAGCCGCAACAGCGGCGGAGTGAGCTCTGGACTGCGGGATGGTCTCCAGAGGCCTTCCCACAGTCCAGAGCTTTCCTGCCAGCAGCGGAGGCCAGATCACCACCGCACAGCCAGCGGGGAGAGCTCTGGACTGCCCACAGGAGCACCAGGGTGGTGGCTGGAAGCTGAGTGGCGCGCAAGGGCTGGCTCTGCAGAGGGGCTGCTTAAAATGGCGCCCAGCCAGCTCAACCCAGCTCCCTTCCTCCTCTAGGCAGGGTGGGAAAAAGCCAGGAGGAGGGAGGGAGGAGGCGCCACCGTGGTGTGTGTGAGGGAGGGGGAAAATGGCGCAGGGGGGGGAATGTCGCAGCCCAAACAGAATCCCCATGGACAGTCTGCAAGCCGGATCCTGAAGGCAATTGGGCCTGATCCGGTCCTCGGGCCTTAGTTCTAGGGCATCACTGCTGTTGGAGTTGATCTGGTGGAGAATGGATCTGTGATGCATTTTCATGAGGATCTTTTAAAAAAAATGGCAAACTGCTGAAGAAATTAAGATTGAATCTAAGACTGGAATAATGGTAAACCAAGAGAGACCGAAATGGACAGATTCATCCATTCCTAACTTGTGAGTGAGAATTCCATCAGTGCCAGATTTACATTCATATAGTAAACCTGAAGCAAGCATCACTTTTGATCCCCTTATACTGAAAGCCTTCCTGTTTTACCATTACACCTTTGTATTTTTACAGGTAGAATCCACACTACTTAACCCTTATACAATGATGGTACCTGCTTACCTTATTCCTTTGAATTCTGCTGCCACCATTAAATAAATTCTAAATACTCCCCTGTTCACATATCACTGCACACCCACACACAGTAGCTGGGTCTAGGCACAGGACTGAGGGCACTTCCAGAGGACCTGCTTATTGAGCGATCAGCTTGATTTGCTAGCAGGGAGATTAGGTGACATTGCGTCAAAGCAAGTATTAGCCCACAATTTCCACTCCGTTTTCCCGACACTTTCTTTATTGCCAGAAGTCTGACATTCTGGGGAAGCAGGCGTGTTGCACAAGACTTCTCAGTCAACTATAACTTTGCAACAGGAATTTCTGCTATGTGCTTGAATCCTACCCAAAATTAGTAACAGTCTGGAAGCACCCTAACAGACTGGGAGACTTAGAATCATACAATCCTAGAGCTGGAAGGGACCCCAAGAGTCATCTAGTCCAACCCCCTGCAATGCAGGAATCTCAACTAAAGCATCCATGACAGATGGCCATCCAACCTCTGCTAAAAAACCTCCAAGGAAGGAGAGTCCACCACCTCTCGTGGGAGTCTGTTCCACTGCTGAACAGCTCTTACCGTCAGAAAGTTTTTCCAAATGTTTAGTTGGAATCTCCTTTCTTGCAACTTGAAGCCATTGATTTGAGTCCTACCCTCCAGAATTTTAAATTTTAATTTAAAATTCAAACCATTTATTAAAACTTGTTTATAATGTCATATAACAGGCTTGTCTGCAAGTTAGATGTTTAACGATACTTTGAAATTATCTTCAAAATGAGAGTTAGTTCTAAAGAAATCTTAACTTTTTTTTTTTTAACTAATACCCCTTTTGTTCACAGGCTTTCCAGAGGGCTTTAACCTAAAAGTCTTCCTTCTGGTTAGGGTTCTCTTATCTACGCACACACACACACACACACCAAACTCACAAGACACGGTTACTAAAGAGGTGACTATGTGTCAGACAGTTTCTTTGCACACTGGCAACTCAAGATCATCTATACATTTTATTTCTCAGGCCTTGAGAGTAAACTGCAATTCTTTTCTTCTCATGCAGTTAACCAGATACAAGCCAAACCATTTTTATAGCAGCACAACATTAACTTGGGCATCATAAGGGCTGCGTATACACTATTCAAAGCACATGTCCTCCCCGCCTCGAAGAATTATTGTCATTGTGGTTTGTGAATGGTTGCTAGGAGTTGCAACTCAGTAAACTACAGGGCCCATAATTCGGGGGGGGGGGGCAGAATGTGCTTCAAATGAGCTTTAAAGGTATAGTGTGTATACAGCCAATATTTCTGCAAAAAAGGACTGGGAGCCTCCCAGCCCATATGTGAATGACGTTGTGCAGATTCATGGAATCAGAATGTGGGTGACCATTAATTCCATTCTGCACTGAAAATAAAATGCTATAAATATTATCTTCCTCATTTTCATTGTGACTCATAAGAAATTCTGCACATTCAATTGGAATTTCATAGGGATGATGTGGCACCTGTCACTAACATGCTCTACCGTGTCCTTAAAGACAGGTAGCTGATTTTATCCAGTGAGGGAAAAACACGTTGACAAAGAAGTAAGTTCCATTAGGTCCAATAGGACATGCTTCCTAATAAGTATGTTTTAAATAGAAAGATCGGTTGCAAACTTAGGTAATAAGGAGAGCTGCTGTTCTTTGTTTATTTCTTTGCTTTCTGTGAAGCAATGCTGATTTGTAAGCCTCTCTCTTTCTTTGAATATCCCTGAAGCTGGCAGTCTCCCTAGCTGCCCATCAGAGCAGTTTAAAAGGGCAACCTTTTCTTTTTAATGCTGTGTTTTGCAATGTCCTCAACTCTGAGCTGGCCGAAGTCACTTTGCACCCTATGTTGTGCATGACCCATTCCCCATTCATCCATGTAGCATTAGCTATAAAGTAAGATCCTTTCCCTCACCTGTCTTCCTATCCATTAATCTAGGGGTGGCGAACTCCTAAGAGACTGTGATCTACTCACAGAATTAAAAACTGGCAGTGATCTACCCCCTTTTGGAGGGTTCAGGGCAAAGATGATGAGCTTTTTTTAGGGAGAAAGGGGGACAGCCACTCACCAACAGATCGCTGGGGAAACAAACAGCCTCGCTGAGTAAACTCAGTCTTCAGTTCTGCAGAATTCTATTTTACGCTAAGGAAAGGGACCCAGCGATCAACCACGACCAACCAAAACCTCATGGGGATCTACCAGTAGACTGTGATCGACCTGTTGGGCATCCCTTCATTAATCCATCTCAAAATGGATTTCTGTGCTGCCTTCCCGTCTTCATTAACTGTAGGCCTTTAACTGGAATGGGACATCTGGTATTTGTATATGTCCATTATGCCACACTGACCCATTCAGCCAGGAAAGATAACCCAGCCTTGCCTTGCAGTTGTGTTCTCTAGGAAGCTCTGCTAGAATGGAGGCTTTATATGCCTGCCAGCCCCAGTTTTGCACAGAGGAGGCAGCATAGACTCTGCTTCTCCAGCATACAAGCTTTTCAGTCATTGCTAGACTCTTCCGGCTTTTCCTGGCTGGCAGAGAAGGGATGTGAGATAGAAGGAGGATTCAGTGGAGAGGAAAAGCTTGAGAAATGCTGCTGCTCTTGGTGTTACACCTAAACGACATGACACACACTTCAGAACCAGAGCCACAACCATGCCACACCATAGTGACATTTTGTTCTGCCCTTTCAACAAAATTCTATACAGAAAATACTTACGTTGGCACCTTTCTGCATTCACTGATTTGTACCAAGTCCTATGGGAGGAAATGGCAAAGGTCTACCTTGAGCTGGAAATGGAGGGGGCTATAGATCAGCGACAGAGGGCATCCTTGGAATGGGTGAAGCAAAGAAACCTGTAGCCCTCCAGAGGCTGTTGAACTTCCATCAACTCCAGCCCAATGTTCAAGGATGAGGAGAGCAACATTCAGTGGCCTGCAGGTTCCCCATCCTGGGGCCAAAGTCTCTTGTTCTTGAGACTAGGGCTGGGTAGAGGAGCCCATCTCTCAACTCACCACATTAGATGCTGTGGGCTTGCAGCCACTAGATGAAACTACCAGCTCCTTTATTTTAAGAACACACCTTTTCTATGACATGAATTTTCTCGGCTGTCAAAGTTCAAGACTAGAGACAGAAAATAGTTTTTGAGGGAAATGAAAGTAGTGTGAGCGAGTTCCTGTTCTCCTTGGTATCTTGCATGTTTCTTACACCTCTGCTCACAACAGGTTTTGAAAGAATAGCAGGAAGGGTGGTGCAACATAACTATGGCAACCCCATAACTCCTGACCCCAGCATAGCTGCAGCTTACCTGAATGGAGAGCTGCAGGCCACGAATGCCAGATTGGCTCTGTTGGTATGTCCATGCAGCCCCACCCAAACCACTGCTCTGCCCCACCCGAGTTCTGTTCAAGTAAGCTGTTGAGAGAGTAGCGCCTCTGTTGGACATCAGTCACTATTGCATACAGGTCATGTGCCTCTTTCTACCAACTTTAAAATAAAAATAAAAATCCAAAGCCACTTCAGAAGGTTGTGAGATCTAGTGGAGAAACAGTGAAGGGGAAGAAGGGATTGATCCACCATCCTCTTCTTTTTTTCACTCTAGGAAATCCATCTCTGTTCCTTGGGAGAAGGAGAGCGAAATAGCTGGGGTCAGAAGGTGGTGCTCAAATACAAAAGATTAAGCAGATGCTATGACAATTTTTCTTTTTCAAGAGACCAAGTGCACAGAGCAAGCCATGCCCACTTTTTACACCGAGCGAATTTAGCCACAGCAAGGTCCCCAGTTCAGTCAGGCTCTAATTAGTAGAGTACTTAGCATAATGATTAAAATCTGCTCTCCCTTCAGGGCACAACTCTGTACCAGCTGTTAGGGAGGGAAGTCTGCTTCGCTCCAAGGGCCTCGGAATGCTGGAGACAGAGGAAAGAATTCAGCATTGCACTCTTATGATCATTCCATCAGCTCAAGTATTTCTGCTTGCCAGATGGAAAGATCTCCCCCGCTGCGCAGTTCTGGGGGTTCTCCTTGTGGAGGTGGAAAATAGATCTGACCCACGTGTGGGTAATTAACAAAAAGAATCGGCTGGGCATCTAGATTCAAAACAGAGGGCCCCAGAGCCCCCAGCATAGTTAAAAACACTATTAGAATTAACCCTCAACATAGTGTGGAATATAGGTCATCAAACCCTTTTGCATATCCCACTTAGTCTTCCTTAAAATGCTTGCCCCCTCTCTCTACCACTCTAGCAATGAACACACCATACCCTGTTAAGTAAGTTTAAAAACTTTACTTACTAAATCCGAGGGTCTGATTCAAGCATTGTTCCATGCTGCAGCAAGAAGAACATTGGTAGATTGCTCTTGGGTGCAAAATACACACTGTAGTTTCAAACATGTGGTCTCAACGTTGATTGATTACATGGCACAGAGAGAGAAGGAGAATAAAGGAAGAGAAGCAGCTTTACTTCCTCCTTCATGGAGGTAAGGGGGCATGACCTAGTAGTTGTGTCTAGGAAGAGGCTCCTCTATGTTAACTGCACTTACGCATAGTTATGTTTGACTGCAATTACCCACACTCCTGACCATTCAGAGTGGATTTGGAGGAGGAGGAAAGTGCTATTGGACTAGTGGGAGCCCTACTGTTTGCACACCCTGTTAATTGACTCCAGCCCAGAAAGCTCAAGACCTAACTCAATGTACACACACATACAGGTATGCGTAGCGAAACCCTGTCTACCGTTTTTTTTAAAGAGGGGGGAAAGCTTCTGCTGTGACCACACCATACATCTAAAGTGCATTCAAGGCACATTCTGCCCTTCAAACAAAGAATCCCTGGGAGCTGTAGTTTACATCTCACAGAACTACAGCACCCAGCATCTTTAGCAAACTACCATTCCCAGGATTCTTAGGCTGGGGAGTTGGAAGTATTCTTTAAATATATGATCTGTATGTACCCTTCTTCAAGAGAGATCAGGGAAGCAGGAGGGATGTGTGAGTTGCTTATCTTTCTCTACATCACCACTTCTTCTTCTTCTTATCATCATCATCATTAGGACCAATGAGTCTTTTTGATGAACTGTAAACTCAAAGAAACTTACAATTCACTGACCTAAACCCACACCCAATTGCTATGCCAATGGCGCAGATCCAAACACATGTTACTTTGTGTGAAAGAAATCCTTCTGTCCTGAAAGCCTGTTTCTTTTCTTTCCTGTCCAGGCAACAGGTCCCAGAGAAAAGTCAGAAGAAGAAGAGGAAGACCAAGTGGCGTGGGGACCGAGCACCCAGCTCCCACAAACTGCAGTGTGTGATTTTGTGACTGTCTCTCCTATCTTTTTCTCAATCCATTCCAACTTGAACCTAATTTGAAACTCAAAAGGAGGAAGCGGGGAGAAGAATCCAGCCTTGAAGCCCTGTGCCACCTAACTGCAACGTAATGTTTCGAGAACGGCAATCCTTGCACGGACGGACTCGACGGGGAGCAGAACCTCAAAGGCATTTTTGAAGCTCAGCCAAAAGGCTGCTTGACAAACGGCACAGGGTGGTTTTATTAAGAAAACGGAAGAAAAAAAAGCGCCCCCAAAGCAGGGGGCAAAGTACTAGGACTTGGGAGTATTTGTGAACATTCACCATCTCGGCAATCTTTTGTTTTGTAATGGAGACACAGTGTTCTCGGTTATACTTGCACACATTTCTGGGCACAGCCCGTTTCTATACAGTCATGAATGATTCCATTTTGTACAGTTGTTTGGGGTGGGGGGAGGTGACTGGCAGTCGGAACTTCCTTGCTCAGCAAGTGTGGAGTGAGGAAGAAACAGCAGTGTGTGTGTGTGTGTGTGTGTGTGTGTGTGTGTGTGTGTTCTTGCACTGTACACTCCCAGAAGTACTTGGCTATGCAGCCAAACTGCAGTTTCATATGAAATTGCATAGATTTGAAGGGAGAAAATGAATTCCAGCTGCTCTGGGGACTCCAGACATTGTGTCAGATCCTGGAGGGCAGCCAGCTCTCCGTCTGTAAAATGCCAGCGAAAGAGGACGGAGGGGTTTGTTTGTTTGTTGTCATTGTCCTTCTTGTTAATCCCAGTTTGGGGAGGGGGGGCTGTATTTCTGTTAGCAAACTGCCATGGGGGGGGGAGAAAAGCAGTCATTTTGCTAATCCTGACAATATTTAAATTAAAACATTATTTACAAAATAATAAGAGTACGATTGGTTTTAAGAGAGAAACTTTATACTGATGCAAATTGAATACAGTTGTGTGCCTATGCATTTTGGTGTTGAAAGGTGAGGGGTGAGGCTCAGTTCAGATTATTAATTCCTTTGCCTTGCCTTTCATTTATGAAGTCAAATAGTTTTGAGTTTTATTAATTAATGAATGTTTACATCCCACCGTTCCTCCAAGGAGGTCCAAGTAACACACAGGGTTCTTCTCCTTCCTATTTTTATCTTCCCAAGAACCCTGTAAGGTAAGAGAGAGACAGTGGCTTTGTTTACACTCCCATTAACTGCATTTCCAGTGCTGCGTTTTTAATCTGTGGTCACACAATGCTATCCCAAATGCGTATGTATCTTGGTACAAAATACTGCTGTTCTGCACATTGTTTTTTATTCCAACTTCACACCAACTGGAGCTCTTTAAGCAGTTCCTAATTTGTCTTTAGCCAAGGTGTGAACAGCTTTGCATAGGATAGAGACATCCCTGTCCTGTCAACCCCCAAAGTGCAGAAACAAACAGGAACAAATCTGAGAATGATGAGGCCCTGCTCATGTGAACAAGCTAGGAGTGAAAGTGTTCAAGCTTGCAACAGAGGTTCTGTGTGTGTGTGTGTGTGTGTGTGTGTGTGTGTGTTTATTTGGCTATGTTCGGAGCAAGAGGAAGAACAAGCAAGTGGTAGGTCCTTCGTGTGGAGAAGACAGAGATGCTGTTGGGTGGCAGGGAAAAAAAGGTGAAACTGCTCAACACCTACTTTGCCTCTGTCTTCACCCAAAGGGAAAGCAATGCCCAACCTGGTGATAACAGAATAAATGATGCAAGGAGGGAGCTGCTGCCCAATATAGGAAAAGAGATAGTAAGGGAATACCTAGCTACATTAAATAAATTCAAATCTCCAGGGCCTGATGTACACCCAAGGGTACTATAGGATCTTAGAACCTCTGTCTAAAATCTTTGAGAATTCTTGGAGAACAGGTGAGGCCCCTGTGGATTGGAGGTGGGCAAATGTTGTCCCTATCTTCAAAAATGGGGGGGGGGAGAGAGAGACCCAGGTAGCTACTAGCCAGTCAGCTTGACATCAGTACTAGGAAAGGTCCTAGAACAGATAATTAAACAGTCAATGAGCACTTAGAAAAGGATGCTGTGATTACCATGTCCCAGCATGGGTTTCTCAAAAACAATTCATGCCTGACTATGCTCATTTCTTATTTTATAGAGTAACAAGCATGGTGGATCAGGGGAATGCTGTGGACATAGTGTATCTTAATTTCAGTAAGACTTTTGACAAAGTCCCCCACAATATTCTTAGGTGGATTTATAGCGGGTTGACGTGACCCGAAGAATCCTGGGAACTGTTGTTTGTTCAGGGTACTGGGAATTGTAGCTCAGTGGCAGATAAACTACAGTTCCCAAGAGGGAAACCATGTGCTTTAAAGGTGTGCAATATATACGGTGTGGATGTGACCCATTCCAGGTTTCCTTCTCTTGCTGCCCAGTTAAAACCGCTAATCCTCCAGCCAAAAGAGCAATTAACATGCAGTGGCTGTATGGAAGCCACCGTTTTTGGTCTTTGACAATTAGGTTAGGGCAAGGCATTTCTAAGACAGAGTGAGGGTCTCCCGTGCACATTTTGCATCTTAATGGCATGAGTGCCTTTTCTGCTCTCGGCAGCCCCAGCGCCTGAGCTGTGGGAACCAGCCAAAGAGTCTGGGCATACGCTTCTGGCACAGCACACACTCTTTTCTTGCCTACTTTAGACTGAAAACTGACTTATTCCAAACAAAGACAGCGTTAAGGATGCAACACAACACCAGCAGCAACAAAAAAGCAGGAAATCCAAAATGAGGGCCACTGCACCCTGTTCCAGCTCACACCATTGTGAAGAGGGAAGAAAACACAATGGTGTGAACTGGGCACCCAGCAGGATCCTCCCTTTCCTTTCTGAACTTCCTGCCTTCCATCACTGCTGACTTCCAAGACCTAGTTTCTGAGCTGAATGCTCCTCACTGCTATACATTCAAGGTTGATGCTCTCATATATATGTGCCCACAATTCCTGGTTTGACTTTGCCCCCAGAGGCGCACTCCATTGTCTTTTGAGACAGATGGATGCCAACAAAAATTCCTGGAGAAGGGTATTTTCATTTCTGACCATCCTCTTCTTAAGAATCCTGAGTCCTGTGCAAAGATACTTTGTTGAGAGATAGACAGATCTGTAACAATTGGACTCTTTCTAGAATAAAATATAGGTAGGCATTTAATAACCTAATAGGCAAAGGAGAGATCAGAGGTGAGGAGCCTGCGATCCTGCAGATAGTGCTGGACTTCAGCTGCCACCAAACCCAGCACAGCCAAGAGTCAGGGATATTGAAAATTTTGTCAAACAGCATGTAGAGAGCCACAAGTTGCCCGTTCCTGAAAGGGTGTGTCTATAGCAGCAATTTATTTACTGCTGATATTTATAATGGGGAAAGTAGTTTGTGCAGCATCCCAGGTAGAACTGGCTATTTCTTCATTCCCAGGTTTTTTGCTGAAAATTGATTCTCAGTATGTTTGCACACTAGTGATAGGTAACTTTTATTATTATTAATACTACTACTATTTTAATTGTTATTATTATTTATATTGTCCCATCCATGTGTATTGACAACACAGAAAAGCACCCCTATTGTTGCCTGATTCCAGAATAAATCAGAATCTTATGCCACATTTAGGGACTTGGTCAGATCAGCTGCCAGAGTCTGTGGCCTACCCAACAGCTGTATTGGTTGCTGCTTGCAGAGTTCGGGGAAATGTGAGGATGTCACATCTTGCTTCCCCTTGTGGCGTAGCATGAGGAGACCACAGAGGAGGTTGTCCTGGGTGCAGAATTTCAGCACCCAGTGCTGCGTGCTTCCGTCACTGGTCTCTGTTGAAAATGGCTTCTCCATGCAAACCAGGAGGTGATCTCTCCAGACAATGGAACGATTCTTCTGCAGACACCATTAGGCAGTGCATGCATGCTCTGTCCATTTCCCTCCCTCCCACCCCCCTCCACACGGCCCCGGGCACTGGCAAACCACGCTACGCCACTGCTTCCCCCTTCCCATAAACTCCACAACTTCATGGCAGAGCAAATACAGGTCAGCAGCATCTGTGTGTCTCCACCTAGATTGAAGTTTGGATCTGAATGGATCAGGACTGGACTCTGAAACAGTGCATGTGTGGTGTCCACAGTGAAACTGGGTATCCAATAGTATGCCTGGATTGTCCCTCCCTCATCCCCATATGCAGCAGAGCATGTTGGAATGCCCATGTTTCCTTTTGTGGTAGGATGGACAAGTGCCCCCTATTCAGCTCTAACAACATGATCCATTCCTCCACTAGGAGCTGCATGAAATGTGCCCTGCCATGGTATGGTACAAGCCTTTGGGATCCATAAGCTCCACAAATGCAAGGGCGAAGTTGTGCTGGCTCTAAGTTACTAAAGTAGTTGAGCAGTGTGTAAAACAGGCTTCCTCAAACTCGGCCCTCCAGATGTTTTGAGACTACAATTCCCATCATCCCTGACCACTGGTCCTGCTAGCTAGGAATCATGGGAGTTGGAGGCCAAAAACATCTGGCGGCCAAGTTTGAGGAAGCCTGCTGTAAAAGAATGACTTGTCTTCTGCCTAAATTGAGTTTGAATTATAAATTGGAGTCAGCGGGCGAAAGAGAGAATGTCTTTTTGGCTGCTTGAGCCAAACATCATGTCAGAAAACGAAGCTCCTTTTATCACATGCCCCATTCTTCACTGAACATGATCTGGATGCAGGAAGCATTAACACACTCTGGAATTTCAAATAAGATTCTAACATTTTCTTTTAATTTTTGTCTGGAGATGGAAATATTGCTGGATGTGCTTTTTCACAGCAGCCCAGCTGAAAGAGTGGGTGTATTATCAAGAGCGGGTGTGGCACGTGACAAATCCTGCTGTAGCCATAAGAAAATTCCTCCTACAAGAACATTATGCACATATTGTTGACCTACATAGTCCTCTTCAGCTTTTTGCCATCTCTCTCTCTCTCTCTCTCTCTCTCTCTCTCCCTCTCTCTCTCTCTGTGTGTGTGTGTGTGTGCCTGCTCTTCTTCACCCACTTCAACTGCAATTATTAATTAATTAATTAATTAAATTCCTAGAGCACCCTTCATCCAAAGAGCACAGAGCAATTTACAATATAAAAGCACCAAAAATGCATAACATAGCAACATGCCACAAACAACAACAACCCAACCCCGCCCCCAGTTTAAAAGACCATAGATGGTTTAATTAGCCTGGGAGAAGAGCAATGTTCTTGCCTGGCACCTAAAGATATGTAATGAAGGTGCCAAGTGAGTCTCCCTGGTGAGAGCATTCCACAAATGGGGAGCCATAAAAAAGCCCATTCTCGTGTTGCTGCCCTCCAGACCTCTCACATAGGAAGCACATGAAGAAGGGCTCAGATTAAGGTTGCAGGATCTGGGTTGGTTCATACAGGGAGAGATGGTCCCTGAGGCAATGCGTCTCTCCTCTCCTCTCCACCCAGCCAGATGAAAAGGCTCTATAATGAGGGCTATGACATGTACCACAGCCAGCATCTATGGTTGTCTTTGTGCTGTGTGTGTGTGTGTGTTGCAGGCTATCTATTGCAGTCCTGGGCTTCTGTTGCATGAAGGCAAAAATGACCTAATGGAAAGGTTGCAAAGGTCACATTAACATTCTTGTAGATTGACTGAGAGTGGTGAGGTGCATCAGTCTTCTTGCTTTGGCTTTTATACACGAAAAGCTCACCTCTGCTGTTGTTGTTTTTCTAGATGTTTCCTTCTGCTTTGTACTGTCTCCTCCAGCTCATCTATTTTTCCTCCCTAGTCTGCTTTTTAAGACTCCAGAAACTGCGCAGTCCCACCCCCAGTTTGCCCAAAGGGCACAAGAAAATTCAGTTATGCTTTAATTCAGGGAGGAAAACAGGAGATTATCGGCTTGACCTCATGCCATAATAAAACCACTATATACGCAGGCACATCCTTCACATGCAGTTAAGTGTGCATTCATTTGTACTTAAGAGGATTAGTTGCTGGCATTAAATAAATAACCCATCATGAACACCCAATACATGAAATGTTAAGCATGCATCAGCTTGACATTAGCAGCAAAATTAGCAGAAGTAGTATATACAAATAATATTTCAGTTAGGTTTTATGAACTCGTGAGCAGGAGGAACTTACACTGTACACTGTACTCAGCTCCAGGAGCTGTTTCCATTAGCATATGCTTGAAAGTGATTTTTTAAAAATACGTATACTCAAGAGGGCATCAAGGTTAAGTGCAGCCTGACACATGCTCAGCCCTAATGACAGACTGTGATGGCGTAATCGTATTTTTCCACTGGAAACAAAGGCTGTGATGCCAATGAAAAGGCCAAGTGGGATAACTTTGTGTCATTAAAAGCATGGGGGAGGCAGGGGGAGGTTGCTATATGCCATTTGCCTCCTGCTGAAACACAACAGGGACGTTCTGCATTTATTCTCCATTTTCTCCATGGAAAGCAAGGATGGGAAAACCTGTGAACCTTCAGATGTTGCTGGACTACAAATCCCATCATCTGTAACATCTGGCCATGCTGGCTGGGGCTTGTGGGAATTAGAGTCTCATGATATCTGGAGGGGGCCACAGAGGAGGAGTCTCAGATATTTGGGGCCTGAGTCACTTAGATATTTAAACACTAATGTGCAGACTTTGAATCAGGCCCAGAAATGAACTGACAACAAAACGGGGTAGCACCCTGTTTTGACCCTGACCAGCAATCTGGCTGCTGCATTTTGGAACAACTGAAGTTTCTGAGTCATATTCAAGAGCAGCCCAAAGTAGTGCTTTTTTCCTCAGGGTACCAGCACCTCTTTTTTGTTGTTGTTAAAAGGTGTTACACTTACTGTAACAACTTCTTGGTGAGTACAGGCACCTGTTTTCCTAGGGGAAAAGCACTGGTCCTAAGCATGGTGCATTGTAATGATCCAATCTGGAAGTTACCAAAGCATGGAATACAATGGCCTGCTCATCTCTGTCCAAAAAGGGGCATAGCTAGTGAATCAGTTGTAGCTAGAGAAAGGCATTCCTAGCCACTGAGACTGCCTGACCGTGCTGAATCCAGAAGCAACCCCCAAGCTGTGAACCTTCTCCTTCCAGAGGAGTGCAAACCCACCATGAGAAGCCATCTCCCCACCTCCTGGATGTGAGACTGAGTTGTGTGTTATAACACCTCTTCGTTTCACCACCTCCAAGCACTAACACCTCAATCACCTCTCCCAGGTCAAAGCTGGGTGTTCTCTGCCTATTGATGACACCTTACTCCAGATCATGGGTAGGCAAACTAAGCCCCAGCCCAATAGCCTTCTAAATCCAGCCCGCGGATGGTCCAGAAATCAGCATGTTTTTACATGAGTAGAATGTGTACTTTTATTTAAAATGCCTCTCTGGGTTATTTGTGGGGCATAGGAATTCGTTCTTTTTTTTTTCTTTTTCAAAATATAGTCCGGCTCCCCACAAAGTCTGAGGGACAGTGGACCGGTCCCCTGCTAAAAAAGTTTGTCACCGGTATTGAAAGCCGCTGAGGTATCAAGGAGAACGAGCAGGCTCACGCTCCCTCTATCTCTTCTGGCAAATGTTATCAACCAGGACAACAACTAAGGCAGTTTCAATGTCATGGCCAGACCTGAAGCTGGACTGGAATGGATGCAAGTAGTCAGTTCCTCTGAGCATACCTAAAGTGAGACCGCCACCAACTTCTCAAGCACCTTGCACATAAAAAAGTGATATTTGCCACTGGGCAATAGTTGTTTACGATCCCACCAACATCAGCCTGCCCTTAGCCAGCCTCTGTGTCTGCTTTCATATTGACAACAAGTCCAATGGGTGGAATTGCCTGCCAGCTTCCTCAGTGTTGCTCTTGCATAGAACTCTGCCGGGGAGGAGGATAGGGCAAAACTAGAATTAGCTCTGGCTGCCATTGGCTCTGCTTACTGTCTGTCTCCTTGTCTTCCATCCTCCCAGTCCCAGTGGGCATCAGCCAACAGTGGGAGCCACTGTCAGAGAAGGACTTCCAGGTGGAACTTCACTGTGGTTTATAATTCAGAGAGATTCCTTTCTATGAGACACTAAGTAACCATGTTAAGTAAAGGGTAATGCAGGGAATTGCCTAAAGTCACATGAGACTGTTAGGAGGCAGGAAGGCTTGAGTCTTCTGGACCAATGTACAGATTACAGCTTTCTTTTTTATCAGTCCTTGTTTATAGACACACCCCACAAAAACCCACACTCAGCAGTTTTCATTTTAAAAATGAAGGGTATCATACATAAACACACACCCACACAACCCTCAAGAGGACTTTGTGTTATCCATGTGTAAATATGGAAAGAGGGGGGAAATGGATTGCATTCTGGCAGAGTCAAACTACAGATAACCAGAATGATAAGGTCAAACTGGGAGTTTTTCTGTTCCTGCCAGACGTTTTGTACAACTGGATCTTTTCGTTGGAACATTTGATTTGGCAGCCTCACCTCTCAGTCATGTACTCTCAAGCTGCGTGGACGCACTGACCAAGGAAATTGCAGCCTCAAATTACCAAGAAAACACCTGCAGGACAAGCAAATCCCATCAAACATCTCTGTAAGAGTCATGGATCTGTATATGCCATTCAATAGTACCATTAGCCACTCTGGGCCAAGCAGAACAGAATAGAATACAAATCTGCATATGTGCACAAAAAGATCTATGTAATGCCCAATCATACCCAAATCACTAAAAGGGAGGGGAAACCTCTCAGTGATTTTAAGTGGTTTATTACTAAATGAACACACCAAGATTGTTGTTGGTTTTTGTCCTTACCGGTACTCAATGTCTGCCTGCCAGTTCATCTCATTTACCCAGAAGTCATCATTCCACCAGCTCCTTATCCTGTATTGCCTCCAGGACCCACTTCTAGTAGCCAGGCGTGCATCAACCTACCTTTGGCCGATTAATTGTGGCTACCCATCTTCCTGATCGATCACTGTCAGTTGCCATGGGGTTCACCAGTCCTTTAGCTATAGAGCCATCCCAGAGCCATGAATAATTCACACCGCTATAGAGCTAATTCAGCACAAAGTCTCCCCATTTCACGGGGTCTTTTCCTGCTTCTGCCAGCTAATAATGCTGGAGGGTTCAAAATAAAGAGCAGGGACCGGGACGTAAATCAAAGAGGCCATTACAGGCAACGTATATCTCAACGTGATTAAGTGGTCCCCTGATTTCTAGAGAAAGATAAGGGCCAAAGAAAAGTAGGTCCCTTGACAGCACTGGGTAATTCTTAAAGATATTCCCCAGTAACTAAAGCATTACTCAGGATAAACCTGACGTACAGATTTTAGGAGCAAAGCCATAGATCCGCCTTTATAAATGAGCTCTGCACAGTGACATCTATTTACAGTGGTTATGAGTGATGAGCTGGAGTCCAAAGATCCATCTGCAGAGTATCGTATTGAAGCCAGGCCTCCCTATGGAAGCAAGGAGAGAGGGAGGATTGTTCTTCAAGTAAGCACAGGGCTGAGACTTGGACAATCTGCAGGCCCAGACTCAGCCTTGCTCTGCTTGATTTTCTGCAGCAGCCAAGCAAGAGCATGATGACTAAAGCTGACATTAAAAAAGTGTAAACACACACTGGAGGGGGATGTCTAGTGCCTCAACGGGGCCAGCCTAATTATTTTCCAGTAATAGGCATTCCCTTAAATTACAACTTGTATTCCAAATAAGTATACAAAGCCCTCTCATTTCTTTCTCGAATGTGTTCATGGCTTATTAGCAATGTAAAAGAGCTCTCTGGAGTACTCCTTGCTCTTTAAAAGAAAATGTAAGCAAACGCGAAATTCCAGAGGATAAAACTGCAAATAAAACACAGAGCAGCAGTATAGGAAAGTTATAACTTTACACCTGAAAACTAGTAGATTTACTAATCTACTATATAAGATCTTTGAACTTGATGGTGTTCGCTGTGCTGCAGGAACCTCAGAAACAATCTGAGACATGGAAAAATAGGAAGCCATTATTAGCTCATCAAGCTGAGGGTTGTCAACACTGACTGACAGGAGCTGTCCAGGGTTTCAGACAAGGGACTTCCCCAGCTCTGCCAGGAGATAACAGGGATTCTTCTCTGAAATGACCTGACAAAAGGCCTTCCTCTGTGCTTTACAAAGAACTTGTTTCATTTCTTTCTTTAGAGCAATCTAAAACAGAAATTAAAAATTACTGTTAAAAAGAAACATGAAAAGCAAGTTAATGCAAATCTTTTAAATGTAAATAAAACCAGCAATTTCAAAACAATTCCATATAATCAAATTATATACCAAAAATCCCATGCCTGGGTAGGCTTGCCATAACAAAAAAGTTTTTTAGCAGATGCTGAAAACAGCATAGTAAAGGTACCTGCCTAATATTAATGCGTAGGGCATTTCAGCGAGCAGGTGCTGTATATATTTATGTTCTAATGCATGTACCTGCCAACTGTAGAAAACACAAGATGCGTATTGACAAAGTGTCCTCTAGCCTACAGAGGTTTATGTCACAATAAATCTGCCTGTTTTTAGGTTGCCACAGCATTTTTGAAAATAACAATAATAATTTAAGAATTAAAGGTAATGTTATATGCACACGAGCACTTTTTTCATACTCATTCTAGATGGGTATCTTCTTTGGAACCCTTAGAGAAGATCCACTGGTCTTTTATGAATGCTGGTTTCATCGTTTAATAGTTTGACTACTTGGCTAATCAGTATCAAGTGTACAGCTTTTCTCATGTGTTTATGCTTTCTCTTAAAGTTTCTCTTGCTGCATTGCATACAGTAACTAAAATATGCAGTGTGATTATCTAGGTTGTGGGTGTCAGAGGGGGGAAAAATGTCAGCTGCCTGTATTGTACTATATATGAAACTGAACAAAAGCCCTTTTTCTCTTTCTGAATCTGCCAGCCTGTCAATCTGCAGTAAAGAAATAACTAACCACCCACTCTCCTCCACCTCCTTCTTACACATTGTCTTTTTCTTAAAGGAATACATTGTTCAGTTTAAATTTACAAAAGTTGATCTATGTGGAAATGTGCAAGTTAAAGATCTATATGTCTATATGTTGGGTTGTTTACTGGTGCCCTTACACAGATGGTTGCAGGATCTAAGGAAGCCATGCAGTTTTGACAAAACATATGTCATGGTTTGTATTTAAAGGTCAGCGCCAACACTTTGAATTGTGCTCAGAAACATACTGGGAGCCAATGTAGATCTCTTAGGACCGGTGTAATATGATCTCGGCAGCCCCTCCCAGTCACCAGTCTGGCAGCTGCATTCTGGATTAGTTGTAGTTTCCAAGTCACCTTTAAAGTTAGCCCCATGTAGAGCACATTGCAGTAGTCTAAGCGGGAGGTAACCAAAGCATGTACCACCTTGGTGCAACCGTGTGCAGGCTCATAGGGTCTCAGCCATTGTACCAGATGGAGCTGGTAGACAGCTGCCTTGGACACAGAATTGACCTGTGCCTCCATGGACAGCTGTGAGTCCAAAATGACTCCCAGGCTGCACACCTGGTCCTTCAGGGGCACAGTTACCCCATTCAGGACCAGAGAATCCTCCACACCTGCCTACCACTTGTCCCCCAGAAATAGTACTTCTGTCTTGTCAGGATTCAACCTCAATCCATTGACTGCCATTCCCCCCAACCACTTCCAGACATAGGACGTTCACATTTCACTAGTTCTGATTTAAACAAGAGCTAGAGCTGGCTATCATCTGCATATTGGTGAACACCCAACCCAAACCCGCTGATGATCTCTCCTGGTGCTTTCATATAGATGTTAAAAAGCAGAATTGAGTCCAAAATGGGCTCTTCATATCACAATAGAATGATGCGGATAAGCTGTAAGTATGTATGTGTATATATATATATATATATATATATATATATATATATGAATAAACAAACAAACAAATGCAAAGCTCTCAGTTGTCACAGATGCATCTCAAGCATGTTTTCCAAAGACACCAGGTTTTATTCAGGCTACTTTAAACAAAGTCAGGAAAATCTAGTGCATGAAACTGCCTCAGGTAGTATTTCACTTCAAGCAGGAGTGTTTGTACCAGCTGCCACTGTGCCCCTGGGTCTCTGTGAAGTGGGAGCATTGCTTAACTTGAAAGCTTTTCTCTTCCCCCCACTCTCCTTAAATACATATTTCCTTTCATTTCAGAAACTGCCTTCTGGGCTCACATTTGCAATGACAATGCTGTGCTCAGAGGGAATGTGTAGCAGCCGATTGTCTCTAGTAAGAGTTGGCAGATGGGAAGGTAGCAGTATTCTTTTGCTTGACAGAAAAGGGAGTTTAAGTAAAGGAAAACAGATAAATGGTGGGGTCTGGAGAGGGAGGAATCGAAGGCATCCTCTTTTCTAAATTATCTGAGTTTGCTAGGCACGTGAGTAGCTGGCAGAACACAAGTGGGAGATGAAGAAAAAGAAGCAGTTTAAAGCCCATATTTGTTATGCATACAGATGTACATAATTTCAGCAATGGAAAGCGCACGTCCTCCATTTTGTTCCAATGACAAATCTTCCCTTTGTCCTTTCAAGACTTAGAGGGCACCTCTGCCAAAAAGTTAGACAGGAACTACTATCTCAAGAACAGAATAACAACATGAAACTCACACATTTAAAGTACAGTACATTTCTGAACACACCCCAAGAATCATGGGAACTGTAGTTTTCCTCACAGGGCTCTAGATATTCACATCCTTATCAAACTGCAGTTCCCAAAACTCAGTGAGCGGTGTATGTGCTTTGGATGTGCTTTAAATGCATAGTGATTTAAATAGGCATCGCAGGGGGTCGATGACCCTTGGGACTCCTCCCAACTCTTCAATTCTGTGACTCTTAAGTCAAGTGCCACTAGTTTTATTCATTTAACTTTTACTCAGAGTGGACCTATTGAAAGTAATTACCATAACTAATGAAGGTTCATTCATTTCAATGGGTGTATTCTTCGTAAAAGTGAGTACAACGCTATTGTGAGCCTATCCATAGAGAAGAGAAGCTAGCTGTATCCAGTGCAAAACTGACTGGATAGTACAGGGGCACCTCGGGTTACAGACGCTTTAGGTTACAGACGCTTCAGGTTACAGACTCCGCTAACCCAGAAATATTACCTCGGGTTAAGAACTTTGCTTCAGGATGAGAACAGAAATCGTGCTCCGACGGCAGCGGGAGGCCCCATTAGCTAAAGTGGTGCTTCAGGTTAAGAACAGTTTCAGGTTAAGAACGGACCTCCAGAATGAATTAAGTTCTTAACCCGAGGTACCACTGTACTGGTAATATCATGAACCACCCTGGCAGTTTTTCAACATTCAAAAAACAAACTGGGCCTTTACTTTTCAAAAAAAGAAGGCAGGGGTGAATATATGTTTAATTGAATTAAGCATTCAGTGCTTTAAAACATTATACAGTAAAGGTAAGGATAACTATGAAAAATGTTGGATGGAAGTGAAAAAGGATTTAGAAATATGGTCAAACCTGAAGTTATCATTGTTAAGCCGAATTGCAGCGATAAAGATGAATGTATTGCCAAGGATGCTGTTTTTGTTTCAAACATTGCAAATTTTGGATAAAATGGAGTGTTTCAAGAAATGGCAGAGAGATATTTCTAGATTTGTCTGGCAGGGCAAGAAGCCTTGAATAAAATTTAAGATATTAACTGATGCCAAGGAAAGAGGTGGATTTGCCCTGCCAGACTTAAAACTTTATTATGAATCAGCCGCTTTTTGCTGGCTGAGAGAATGGATGCTTCTTGAGAACACTGATGTGTTGGATTTAGAAGGTTTTAACAACTTTTTTGGGTGGCATGCATATTTGTGGTATGATAAGGTTAAAGCACACAAAGCGTTTAAAAACCATATTGTCAGAAAAGCACTGTTTAATGTTTGGATAAGATATAAGGATTTGCTTGAAAATAAAACCCCAAGGTGGCTGTCACCAATGGAAGTGAAGGCTCAGAAAAAGCTCAATATGGAGGCCAAATGGCCAAAATATTGGGAAATTTTGGAACAAGAGGGAGACAGATTAAAACTGCAGAGTTTTGAAAAATTAAAAAATAGAGTGTGAGATTGGCTTCACTATTATCAGATAATGGAGGCATATAATTTGGATAAAAAAATTGGCTTTCAGGTGGAAAAATCAAAATTGGAAACAGAACTGTTAGACTCCAAAACTAAGAATTTGTCAAGAATGTATAACTTGCTGTTGAAATGGAATACTCAGGATGAAACGGTGAAATCTGCTATGATTAAATGGGCACAAGATGTTGGACATAACATTGGCTGACTGGGAACAGTTATGGACCACAGGTATGAAGTTCACGGCATGCAATGCCTTAAGAGAGAATATAATGAAATGATATACAGGTGGTACATGACACCAGTCAAGCTTGTGAAAATTTATCATTTGCCCGATAATAAATGTTGGAAATGTAAAGAGACTGAAGGTACATTCTTTCACCTTTGGTGGACATGCCCAAGGATTAAGGCTTTCTGGGAGATGATCTATAATGAAATGAAAAAAGTATTTAAATATACCTTTCTGAAGAAACCAGAGGCCTTTCTCCTGGGCATGGTCAGCCAGTTCGTGCCAAAGAAGGATAGAACTTTTTTTATGTATGCTACAACAGCAGCAAGAATACTTATTGCAAAGTATTGGAAGACACAAGATCTACCCACCCTGGAAGAATGGCAGATGAAGGTGATGGACTATATGGAACTGGCGGAAATGACTGGCAGAATCCGAGACCAGGGAGAAGAGTCGGTGGAGGAAGATTGGAAGAAATTTAAAGACTATTTACAGAAACATTGCAAAATTAATGAATGTTAGAATGATGTTGGATTGAATTTATGTGATTTTAGCAGAAAGGTTATAAAGGTTTAGGAAAAAACAGACTGTTAATTGGTGAAAGGAGGGAAAGTAAAGTTATATCAATATCAAGATAAATTTACAGGAAAAAATTTGAAAGGAGGGAAAGGATTTGCTGAAATGGATAAGTGACCTAGAATACAAAAAAGGGAGGTGTGAGGAGGTCAGGGAAATAAGCTAATGAAAGATAAGTAATGCGAAGATTTGCCGTATTTTTCTTTGATTTTTCTTTCTGTTTAATGAAACTTAATTTTTTGCTCTTTCTTTTTTATTTTTCTGTTTTTCTTTTGTATTTTATCCTTTTTTGTTTAAAATGATGTTTTTTTGTATTTTCCTTTTGTATTCCTAAAAATTTTAATAAATATTAAAAATAATAATAATAATAAAACATTGTACAGTAAAGGTCCACAATCTTCCTGAGTGACGGGAACTGCATCATTGTGAAGCTAGAACACTCAGCAGCTTTAACAAAATACAGTTCTCAGAATTCTTGGGGGGGGCGGTATCATGACCGTTCAAGTGATAGGAGTGCTTTAAGTGGATTTGAGCTGGACCTTCAGCAAAATGTTGTAGCATGGAATGCTCCTGTTCTGTGCTCCACACAACCATGCCTTTTTCCGGGACAATCTGTCCCATCCCACCCCTCTAACAGTCAGCATTTTAACTGAGCATGCACAGTCTTCATTGGGCTGGTTTGGATTTCTCACCACCACCCCTTTAAAGCTCCTCCCCCCCATCTTTTGTACATCTGCAAATATTTGTTTTCCCCTAATCCTGCTGATCTCTTCTTCTTGCCTGTTCAGCTACCTAAGGATTGGCGTTCAGAGAATTGAGTTTGCTGATCGTTTATGATGGTCTTGTCAATATACCATGTGTACACTTCTTTCTCAAAGAATCAATCAACAGCCTTTAATAACTGTTCTCTGAGTTGATAGTTTGTCTCCTGCGAGCTTACTGGTATAATGTTAATATTTAACCTGAAAGATAATTTATGTATTCAGTACCAGGATATTACCAATGCCAGAAGCACATAAACCTGTGCATCATCTATCTCTACAATTATGTTGCCCAGTATATCTTCCTGAACTCCTTTGGGAGGAAGGGTGGTATTTACATTTAGCAAACAAATAAATTAGCCACATTTATCTGTACCACCTGAAATCTCAATGTATCTGTCTATATGTAGGCCTTTCTTAAGGAGGAAACTCCATTGCTGAGCAGAGTAGCTGCTCATCCTTTTCTATCATGACCGAGTTCATGAAACTGGCTGGATACAGAGGGCTGGTGGGAGGCATCAGCTGGGGAATCCCCAAGGGGAATCCCAAGGCAAGAAGGCTCAGAGCCAGGAGATTGGAGGTGGGACAACAATAAGTAATCAGAGGAAGAAGAGGGAGCAGACTGGGAAGAGAAGGTGTGATGGTCCGGGGGGGGGGGTTACCGTGCAGCATGGTCCAAGTCTGAAGCGGGGTCCAAGGCAGGGAGTCGGGAGTGGTCAGGAACTCTGGGAGAAAGCAGGACAGGATGCCAGCAGGAACAGGAAACCAACGATGTTGCTCCTGCAACCTTAGACTGGGCGGGCTGGCCTTTATCTCCTCTGAGGCATAGGGCAGCCCCGGTCCACAGGTGACTCGCCTCTCCTGGCCTGGAGGCGAGCACTCCTCATGCGAGAACCCTCCGCCTCTGCTCTGAGCCTCTGCAGCTCAGGAGAGGCTGGAGGGTTACTGGACCCAGAGGCAACCTCACCTTCCCCTGACAGGGCTGGGAGAGGAGCACCTGCAGGCAATGGGTCCTCAATCACCTCCGGAGCCAGAGCGGATTCAGCTGGTGTCTGCTCCTGAGGATCCGGCACAGGTGAGGGCCCTTCAGGTTCAAGCCCCTGCCCCAGCTCAGCCAACCCTGGAGGTGGGGACTCCTGTGCAGGCTGGGATTCCTCAGGTTCAGCCTCTGAATCAGATTCCCAGGCCATCACAGAAGGTGTTGGAAACTGAAGAGGTAACAGGGTTTAGTGAGCAGGAAGAGACTGTGGCAGAGAGCAGTCCAGAAGCAGAAGCAGAGGCTGGAGAGGAGCAGGGCCGAGAGGCAGCAATGAGTCAGGCTGCTGAAGAAGCCAGGGAGTCTCCTGCTCCTGCTGTGACCAGCTCACCTGCCCCCTGGTCTTCCAGAACCTGAAGAGGTATGAAAAGGGTGGAGCCACCAATTGGGGGGCAGCATTTTGGTCCCCCCCCCCTTTGGAATGGCACCTGGGGCGAACCACCACCACCCGCCTCGGAACACCCCTGCATACTCATAATCCAAAAAAATGGATTGAAAAATCCAGCAGTTGAAGAAAGGCTCTCTGCTCATGCTCTGAAGCATTCTCTTCTATATTTCCTATGTTCTAAGGCAAACATTCAAAATAAATGCTGGAGCTGAGCTCTGGTTCATATTAACCTCTGGATGCCATCCATTTCAATCAGAAACATGCACATCTCTAGCAAATGCATCATGACTAAGAGATGCAAAGAAACTGAATCGTATTTGCATGTAAAGATAGGACTGTAATCTCATTTGCTGGTTCTGTTCTCCAGCACTATTAAGATAAAACGGCATAATCTCTGGCTCCACTTCTCCCTTCGCTACCCGCATCCATCTCTTTCTGAGCTATCCATAAATTAATTCTCTTCTGACTCCTTCTTTTCTTTATTGCAGCAATGAAATCATGCACACATGTGTCATGCCTCCAGACAGCCAGAATATGAATTTAAAAAACCAATAGATGGCTCTTCATCAAAACCATTGCACAGACAGGCTAGAAAGGCAACAGCTTTGTATTAGACAACTTGTAGGGGCTCTATTTTCAAGGATACTGCTTTACAACAGAAGACTAGGCCATAGATTAATCTATGGGTATATTAGTACTACAGATTTAAAACAGTTTAATATAGTAATATATAGGAAGCATGCTCATTCCATTGGTCATGTAGCTTAGTATGCTCAACACTGACTGACTGGGAGAGGCTCTCCATTGTTTCAGGCAGGAGGAGGTGAACCTGGAAACTTCTGCAAGCAAAGAATGAGCCTTCCTACTGAGCTATGGCCCTCTACTCTGCCTTCTCCTCAGGAAATATTATGAGTGGGGTAAAAAGGTAAAGGTAAAGAACCCCTGACAGTTAAGTCTAGTCGCAAATGACTCTGGGGTTGCAGCGCTCATCTCGCTTTACTGGCCGAGGCAGCAGACGTTTGTCCGCAGACAGCTCTTCTGGGTCATGTGGAAGCATGACTAAGCCGCTTCTGGCAAAACCAGAGCAGCACACGTAAACGCTGTTTACCTTCCCACCAGAGCGGTACCTATTTATCTACTTGCACTTTGATGTGCTTTCGAACTGCTAGGTTGGCAGGAGCAGGGACCAAACAACGGGACCTCACCCCATCACAGGGATTCAAAGCACCGACCTTCTGATCGGCAAGCCCAAGGCTCAGTGGTTTACACCACAGTGCCAATGAGTGGGGCAGAGATCACTAACAAACATTTTCAGATTTCAGTTTCATAAACATACATTTTGCATGTGAGTCAATTGATTTTTTTAAGGGAGTTTGGATTAGGAAGTGGGTTCAATTATATCTTCCAATAAAAGCCAGAAATTCATCACTGATGCATTCTTCCTGCTGGTGAAAGTCAGGCGGTTTGTTGTGTCTGGTACTACTCAGTCTCCTACTTTGAATCAGCTCAGGAAAATTGTCACTTTTGGATGCATTGGAGAGATAAAATTAAGGGAAAGGACTGTGCAGCTCTCCCACAAGTGTTTCTTTCAATGGATTTTCTCTGTAGTTATGTCCTACCCTAATGGAATTCAGAATTTGACCCTGGGAAGTGACAGTGATTACAGGCTGAATCCAGTGCCAAAGGGAGGGATTAGTCTTTCCCTTAGTATTTCAGACAGAGGGCCTGGCTGATTGCTTTTCAAAGCTGAAAGATAACCAGCCCTAGTTCATTGTGTTTGGAAATTAAAATGGAAGGTTTGGGAGTGACTGATGAGTTACAGGCAGCCATTTTGCATTTGGAATGAATAGAAAAGGTGACCAGCAGATGACAGTAAAAGCTGATGGATGAGGTGAACACAAATGTCAGAAAGAACATAAAATGATAATGTCTTTTGGGGAACTGTCCCAAATTTATCTATCTATCTGTCAATCTATTTATCTATCTTTCATTCCATCCATCTATCCATGACAATAGGTAAATTAAACATTGGGTATGGGGTATAAGTACAGTGGTACCTCGGGTTAAGTACTTAATTCGTTCCGGAGGTCTGTTCTTAACCTGAAACTGTTCTTAACCTGAAGCACCACTTTAGCTAATGGGGCCTCCTGCTGCCGCCGCGCTGCCAGAGCACGATTTCTGTTTTCATCCTGAAGCAAAGTTCTTAACCTGAATAACTATTTCTGGGTTAGCGGAGTCTGTAACCTGAAGCGTATGTAACCTGAGGTACCACTGTACTACTATATGCACTGATATTTTATGTAATATTGATCTGTGAAGAGGTTTTTTTTTTTTTTTTGGTTCTCTTCTGGATTTTGTGATATATTTTTAAATGATAAATAAAATCTATTTATTTTTATTTTAAAAAAATCCAGTGGTTTCTCTGCAAGATGGCATTCGGCAGGCACTCTGGTACTACAAACTTGCTGAAGCTGCATTGGTGCAAGAAGTGAATTGAATCTTGGAGTGCTTCCACACTGTCACTGTTTTTTTCAGGTGGGATTCAGTCACACACTGGCAAATTCAACTTGTGCAATTAACGTCAACAGGACGGCCCTGCACAACAAATCTGCTTCTCCAAAAGACTGGACATTTTGAGATAAGGAGACTAAAGGGGAAATGCACTGGAAAGTGTGAGGTAACACTTGCTGTGGTGCAACATCATTTAATCTCCCTGCAAACAAAACAGGATGAATACCCAATAAGCAGGTCATCTGGAAACGCCCAATCAGATTAAAGCACAGAAGTGTTGGTGATAGAGCCAGTAGTTGTTAAACAAAAAAAAGGAAGGGATGCAAAACAAGTTAGGGTAAATAGCTCCCTGTGAACATTTTTTTAGCTAATATTATATTTTCCGAAAGGAGTTCTGAGGATTAACAGACAGATTCTGATTGGTCTCATTTTAGGGTAGCTGGTGCACAATTTTCCAGCACTGCTGGTAGGGCATTCAGGCTTCATCCATGACCCCCTGCTTCTCAGAGGGCATCTTAAGGTGCTCATGCGGCCTGTGAAATGTCACAAAACCAGGAGCTGTACCATTCAGCCAACCCCATAAAAAACCTACACAGTGCTGCAGCACAACTGTGCTCTGGTTTAGGGTTTGAAGTGGAAGGGTTTAAACCAGGGGTGGGGAACCTGTGGCCCTCCAGGTGTTGCTGGGCTCCAGCTCCCATCTGCCCCAGCCAGCATGGCCAAGGACCAGAAGTCTCCCAATCCTGGTTTAAATCCTTCCTCTTACACTGCACTGTTCAAGTTGAGAGCTACAATTCTCCACCAGTTCTAACCGTAACTTTAGGTTCCTGTGGGCCCCTAGCTTGTGCCCACCTATAAAAAATTCCATTTTTGACCCAAGGGTCTATTCCATTTGGCTGCATGAACACCATTAACCTTATGAGAAAATACCTCAGGAAAGGATCCTCACCCCCAAAGCATGGGGGTGGCGGTGTGTAGGCCTAAGAGACGCTTCTTTCCACAGTATACTGAATCCCCCAGTGTTTGCCATGGTGTGAAGAGGGAAATTTCCTCACACATAATGGGCACGCCAATAGGGAGATGCATGTGATTGTTTTTCTTATGCACAGCTGTCGCAGGCTATTTGGGAAAGGATGCTTCCTCCTCCCTCAGGAAACAAGTGTCAGAACACTGGTAGACTCAGATTGCCGTGAGAAATGTGTATGAGATCAGTACCATGTGAGGGTCAGGACTGCTGCTGATGGTGTTACAATGACTCATAACAGCATGGTGAACTGCAGATGGCAAGCGGCGCAGCACATTGGGGACTGCAATACCCATGGCTTGCATCACAAGTGACCTGTATTCAGGAAGCATTACAGGTCCTCACTCTTGTCTGTTTATATACATTATTCCTGGGAAGGGTTGAGCGAAAGGGTCTTTTCTTTAATTCTTTAGTGGCGTTTATTACAACTGCCACTTTACTAGATGGGCTCCTGCGGTGGCAAATGGTACCTCTACAAATTAAAAGTATTTATGTGCTCCAACGTAGTTTTATTTCTGATTTTTATGGGCATTAATTCATTCTCTGAAAACCAGCTGGAATGAGAAACAGGAATAAGGAGCTTCTTAATTTAGACTCAGGGCTGTTTTTCTTCTAATACTTAAGGCATAATACTCAAAACAACAGCTTTATTATACACGCTGCATTTCAGAAAGGCCTATGGAATCAAATAAAACATAAGCTGGGGGTGGAAGAGGAATGCCGTCTTAGAAGGAAAAAAGACAGCTAAGCTTATGCTGCCAAGGCAGGAATTTGCAGTGGGTTCTACACTGCTGAGGCATAATGAAATGTATACACTATTTGAAGTATGTGACTTCCCCTAAACTGTAGTTTGTTAAGGTGCAGGGAACTGTAGCTCTGTGAGGGGGGTAGGCTATGGTTCCCAATATTTTCTCCCATGTACTTTAAATGTGTGGTGTGTTCACAGCCTAAACAGTGCTGCAGATCAGTTGCCTAATCCCTGAAGGCAGATGTGCAACTGTAGGGTACTGTATATGAACTGCGGGAAGCTGACACACTTGCTAATTCAGTAGGTTTGCCAGCCATTGGATTGCATTTCTGATTTTAAAACCTTTCTGCACTCTCCTGGAGTGCCACCACCAGTCAGTGTAAGTAAAGGTAAAGGGACCCCTGACCGTTAGGTCCAGTCGCGGACGACTCTGGGGTTCCGGCGCTCATCTCGCTTTATTGGCTGAGGGAGCCGGCGTACAGCTTCCAGGTCATGTGGCCAGCACGACTAAGCCACTTCTGGCGAACCAGAACAGTGCACGGAAATGCCGTTTACCTTCCCGCCAGAGCAGTACCTATTTATCTACTTGCACTTTGACGTGCTTTCAAACTGCTAGGTTGGCAGGAGCAGGGACCGAGCAACAGGAGCTCATCCCGGTGTGGGGATTCGAACCGCCAACGTTCTGATCGGCAAGTCCTAGGCTCTGTGGTTTAACCCACAGTGCCACCAGTCAGTGTAGACAGTACTAAATGGACCAGGTGTCTGACAGCTTTCTATGTTCCCATGTTCGGACCCTTGTGATATGTGGACAGCCATCACAAGGATCATTGAGCTTTATGACAAATAGGCATGCATGATGTGTTGACATGTCTTAAATAGCATGCTAGAGTTTGTGACTTGCTATTCATAAGCAAATGAAACTTGTCACCTAGTTATTGTTTTATACTACAACCTCCCTACACAAAGCATCTCCATGTATGAAAAATAAGCATTTACCATATTGTGTGAATGGCAGGACAAATTTCTCTTCATATTTTGGGTACCATGTTCTGGCTTCATGCTAGCAATTACCCTTAATTCTTCCATCAAACAACCAATGCATTACAGCAGCTGCTCAATCTATAGATTTGTCAGTTTTCAAATATCAAGGTTTGGCACAGGTGGTTTTTATTCCTTAGTAAATAGGGAAGGTGGGAAGAAAATAACCGTATGGGGAGGTGTTTGGGGGTATGTTCAAAAAATAGAACAAATAAATGTCTCCATAAAGAGCACCAAGTGCTTGACAATTAAAACTATTCCAAATAAACAAATGACGTTCACTATCCAAAAAGGGACTCATGAAGCCAGAGTTTTCCTACCTCATCATTCATAAGAGCCAACACTTTAATTAATGTGGCAGCAGTCAACAAAGCCTTATGCAGAATAGTGCAGACAGAAGATCAGGCATAATCCTACATGGACTTTGCTTTCAGTTTATAGATTTTTTCACCCCACTAAATGACTAGCTTAGAGCATGTCCTCTAGCACCACCTAGCAGACTGACTGAAAAAGTTACGCCAGTCTGAACAAAAATCAGTACAGTACCATTAAGAAGCACTGTTAGATTTAACATATCACAGTTTGTTTATGTAAATCTATGGTACAGCTGCATTTGAAAGACTGTGCATAGTTTATTTATTTCATTTCAGTGATTACCTCACTTTTCCATCCAAATGGAAGTCCAAAGCAGCTGGCAACAGCAAATAATATCAAACTGCAATCCAACAGTATGAAATAACCTATAAAGTTTAAAATCAGTACCTATGTTTTTATCAGCCCATCTAAAAAGAGAGCTTAAAAAAAAGTGATACTGCTGGGGGTTGTATCAAAAACTCAGGACAGAACTTTGATACATGTTTGGAGGTAATCTGAGAGTGTTGTGTTTAAGGTGTTAACTGTGAAATTACATTATTGTATCAATACACACTGTGTGGAAGCAAAAAAAAGGGATTTGTGACACAAAACAAACACAAAGCTTTAGTAATAACTTTAGAAGCAATCTGAAAGTTAACACAGCATGGAACATAGTGGCCAAGTAATCGCTCCAAAGGGTGCCATACTTAGCAAACCAGCTATAGCTGGAAATACAACAATGCAAATAAAAGGATGTTTGAAAACCAGGATCTTTAGCCATCACTTTTGTTCATGAGTGTAGTGAGAAACTTGGATGATAGCAAGAAAGATCAAATATTAAAAACATACGTTAATTTTTTATTTGCAAATTTAACTAAGTGAGGGAGGGGAAATATTAAGGGAATATAAACCCCCTTTTTGAAAGAAAAAGAAATAATATATGAAAAATTTCTTAAAATCCACCAACGGCTCATATTAAGGATACAATAACCACCACCAATACATCCATCCAAATTTAAACATTGATACAGTGGTATCTCAGGTTAAGAACTTAATTTGTTCTGGAGGTCCGTTCTTAACCTGAAACTGTTCTTAACCTGAGGTACCACTTCAGCTAATGAGGCCTCCTGCTGCCGCCGCACGATTTCTGTTCTCATCCTGAAGCAAAGTTCTTAACCCGAGGTACTATTTCTGGGTTAGCTGAGTCTGTAACCTGAAGAGTCTGTAACCCGAGGCACCACTGCACATGGGGAGTCAATATGATGCCCTACAGATGTTTTTGCACTCCAACTCCCATCAGCCCGAGCCAGCATGGTAAATGGTAAGGGATGATGGAAGTTGCAGGCCAATAATAGCAGGTGGTTACCACATTAGCTACTTCTGGTTTAATATAAGCCCTCCAGTTGTTTATATGGGTATCCACATGAAACAGATGTCTATGAGTATGTTCCAATATAGCCAGGATGGTCCTCAAGGCGACAGACGTGATTAATAACACTTGTAAAATTTTGTCAAAAATGTATAAAATATTGTTGGAATGGAATACCAAAGATGAAGAAGTTAAATCGGTAATGATACAATGGGCCAGAGATTTTGGTTATAATATCCAGTTTGAGGACTGGGAAAAACTGTGGAAAGAGAATCTAAGATTTACTGCTTGTACGGTACTTAAAGAAAATGTTATGAAAATGTTTTACAGGTGGTATATCACACCGGTAAAATTAGCAAAAATGTATAAGACGTGTAATAAGTGTTGGAAATGTAAAGAAAAAGAAGGTACGTTTTACCATATGTGGTGGGAATGTAAGAAAGTGAAGGGTTTCTGGGAGATGATTTATAATGAAATGAAAAAGATGTTAAAATATACATTTGTAAAGAAACCAGAGACCTTTCTTTTAGGAATTACAGGGAATGAAATTAGAAGAAAAGACTGTAAACTTTTTCAATATGCAGTCACAGCAGCAAGAATTTTACTGGCCCAGAAATGGAAACAAGAGGAAATACTGACAATAGAAGAATGGAGACTGAAGCTGACTGACTATGCAGAATTGGACAGACTAACCGGGAAAATTAGATATCTCCGAGACCAAAAGTTCATCGAGGACTGGGGAAAATTTGTGGAATATCTGAAAAGAATATGTGATGTGCAAACAACACTGGCGGGATTTCAAGAAGCACTGTGAAAGTCGAGATATATTGTAAAAAAGAAATAGGAGTGGGAGGGAAGTTTAACGGCAATATAAACAGAGGAATGCGTAAATTGAGAGATAAATATGGATGATTGTCAGAGAAGCCGAAGGAAGTCCAAAAAGAACTAAAATTGTGAAAATTTGGCAGAATTGTATATTTGTATTGGAAAATAATAAAAATTATTTATATAAAAAAAAGGATGGTCCTCAAGGCATTGTGTCATAGACGATGGGTGTTTATCCTTCCAGGCTCAAAGTGCACGTCTCGTAATGACCATAAAAGGCTAGCATGATCCACGTTAGAGAAATCATTAACTCTATCACAGAAGAGAGGACGAGATGGTTGGGCAGTGTTCTCGAAGCTACGAACATGAGTTTGACCAAGCTGTGGGAGGCAGAGGAAGACATGAGTGCCTGGCGTGCTCTGGTCCATGGGGGTCACAAAGAGTCAGACACGACTAAACGACAAATCACAGAAGAGTGCATACAATTTGTAAACAATTTAATATATATTTATTCTAAAAGAAGATCTACAAAAGAGTGGGTGAGAGAGAGGTGGGTATATTTTGCTGCTCTTCTGCTGTGTGCATCACACCAACAGGTTTTTTGTTTCATTTTCACGGCTAATATTATACAACGGAAGTTTGCAAATCAGTGTAGCTTTCCCAGACATTAGCGCGCTTCATAGCTCTCTCCAAAAACCAGTGCATTCCTGGGGAGGAAAGTTAGTTGTAACACACTCGGCCACATCATCATGGCAACAGAAGCACAAGCTCCAAGGAAATTGCATGGCCCAAGAAATAACAAGCGTGCATTTGTTGTGCAAAAGAAAAGGGGGGGGGAGAAGCCCCCAACAACGACCCTCTTGACTGCGATTAAGGGAACGTAATTGCGATTATTTTGCGAGGCGAGCAGCCTTTATCACCCCCGCCTACCCGCCACACACATATACACACTTCCTTTTAAAAACCTTAACCCCCTAACAAGGCGGTGCAGCAAAGCAGAAGGGCTTGAGAGAGGCGGGGGCCCCTTCTCGCAGAATGCCTCTCCTGTGAGAGATCTCTCCCAGCCCTGCCATGATCAATGGCTGCTCTGTTCCTCCGAGGCTCCTGGCGGGCTGCGCAGCTGTCCGCGGTAGTAGGCGAGGGCAGCAGGCATGGCAAGCCAGCTCGGCAGCTGCCCCGTCTGCGCCTTTCCTCCGCGCCTCTGGGGCGGCAGGGCGAAGCCAAACGCTACCTATATGCCTGCAGCTTGGCAGAAACGAGAGGGGTCGGGGGGGGGGGGCTATGAGTCAGGCAGGCCCTCCTCTCCAAGAGCTGCAGGGAGGAGATAAGCAGCGCAGCCCTGCTCGCAAAGAAGGAGCTGGCTCGTGGGTAACTTGCCCGAGCAACGCACCCTTCCAAAGGAAGGGCGGCCTCCAATGATTTGCACATAAATATTACTTCGAGGGCACCCCCTTTCTTTTCTCCCCCCGTTTCATTTCATGTGTTTACATTTCAGTTTGCATTTGCAAACTCCCCGTATTTGCATTTCAGCTTTGCTCAATAAACCTCTTCGTGTTGGCTGCCTTGTGGGATATATTATATGCGTCTTCCTCCCCGCTCCATCCTCCTGGACAGGAAAACGGGCTAAGGCACAATCGAGAACCACAAGAAGAAGACACGGGAAAGGTCCAATTATAGCCCGGCGGTGGGGGGGGGGGCTCCAATTCCTTTTGCAACAGCAGGGGTTCCTCGTCGCCAAGGCAACCCGGAACTCCCGCCGGCTATTTTCTCTTGCTAAGCTTGAGCACGCCGCTTTCTCAGCAGCTGACTTTCTTTACGGCACCCACGTGCGTTTTCCCTTTCCGGTATATTAATTCAAGCTGCTGCTGCTGCGGGTGGAGTGTGGGTAGGTAGAAATGAGTTGGGATTTAACACCGCGTTGCTAAAGGAGGTATTGGCCCTTTCTGCTCGTAGGAGATCAGGTCCTTAGCGCGTGCCCATTTCCAGTGCTTAAAAACGGTAGGGGAGTTTTTTGATGCCTTTATTCGCGTTTAATTGTGTTTCAGAATTGCCTCTGTAAATGGAAGGGGTACAAAACGGAACGAAGCATGGTTACAAGCAGTTGCAGTTAGATGCAAAATTAGTTAAAATTAGAGGGGTTCTTTCAGGCCCCCCCCCCCAGCTAAATTCTGCGATCTGCAATTAGTATAGGTTGACTTGTTATCTTGCTGCATGACCTGCTATTTTGGCAAATTAGTGTTTAGGGTGGCATCTGTTTTATGCTATGTCTGGTACGCTATAAAAAGCATGACATTTATAGTTACACTGCAAGGACATAATACTGGCCTTGTAGGCAAGGCTTTTTTTCAGCTGGAACTCACCAGAACTCAGTTCCGGCACCTTTCAGGTGGGCACCATTGCCATTTTAAGAGAACAAGGGAAGTATTAATGACAAGTTCCAGCACCTCTTTTTCTAGAAAAAAAATAGCACTGCTTGTAAGCATGTATTATTGTTACTTAGGTTGCTTCCAGATGACCAGTCGTGGGCATTCAAAATGATTTGTTTGCAGGTTTCCACAGTGTCACATTATTCCAACTTCCTGTCACTTCCCTTATTGCAAAGAGTCTGAGTGGGGTGGGGTAGGGTAGTGAGTAGTGCCATAGTGCCAGATTGACAAACACTGTAACCCAAATTTGTATGTGATTGAATCCCACCCCCCAAAACAGAAGCAGTCCAGAAGCACCCTTAACATATTATGCATATGTCATAGCTGTCTCTCTGTCATTTTTATCTTCATAAGAACCCTGCATGGTAGATTAGGCTGAGATATAATCACTAACCCAAAGTAAACCAGTGAGCTGAATAGAGATTTGAACCTGGGTCTCGCAAGTCCTAGCTTGATATCCACTCTCTTTATATCTACTGCCTGAGACTAACTAGCAACAAAGTATTTAGTTATATACACTACACTACAACATCTGGGACCAAGAAGATAAATACTAATGCTGATTTTTGTGAGTGCTCACATCCCTACCTGTGAAATGGGAACTTGGATTTCAGGACAAAAAGTTAACCTTGGAAAATGTATTTAGCATCCAAACACTCGATTTTGTGTTCTGGGCTCCAGCTTTGCCCTGTGCACAATTTACTGGAGAAGTTTTATTTCACCTTTACCACCTTTAAAATGGCTTTTCGGTTTGCAGCAGAAAATTCTGGGATCAAAGGAGTGGTTTCGAACCCAAACTCTGCCTTGTACTCAGCTTCCTGAGCAAGTTACTCTGTCCTTTCTGATTAGCCAGGCTCCCACTGCCACCATTTTGTGATTAACCAGTCATGGTTCCCCCCAAAGATTCCTGGGAACTGTCTGAGTGTTGTTAGGAGACCCCATTTCCCTCACAATTCTCAGAGGCATTGACTGTTAAACCACTCGGGGAACTGTAGCTCTGTGAGGGGAATAGGGGTGTGCTAACAACTCTTAGCTCCCCTAAGAAACTATACTTCCCAGCACTATTTGGGAGGGAAAAGCCAAGACCATTTAAAGTGGCATGATACTGTTTTAAATGTATAGCGTAGATGGAGCTTATGTGTAAGTATGCTAATTCATCACTTGTCTTGAAATTGAACAGGCTAGCAGCTGAATATGGCAGTTCGGTTCCTTTGGAAGACAGTGGCCATGGTGGAGAGGCACAGGACTGGTTTCCTGGCAGTTTCCTGTGCTGGACTCTTTGGTGCTAACCTGACTTTTCACATCTTTCCTGAGGAGACATTCAGACCATTGTATCAGGCTTGGGCCAAGGGGAAACCAATGGAGCTCTCAGGAAAATTACAGATCCTGTTCCGTGACATCATCAGCGACGTCGGAGCAAAATCAGCAAATTGTTACCAAGCCTTTGTGGCCTACAGCTTCCACCCGGTGAGCGCTGGGCTTCCGTGGTTGCCTGCAGGCTGTGTCGTGGGCATTCCTGCCCATTTCAGTGGTGCAGCCAGTGATGATAACAGGACTGCCAGCCACGTTGTCGTGATTGAAGGCAAAGAAGTGGACTGGGACAGCACAGAAGGCCTGGCCTTGAAGGAGGCCCTGACCCTTTCTCCGGAGGCTCAGAAGTTTGCCATTGCAAGAGAGCTCATGTACTTGCAAAGCAACGGACCCTTCATATGTGCTGCTGTTGCCCCCGTTTGTTTAGCTGGGACTTGGATTTCTGGGGTAGCCATAAAGCAGCTCCTGGGCTTGTATTCGGGTCCAGTGCTCTTACGAGGCCTTTACAACGTGGCTGTAATGGCGATTGGATTTGTGGGCTATTGTCTCTCATACGACGCTGTAAGTCAGGCAATGGATTACAGGACAGACAGAAATACAGCCACCATTTCCACCAGCTTTGCTAGAGGTGGAGTGGAGTTCTATAATAAAATTCTGTCCCAGAACAAGATTTTCCGCACGCTCATGGGCAAGCGAGGAGAGCGGATATATGCCCCAAGTGGCAATCTTTTCCCAAGATACTGGTTCAGATTAAAACACGCATCATACACTTCCAGAAGAGACTTGATTATCAATATTTTAAGCATGCCCCAGGCATAGGAGTAGAGGCACTGTTGAATTTTAAGCTTGTAGATTATGTATTCTCTTTGGAACACTGCAGCCTGGTTTCACTTTTCATATGATTTCATTAGCATTTCCATTATTATCATTTGGAGGGAGGGGAGGAGAAGGGGCTTGATTTTATTTTTCCTCCCTGTCCTGGATGCACTGGTTGTCTTTAAAAATTAAAGCCTCGCTTCAAAGGTTCTGTGTCCTACATGCCTCTAAATTCCATCTGAGGGAGTATTACTTGCCAATCACAGAGCTGGAAGAGCTAGCATTCTCTTTATTTTGAATGAACATAAAATGCAGAGGGCAGCATGATGTGTTCTTGTTAATGTAAAGTGCGGGTGATGTGCAGAGCTGTGGGCAGGTGCAGAACTGCCATGTAACTTGGTGTCTTTAGGAACATCTAAAGAAAAGATGGAGGAAGCAAGTTTCTAGTCCTCATGGATTATGGAGGAAAGTTTAGCTAAATATTGGATCCATGTGTTGAGAACGCTGAAACTTTCAGCAGAGCCTATGAGGCTATTTGTGCCCTGTATGGTTCCATGTTATTCCCCAGTGTAAACCTGCATCTAGTGTAAATGCTGTTCCCCCATTCTGATTCCTTAATGCCAGTTGTTATCCTAACCACAATCTTAACGTTAACAGCCAGATGCAATGACGCATTGCACTGTTAGGATCATCCTACTCTCGTGTAGGGCCCTGGCAGAGACACATGCCCGACTGCCGTGTTCTCTCCCTCCTGGTTGGTTGTTCAGGAGCTTCAAAAGCTTTCTTCAGCCCGAACATCACAGTGACTGATACCAAGAAGCATCAGCACACTTAGGGATCCGCAGACTATTCGCAATTTGCGTAACAGAACTCAGTAGCTCAGCATTTTGGCTAATCTACATTTATTTACATATAATACACTCAGAGCATTCTGACTTAGCTCCTTCCTCTTTCTCATCAGACAGCAGAGAGAAAGAGCAAAGGACAATAGTCCCACTTTCCGGAACACAGTAATAGCAAAACATCCTGTCTCTGTCACTTCCCACTCTGTGGAATGATAACATACACCGTCATGTGATAGACGGCAATCCCATGACTGCAAACACGGAGCAGGAATCCTAACATGCACCACTGGAGGCTTGAAAATGTATACACAAATGTGTCCAACACTGCATAAAATGACTTGGGCATTTTAAATATCAACTTTCCATGCATTCCAATCATTGAGTTGTAAAGGACCCTGAGGATCATCTAGTCGAAGCCCCTGCAATGCAGAAATACGTAGCTGTCCTTTATGGGGATCAAACCTGCAACCTTGGGGTTGTTAGCACCATGCTCTAATCTACTGAACTAACCAGGTAGGTGTGTATAGTGCTGAGTGCACAGCTCCCACTACTGTGTGTATGAGGTCCTGCTGAGCCTCTTAGAGAAGTATACAGTGGCCTGCTTCCCAAGGCCCAGCTGCACAACATACTGTTCTGTTTCTCCAAGATCACTGTTGGGCAGGGCATGTGGCGGCTTGATAGAGTCCTTATGGGATGCCCTCTCTCGTGGATGCAGGAGGAAATGGATTACGCCCAAAATCTTGCAAGAGTTGTGTGTGGTTCAGCAGAAATAATACGTCTGGGATTTCAAAGGCAGAATTGATGTGCTTTGGCGTTTTTGTAAAAAAGAAAAGTAAAGAAAAGCTCAACAACTTTGAGGGTGTCCTGGTTTATACTTTTTTGAAATATGGCAACCCTAGCGGTACTTAACTGGCATAATCACAGTGATTGGTCCATACAGTGGTACCTCAGGTTACATATGCTTCAGGTTACATACGTTTCAGGTTACAGACTCCGCTAACCCAGAAATAGTACCTCAGGTTAAGAACATTGCTTCAGGATAAGAACAAATTGTGCTCCGGTGGCACCAGGAGGCCCCATTAGCTAAAGTGGTGCTTCAGGTTAAGAACAGTTTCAGGTTAAGAACCTCTGGAACGAATTAAGTACTTTACCCAAGGTACCACTGTATTTTACTTGGCCTTTCCTGTGAGTCTTTGATTGATGTGAGAATAAAATTAAGGGTTGTGGTTTTTTTGTTCTTCAAAAAAGACACCTCTCTGTTGCGGTTGAAAAGCTATTTTAATAAAGAACTGGAAGACTTCACAGTGTTGCAATCAGTGAAAAAGTTATACAGGAATATTGGCTTGCAATTCTGTCGGAAATATATTCCCATGTCAGTGAGAGGTAGCAAAAGAAACCACTATTTATTTATATAGAAAGGTCTGGAAGCAAAGGAATCTGCAGTTTTGTTGCACCCCCTGCATCCCATTACAGCAGTTCGCGACATGAGAGGCTGAGTGCATTTCTACACCCTGCTGCAATACATGTGGATGGGCTTCAGCATTATAACTGAGCTCCTGCAATTCTCATCGCATAATGTGCCCCAGTGAAGCCCACCTTTGCGGTTGAGCTGTGCATCAAAGCAGGAGTCGTACCACCAGCCCCCACCGTGGACGTCTGCACAGTTTTGTTTGGTAGATCTGTCATTGTCCTTGTCTTTACAAGAGAACCTCATGTTGTCGTGCATGTTTTTGGCCTTGGAAGAAGTGAGAGAGTCCCCTGCATTACCCTCGTAGGTCCCTAACTTGAGCATATATTCATCGTTCTCATTTCTCAGGACAAAGCTATCGTATTCTGCATATCTATGGTGTCCACCTGCATCTACTAAATTTATTCTGACTTTGTACCATTTCTGCTGGCTTATTAAGGAAATGTACTCTGTGCCCAACCAGTGATCTCCCACCAAGTTACCAAACCCATATTTATAAGTTGTCCAGGTCTCTGACCAGGTGAGTTCAGTGTTGTGGGTGTTGTGTTGGATAACTGTCCACCCATTGCATCCATCCATGTGGCACCAGGCTACGAGCTTGATGGCGTTCTCGGGACGTAATATATAGAGGCCGCTCTCTGTGTGGCCTGCCTGGAACATTTCGTCACAGTCCCGCATGTAAGGGATCGCTAGGGGAAAAAAGATTGATTGGATGGTGAGTTTCAACAAACAGCCAAGTTCTCTGCAGCATCCTTGTAGAAATGTGTGCAAGCCTTCCGAGTTTAAATTCCTAATCAAACAAACATCTAATATGTTGAAATATTTTATTGCCCTCATAAAGGTAAAGGTAAAGGGACCCCTGACCATTAGGTCCAGTCGTGACCGACTCTGGGGTTGCACGCTCATCTCACTCTATAGGCTGAGGGAGCTGGAGTTTGTCTGCAGACAGCTTCCAGGTCATGTGGCCAGCATGACTAAGCCACTTCTGGCGAACCAGAGCAGCGCACGGAAACACCGTTTACCTTCCCGCCTGAGCGGTACCTATTTATCTACTTGCACTTTGACATGCTTTCGAACTGCTAGGTTGGAAGGAGCAGGGACTGAGCAACGGGAGCTCACCCGTCATGGGGATTCAAACCACCGATCTTCTGATCGGCAAGTCCTAGGCTCTGTGGTTTAACCCACAGCGCCACCCGCATCCCGATCGCCCTCATAATAATTGCTAATCTGTGATAGACGGAAGTTATATAAGACATTGGGATTGGACTCAAGTTTTTCTTGTCCAGTCCAGCAACGTGTTCTCACAGCAGCCAAGCAGGTGCCTTTGGGGAAATGTGCAAACGCCACCTGTCCACAAGGGCACTCTTCCCTGCTGTGGTTTCTAGCAATGAGTATTATGAAGCATTACAACCTCTGACAATGGAGGCAGAGCGTAGCTGTATGTTGTTGTTGTTTTATATAGAAAATCAGCAGTATAAGAAGGCGTACTTGCAATAAAGGGTCTTAGTTATAAAGGGTTATGGGGAAAGAGTGAAGGGCGGTTGTGAGAGAGAGGTAAGGCAGGGGGATTAGCAAACTGAGTTAGGCAGCAGAGGGTCTTGACGTGAGGTGAAGTGAAAACTCAGCCAGTGTGCGATTGCGTTGCCAAAACTGCCAGCGAAGCAGCAGCTATTACTCATCTGCATTTATTCATGTATCTAAAAATGTGACAAATACCATTGTTCGCTGCCTGTTATAGCAGCAAAAACCAATGAACTGAATGCACGCAGCGTTTTCTATCTGCTGTGAGAAGAGCACATCATTAAGGCTGGTGGTATAAGGATGCCTTTAATGACTCTGTAGTGCTGGATTTCCAGAGAAGCATTCCTTCGCATGGGCCAGATGCCTCCTGCCAACATGCATTCTTATCATCTGTCGGAGTGGCTCACCGGTGGGAATGGCAAAGCTGTTCTCGTGCTTCCTTCGCATCTCTTCTTACTGTACTGTGCAAATCACCTCCACTGTCTACTGACTTGTGCCGCTTAGGCCATTCTAACAAGGCTCAAGCTTCCCTTCGGCAGCTAACTTGGCCTCCTAAATACAAGCTCTTGAAATCCATGCTCCACCTTCAGAAGATCTCTTTGGCAGGGGTACTCGCCACTCACTTCAATGGCGCTCCTAATTTTCCAGGAACTCCATGACAGGGACAAAGGGCACTTTGAGCACTCTTTAACAAAGTGTGGTACCAGCTCGTTAGGACTGAGCCGTATTTGCTAAGCAAGCCTCAGTTTCATTCAGATTTACACTATCGCATGTGATCGACATTTTCAGAAATGACATCTCGTGAATTGCCTCACTCTGTATTTAAAGACGCAGGGAGAAATGCAAATGTCACACAAAGACAACTGTTCCAACAGGGTGAGCATAGAATGAGCCCCACCCACTCACCCCATTTTCTCCCTCTGCATGCTGATATCTGGGGGGTTCTTTTGATCTGCCCCAGAGCCAATTTCAGGGGGTGCAAAGGGAAAGAGGGGAAGGACCACAACAAAGACCTGTTGTGTAAGTGGAAGCTTCTGCCACCCATAAACATTGCAAAGAAATTTGTGGTATGTGAGGGGTGTGTGTGTGTGTGTGTGAGAGAGAGAGAGAGAGAGAGAAGGAAAAACCTACCATGAACACTCAATGGTACATAAATTAAGCAAATAATAACAATGTTCATAGCTTCTCTCAGTGAACATATATTTGTAAGTGTATTCCAGCACCATGTCTGAGACTACCTCTGCCAGGGAAGCTGCTGGGCAGTGGGGTGGGTGTTGCACCAACCGGATCCCTGTTCTGTTTCTTTGGCCCAACTCCTATAATCCCAGATCATTCACCATACTAGCAGGTGTAGGATGGATGGGAGTTGTAGCCCAAACTATCTGGAGGGCACCAGGTTGAGGAAGGCTGTCATAATCCATCAATTCTCCCTCTGCCTCTACTCCTAACTGCATTAGAGGCTATTCAATGGTGCCTTATTTTAATCATAATAGCTTTGGAATACTTTTTCATCCAGTAACAAAACCAGAGACCTATATAAATATTTTAAAACAAGAATAGAGGAAGAATTTTTCTTTAGAAAGAGTAGTTTGTAACCTCATAACTCTTGATCTTCAGTGACATGAACCTCTCTGTGATGATGTTATAAAACGTGTTATATAATTCTCAGTGGATACCAACAAAATATGGAGTATTTTATACAGTGAAGCTGCTGAAATCTGAGTGTACCATTTAAAGTGTGCCTTATAACTCCTCGTTAATGAAGGTCAACAATTTTATCCATTTAAAGCATTGCCACACATTCTAGTATTTGGATATTTGTTAGATACTCAGGAGTTAGCAGGGAAATGTTATCAAAAAATGGAAGACCAATAATCCAATAGGTTATTTAAATGTTTCTTCAGAGATTGTATTTTCAAGTGGCTCAGAAAACGTGAATTCAAGCAACATCATTTGGAAACTAAGAATAAAATTAAGAAAAAACCCAAACTGAAATTTAAACACAGCATCTTGAAAATAATTATTGGAAGACCTTCTTTTGATGGGGGCATGGAAAACACTTTTGTGAGGACGAATCCAACAGAACTGAGACTGGGTGTTCAAAGTCATCCCCGTATTCAGGCTGCATTCACTGGAATTCACCAGTTTAGAAAGGAGGAAGAAATAAATCTAGTAGAGTTATTATGGGGAAAGAATTATCTCTCATGTTAGCCAGTCAGTGAGATATTTAGAACAACATGATGAAAATGTGCCCCTCCAAATGTTGCAGGACTCCAAATCTCATCAGCCAAAGCCAGCCTGGCCAACGGTCACGAATGATAGGAGCTGGAGTCTAATAACATCTGAAGGTCCACAAATTACCTGCTTTTGCTTTCCAGAATCCTAATTATATCAGAAATGAGTGATTTTCTTGTCTGTTCTTTCCATAGATGCTAGAGTTAAGAATGCTGGAGTTGTTCTTAATCTTTTTTTCTTTTTTAAAAAAGTTGTTTTACATCTCAAACACATACTCCTTAATACTTAACAGCAACACATAGGCACAATAAACAATAGTGTGACTTCACAAATCATTAAACATAAATTACCTTTTCTTTGCACAATAATTCTCCAGTTCCGAATTTGAGTGACATTCTTGACCAAGTCTAGGTTGACAATTTCGCTGAGTTGTTTCCTCAGTTTTTCCTCATTCAGTGAGCTTGTCACAGGGATCAGAAAAAGAAGAGCAACTGTAGCCAGCAGGACATTGGGGGGATGCATTGTGCAGACAGATATCTGAAAGAGGCCACACACAAATTAATAATAGGCATGAGGCTCCAACACCTCAGATGTAACAGACTGCTTGACAAACTTACAGCACTTTTTGGAGCTAAATTCAAATGGAGAAAGTGCTGCGGCAGATTCCCCATTTATGTTTTATAAGTGCAGATAAGATCCTGGATGACTAAGCTTGTTACTAGTTAACTTTAGTATGCGATATTTGCCAGTGCCTGCGCCATAACAGCTGCTACGCACCTCAGTGCTGTTGACTTTGCTGCCTTTCCTAAATTGAAGTTTATTTGATTGTCCTTTGTAAAGTCAATATAACATGTTTCTCAGTAGCAGCAGGTGCATCTTTAAGAGGAGACATTCTCTAAGAATTAAATGATAACACGTTTGGGTCTTTGTAATATTGGTGTGAGAGAGAAGGCAGAAAATCTTTTGCAGGGAAATGATAGGTTGCCAATGAATATAAATTTGGATATGGGCATGGCTCAGTTCTAATAAGGGAAGGGATCAGGATTCTGTCTGACCAGATCCTGCAGAGATCTTTTTGGAGGAAGAGGTCACCTGGGAGTGGCCAGTGACTGCTAGTCATATATAGCAACCTTCCATCACGTTATAGGGGAGGGGTCTCCATCCACTCTGCTGAAAGAGCAGCAACTTTTGGCTCCTCTCTCTCTGAAAACTTTCCATTCCTTCTGTCATTACATAAACTGTGTAACTAAGAAAAGGTGCCTAGTTTGCTTGTTTTCCTCCTCCCTCCCAATCATTTTTCCTTTTGTGTTGTGTCTTTTTGATTGTAAGGCTGAGGACAAGGGGCTTCCTTATTGTTCACATTTGAAAGCCTCTGCGGGAACCTTTTTCAGCTGACGAGATCCCTAACATTAAATAAGCAATCCATCTCAAAAATAGAAACTCAAAGGATCCTTATACTTGCATACGGTGTCTGTATCCTGGCCTGGATATTTTTTAGAGGGTTCTTTCAGATTTGTACTGTGTGTGTGAACATGCCAAACTTTCTGGACCACAGCTCTCTGTTTGTGGCATATTTTGGGGCTGGATTCTGTGTGTTGATCTGCTTGAGACTGATGGATAGACTTTCCTGACAGCAAATGACTTTAGATGAGAGAGTGCAACCACCTTCTTTCCCCTTTCTTTTCCCTTTTTTGGCAGATTCAGTGGCTTTGTCTTGAGCTTCTGCCTCAAGCGATCCAGTTGTGCTTTAGAAAATCCATGCTCTTTTTTTAGCTCTCTGTAGACCGTACTCTACTGGGTGAGCTATGATTGATTGATTGATTGATTAAAAAGTAAAACAAAATACAGGTCAAGGAGCATCAAATGCAAGTGACAACTGAGCTGCTTGTTCTGCACAATCAATATGCCAAAGCAATATGCCACCTGAGCGGGGAATGCCTGAGCTGCTCTCAGGAAATGTACATAAAATTCATAGTATGGGCCCCTCCAGACATCCTTTTTATTCTGCATTCATGATGACTTGTGCTCATCATGAGGGACTCAGGGTAGTTATATGGGATCCAGTTTTCAATACTGTTTATGCCTGCAAAGATTTTGGTGCAGACATGCAGCTTGCTTTCCAGTCACTGCATGCCCCATAACTTCCTGCACAGCTCGTGGAACTTTTTACACCACAAATGTTCTCTGTGTGTGTGTCCTGCTTTTGTTGTGATATATAGCATAAAAGTGCTCTTTCAGACAGCAATAATGCAGTAGCATCGTGGAAGCATCACAAAACAATTAACAGAGCAGAATGATGTGTGGATGGTGCAATATAAATAAATCCACGACTATATTGCGCCAGTGACATGTTGCAGAATGCATTCGCCAAAAAAAGCACCAGTCTGGAAGGGCCCTATGTAAATTGCTTGCTGTGATCTGTGATCCATTGGAAGTTTCAGTTCCCAGGTCTTGCCTCTCCATTGCTTCTTCTCTCCCCTGCTGTTCAGTGCATCCTTATGGCTACATTTCAGACATAATGTTTTTACTTATGGCATAAGAAGAATGGATTGGCACTGTTTCATTTGTAAAGCATCAGTCACATAGCCTAGGTCCGGATAGTTTAATTAAACATCTAATGTAGCTATTTCAAAATGCAGACCGAAACTTGTTAGAGCCGTTTTTGCAACACACACCTGAGAGGACTGGAAAAAGACGAGCACAACTTGTGCATCATATAAGGCAAATGTAAAACCTCAGCTCAACACACACTCCCAAGAGGAACGCTGGTGCTCGAACGAGAGAGTTTTGCTGTCAGCTTGCATTCCAGGTTTGCTTACACATAATGCTCACTGACTTTTGGATCTGTATTCTTCTGATTATTGTGAGCATCTCTCTCCCTCCATCTCTCTCTCTCTCTCTCTTTCTCCTCCTGGCAACCTTGCCTCCAGAGATGAAATATGCCCAAGATAGTGGAGAGGAGAAAGTTTATCCCAGAAGTTGTGTATAGTGCTGCACACTGATTGCTAGCTAAAGGTTTAGCACACCATAAGGTAAAGGTAAAGGGACCCCTGACTATTAGGTCCAGTCGTGGCCGACTCTGGGGTTGCGGCGCTCATCTCGCTTTATTGGCCAAGGGAGCCGGCATTCAGCTTCCGGGTCATATGGCCAGCATGACTAAGCCGCTTCTGGCGAACCAGAGCAGCGCACGGAAACACCGTTTACCTTCCCGCCAGAGCAGTACCTACTTATCTACTTGCACTTTGATGTGCTTTTGAACTGCTAAGTTGGCAGGAGCAGGGACCGAGCAACAGGAGCAAGCCCTAGGCTCTGTGGTTTAACCCACAGCGCCACCCGCGTCCCTTTAGCACGCCATGCCTGTTGCCTATTCATGATTACAATGACAAGACCCATAATAAAATTCTCAGAATGTTCAGCCCATAGCTAAAATGAAGCTGAAATGGTAAGAAGTGCTACAGGAGGCCATCCCACAAGGAGGACTGCTTCATGAAGCATTAACTAGTCTGGAGAAGAGCTCATTGTGGGCAAGGGACATTTTAAAAATTGAGTGCCCTGCCAGATCAAACAAAAGGGCCTGTCATTTTGAGTCGTAAGGGCCAGATTCAGCTAAATGTTACACTATGGGAAGCCAATGCAATGAGTCCTGCCAATGAAATGTGACTCTCCCCCTTCTTGTCCCCCTGCTGCATCCTCACCAAATCTTCTTGGGAGGGTTGGAGAACCTCCAGAACAACACACAGAATTGGGGGGGGGAGAGATCATTCCATCTGGCAAGCAGATGTTGAATTTCAACAATGGCCAGCCATTTGTTTTCAGGGAGTGAAGACAATAGCTTGGATTCAGAAATGCACTTTTTGGGCTGATCCTGCCACTTCCTCTACATCTATATGATGTATAGAGCTATATCAGGACCACAGCAGGGACAAAAGGCTCAATAGCCTTTTGAATAACACAGCCCAGACCTTGCATGGATCCTTCTGTACCTACTACTTGTTTTGGGTTTTTCCCTAAAAAGACCCAGAATCACACAAAGTCAAATGACATGGAAAACACAACTCTTCCCCTAAGCATAACAGATCATAGGATTGTAGCATTGATGCTGCAATCACTATCATAATGCAAATTTGCCATTATTAGATCCTCTTTTCCATTCATCAGTGACTTTGGTTTGGTTAAATTTGACGGTCAGGATGATAAAAAAGCATTTTTATTTCTATAGACTGTACCTGTCCCCCCCAAAAATATTTAAATTTAAAAATCTCAAATGTGGCCTACTTTCTTTTAGCAACTGTGAACATGTTTTATTTGTTAACTCTGCAAATATATTAGGTCACACCCATGCCAGGATGCAGGACTAAATTAACAAACAAAAAAGCAGTAAAATTCCCTCCATCATAATTCTCATGAAAAATCAGCACCCACATCTATGATTAGTTTGTTCTGCTTAGCTTTTGCTACACTCCCATCATAAATCCAGAGCAAGCAAATAACTCAGCAATTAACATTCCAGCTGCACCTGGACACCAGGAGCAAGGGAAATCGCCTATAGAAAGTTTTGCATTCCATATATTAATTGCCATGCCTTGTTATCAGTGAAACCATATAGCATAGCTCTTGCTGGAATGTACCACTTCACATTATGGGTGGAAAATGGAAATGTTGATTGCTTCGCATATAAAAAATGAATATGTAAAAAATAGGCATATCTTAAAAATGGGACTGGCATCCTTATGACTTGCTAGCTTTCCATGTTCAGAACCTTCTTCATACTGGGAGGCATTAAAAGTAAAATTACTTCACACTATTCAAAAGGTATAATTTCAAATATTTATAAAATTTTGCTCAAATATGAGCATGGATACCAAATGGCTTTAAGAATGTCATGGAACACAGAATATGACATAACTACTTGGTTGGCCATGTTGCAGGGGGGACACCTCCTTTTCATCAGCTAAACACAAATAACTGCCATTAAAGTTGATTCATAAGTGGTACATGACTCCTAGTAAATTATTATTACTGTTATTAATAATAATAAAATTTATATACTACCCTTCATCTGAAGATCTTAGGGTGGTTCATAAGATAAAAATACAGGGTTAAAGCACAAAATAAATGTTTAAAACAAGCAAACAAACAAAACCAATAACCCCCTCCCACAAACACATTTAAAAGGCCATAGAATAATAATATGCATAAGTTCATCTGCGTCAAGATACTGGAGGGGATGTTTAGAAATTGGACCATACCTCCACCCATGGTGGGGTTGTACTAGAGTGCAAGAATTTTGGGCAACAGTATTCAGAGAAATTGATAATTGATCTCAAACTGCCACTTTATCCCAACAGCTCTATTAGTCCTTTTGTCTATATTTGATGAGGGCAATCAAAATTTGCATAATAAAGGCTTGATAGTGCACCATTATATCTGTGCTATAAATAGTTCCGGTTGCTACCTTTCATGCATTCACATACCTGTGGTTTATTTCTTTTGACTTTATGTGTGTTTTTGTTCAACAGTGATCTATAATCATATATGGATTATGAAGAATGTCATCAACTCCTTTTTGATAACACTGTAATTTGTAGAAATTTGTACAATCTTTTTAAAAGTTTGAAAAATAATGCAAATTGTTTGTTTGTTTTTAAATGAACTGATTAAAGGTGAGGACTTGTATTTATGCCATTGCAGTACCGTTGACTATGATTAAAAACAATAAGCCATCTTAAATGCAAGAATCAGGCTTTGCACATAAATTAATAACTCTTTTGCACTAGATTCCATACTACCATCTTCCACAATTTCTTGGTTTAATTTCATGGCATATTCCTTACTCCAGGAGAACAACAAGACTTGATTTTCTCTATGGATTAGGGTCTTGGTTCAGTGGTAGAGCATCTGCTCTACATGCAGAAGGTCCCAGGTTCAATCCCAGGCATTTCCAGGTAGTCCTGGGAGGGACCCCTGCTTGAAACCCTAGAGCAGGCATGGCCAAACTTGGCTCTCCAGATGTTTTGGGACTACAACTCCCACCATCTCTGACCACTGGTCTTGTTAGCTAGGGATGATGGGAGTTGTAGTCCCAAAACATCTGGAGGGCCAAGTTTGGCCATGCCTGCCCTAGAGAGTCACTCTCAGTCAGTATGGGCAACACTTCGCTAGATGGACCAATGGTCTGAGTCAGTTCTAGGTAGCTTCATGCCTTCCTAAGGCATTTGATTTCAACTGCTGCCATCCGCAGTGGAAACTTTGAGCTGTATATTTAATGAGCAGGGCACTACCAGGAGCAACACACAGCATGTGCGTGCATGCCATCTGTTTGCTTTTAAGACGTTATCTTTACTAGAGACCTCAAGTTCTAGAAAGATAGCAGACTTGCGTGGACATATAGACTGTCTGACGGGCCACCTCCTGATGGCAAACACTGTAAATGAAGATTAACTCAAGACTGGAGGAAGAAGGAAGCTGAACAGCAGATCTGGAAAGTACAGAAAGTCATTCTGTACTTTCTGTTTTATACATTGGAACTGGCAAGTGACTAGACTGCTAACACATACACACACATTCTTCCTCTAAAAGTTGTGTCACAAGGAAGAACATCTTTCTGCTTTTCGTATTGTTGAGGGAATGTGACGGAGGCAGATGAGATTGTGTGTAGGGTTTCTGCTCTTTAAGTCTTTTAATCAAGGATGGCTAACCTCCAGGTGTTGTTGGACTCCTATCAGTCTCAGCCAGCAGGGCCAATGGTCAGAGGTGATGGGAATTGTGTGTGTGTGTGTGTGTGTGTGTGTGTGTGTATAATTTTATATATATAACACTGGTCAACAACAAATCTGTTGTCTGCATTTTTTCAGTTGATGTAGGACGAATCTGATGCGCTGAATCCAAAAATCACATTGGTTTTGCTCAATCAGGTCAAGTTTTTGAGCTATGGCCACATGTCGTTTTTTTACATTTTTGTTCACATGTACGCTTGTGTGGAGCATTTTAGAAGAGGTTGGTGGGGGTAAAATGCCATGTCAAATAATTGTTTTGATTGGAAATGATTATTTTAATGACAAGAAGTATTCAGATCCGATAGTTCTGGGTGATTATGTCGAAAAGGGATCAGTTTGAAGTCATAAAACCTCAAAATCTTCCATAAATTGGTGCGGCTGGGATCAACAGAAAGAACTGGAGCAGCCTCAAGTATCCTGATCTTCAATCAGCACGTCGTCCTGTAGCTCATTGTGATGAAATTCCAGTGCCTATCTTCGGAGAACTTCCTGACATTAGTGACGAAGATGCCTCCAGTGTTGAAGGACGTGAAGAAGAAGAAGCGGTTCTTGAAGATGATGCTCCACATCCATTTTCCCAAAAGGAGTTGAATGATCTAGTTCGCGACCTCAGCTTGTCAAAGGAATCTGCCGAACTGTTGGCATCCAGATTGAAGGAAAAAAACCTCCTCTCTGACAGTGCTCGCATCAGCTTCTTCCGCAACAGGCATCAAGAGTACCTCCGTTTTTTCTCGGAAGAGAAGGACTTGGTGTACTGTGCAGATATTGCGCAGCTTCTGCTCAAGCTTGGAGTGCCACAGTACGAACCCAAAGATTGGTGACTGTTCATTGACAGCAGCAAGCGATCACTGAAATGTGTTCTGCTACACAAAGGCAACCAGTTTGCCTCTATACCCCTGGCTCACTCGAGTACACTAAAGGAGAACTATGAAGCGGTGAAGTATGTGCTGGAGAAAATTGGTTATGATCAGCATAAGTGGTTTATTTGTGTTGACCTGAAGATGGTGAACTTTTTGTTGGGACAACAGTCTGGCTTCACCAAGTACCCATGTTTTCTGTGCATGTGGGATAGTAGGGACCGTGCTCAGCGTTACACGAAGAAGGACTGGCCTGTGCAGGAGGAATTGGTGCCTTGCAAAGAAAGGAACATCATCAACGACCCTCTGGTGGACAGAGACAGAATACTCTTCCCACCGCTGCACTTCAAGCTCGGCTTAATCAAGCAGTTCACCAAGGCTCTGGACAAGGATGGTGACTGCTTCACTTACTTGTGCCAGGCTTTTCCAGGATTGACCATGGAGAAGTTGAAAGCTGGCATCTTTGACGGCATCCAGAGTTCAGAAACTCAATGAACGAAGTGGAACTGGAAGCGTGGAAGGCATTTGTTCTGGTAGTGAAGAACTTTCTTGGCAACCATAAGGCCAGAAACTACACAGAACTTGTCAACAACATGCTGACTGCTTTCAGAAACCTGGGCTGCAACATGAGCGTCAAGATGCACTACCTATTTTCACATATGGACCAGTTTCCTGAGAACCTGGGTTCAATGTGTGACGAGCAGGGGGAGAGATTCCATCAGGACATGAAAGAGATGGAGACCAGGTATCAGGGTCACTGGGACACAGTCATGATGGCTGACTACTGTTGGACTCTGAAGAGAGACCTCCCTGCCGCTGAGCATTCCAGGAGTTCCAAGAAACGGAAGTTCAAGCCCTGAAGTTTGAATAATGGTGAAGCAACATTCAATTTACGTGTACTTACCTTTATCAGTGCCCACCATTCAGTTTACAGTAAACCTGACCTGATGGACTGATTCAGCAGTGCAAAAATACCCTAAATCAGTTGTAGAAATCTAGACAACATTCAAAAAGTAAAAAATTGTTGCCCAGTGTAATTTTTCTCCAGTTTTCTGTTTTACAATTTAAAATACTCATTTTATTTCCTTAAGATATCAGTGACTTCCCTTCTTCTCTTTCCATGGTTTATTTAATGTATCAAAAATTCCTGCATATTTTACAAGAACTATACCAGTCAGTATTCCATTATTGCATCCATCAAAACTTATTTACACTGTTGAATTTATCTTAATGCTGCCAGCATTTTCAGCTGTACACAATTATTTTCCATATATTCAATAAACATTTTCCAATCTTCTTTAAATGTATGTTCTTCTTGTTCTCTTATTCTATATGTTAAGTCTGCAAGTTGTGCCTATTCTGTCAACTTAAGTTGCCACTCTTCTTTGGCTGGGACCTTGCTCGTTTTCCATTTTGGGGCTAACAAAACATGGGCTGCAGTTGCAGTATACATAAATAACCTTTTCTGACACCTGAGAATTTTAGTCTGAATCAGGTTAAAGGTAAAGGTAAAGGGACCCCTGACCATTAGGTCCAGTCATGGCCAACTCTGGGGTTGCGGCGCTCATCTCGCTTTATTGGCCGAGGGAGCCTGCGTACAGCTTCCGGGTCATGTGGCCAGCATGACTAAGCCGTTTCTGGCGAACCAGAGCAGCGCACGGAAATGCCGTTTACCTTCCTGCCAGAGTGGTACCTATTTATCTACTTGCACTTTGACGTGCTTTCGAACTGCTAGGTTGGCAGGAGCTGGGACTGAGTAACGGGAGCTCACCCTGTCGCAGGGATTTGAATCGCCAACCTTCTGATCGGCGAGCCCTAGGCTAAATCACATATTGGTGTGGGGAAAGTGCTGGCTAGATTAAGATAGTTATAGAAAATAAAGGACAACGAGTGTGACAAGTGCAGCTGGGTTTTTGGGTCCAGAATAAAATAATAATAATCTAAGAACATTAGAACATAAGAAGAGCATGCTGGATCAAGCCAAGGGCCCAACTAGTCCAGTATCTTGTTCTCACAGTGGCCAACCAGATGCCTGTGGGAAACTCACAAGCAGGACTCAAGCATAAGAAAACTCATCACTCCTGTGGTTTCCAGCAAGTGGTATTCAAAAGCAAGACTGCTTCTAATCATGGAGGCAGAGCACAGCCATCATGGCTAGTGACCATGGCCTTATCATTACATCACTTTGTTTAATCCCCTTTTGAAGCCATCCAAGTTGGTGGCCATCACTGCCTTCTGTGTGAGTGAGTTCCATAGTTTATTATGCTATTACAATCAGTGCTTAGCCATATCTGATTCAGAGTTTGGACATGCATCCATTCTTACATATTGTAGTTCTGTGTAACATCTTGTACCGTCACTAACAGGCTTTAAGGGATGGAATATGTTGGTTATAACAACACAGAAAAACAGAGTTACAGGGTCTCACTTAGCCATTCTTTTCTTCTTATAGAAAAGAACGTATTTTTTGCTCTATAAGACGCACCAGACCACAAGACGCACCTAGTTTTTGGAGGAGGAAAACAAGAAAAAAAATATTCTGAATCTCAGAAGCCAGAACAGCAAGAGGGATCGCTGCACAGTGAAAGCAGCAATCCCTCTTGCTGTTCTGGCTTCTGTGATAGCTGTGCAGCCTGCATTCACTCCATAAGACACACACATATTTCCCCTTACTTTTTAGGAGGGAAAAGGTGAGTCTTATAGAGCAAAAAATATGGTATTTGGTTTACTAATTTATGGTTGAATTAGAGCATATGTTTTGATTGATTCAGAAATAAGCAAGAACTTTGACAATCATACACAGAGTCCAAAACTTTTTTTTGCTTTAAATGTTCATATCTACATTTTCTTGTGTCAATGAGGTAAGGGAGACACATAAAAAGTGTGTTGAAATGTACATCCATTATAATATTATTTGCTTATTTCATTTATGAATCACTTCCTATGAAGTACCACAAAGTGATTTCATAATACAATACATACACACAAATATTTGTTTGTGAGAGAAAGCCCTGCTGAAAACTTGGAGGCTCTGGGCTGATGGCAGCAGCAGGGCCGGTAGTGAAGTAAGTGTGGGGGTCCAAGGGGTGCCATTTTGCCAAACCTTCTCCTCGAGACAGTTGCCCCAGTTTGCCTCATCCTAGCACCAGCCCTGTTATTACCCTGGTAGATCAGGGGAATCCTCTTAACATAATATATCTTAATTTTAGCAAGACTTTTGATAAGATCCCCCATTACATTTTTGTTGGCCAATTGGTTAAATGTGGACAAGATGGTGTTACTGTTTGTAGTTGATTAATAGAAACTGAAAGAGTGCTAATTAATGGCTGGTGTTTAACATCTTTATAAATAACTTGGATGAAGGAGTGGAGGGGATGCTCTTTAAACTTGCAGATGACACTAAACTGGGTGTGGTGGTTAAGAGATATCTTAAGAGATAGAAACAGGATACAGGATCTTGACATGATGACGTGGGAAAGGTTCTAAGGGTAAAGTAAGCCGCAAGTTAAACATGATGCAGCAGTGTGATGCGTTGGCAAGGGGGGGGGGCGGTTAATGATATTCTAGAATGTATTGACAGAAGACATCCAGAGTGCTGCATCCAATTCTGGGCATCACAGTGTAAGAAGTAATTTGACAAACTGGAATGAGTCCAAAGGAGAGTTGATTGACTATGCCGAAATGGCAAAAATGGCCGGAAGAATCAGAAATCAGGAAGAGCAAAATCTTAATAAGGAATGGGGGAAATTTACAATCTATCTTTCAAACCATGGTAAACAGCTAAAATCATTAGTGGGACTGGAATAACACTTGTAGTTTAATGGTGAATTTTGGACATAATGGAGATGCAAAAAATTTGGATTATTATAAAAGAGGCAGGAGGAAAGGACCAAGAATAGGACCCACAAAGCGGCAGAGGGAAGTAAGTCCAGGAGATTATGTAGAATCTTGTTTCTATATTCTATATTGATATGCTATTGTATAATTTTAATCTGAAAAACCCAAATAAATCAATTTACAAAAAAAGAGAGGAATGTGTCCAGAGGACAGTAACAAAGATTGTGGAGCATCTGGAGCAAGCAAACCGGAATGAATGCTCAATAAATAGGTTGCCTAGAGGGGAGGACCATAAAGAAGGCTGATCGCCGAAGAATTGATGCTTTTGAATTATGGTGCTGGAGGAGACTCTTGAGAGTCCCATGGACTGCAAGAAGATCAAACTTATCCATTCTAAAGGAAATCAGCCCTGAGTGCTCACTGGAAGGACAGATCCTGAAGCTGAAGCTCCAATACTTTGGCCACCTCATGAGAAGAGAAGACTCCCTGGAAAAGACCCTGATGTTGGGAAAGATTGAGGGCACAAGGAGAAGGGGACAACAGAGGATGAGATGGTTGGACAGTGTTCTCGAAGCTACCAGCATGAGTTTGACCAAACTGCGGGAGGCAGTGGAAGACAGGAGTGCCTGGCGTGCTCTGGTCCATGGGGTCACGAAGAGTCGGACGCGACTAAACAACTAAACAACAACAACAGAGGGGAGGAACTGAGTCAGAACACTGGTCCATGTAGCTCAGTATTCTATGCTGACTGGCAGAAGCTCTCCAGGATTTCAGAGAGGAATCTTTCCCAGCATGACTTAGAGATACCATGGGTTGACGCTGGGATATTCTGCATGCAAAGCAGAGGCACTACCCACTGAACTACAGCTCTTTCCCATTCTTGCAGAGTAGAGAGGCAATGTTCTTCATACTCTGGAAGCCAAACCTGTCCTGGCTAACATTTCCCTGTAACTCTGGGCAGGTTACACTTTTCTTCTGCAGACCCAGGATTCCTGCTCATAGTTTATGAGGGGAAGGAAAGAGAGTGAAAGTTCAGCCAGAGAGCCCATATAACGTATGTCAGAGCTGCCCGAGGTCCCAGCTCACAAAGGACCAACGCCGCTTCGTTGTTAAGTACGAAAGTCTTTATTGAAGTTCAGTTTCACTTCCAGAGCCGCAGCGTGCAGCTCTACGTCTCAAACTCTAGATCGCTGATGCTCCGTCTGAATCTCCTCCCCCCAGACACCAGTTTAAGACTCTAGCCTTGCTCCACCTCTTCCTCTGTTCTTTCCGCCTCTGGTTCCGCCTGTCCGTCGGGGTCTCGCCCTTTCTAGACTCTTCTGACGCTGAATCTCCTGAGCCTTCCCCCTCCCTCCGGCGGGCTTTAGGAGCTGGTTCCCAATCCGGGTCTCCTGCTGTCCCCCGTGCCTGTACATTTGAACTTGGCGCACGCGCCCAGCCAGCAACTTTCCTCCTGACCTTTTCACTGCTGCTGTCACTGCTTCCCCCTTCGGGGAGGCCAGCTGCAACTGACCTCCCCTCCGTTCCCCCACTCTCCGATGGAGGCGTGGTCAGCCCTGACTCATCTTCTCTCCCCGCTGGAGGAGACGCTGGTCCTGACACATGTGACTTCCCCCCCCCCCACTACGCTCTGGTGGGGAAACTGGTCCTGATCCCCCACTGCTGCTTTGGGGTTCCCCGCTGGCTCCTTGTTTCTGGTGCGTCCCCCCTGGGACCCCCCTTGCCCTGACCATCGGCGCCCCCTTCTGGGAATCTTCTGATTCGCTGGAGAAGCTCATGGAATCTCTCGGGTCACTGTCATACTCCCCTACGCTGCCCTCAGATTCTTCCCCTTCGCTCTCCATTTCCTCTCTCCCCTGTGCTCCTGCTCCCGAGCCCCTGACAACGTAGTTACTTTCCTCTCTTTTTATGGACTGGCTATATGCCAGTAATTCCACCCCTATTAAGTTAAAAAATGTGCTGCTGAAAGAGTCCGATAAAGGTTTCTTAAGAGGAGCAAAGGTCTGTGGACAGCAGTTAATTTTGCATGATTGATGAACCACACATGGCTGATAGGGCACATTTTGTATAATGAATATACCAATATGACTTCTGTCACATTGCTCTTATTCTTTACATTTGAGCAATATCACTAGAACAAAAAGTTCTCCTTGGCACATGGAAGTTTGACATAGCTTTATGGAAGGTGCATGAGGAAATTTTCCTGGGAAAGCCCCCCCCCCCCAATTGCATGAAAATGTATCTGTTTTTCCTCAAGTGCCATTATATATTGCATTAACATATAGTGCATTAACTTAATGCAGGAGTGGCTAACATTTTTAGACCTGAAGGCTGCGTTACCACTTTACAACCCCTCTGCGGCCCATATGCCAGTATGCCCAAAACATGGGCACAGCTACCACAACTGCACACATCACATGCACATAGTGACTGGCCTAGGATCCCACAGTGAGGTTCATAGTTGAATGGGGATTTAGTTTAGTCCAGCCATCTAACCACTTAGACCACACTGGAGTTTTCTTTAAGCTTTAGTGTGGTGCAGTTTGTATAGACCCAGGTGGAAATCCCCACTCAGCTATGAATTTTACTGAATGATCTTAGGCTAGTCACTATCTCTCAGTCTAACCTATTTCACGATGTTGTTGAGAGAACAAAAAGGGGAGAGAGGAGAAACAGCCATTGCACACCACCTTTAGCTCCATTGAGGAAGCGACGGGGATAGACAGAACTAGGATGAATAAAAATTTTGAGACTGTAAGCCTTCTGGTATGCTAGCTATCGTGCACCACTGAGGTAGTAAGGGGCTGGACTATCTATAATTTTCAGATTCAGAAGGTGGCAAACCATAACCCTCAAGAATATTTTTACACCTTTAATTTTAAGAGAAATACAGTTAAATCTCATACAAGTTTATGCAAATCCAATAGGACCTACTGTCAGGTAAATGTGCATATAAAGGATTCTATTCTTAATATCACATTTGAGAAACAACTTCAAAATCATTCTCCATTTATGCTTGCATAGAGTTTATTTGACAATGAAACAATAGCCATTTCTCTCTCTTTTATTGCAGATATTTGTAAATCACAAATGAATTTTTGTATTTTTCATTAAAAGCACAGAGATAAAGACATTTCAGCTTTATATGGGCCTTCTCTTTTAAATAAGCTACTACTTTTTCACACTCAGAAATGTGCAATAGAGTATTGTAATTCTCTTGACATCAGCGCTGCGATACATAGACCAGATTTTGGCCAAAATGTTTAACAGTTGTTTCAGGTAGGTGGAAAAGAAAGCAGATACCCCTGGGAAGTTCTCCTGATAAGCCCCACTGAAAGGAATGGGAGTTGCTTAAGAACACAGCTACTGTGCTGTTATGTAGCTCTCATTCCTTTCAATGAGAGTTTACAACAAATTCCTGGAGTACTATTGTGTCCTAAATCTTGGGGCCTTATAAAAACTACATATTGGTGGTTGGTTTTTGGAGCTGATCTAAAATGAGAGGAAGCCTCTTATAGCGGTAGGAAACGATTCATTAATATCTTGGAGGTATGTTGCAATTTTTCCCATTGGGTCGAATCATGATGTATGCTGATGTACAGGGCATGGCCTCCGAGCACAACCCCCTCCAGCGAATGTCGCCGGTTAGGAGGGCTGAGTAACAGTTATCGTACCACCAGCCGCCACCATTATCTAGTGCACAGTTTGTACTGGCCCTCCGGTCATTATCCTTGTCTTCGGTAGAAAACCTCATGTTGTCATGGGTTCCCCATTCGCCTATAGTGGTCAGTGAATCCCCAGCATCCCCTGTATAGTTCCCTAGCCTCAAAGCATAACCACTGTCTTCATCATCCACTTTAAAACTCTGGTATTCAGCGTACTTGGTTTGCCCTTGACTGTCAGTTATGACAAATCGTACAGAGAAGGCGTTCTGGTTGGTTAAGAGGTGCATGTATTCATTGCCGAGCCAGTGGTTTCCCTGCAGGTCCCCAAAGCCATGCTTATAAGACTGCCATGGGTATGACCAGGCTGTCTTTTGGTTGACATTGTTTCTGTGCAGGACTGTCCAGCCGCCCCCATCATACTCCATGTCACAGTAGACCGCCAGCAAGGGAGAGTATTTGGGACGGATGACATACAGGCCATTTTTCTTCCTGCCACGGAGGTGAGCTGCTCTGCAGTCCCTTGCAATGTATTCTGAAACAGAAAAACCAGACTCCTTATAAGTACCTTGCAGGCAGACACATAGAAATAAAACCCACAAGCAATTCAACAAGCTGAAGTTTTTGGACTGGTGCTGTGGACCCTTTAATAAGGAACTTATCACCACTTGAGATAAGACCTGCTCCAACAATCTGGTCTTTCCGAAGCACGCTTAAGGCCTTTTCCAAATGCATTTTCAAATGGATGAACATCTTCTGGTGTTATTTTAACTGTATTATTTCTGGTGTACATTTCATACATGGTTGGTTTTCTGTGTACCCCGCTCTGATTTTTTTTAATTACGTGAGCAGTTTATAAATCTTTTAAATACCCCTCACTGGCAGTGGCACCATCACTTTGAGAAAGAGGTCCAGGGCCCTGCTCTGCAGAATAGGCAAGAGGGCTGACTTACAACATACTTGAAGTAATAAATCCACCATTAAGACCAGAGTCTAAAATGATCTGAGAGCAACATTGCCAGCTGGCCTCAATTCAGTTCTATTAGGGCTTTGCTACATAACCCCTCCCCTAGCAGACACACCTTAAGTCCTATGGAGACCAGAAGAGATTTGCAATGAGTATCACCTGTGATCATTAGCAGTAGATGGGGAACTTTTCTAGATGCCTAGGCCTACAACTCCCATCAGCTTCCAAGCCAACACGGCCAATGAACTGGGCTGACGGGAGTTGTTTTCCAACAACTTTTGGAGAGTCTACAGGTTCTCCATCCCTGCATCAGGTAGCAATGGCACCTTACCAAATTTCCTCTCTTCTTACATTTTCATTTCATTTGAGTAGCATTTCAGGGCTTTTTGTTACCTTCATAAACATTTTTTCCAGCATTAATCAGGGAAGCAGTGTCCTTGGTTGTCAGCATATGTTTATTGGCAATTTTTGATAACAGCTCATCCTTGGTTAAAGATGATGAAATGGAAATGAGAATGCAGAAACAAAGAGAAGAGTAAAGTAGCATCTTGGGAACCTGGAGAGGAAAAAGACCAGGCCATGAACAAATAGGTTTAACACCGCCATCTTCCTAAGGGAACTACACTGGTACCTCGGGTTACATACGCTTCAGGTTACAGACTCCGCTAACCCAGAAATAGTACCTCGGGTTAAGAACTTTGCTTCAGGATGAGAACAGAAATCGTGCTCCTGTGGTGCGGCAGCAGCAGGAGGCCCCATTAGCTAAAGTCGTGCTTCAGGTTAAGAACAGTTTCAGGTTAAGAACAGACCTCTGGAACAAATTAAGTACTTAACCCGAGGTACCACTGTACTGTGAATGACTGCCTTCTGACAAAAGGCATCTTCCAGTGCAGGAATTAAAATCATTATCTTCTGCGATCTAGTGGCATTTTGTACTCTGTGAACCACTTCCAGATATACCTTCTTATAACAATTTCTGCAACATAACTCAGAGCCAAAAATATGTAGAATTAATTTTTAAAAGAAATCAGTAGAAAGGACTAGAAAATAACAGACATTAGAATAAGTTAAGAATCAATGTACACATTTCCATGTACTCTGTATCAAATGTGCTCCCACCACTCATTTTAGGAAGCCTTGTGCACACAGTCTACAGCTATCCTGCAGCTTTTTTGTGTGTGAGGTACTGTGTTTTGATGCATTCCCTCCCCCACAAAAAAACCCCAAACTTCAACCAAATTCAGAACCGCTCATTAGATGAAGACATCCCACTAGCGTGGACTTAGGTGGGAGACTTGGGTAAACACCGAACCATTCTGATACATACAGCAATGTGCAAATGCTGTTTCAAACACAGTGGAACAGGACAACCTTGCTGCATTGTAAGCCAGTAATGTGTACACAGCCCCAGATGTACAGGATCACATGTATCCTTAGGTCCCCTTGGAGATTTGATGGATTTTTTCTTTTTTGAACCCAATAATTAATAAAATAAACTGTTAATGCTGGGGACTTTTCCTGAATGCCTAGAAATGGGGTGGTCTGTTACTGTGTGCAAATGATTGTTTCTGCTTAGCATCAGAGATCCAATGAAGCCTTTGCACTTTGATAACTATACAAATGTATTGGTTGAGATTAAAGCCTGGCTTTAGGACTGAAAGCCTGTTTATTTCTGTTTCCTAATTCAAAACTTAATTTCTTTCCTAAATTCTGTACATGGCAACAGAATAATAAAACTGGCTTGGCTAATAGAAGGAGACACTGTTTTTTTTGGGGGGGGAGCCACATGTATACTGTGCACTAAAAAAAGAATTCCTTTTGAAAAACCTTAAAATGATTATTGCAACCACCACTCCAAAATGTAGTTGAATTAAGTTAGTTGCGTTTAATTCTCACTGAAATCAATGGGAGTTAAGTGAAGTCCTAAACCCATTTCATTTCAGCAGGACCTAGGTTCAATTAACTTCAGGTGCATTCCTATACATTTCTACTCAGAAGTATGTCCCATTTAGTTCTATGGGGCTTAGTTCCAGGTAAGTGGCTATAGGTCTAACTCTGCAGCGAATGTATTGGGGGCGGGTGTTATCGCTTTGTTTGTTACTATGTTGTGTCTTTTGGTGCTTTTATATTGTAAACCATCCTGTAATCCTTGGATAAAGGGCAGTATTGAATGAAATGAATAAATTCATTTACTGTTCCAGATCTGAACACATTTCTGGATACCAGTTTTAGTTTTCTCAGGGTAAAACCTGAAGTGCTACTGATGCCTTCACACCAATTCAATGGAATATCATGGTGGGACAGAAAAACATGAGAATATCCACTGCAAGCAACAACCATACCATGCCACCTTTTCCCCAATCAGACTTAACTGTGCTCTTGCTCCAAATTTTAGCCAAAGGTACCAACACTCTTGCCTTGTCATTGTAACAGATTAAGTAAGCCAGACACAGGCTGGAGCTTAGTATCCAGATGTTAGTTACCCAACCACTGCTGACTATCTAATGAAAATGGTTGCATACTCTGAATGCAGCACTATTTATATGGACACAGTTCATTTTAAATCTTAAATCTTTGCTTCTTGTTTCTTTGTTTCCGTTGTCTTTACCTGTTGTCTAACTTTGGATTGTAGGATCCTTAGGCTAGGGACTATCTACCCAAGGTCCCTATTATTTGTAATAATATTGATATACATAATATATTGTATTTGATGCCCAATATGGGTCTCTTCTGATTAGCTGGCATGCTGGGGTTTTGAACTTCTCCAAGAATTTGAAAAGTGGCACATAAACCCCACAATTATATTTTAGAACTTGGACATAATTTTGACAGTTGACATGTCATTGATCTTAAATATGGCAATTATGTTCTTTTCAAAGAACAATAGGGGGAATGAGGTTGTACGTTGTGCCGAAGTTTAACAGCCTGTTTTGAATAAGAAGAACTAAATCTAGTAAGGAGAGAAAATGGAGGTTAGAACTTACCTTTCTTACCGATGCTTCTTAGAGGCAAGATTGCATGATCTGAAGAAGGCTCCTTCAGACAACACAAATGATTTTTATTTTGCTTATATGCTCATACTTTATACTGGGATGGGCAAGCAAAGTAAATAGCTAATTATAGATGTTTGCATAAAGTGTCATTGGGTGCCCAGTCACGCAGGAACAGCTTGTAAATGGGTTACAGAAAAGTAGGGGATATAATCTTAAACAGTTCCTGCTGCTTTGGGGTGTGCCCTACAAACTCTTAAGTACCATAAATGATGTGCAATGGATGAATTATGTTTGCCAAGTAATTTCAACTTTCTGTCAACACAGCCAATGGCAACGGGGAAACTTCCTGAAAGATTGAGTGCCCACCTATGGCTTTAGCTCAAATGATCCACCTAAAAGTTTGCTGTCTGGGTGGAGGGAAATTAAGCACCGTAGCACCGTAGTTGGCACAGTTTGGCAACAAGCAGCTATTTTAAGCAAATCTTTAGACGGTTTCCATCTGCTGCAGCATGCACCAACCGGAATATAATTAAGGGGCTTCCCTCATGCTATTCAGTGATAATTTATTTTGAAATCAGTCCCTTACAATAAATGGGCAGATGGGCAAGTGTGTGCCCATGTGTGTGGGCACAGGGTAAACCTCAGATCATATAGAGATCGTTTCTGTGCAAATCAAAACCCTTACACACATGCAATAGCTTTTCTCACCTCTGAACATTTTTGCGACAGTTTTGGGGGAATATTTATGAAGAGCAAGAGAGAGGGTGGATATTCTAGTTTGAGTTGCCTGAAAACAAACCACATGCAGCAATGTGAGCCAGTGTGGTGTAGTGGTGTAGTGTGGTGTAGTGGTTAAGAGCGGTAGTCTCGTAATCTGGGGAACCGGGTTCGTGTCTCCGCTCCTCCACATGCAGCTGCTGGGTGACCTTGGGCCAGTCACACTTCTTTGAAGTCTCTCAGCCCCACTCACCTCACAGAGTGTTTGTTGTGGAGGAGGAAGGGAAAGGAGAATGCTAGCCGCTTTGAGACTCCTTAAAAGGGAGTGAAAGGCGGGATATCAAATCCAAACTCTTCTCTTCTCCTCTTCTCAATGCGATGGCATCTTCACCTGGGAGGGTACGTCTCTCAGGGAGTGGTAGTGCAGATGTTTTGCATGTAAATGGTCCCTGATCCTATATTGTGACATCTCTAGGCAGGGATAAAAAAATACCCCCTAACCCTGTCTGAAATGGCGGAGAGCTGCTGCCAGTCAGTGTGAATGGATAAAAAGGAGCAGAGTCTAACTTGATATAAGACAACTTCATATACTCTTGTACGACAATGATCTACTCCAGGTATGTCTACACCGCAGCCTTAAATTGCTTTAATTCCTTTTTGCTTCTGTCCCATCTTTGAGGGAACTGCAGTTTGGACTAGGGCGGGAGGAGGCACAAAAGGACTGAGAAGAATTATTGGCAGCTTACCAAGAACAGTTAAAGTGTTCTTTGAAGGAAGTGATATAACACAAAAATAGTTATAGCAGAATAGAAACTGTGTTAAATCAGGACTGCAATCTTCCCCTCACTCCATCTTGGTTCTAAGGTGATGCAGACTTCATGGCTACAACACAAAGCCATTTTTGGCAGACATCCTCCTTCGGTCTACACCCTGATTTGTACAACATCCATTCATCCTGATAATTCTGAAGAGCTCAGAAGTGTGTTTACTATTTTGGGAACCTGTAGATGATCCTATTAAGATGTTGCCCAACTGTGGATTGTAGCATTTTTCTTATGGACCTATACAGCTTCCTTTGGTTTTTTTTACAAAAAAGAATTAAACAATCTTTCTCACAAGTACTTCGTATATTTCTTAATAGAGATGCGGGTGATGCTGTGGTCTAAACCGCTGAGCCTCTTGGGCTTACCGATTGGAAGGACTTAACCATCCAGTGGTCCTTTACCTTACCTACATATTTCTTAAACAATGATACATACTCAATGATTAATTCAACCACCAAAAGTTCATTTACAATTAAATGGACTATTTACTCTGCCTAGGATATTGTTTTTCTTTCTGCATCATGCTTTATTTACTATTTTTGTACTTTTATGCTGCTTTAACCTTTAGCTTTACTGTATTTTACATTTTGTATATTTTATTGTCACATGGTCTTGTTCTTTACTGGAGATTATAAGATCCTTTGTGGAGGAAGTTCCTCAAAAAGTGGAATATATATGGTTTATGCAACAAACAAACAAATAATAGGAGGGTATACATGTTTTATAAGTTCATTGGTATTTTGACTGATTTTACAGTACACATGGTTTATTTAAATGTGTATGTTCACTCTGTGTCAAGCTGCAGTGAATTAAGAATGCTAATTAGAAGCAGAATACACCCAAGAAAAACAGTACAAAATTGCATTAAACGAAGGATGCAATCCCAGACACACTTTCATGGGAGTAAGTCCCGCTGAACACAATAGGACTGGTGAGACATAACCAAATTTCAACATTTTTGCTCACGGCATGTGTCTGCTTCTTTTAGAGACAACAATGGCTCAGAACGTTCCAACCGCAGGGGCTGGTTGGGAGATACTGGGCAGATGTAGAGCTGTCTTTCCCATAGGGCTTAGCGGTGCATTGTGCCAGGGCGCTGGCCTCTCAGGGGCATCCCAAAGAGTGGGGGAACTGTGCGGCTTTGCCAGAGGCCTCCCCTTTACCTGCACACCTGCCAGCTGCGCCTCGCCAACCATATGGCTGGCAGGTGTGCAGCTTCCTTCCCAAGCCTCCATGGGGATTGCTCTCCCACAGCGGCATGGGGGAGAGTTGCACACCGCCCCATGGCTGGCTGGCAGTGCGCAACTTCGCGCCCCCCCCCCCACTATCCATGGTAATTTGTGGGCTCTGGGCAGATATTTGCACCCTGGCGCCGCATCTGCTAAAGACGGCCCTGGGCTTTTCTAGGACGAAAAGGACGTGTCCCTAATTCAAACAAATTTGTAGCAAATTACAAAGCTCACAGTGAAATTGGGAGGGTGTGAAGTGGTGAATTGTCTGCCCTGATCTCCACATTTTTAAAATTCCACTCCTTGGTTCTAATGCAGTGGAAATTAGCTTTACTAACAGCTCCAAGCCTAGATGAGGGAGTCCATTGCTTGCCCCCCCCCCAAAAAAAAGAATAAAGGGCTTTGGATTCAATAGATTTGTTTTGCAGCCTAACACCAACTACTACTGCAAAAACCACCACCAGTTGTATCTTTATGCCCTTGGAACTATCCGCAGGTATACTGGGGGCCTCTGCAGCAGACATGCCCATGTGCTTGCAAAACCCTTCTCTGCTGGACACACATCTAATCACTCCTAACCCCTTCAAACTAGTGAACTGGGGAGTTAGAATTGCTTCCCCCCCCCTTAGTTATGTAAAAATAGAAATGCACCAGTTTGCTAAAATGGGAAAAATGAATTATCTTTCTTGTGAAGACCAGGAGCTGGATTCCAAAATCTGTGGTGACTTCCTAATTCTTCGCCCCCACTTTTAAATCTGCACTAACAATATAGTACAAAACCAACTGTGCCAGAGTTATAGTTCTTGTCCAGAAAAAAATCCATGTAGTCCTTCACTGACACACATAAAGTTGCCTTTAATTCAATGCATGATGGAGAGCTGCTCATTCAGTTTTAAGTAATTATAATCATAGGTTTAACAGGGGTTTTATCCAGTTGATTTAAAACAAGCCATGTGTACATTTTTAATAACTAATAATAATAATAGTACCACTTGGTTTACATTTTAAAAACTCAGTTTAAATTTTTATTCAAAATTTTATTTGTCATTTTATTCAAGTAAAAGGGGGTCTGGTTTTAGTTTCCTTCCCAAGAGCTTATTGAAAGTGACAAAGTAGGTAATCCTACTGATCCTTTGATTCAAGAGACATGGGCAGACTCAGTTCATCAAATGCTGCATCTTGCCAGTGCTTTCCCTTCATCTCTGAATCATAAACAGGCATCCCACTCACTCCTTGGAGGAATTCCGTGGAAAAGCATATTTTTTCCAGCTATGCTACAGCACCATAGGCCAAACCCAAGGACATCCTACAGAGCCATGTTCTGCACCTCCATCTCTTTAATTTCTTTCTCTTTCTTTTTGGGAAAAAGGGGGGTAAATTAGAGAGGAGCCACAGAATTGGGTGAGGGGTTAACACTTTCTCCAAGCCAGCGTGGTGTAATGGTTAAGAGTGGTGGACTCGTAATCTGGTGAACCGGGTTCGCTTCCCTGCTCCTCCACATGCAGCTGCTGGGTGACCTTGGGCTAGTCACACTTCTTTGAAGTCTCTCAGCCTCACTCACCTCACAGAGTGTTTGTTGTGGGGGAGGAAGGGAAAGGAAATTGTTAGCCGCTTTGAGACTCCTTAGGGTAGGTAGTCCTTTGGGACGCGGGTGGTGCTGTGGGTTAAACCACAGAGTATAGGACTTGCGGGTCAGAAGGTCAGCGGTTCGAATCCCCGTGAAGGGGTGAGCTCCTGTTGCTTGGTCCCTGCTCCTGCCAACCTAGCAGTTCGAAAGCACGTCAAATGCAAGTAGATAAATAGGTACTGCTCCGGTGGGAAGGTAAACGGCGTTTCCGTGCGCTGCTCTGGTTCGCCAAAAGCGGCTTAGTCATGCTGGCCACATGACCCGGAAGCTGTACGCCGGCTCCCTCAGCCAATAAAGCAAGATGAGCACCGCAACCCCAGAGTCGGTCACAACTGGACCTAATGGTCAGGGGTCCCTTTACCTTTACCTTTAGGGTAGTGATAAAGTGGGATATCAAATCCAAACTCTTCTTCTTCTCTTCTCTTCAAGTCATCAGGTGGGAAAATGAATGAGATTGGAACCATGGCATTTGGAGAATGGGATTAACCTTCCTCCCCATGAAGCAATTTCCCTCCATCTAGAATCCAATCACAGATTTTCAGTGTCTCTTCCCAGTTTTGGCCTTACAAACTAAGCACTTTGCCGAGTCCTGGCTCCTCGACCTGATGAGCTTCTGTTTTTCAGAAGGAATTCTCTGGACCACACTGCCTCCTAGAGGTACTCTTAAAATAGTGCACCACAGCCTAGTGCTAGGATCAAACGGCATCAAGTTTTCCAACTATGGCATAAGGAATACAATGCAGGCTTTGCCACGGATGGCAGAAGCTTTGTTTTTCCAAGGCTTATAAATGCAGCAGACAAATGCATCATCATGGTCTAACAGCCAGACCATCTGCATGAACGCTGAGTGCCAAATCTCACCCAGCACCATTAGCGAGGCTGTGCTATTTAGTTAAAAAAGAAAATGCTGTAAGATCCCGACCCACTAATTGCATCTGACAGAACATTTTCCCTGGTTGAAGGAAAGCAAGCACAGCCCTTTGTTTCTGTGTGGGAGCAAAAATAATCGTCTTATGGCAGCATCTGATGGATTCTGTAGGTTTTTCAAAACCTGTTGCAAATGCAGAAAGAATAATAGAAGGGGATAAGATTAAAAGGGGACACAAGTAATTAATCTTACAGGGGAATGAACAGTATATTCCTAATACTTGATTCCTCCATTGATTTTTCTATTAGGCTAGGGTATCAAGTGTGTGAACAATTAATGAATCTGCACACGATGTATTTTTCAATCTGTGGTGGTCATGGTTAGATTTCTTTGTTTAGACATCCTGTGTTGTTCAGTCTGATCCTGGGAGAAGTTGGTAGCAGTTTGCTTCGTGTGTGTGTGTGTGTGTGTGTGTGAGTGAGTGACAGAACCATATTTCTCCCTAATCATATTGGGAGATAATCTCATCTAGCCTCGTGTATCCAAGCAGGGCTTTCTAAAGAAAATCCATGTTGCCTAAAGATTTATTTGGCTTCTCATGGAAAGCCTCCAGTGGAGGTGGGGGTGGGGAGTCTGTCCTACTCTTGTGGCCAATTTATTCCCTTGACCTTTTATGGTCTGGTGTTTTCCCCTGTATATTAAATATATGGCGATGTCAAGGGAATGATGCTCTATAGAGAGTACGAGAAGGCAGTGAGTCTACAAGCTAAAATTCTACATGGGGATGAAACAGAAGAAGTGGAGGCAAGGCTTAACAGTCAATAGGAGAAAATGCATTAATTATTACCATTATTATTATTTATTGCATTTCTATCCCAAATTGTCTGCAAGAAACTCAACGTTTAATTCACATAACCACCCAGTGAGGTAGGTTAGGTGGCCCAACATCAACAGCTTCATGGCTGAGTGGGGATTTGAACCCTGGTCTCCCAGCTTCTAGTCTGGCACTACATGTCTGACTGCCAGGGCAAGAGAAGGAGGAAGAGCCAGGGTTTTCCAAGACAGAGGCAGGCACACAGTCTGTGGCAGAAGAAGAGACTGTTCAGGCAACAGATGGGTCAGTAGATTCCCCACCTTGTTGTCTCAGAACCAGGAGGGGCTTGAAGCAGGAAGAGCAGCGACGACTTCCATGCAGAAGAAGTCTCAGGTTGCAGAAGTACAACCTAACAGGGGACAGTATATAAGCTGGCAGAAGGGCAGGGTCTCACTGTGGCTGCAACTGCTCTGCAGGTGTCATGGGCCAGGAGTCCATTTCATCTGATGAGCAGCAGCCAGAAGGGGTAGAAGGCAGAATGTCTCCACTGCAGCTGATCAGCTTTCAAGGACAGGAGAAGAAGGCACTAGTGGGAATCAGCTGGCTCCAGCCTTCTTAAACAGAGCTCTCAGCAGCACTCAGATGCTGGAAAGAGTGTCTATGGTTCCTGGTCCAACCTTCCTGCTTCCTGCTGTCCATCTGGTCCCTTGTCTCTGTGATCATCTGGATCCTCTGACCTCTGGATCCCCTGACTTCATATATAAATTCTGCTCTCAGACAAGGGTTCCTCAGAGACTCCTAGCCCATGCTTGCTTAGCAATGGGGCTACGACAGCAGGGCACATATCTGGGGGACAGCTGCCTAATGCTAGAGGCATGTGTGTGCATATTAATCCAGAGCACTGTGGGAGTTGCTGTAAGTGCTTCTTTTGTCAATAAAGATTTCAGTACAGTGGTACCTTGGGTTACATACGCTTCAGGTTACATACGCTTCAGGTTACAGACTCTGCTAACCCAGAAATAGTGCTTCAGGTTAAGAACTTTGCTTCAGGATGAGAACAGAAATCGTGCTCCGGCGGCGCGGCGGCAGCAGGAGGCCCCATTAGCTAAAGTGGTGCTTCAGGTTAAGAACAGTTTCAGGTTAAGTACGGAACTCCGGCACGAATTAAGTACTTAACCCGAGGTACCAGTGTATCAGATTTGTGGCTTTCTTAGCTGGGTGGGCCAGGTGGGCCAGGACAGAAGGTGGGATATGAGAGATGAGGGGAAAGAAAAGGCCAGGGAAGGTTTTGAAGGCAAGCACGAATAGTTGGTTCTGGAGCTGGGAGCAGACCAGAAGGCAGTGTAGGAATATATGAAGGAACTGGTTGGGAGAGGTGCCAGAATGGAAAAAAATGAACCAGGCATCAGTTACAGCAGGCTTCCTCAAACTCGGCCCTCCAGATGTTTTGAGACTACAATTCCCATAATGCCTGACCACTGGTCCTGCTAGCTAGGGATTATGGGAGCTGTAGGCCAAAAACATATGGAGGGCCGAGTTTAAGGAAGCCTGAATTACAGTAACTCTCTGCTTGCCTGTACCACTGTCCCCAATAATATAGTGGACAATTTCTGCATCCATCTTGTTTGTGACATTTTAATATCTACTGTCTCCTTTCTTGAGCTTCTTTTCAAACTAAACAAAGGTGATGTCTTGGACTTGTCTTCCAGTGATGCGCTTGCAAAACCTTCTGCCATCTTTGCCAATTGCTTTTGAATTTTCTTCAGTTTGTCTGCACTTGTCCTAGAACATGGGAATAGAAAATGGGTTTTGATAGTATATATCTACATATGCTATGAATGCCCCATGACACAGTTATACTACACTGTTGAATCACAAACAGTTTATCGTCCATTATAGCAGTCAATTCCTCTCGGCAATGATGTTATCTAACAAAATATCCCATTTTTGAATGTAACACTTTATTGTCAAATGCACAGACAAAGCACATTTCTTGCCAAAGGCTTACAATATTTTTTAAAAAAAACAATTGAGGGACAGGGACAGGAAGAGGAAAAGCTGATTTAAAAGCAATAACAATAACAATTAAAAGAAACCTAGTATGTTAACTTCATTTTCATTCTTTACAGGATAAAATATAGTTCTCCAAATTAACAATTATATCTGGAATCCAAAACTTAGCCTCCAAAGTGCTTGCCGCCCCTTCATTTTATTTTCATCTGCAATTTCTACGAGCACAGTGGGGCTAAGTCACAAATAAATAAAAGAAACAAACAAGAATACAGCCAAACCTAATCTTTTTTAGGACCCCATTTGATGCCTCCACCTCAGAGTGGCTGTGAAGTGGCTCCTGGGTCATAAGAAAAGGATTGTTGACCTCTACATCCATACCTCTCCCCTTGCACAGAATGGCAGGCTCCTGTTTGCTCATTTGGTCCGTGTTGCACATCCCAGGCCATTGCATTTGTCCTGGTGGTCTGTGTTGCAGCAGAGAGGTGAAATCTTGTTGGCATAAACCACCGATTCGGAACGACTAGGCCATTGTATTTTCATAGGCACTGGTGTGCTTTCCCAGGGTACTGCTGCCAGTTGGCACCCTCAGTGATGACATGATAGAAGAAAGCAGACAAAGGACAACAGCTGCAGCAAAATCCACATCAGCAACCATTTGGTCAGGCTGCTGTAGTAGCCACTCTACTCTCTGAGTAAGAGGCAACTCATCATGGCCTAACACAAAGTCAGGTGGTGGTTGGCATTTGTTGCCACCCATCATAAATTCACAGGATGCACACTGCATACAAACTTTTATTTTTTTTAAGAGTACTGGAATTATTTATGGTGCAAAAATATTTAGGCTGCATTCCAAAGGCACATTTTAAAATAAGTTTATTTGAAATCCATGGGATTTAGTTGTCGCAAGTAACGGGGCTTAGAATTTGGAGCACCGTGCTAAAATATCCAGACCATTTAACTCAAGGGGAGTCCTGTGCAAGTAGTCATGTAACTGCTGCTACAAAACCTTTTGTGAAGCCTCTTCTACAGCGGCCTGTCCAGATCTTGAAGGGCAGAAGGGAGATTGGCGTCTGCTGGTAGATCTCACTGTGATCTGAAGTAGATCAGCAATGCTTTAGGACTCCCACTTGTTTTAACAATGGCTGCAACAAAATGACTCACCCACCGCACCTTGATATACTGTGAAATGAAGAAATCTGGGTGGGCGGGTAACCACAGGTGGTTTTTTGTATGGAAGGACTGTGAGCTCAGTTCAGCTGTCATACTCAAATCCCCGTGCTCAGAATTCTTAAATTCTAAGTGAATGTCTTTTGCACTAGTGCCTTCTATTCAATCACTTCATTTTTGAGATTTTTTTGAGTGGTGGTGATGTCTCATCATTTGAAACAGTGTGTGTGTGTAACCATGCCACTATATGCAGTTTTAATGACTTCCCAACACACTCCACTAAGAGTAAGATCAAACAAAGCTAGGAAATGACATGTTATATATACACTTGGGTAATTCTGCCCAATGAATCTGGAATTCTGCAATCATCCAATCCAAAATGTAGTATTACTACATAGGTATACTATGCAGTATATTACATAGGGCTTGCACCCACCACCCCAGTTGATGTTTTGCTCTTTGTGATTCTCCAGTGGTTTGACTTCACCCCTGAAGGTGCACTCCAGTGTCGTTTCAGACAGATGGAAGCCAGCAATTATCCTCAGAGCGGAACTTTGTGTTTGTAAAGATGCAACCTCAGAATTTTGTGCAACTGAGAGTGGGCACAGGCAAACATTTTTCAAGTAGTAACTGACCATTGTGTAATTGTAATCACGAAATAAGGAGAATAAGAAAATGGGTCGGGGAGGGGGGTGAAGTTGAATGAATTATTTGCATCTGTCTTTACTACAGAAGATCTAGGGCTGATATCTATGCCTGAACTGACTTTATCCCTAAGGGACCCTAATGAACTAAGGTAAATGGTGGTGACAAGAGATGATGAGCTAGACCTTATTGACAGATTTAAAATTAACATCAGGTCCAGATGGGATCCACCTAAGGAATCCAAGTGTGAAATTACTGATCTTCTGAGAAAAACATGTAACTTGTCCCTAAGGTTGGTCTCTGTACTAGAGGACTGGAAAGCAGCCAATGGAATATAAATTTTTAAAGGGGGATGCAAGAAATTACAGGCTGATTAGCTTAATATACTCTGCTTAAATTGATGGAATATATTATTAAAGATGAAATTATCAAGCATTCAGAACAGGGGTTGACAACCTGTGAACCTCCAGCTGTTGGCCTCTGAATCTATCAGCCCCAACCAGTATGGCCAATGATGGAGGATAATGGCTGTCCACTATCATCTGGAAGGCTACATGTTGCTCACTACTAATATAGAATAATAAGTCTTGTTAAAGATTTTTGAGAGTATCAGTAAACATATGGACAGGGGTAATCTGTTAGACATGGCATACTTGGACTTTTTAAAAGCTTTGACATATTCCTTCGCACTGTAGTAAATTCTGGTAAATGTTTGCCCACATCAACCTTGTTTTTAGGGTACTTTGTTTTTGTCCTTAAGTATGAATATGAGTACTATACTCATAGGTAAAGGTAAAGGACTCTGGACGGTTGAGTCCAGTCAAAGGCGACTATGGGGATCATCTCGTTTTCAGGCCAAGGGAGCCAGTGTTTGTCCACAGACAGCTTTCCAGGTGATGTGGTCAGCATGACTAAACCGCTTCTGGTGCAACGGGACACCATGACAGAAACCAGAGTGCATGGAAATGCCGTTTACCTTCCCACTGCTGCAGTACCCATTTATTTACTTGCACTGATGTGCTTTCAAACTACTAGGTAGGCAGCAGCTGGGACAGAGCAATGGGAGTTCATTCCGTCATGGGAATTTGAACCACTGACCTTCCAAGCGGCAAGCCCAAGAGGCTCAGTGGTTTAGACCACAGCACCACCCATGCCCCCCACCATATTCATGAGCAACCATCATTCAAGTATTGTGTACAACAGGGCTAAAAGTGCACTCATGCAGCTTTCCTATTTGATCCACAAGGCAATTATTTTTGTACTCAAGTATTCAAATTAAAATACAGTACAAAACTTGTCATGAGAACCAGCCATTAGAGGTGAGACTTCACCAAACAAATGGGTTCATGCAGATTTCTTCCTCCATTTTTGCTGTTGCAAAATCCAGCCAACAAAATCAAGGCTATTGTGATAATAGTGTCTTTAGGCAAGATATATAATAGCATTTTGTTTTTCATTTTAAAAATTGAGTCCTTGCTGCTCTTTCCATTCATTGCTTATTACAGACAGCATATACTGTAAGGTGGGGGGAATCGTAAGCATTTGCCATAGATGACAGAGACTAATACCACATCTGTTAAGAATGCTTAATTTCCTTATACAGGACAAAACTGTACCTATGTGTCTCCCATAAAGGGGTGAGCATTGGGTTCCTGTCAGCTCCCTGCCAATTAGCACTGTATTCAATTGGTTAGCAGGTACACGTTCATTCGTAATGATTTCTCTGACTCCACTCCCACCCTGCCCATGGCACTCTAAAGCTCACAGAGCACATCAGAGGTTTTGCAGTCAATACTAAGCGAGGTTAGTTCTTAAAAATTAGTTCAGGAGAAAATCCTATATATTCCATTCCAAGCCCCCTGAGGCACTTGCATCCCCTTTTACACAACACAGGGCAGGTTCACTGATTCCCAGCCATCAGAGTGAAACAAACTGCCCTTTGAGTCATGACCTCCAGAAACCAAATGATGTGTAATTTGGGTGTGAAGATGGGAAAGCACACATCAGATACTTGCTGGCAGACAGGTGAAGCCTGGAAGGCTTTTTGTGGGGGACAGGTTTCCTGTGCCTTTAATGCATGCATGGAAAAGTACATATTGGGCAAGTGCCTCTGCAGCCTATGTAATTATGAAAGGCAGAGGGGGCCGGTTGCCACATTTAAGTTTGCAATCTACCACCCTGGTGTGCAGATGACCTCCCCATAATAAGAGCAGGAAGAGAGTCCTTCCCCCAGTAACCCTGGATATAAAGGGAAAGATTAAACACAGTAACACTGAAGAATTAGAACATGTGCAGAATGCCCTTCACCCCCCATACTTGGCCACCCAGCAGAAATCAACTAGTCCTTAGTTCATTCTGCATCCCCACAGAGTTCAGGCTATAGCGGCCAAAATAATTCATTCACATAACTATAAGTTACCATAAGTCTTGTGAGTGCTGCTCTAAAAGAACTGAATCTCCCAGTGTGATTCCATGGGGATGCAGTTGGCTGGCAGTGGTATTAAAAGGCTACATCTGATGGCACCCTAAGCAAATTTAGCCAAATACTGAAGGCCTGCCAAAGCAGCATCTGCCCGGTAGCCAATAAAGCATTTGTTCTCTGCTCCATTTAATAGAGCAGCGCTTTCAGCTCTGTGAAACAAACGTCTCAAAAGATGGCCCACAATCGCCTTATGGTTTCTGCTGTACAACTTAACAATCGAGGCAATTATCTCTAAGGTACCACAGCTTTCACCCACAATAACTTTCTTATGTAGAGAAATGAGAGTGTAGCAAATAAAATATTTACTCAAATACAGTACAGTGGTACCTCAGGTTAAGAACTTAATTCGTTCCGGAGGTCCGTTCTTAACCTAAAACTGTTCTTAACCTGAAGCACCACTTTAGCCAATGGGGCCTCCTGCTACCGCTGCACCGCCAGAGCACGATTTCTGTTCTCATCCTGAAGCAAAGTTCTTAACCCGAGGTACTATTTCTGGGTTAGCGGAGTCCGTAACATGAAGTGTCTGTAACCTGAAGCGTCTGTAACCCGAGGTACCACTGTATTTATTAAAATAGGCTACTTGGAGTAACATCAGCTCCAAGGAACATCACTGGATGCTTGATCCTCAGTTATGAGTACAAGGAATTAGAAGGGAGGGGGGATTCCCTCCCCTTTACTTGTTCTTTGCAATGTTGCAACTGGTTCCCCTTTACCAAAAAGCACCTGTGCATAAAACCATACCCCCAATAAGAGTTTGATCTCCCCTGCATCTCCCCCTCCAACCCCCACTGAGGTTTGCTTTTGGAATCTGGACCAGGCTCTGGGCCACTACAGCATCTCTACAAAAAGGACTGATGACCCTCCCCATACTATAACCAAAGAAATGGCCATTCAACTGTGATCACCTTTAGACCGCGCACTAAATATTGTGTCATTATATATGCAGAAATGCTACACAGGGGGGCAGAAAGTCTCCGCTGAAGAACGCTGGAATCCAGATCTGTTTTTCTAAAGCACAAAGCACTTACCGTATCTCCTGAAAATCTCCAGCAAGGCCACACCCTGAAACATTTCCCTAAGTGGCAGTGTAGGCAAAATTATGCAACACTAGAGAACATAGTTTTCCTTGATCATTTGTATAATGCTAATGACACAGGAGATTTCATTGAATGCAACCTACACTTAGTCACATGTAGGTTGCTTTCTGATATGGGTATAGGAGTGGCTGAATGAGTAAATCCTTTGAACTGAGGAATGTCCCATTCCATTGTAGTTACAGATATGGGGAAATGGGTCTTTTTGATGGATTATTCCACACGTTTGAGACTGGCATACAATAGACTTCCATTTGACCTCCTCTCAGTAGTATCATGAAATTTATAACAGCTAATTTGTTCCAGGCATCTGGCCGTTGTTGTACACAGCAAAATAAGTGACCTTGTAGTAATCAGACAGTTGGTATATCTAGTTTAATCCTTTCTCCTCTGCTTCAGGAAGAGATTTTCCCCAGCCCTGCTACCCAAGAATCTTCATGGGAGAGGTCAGGAACTGAAGCTTGGATTTTATTCATGTGTCCTACACACTCAAGCAAAGGGGGAACAAACTCCTGCTTCCCCACTCACATTTTATCCAGTCAGCATCATCTCCTGAATCCTTTCCAGTCTTCTATCCTTCTCTCCTGTTTCCTGCATCTTTTCCATGGTTATAAAAAGTATCCTCCCCATTCTATGTAATATTAGAACAACAGGAAGGGACAGTATGTTATGTGATAAAAACTAATGGAAGTATTCTATGCCCTTTTTTCATCTGGTTGTATGTATGGCTTGGAGGAAAGCTTTTATTTCTCTTCAGCTGTCTTTAGTACAAAGTGAAGTGTGTGACGCTGAAGTCAGAAAGGAATAATCCAGTGAAGCCCAGCAGGGCTCACCTCTGAGTAAACTAGCATAAGTTTGGTATTTCTCATCGGAGGCAATAAATGCAAAAATGGAAACAGCTCTCTGTAGCTCTTGACTAATCGACACACCCAGTTTTGTGCACTGCCACAAAAATATGCAGGACTGAATTAATCACTCTGATGTTGCAGCAATTGATCTGACTGACAGACATATGGGAACCAGATCTACTGGAACACTGAATGCTTCTGTGGCTCTTAGAACCAGATAATAATTAACAATGGCGGCTGCAATTTGCTAACAAGAACTGTCCTTCAGATTACACAGCCATTAATAGTAACCTGTATTTTTGTGAGAGTTCAGGTAGCGATTTTGGCCTTTCCAGTGCACCTGTATGTATGCTACGTCATATTATGCTCCTTACCTGGAATTCCAACCTTTTGTGAGACTGTCTTTTACTATCTCCTTAAGCCTGTGTTCTTAGATGCTTCTCTTATCCATTCATCTTCCATAGTATGCTCTTTTACGTAACAATGATCCAGAAGATGTTAGGTGTACAGAGTAGCTAGCATTATGACCAGGCCAGTAAATGTGTGCAGAGATAGGAGTAGGGTGTCTAATATATTTATTGATAGAGATATTATTATTATTATTATTATTATTATTATTATTATTATTATTATATCATCATCATCATCATCATCATCATCATGTGGAATTTTAAAATACATAAATACTCAGGTTTAAACAACCACATACTTAAATTGCTTCAGAACCACTTCAGTGATTTAAATCTGCACATATTACTTATCGCCTTGCTATACTTCTGCACTGGAACCACATAAAAGCTCATATAGTTTGTGAAGCTACTATTGTGGTATATGGAAAGTCATTACAATTTGCCTCATATATTTTTTACTGTATGCGTGTAGGCTTTAACATACCAAGCACAAACGTAATACATGGACCACTGTGATTTCTGCCCTTAGTGTCGAGTCCCAAAGAATAATTCAAAAGCAAATGTTGGTGCTTACGTTATTCAATTGAATTTTGATGTTAGTCCTTACTGTCATAAGGAGCATATGAAGGTAATATGTGAAATGCTATCTTAAACTGAAGATTCAAATTCTGAATTATTTTGGCAAAAAAAAAATCCCTAATAGCTGAAGGTCACTTTCAAGTGCTGCAAGAGGATTTTAGGCTGAAACGATGGCTAATCTAGCTCAAGAAGAACCATCACTAGTTTGAAAGTAAAGACATTATTCAACCCTCTTCATTATTCTCCTTCCTCTCCTGTGGATTGACATGTGTTGCCATCTTGGCTTGCAACCAGCTTCCCTCGATTTCCTGACTAAACTGCAACAGCAGAGCAACTAACATCGGGGGGAAAGGAACACATTTTCTTTCATGCTCTCTGCCATTTCCTACTGATGTCAATGATGCCTCACTAAGCCCTGCATGAAAAATACAGTGGAAGACAGATCACAGGATTTGGCTTGGATTCCTTCTGGCAGAAGACCAGCACTGTACTGCGTTCACTTCCACCAAACCTACCAACAGGAATTTAAAAAGGTTGGTGCATAAGAATGCGCAATAGATTTTTTAGTGTACGTCTTAACATTAAAGGAGAAAAAAGTTGAGCTTTTAAAAGATAGCTCAGCCCTGAGGGTGATTCCCTCAGTGTGGTCAGTGCCGGATTTATGTATAAACTAAACAAGCTACAGCTTAGGGCCCCACTCTCTTGGGGGCCCCCCAAAAAATTAAAGGGAAAAAAATATTGGATGTACATTTCCGAAATATAAGATAAAAAACAAATAAAATAAAACCTACATACAGCAACAGTGTTTTGTGTTGTGTAGGCTCCTATGATTTAAGTAATGGGCCCCACCTGCTAGCCTGCTCCCTAAAATATCACTGATTTTAGATACCCATTAGGTCCATAAATTACCATATAGCATATATTCAACACAAAAAACAGCGACAATTTGTTGTTGACAAAGGACAGCTGGACATATAAAGGACCCCATTACCTTCAGTAGCTTATGACCTCATCAAACCTAAATCCGGCCCTGAGTGTGGTCCACAGGTATGACTGAAATGAATAATATTAGGGTATGCTGTCCAATCACCATAAAAATTGTAACTGGTTCTGATTATCAAAATCACATGACCAGGGCATTCCCTTCACTAAACGGTACCCACAAATCAATGTACTCCAAAGTTGAAAATCTTGCACTACAAGGGGTTAGGCTAAATGATCCTCGAGGTCGCTTCCAGCCTTGTGATTCTATGATAAAGAGTTTGATCTCTCTTCCTTATCTTCATATTTTCCTGGCCTTTGCATTTTTGAGCTACCACAGTATCTCTACAGTCTCATTAACAAAGACATGGCCACTCACCTATTTCCCATAGTAGCCTTTTGAAAAGGAGTGTAAGTGCACAAATAGTATGCTGGGGACTGAAGCAATTAACTGAGAATTGGCAGCACGTGTTTTACCTACAAGGCTGTCTTCCTGAAGGTATGCAAAGCCATTCAATTTTGTTTAGAAGGAATAAAACACATTTCAGATGGGAATTAAGAGTTGCATGGCTGAAAAATCATAAAGACAAACATTTATTGTTATAATGCAGGTAATTATTGCTTTTAAAAAAATTCTTCTGCCACATAATCAAAGCTCTCTTGCTTTTATTATTGTGAAGATTATCCTAACCTAAAAAAAAAATCCATTCAGTTTCATTTCTTCCAAATCAATGATCATCAGAAAAGAAACATACATATAGGGGGTTTTTGTTTAAAAAACAGTATCAAATACAAAACACAGCATCTGACTGCACCAAATTAACTTGGTGTTCTTTGCATACTTACTGGGGTTTGGCAGTATATAGCAGGTTGCACCAAAATCACCTTTGCCTATAAGTTTCCCAGGCATCTAGCTAGAAACTGACTCTTTTGAGGTTTCATGAAGTGGCGAACTCTAATGCATATGCTGGGATCCTGTGGCCCTTCTGTGTGCAGACCAGCTTTCGGTCCAGCATTCTGCTCCCGATGGCAGAAGGGGGAGAATGAATGTGAGTTTCATCAAATCTTCAATTTCCCCCTGTCCCTGCACTATTCTCACACTGTTCCAGAGAGTCCTCTCAATGCCCAAGAGCAGATTTTCAAGGGTGCAAGAAAGAGGCTGCCGCGGGAAGGAGCCCTCAGTGAAACCCTCCTTTGCTTGACAGCTGCAAGTGCATGTGTTCAAGAGACACTCAGGATCCAAAAACCATTATGTGAAATGGGGGAGGGGGCAGCTGAAGCACCAGGTGTGTGGGGCCCCTCCACATCACAGGATCATTCACCATCAACTGCATGATGAAAAGAATCCCAGGAGATTCTTGCATGGAAGCATGCAAAATTTGGCCCTGCTCCAGCTTATCTGGTATTGTTTTGTTTTACGTGCATAGGTGTGAACTGATTTGCTTCATTTTATTAATATTATGGCTGCACTGTTCATTAAACAAACATCTTCTGCAGCTTGCTGCCAACATATGCATACTATCACCACTGATCCAGTGGTATTTTCATATGCCTCCTGACAATATAAGCAAATGGTGTTACAGTGGTACCTCGGGTTACATACGCTTCAGGTTACATATGCTTCAGATTACACACTCTGCTAACCCAGAAATAGTGCTTCAGGTTAAGAACTTTGCTTCAGGATAAGAACAGAAATTGGGCTCCGGTGGCACAGCAGCAGCAGGAGGCCCCATTAGCTAAAGCGGAGCTTCAAGTTAAGAACAGTTTCAGGTTAAGAACGGACCTCCGGAACGAATTAAGTACTTAACCTGAGGTACCACTGTATTTGAAAATGAAGTTCCACAAAAGCCATTATAGAGCCCTGGTAATTAGCATTATTTATTAAATTTGGAGTGTTTCATGTGAGACAACAGGGTTCCAGTGCTATTTGTTGGATGTGGCAGCACCTCCTTCATGTGCACTGCAATTCTGTATATCCCTCAGTTGCTCCAAGGATCTCAAGGTGGTATGCATTATTCTCCCCCTCCTCACTTTATCTTCACAACATCCCTGTGAGGTGAGTTATGTCAGAAGACAATGACTGGACCGAGGTGAGCTTCATGGCTGAGTTGGAATTTAAACCCAGACGCTAACCACTATACCATGTTGGTATTGGGCCTAAGTTCAATGAGGCAGGTATCTATAAGGCAGCTTGCATGCAGAGATGCTGTTTAAGATATCATCACCTCAAAAAAGTCCACATTTTGCAATCATTTTGGGACAAAACCGATACTATCTCTCTGCTTATGAAATACCAGGTGCAAGCTATAAAGGATGACTCATGCTAAAGGTAAGTATTGCCATTATAACAGAGCATACTATGGGCTAATTTCTTACCAGGAAATTATGCTTCACTTAGTTCCTTAAACTGTGGCTTTCACTGATGCCTGTAATATTCCTTCCTACTTCACACAATAAAAACAAACCATCCCCATCGTCCTGCATGAGTTGGAGGAATACCATCTTCAGCAAGGAGTCTGTTCTTCTTGTGCGAGTTCCCTGTACAATTTACAATCCTGGGAAATTAGAGTTCCATGCTGCACAGGGAACCAAAATTAGGGTTTTGGTTTTTTGTTTTTTAAAAAGGAGACAGAGCTAGCACACTCATCTTTGAATGTTGATTTAACTCAGAACTAGAGTGCTGTGGCTTCATTATTTATTTACCATATTTTTTGCTCTATAAGACTCACTTTTTCCCTCCTAAAAAATAAGGGGAAATGTGTGTGCGTCTTATGGAGCGAATGCAGGCTGCGCAGCTATCCCAGAAGCCAGAACAGCAAAGAGGGATTGCTGCTTTTGCTGCACAGCGATTCCTCTTGTTGTTCTGGCTTCTGAGATTCAGAATATTTTTTTTCTTTTTTCCTCCTCCAAAAACTAGGTGCGTCTTATGGCCTGGTGCATCTTATAGAGCAAAAAATACGGTACTTACTACAGTTATATCCCACCTTTCCTTCAAGGCGATGTACATACTCGTCGCCCCCATTTTCTCCTCACAACAACCCTGTGAGGTTGGTTAGACTGACTTAGTGACTGGCCCAAGGACACCCAGTGAGTTTCCTGGCTCAGATTGCTCGATTGATATCTTAATTTTGTAAACCAGCCTGGGAACCACCAAGCGAATTCCCTTTAGCCTCTGGCACACAGCCTGCAAAACCAGTTCACGCAAGGCGAACAGAGAACCATTAGCAGAGACTGACCTGCTGTGGTAAGAAAGAGAAAAATATAAGAATCAATAGTTGTGCTCCAGAGCACAGCCTAGCCACCTGTTTCCAACAACAGCAAACCCTAGTAGTAGGAAGAAACATGCAAGAGTGATTCATCCCCCATTTCCCTTGCAGCTGTCAAACTTCGAAGGTTGAAAGGGGCCCTAAGCACAAAAACCACATTTCATGGTCACATTGTTTAGGCCAGCCATGAAGAACCTGTGGCTGTCCAGTTGCTGGTGGTACTTACCATCCCTGATGGCCAAGCTGTGCAGAGCTAATGGGTCTTCTGAGTCCAAAATATCTGGAGAACCACAAATACCCCATCCTGGCTTATACTCTTCACATATCTTTTGAGGCTGCAATCTATTTTAGCAAAGCAAATTAGGAATTTCGGCATGCATAACTGCAAGCTAAATATATAACTGATTGTAACTAAGCTTACTCAGAAGTAAGTCCCACTGATTTTATTGGGAGTTCCATCCAAGTTAGTTTTAGGCACTGCCTAAATTGGTACTGGCCACCCCAATCTCTGCTGAGTCGGTGCACAAGATTCCAAGCGGCCTGGGTTACTTTGGGGGAAATGAGGTGTGGAGGAGTCTGCAGTGTCTTTGAAATATGATTTATTGACACATATTTGCACAATAAGCTTTCAATGGAAAAGAGATTTCGCAGAATTCACATCTCAGCAGGAGCCCGTCCTTCATAACAGCTCAGCACTGGTTTCCCAGGCACCTCTGTGCCTCTCTCCCAGCCTGCCCAAATGGTTACAGAGGCAGATTTATGGGATCAGAACCAGTTCAATCACATTGGAGCCTCAGCAGAGCCTCAGGGGTGTTGCAACTATAATATAGAATGGAAGGTGAGAGGAGAGGGATCCCTGAATTTTGGCATCACACAGGGTGCTGCTGAAATCTGAGACTCCAAGGTCCACCGAAGGTTCTGGCCTTCACAGCAGCTCATGAGAGCTCTCCTCCTTCTTCCCCAACTTCTAAATTTCAAAAGGACACATTTTTCCTGTGTGACATCATGACCCCTGCCTCCTTGGCAACCTCCTCCTTCCACCTGAAGAGCGTCCTGTCATTGATGAGTTAATGACTTGCTTCCAACACATTTTGTCATTCTTAATGACTTCTTTCTCAGGTGAGGCCCTGCCATCTTCCCTTCAATACTCATATGACTAAATTCTGCAATTTATTAATTTCTAACATTCACTGTCTCTAGCAGTTATGGGTGCCCTTGCACCCCCAAACTCTGCTACCTCAGATCTGTAACAATATTTTATGGAAACATGATACAATATTGTATCCTACATACTGGCATTTGGGGGGGGGGGCGAATCTCACATGTGCCTGGTATGAGACCTGTTGGCTCCCCAGCACTCTTACACAACACCTGCCTTGGGAACTGTTTTTTGATCCAAAGGTGACCAAATATTAGCTTTAGAAATAAACCGTAACAGTGACATGTCATGCAAATCCTAAAGTAACTGTAGCTAATGTTAACTATGTTTTGTTTCTGAAGACTGTTTGATTCAGAAAAGCCATAGCTAATATTAACTACAGTGCGTCAAGTTCAGATGACAAACTAAGCAAGACTGGAAGTCAAAATGTTTGTCCTTCTTGCAGCTGCACCAGAGTAGGAGGCAAAGCACACGAACCTGCGACTCACTGTGGCTTGTTCTCATCATGCTAAATTATTGCCATCCCAACCAGGCAAGTCTCTATAAAGTACAGAGAGGCAAGACAGTATTTTACCTGTTTTATGTGATCTGCACTTCCCAGCCCAATTTAAGGTGCTGAGTGGTCCTAAGTGATTTGGGGGCAAAATATCTCTTGTTATGTATGCTGACCTGGTTGCATTTTTGTACATTATTTTCAGCTATACATGCATTTTCATGCACACTTCCCCTCAAAATATGCATTTTGGTACTCATGACTTGACCAGAGCACTGCACTGCAAAATTCAGAGAAGTGTGAATTTCAAAGGATTTCTGCATTTCAATTCATGTATTGTTTTGGCAGGTTCACCCTCAGAGGCAAACTGAATTAAATCTGGCCCGCCATCCTTAACAATAGTAACAACACAGTCTGCTCCAATTCCCCACATCTGCCCACCCAGCATTTGTGGGGAACTGCAAGCTGAGCATCGCACAAATAGTGCTGTTGCCACAAGACCCTAAACGTATGGCAATATATTCCTGTCCAATGCAGCAAAATACAGGCAATCCTGCTGAGCTCTCTGCACCTTCATTTTAAGGCAGCTGAGTATTTCAAATCCATCACACATAAATATGGAACTAAAACACCTTTGTCTGTTTAATTTAAATCACTATTCATTACATAGCACACCGCTGTTCCTGGGTTCAAGTTAAATCATGAAGTCCTCATAATTTTACCAAGGATTCCCACATGGCTCCAGAGTCACAATCCTAAGATTTGAATATTGGACATAGGTGCAACTTGGGAATTCTTAAATCAATACTTCTGCACAGTTGAGCCTATCTTTAGGATGTTAAACATGTAGGCTACCTTTGAACTACAACTAATCCAGAATGCAGCAGCTAGACTGGTGACTGGGAGTGGCCACCGAGACCACACAACACCAGTCTTGAAAGACCTACATTGGCTCCCAGTATGTTTCCGAGCACAATTCAGAGTGTTGGTGCTGACCTTTAAAGCCCTAAACGGCCTCGGTCCAGTATACCTGAAGGAGCATCTTTACCCCCATCATTCTGCCCGGACACTGAGGTCCAGTGCCGAGGGCTTTCTGGCGGTTCCCTCGCTGCAAGAAGCCAGGTTACAGGGAACCAGGCATAGGGCCTTCTCGGTAGTGGTGCCCGCCCTGTGGAACGCCCTCCCACCAGATGTCAAAGAAATAAACAACTACCAGACTTTTAGAAGACATCTGAAGGCTCCCTGTTTAGGGAAGCTTTTAATGTTTAACAGACTATTGTATTTTAATATTTTGTTGGAAGCTGCCCAGAGTGGCTGGGGAAACCCAGCCAGATGGGTGGGGTGTAAATAATAAATTTATTATTGTTATTATTATTATTGGTGAGGGCATAATGTGTGGTAGAATAAAGTACCAGGATTTATATATTATTATTATTAATAATATATGCTATTGGGGGGGAACGTATGGATCCACTTTCACTGTGTTTTACATAAAAGAGTTTCCCTTCCTATACCTGCTTCCTCAAAAGTCTTAGTGAGCTGAATAGGGCTTATTTCCATAGTAGCACGAGCATCATTACAGCGTAGGAGCGCAGTCTTACAGATGTTTACTCAAAAGTGAATCCCATGGTGGTTTTTACAGCGTTATACTTGGAAGGAAGAGTTGCAGCTTCACCGCTTAACCCTATGCATGTCTACTCAGAACACACTCCCAGGGAAGTGTGTCTGCAGGGTGGCAGCCTCAACAGCTTTACGCAAGAATATATTATGGCGATGTTGTAAACACGTCCCGCAAAACAGGCACACACTCAGTTCGCCCGCCTTTGCAATGCACGGTGCCGCTTTTTTACACGCGATTCTGACTACAAGAAGAAGAAATAATGAGGCTATGCGAGTTCTGCAGCGATTGCACATCACAAAACAATGAAAATTGTGGACAAAACACCGAAAAAAGAAGGAAAACTACGACGATCCAAAAGCACAGCCGTAACGAAGGACAATGATCACAAGAAAAGAAGGGCGGGGGAGAGAACTGCGCTAGATCCAAAATAAAAAGCTGGTGAAATGCACAAACTGCGCTTCCAAAAAGAAAAACACCCGCGACCCGCAAAATAAAAAAGCCCAGGATGAAATTGCCAGCAGGTGTCACTACAGCTCTCATTCAAGCAACCGCTCTCCTTCCCCTGCCTTTTGTAAGAGCCTCGCGAAATACTGCAAAAATCCACCCTTGGTTGCTCTGAATGAAGCCTCAACTTCGGAGAGGCTTACGGCCGTGACGGGCGCAGTCTCTGCCCTTGCAGCGACGGACGTCCCGGCCAGCCAACCGCCTGCCTTGGAAAGGGAGACGGGCGGGGCTTCGGCCGGCGCAGCCAACCCCGTCGCGTGATTCGAGCCAGAAGCTAGGCATCGACAGAGGAGAGGCGAAGGGGCGGGGGCGCGAGAGCGGGCAGAGTTCGGGCGCTTCTCGCGAGAGCTTGCCCCCTTCCCACTTTCCGCTGGGTGACTGCGCAGCTGCCATGTTGGTTGCTATGCTGCTGCCTGTCTGAAGGCAGGCTGGAGGAGAGGAAGGAGGGAGGCAGGCTCTGGGGTGGAGGAGGGGGAGGAAGACGGAGGAGGAGGTGGTGGCGGCGGCGGCAGCTGCTGCTCGTTCTCGGCCCCCCGCTCAGTGGAGGCAGGCAGAGCCCCGGTGTTTAGCCAGCGCCTCCCCCCCCCCCAAGCCTCGGCCCCACGGCTGCAGGAGAAGGAAGAGACGGGAAAGCCTCCTTGCGGGGCGGGAGGGAGGAAAAGGTCCGGGGCTGCCTTCCCCTCAGGCACAGAGGGGTGACTGCTGAGACCCCTTCCCCCCTCTCCCCTCCCTCTATTGGAGGGGGTGCCCAGTGGGTGGGGAGGGGGGGAGGCTGCATTGCCTTCCCCCCTCCCTCCACCTGCTCACCCACCCACCCTTGCCTTTCTGTCTGCGGCAGGAATGTGGGGGGCTCTGAGTTGAGAGGGGGCGCTCACTGCAATGGTTGCTGGAGACCCCCATCGTATTCGCTTGCTGCTGCTGCTGCTCCTCGCGGGGTGCAAGAACTCGACTGAACTGAGCCTTTTCTGCGGGTTAAATTGAGCCTTTTGTGTGTGAGGTGTGTGTGTGTGTGTGTGTTGGGGGGCAAGACCCCCTTCCCACCTCCACTTTACCTTTTGGCTTCCCTTTTCTGGGTTGCTTCCTTGCTCCATTATCATCCTCTGGAAGGACGTGGCTGTTATATGAAGGTAAGAGGATATTACTGGGGGTTTCGGTTTTAAGTTTTCAAGTTAAAATGGGGGACTCCCTCTCTTCCAATTTTTTTTAAATAATAAAATTGTTACATGCTCTCGTTTCAAATGTTGGGTGTGTGATATCCCTTAGGTTAAGGATGTAGAGTTAAAAATTGCCAGCCCACCCCCTAGATTGCTGTGGGTCTGAGTGCTAAATGTTGGACGACCCAATAGATGCAGAGGAATGTGTGGCAACAGGAAAGGAGGTGGGTGGGTGAATGACTGTTAAGAGTTGCCAAATCATAATTATCCAAAGTATTGATCTGGGGAGTGTAGCATTTATTTACAGTTGTGGATTTGTTGAATTCTATAGTGTATATGGTGCTCCTTAAAAATGCAATATGCCTTCTTTGAGTGTGCTGTTTGCGCTAGAAAGGGAGTTAAAGAGATGGTAATGTTATTTTAGGTCAAGCTATTTTTCAGTTCAGTATTGGTTCACTGAAGATTGGAAAGGTCCTGAAGTAAAGGGGGTCTTTCCCCCCCTACCTTTGTTAGTCAAGTTGATGTATTTACAGTAGATGCAGACTGGTAACATTTGTATAAATGGTTTCTTAAACCCAAAGGTTGTGTATGGTTGACTGTGTTGTGTTTGCGTTCTATAATGTTAGCTGAAGAAGCAGCAGGATTACGTTATTCTTAGGGGGAGTAGAGCCATGACAAAATTAGGTTGCGTGAAGGTGTGTAAGGGTCCTGTCTGGGTTCTTGCTTGCATCGGTATTTGAAGAAATGCTTTTCTATCACCAAGGCATTCAAATAGGTCCTGAGATCAAAATGTTGCTCTATTGTATTCCATTATTTTTTTTGCAGAATTATGATGTGTGAAGTGTTACGTTACATTTGTATATTTAAAAAAACTGAAAAGGCCAGGCATCAGTTATTTTGAGGTGTATTTCCAAAAGACATTCTGTAAAATCAAAAGTCAAGCTAGAATGTGTTGCATTGTATTTTCAAGGGGTAGTTGCCTGTATAAAAGGTAAAGGGACCCCTGACCGTTAAGTCCAGTCGCGGATGACTCGGGGGTTGCAGCGCTCATCTGTATATGTATGTACAAAAACCGAGGTTCCACTGTAGTATGAATGATCTTGTATCTATCCTGCTTCTAGCAGCACAGTTAAGGGTGCATTACTGTGTGTCAATCTCAAATCAGCATATACTAAAGATAGTAACTTTGAAAATAAAGAAATTATAATTAAAGGCTATTGCAGCTTTCTTTTCATTTTGATGTAGTTCCAGATGATCTTAAGAACCCTAGGGTTACACTTCTTTGGGGGGATATGACATCTGACATATCTCGTGTAAAACTCTCATTTGTCATCTTCCCTTTGAAAAAGATGTCATGCCAAATCAGATGCCAAGGTTTAAAATGCCATTCAGAAGAACAATAAGGATAGTGGTAGTGTTTTCTGTTTATGACCCTAATTGATTTTGCAACTTGATTTTGCTTTCTGAAATTACTTTTAAAAGTTCATAGCATAGATTCACACTGATGAATTGGACCAGGGTTTCATATCAATAAGGTGGGGGAGAGCTCAATTGCAAGTTACTTTGTTTCTAAATTAGTGTATACAATTATCTTATTGAAGGGGTTTATGTTATAGTAAGCAATTGTTACCTTTTCTATATCTTCTGAATATGCTCTTGTATGTCACCTGCAGAGGAAAGAATGTTCATGAAGGTTTTTCTACTGGCTAGTTTTTAAATGAAATATAGTTTGATGTTATCGAATAAAGTAGCACTATTCATGTAGAAATAAAAACAATAGAGTTATATGCATGTAATAAATTAATAAAATTTGCAAAATTAGTATACTTAACATTTCTCTTGCTTTTTATGCTTCCGAAATCTAAGGCTTCAGCATCATTCCAGATTCAAAATAATTCTTTAGGCATTTCCTCATCTCATGAATTACCCAGTCTAGAATACTGTAGTAGATCTTTTTTTCTTCACCTTTGTTTTGTCAATGGTTAAGTAATGCTTTGTAATGTTGGAGTCAATATTTTCTGATACTGTCAGATGTTTTGTAAGCCAGTAAATCGCCAGTGTATTACAATGATATGACTTTGTCAAATGAACATTTCTGGAGCAGCATAGCTTTACTAGCTAGCACGCTGCATAAAGATAACATAGCACTTACTATAATTCTTCTGTCCAATGTACTTTTGGCATCCTTATGCTTAATTTACTTTAGTTTTTTTCCCCTTCATACATTTTAATGGAATAACAGATGGTAGGCCTATTCAGAAGTAAGTCCCACTGAAGTAAGTGTGCAAAGGACTGCACCCTAAATCCAGAATCTGGTATGTTATACCATCCCTTATGATGGTATGCATATTTAGAATGTCTCACTTTTTGATTGAAATTCTGTCCTGACTACTTCATTTAGGACCTATCCTGGGTTTTGCATGCCAATCAATAAATGTTTAGTATGGGCTAAATTAATTTTTGGAAATGCACAGTAGTACAGGCCATTTAAAAAGAACATAATGACATTGAAAGCAGATATGTTGGTTGCATGTGTTTAAGTTCAGTTATGTGCTACTTCGATCCATTAAGGGGTAATTCATATGTGCAAGCAAGTTTCCATGTACAGGATGCCTCCATTGCATACTCAAATGGTTGTTGTGGTCAGTGTTAGAAACTCAGGTAAACAAGTTTGGCACCACATGACACCTGAAAACTAGGTTACGGGTGCACTAACAGAATGTCTAGGTGATTTTATTATTGTTGTTGTTGTTGTATAACAAGATTACAAAGCTGCAAATTAATGAACTCCAACCAAAATCTTATGTTAATTTTTCATATGATCTAGTCCTTATCTGAAGATCGCAGAAAGCTCCCCTAATATTCTTATGTGGGTCCTTTCTCTAGTCTTCAAAGAGTGGTTGTAAGTTGGAAGGCAGAAAAAGGTACTCCATTCCTTCCACTCTGCAAACAAGCTCTTGACTGTCCCTAAACCCCTTTCCTTCATATTATGTAATCTTTCTGGCACAACAACTAACACTTATTGCAGGCCTACACAACTGATGGCAGAGACATCCACCTTGAGTGACCAGTTTGCACAACCTAAGACTTCAGTGTCCCTCAATGACCCCACTCCAAATTTTATTTAGATTTTAAACACTACTGTGATAGTTTGAGGTAAATAACACTTTAAAATGCACAACTTAAACCGTCATAAACTAACCAGATAGTATATTTCAAATTAAAAGCATATCATACATTATGCCCCACGTACATTAAACAAGGCAACTAAAACTTAACCAAAACATGTTGGGTTTAAAACACAAACAAAAAGTTATGGAAAGCACGAGCTCAAGGAATGAAGTTTAATCCCCAAATACCTTTCCTTCTCAGCAGATGTTATCTGATATTGCTCCAACTTCCTGGACTCACCAGCCATCCTAATACTGGGATGTTACTGGCAAAGACTGTCTCTCCCCACCCCCAATAGGTACACACATAGCTCTTACATGGCACCTAACCCCTACATCCACTACTAACTTTTGCTTCTGCTAGAAAGCCTTTAGATAAACTCTTAACTGCTCCCTAGTGCAGTATCACTCCCAACATCCATCATGCCTACCCACGTTCCCTTTCTCCTCTCCAAGCTGATTCCTGGAATGCCAACATATCCCTTCCAGGGAGTTATTCCACATGTACCCCCCCCCCCAGCTCTTTCTTTCTCACACGTGACAAGGCTTAACACGACAGATGATAGCTCAGTTGGTTAGAGCATGGTGCTGGTATTGGTGCTGGCAAGTAGTGGTGCCAAGGTTGCAGGTATGGGGCAGCTGCGTCTTCCTGTATTTCAGGGGGTTGGACTTGATGATACTCAGTGTCCCTCCCAACTCTACAATTCTGTGATCCCTTCATGTTTCTCCAAACCGCATTGTCCCCACATGCTGATACTCTTCATTGCCCTTCCTCATGCTCCTTCCATGTTTTGTCATGTCGTCTTGGCACTTTTAATAGTTGCCAGCTTTAAGAGCCTTACCACCCCACCCCATGTATGTGACCCATGGGCCAGTATGGTGTGGCTGCAGCCAGGCTGGGTCCCCGCAAAAGTCCCGGAGCCGGAGGAGGAGGAGCGGACAATGCCACCAAGGCAACCAGAGTGGGGAGAGGAAACCCACTGCAGCCAGCCATAGGGAGCTGAGCTGGGTGAGGAAGTGGGTGGAGGCAACGGAACTCAGGCGCTCCGAGAGCACCCCACAGAAAAAGAGAAGCAGTGATGACTGGCTGGTGGCTCAGAGCAAGCTTCCTGGCTCTACCATCAGAGCCCAGCCTGGCCCTGCAATAGGGCGGGGGGGGGGGGGAGAGAGAGAGAAGCACCTATCTGGGTGGCCTGGACCAGTTCAGTGTGGCTGCTGTGAGGTGCCATGCACTTTGGCTCATACTGCAATGTGCACTGGGGAAGTTTCCCTCAGTGGTAACAATTTTACTTGTGAGTTGCACAAGGCGGCATTTTGAGTTCTGTGCTGTCCGCAGTGCCATCCAGGTGACTTACAATATGGTGCAAGCGGGGGTAGTATCTCTCAGCAGCAATTTTACTTGTGTGTTGGGCAGGTCGGCACTTTGACTCTCACACCGCTCACAGCACAACCCAGGTGACTTGCGCTGCAGCAGGCAGGTGGGGGGGGCGTTTTACTCTTGAGTCTCAGGCACCATACAACATGACCATGATGCAAAATGTCCTTAGCACCCGGGGAGTTTGGCTGCTGGTTGTGGTGGTCCAGGATCTCCCTAATTCCATTGCCTTGTCCTGTACAGTCTATTCTGGACGTGATCCAGAAGAATGTGTAGCAGAGATTGTTCTGCTGCTGTTCTTGGGGAACTCCATTCCTTCTGTTGGAAGGAGGGGGACATGGTGCAAACACCTCCTTCCTGTTATTCGTCTTTTTGGGGTTGGGAGGGGAGAGGACTGCAAGTGCTGCTCTAGTCATAGAATTGTGAATCTATGGATGACTGAAAGACTAATCCCATTGATTTCACTTTGTGGTTTTCGTGCAACTACAATATAGTGGAAGGATGAGTAAAGACAACAGTGTGGCTGGGGAATGCCAGTGGCTTAAAGCCAAAAGCTCATTTGAAGAAGCTGTGTATACATGGTTATTGCTGGCAACATTTATGTGTCTTTCTGGCTTCACGTAGATCTTTTTTGGGGGGCGGGGTTAATTTACCTTAGTGGTATTGTAGAAACATCTGTAGTTTCCTGAAAAGCAGAATGAGTGATGTTTTTGGCACATTTCTTTCGCTATCTACTTTTCTGATATATTGGGCTTGGATAAATTTGTATTTTAAAACAGTTGTAGTGCTACAAAAATATTGTGCATAGTTTTGTTGCTCTAGCTTATGTTTACCTTTCTAATTCCCAGTTTTTGTAGTTCTTCAAGCTTTGACATTAGAAGGGTAGAACTATCACTTGGTATAGATATAGCTCAAGTATACCGTGAACAATGTCTGGATTTTTTTAAACTGATATCACTTTCTAAACATGAAAATGTCACTTAAGGTTGCATATTGACTAAGGACGTCTTTTTGGTTTTAGCCTCTGTATTGCAAAACTCATACAGGGTGTATGTGGATTTCATTACAGCATCTCCAGTTGGGTCTCTGCTGTAGGCACTCCTACATAAACAAGCTACAGAGATTCCCAATAAGTACTGACTTATGGGGAATCTCTCTGGCTTCTCCTTGTAGGAGATCAGGCTACGCCATAAGTGGCCAACCTGCAACAAAAGCTAGTAAACCAGTATAGCATGGCCTGCTTGCCTGATACTGGCATGTCATGACTAAGTGCTTGTCTGTCTGTTCATCTGGCTCAAAGAAACAGTAAGAGGCAGAATGTCAAAGGCAAATCAGGTTGCATATGTGCTTCAGTATGTTCATCTAGGATAGCATTATCTCATTGTTGGAGCCTGACTTGTGGCACTTACCCACACTAGTTGGATGGGGATGTTATAGCATTAACATCTAGGATTTGGTAGGATTGGGTGTAAGCTAGCACTGTAAATACATACTTTTGTCTCTGTGTGAAATTTCATTGATTTCTACACACACACATACATGAAGCTGCAAAATATTAAGACAGATTCAAATATGTATTTTGGTGCACAAATAGACATATAACATGTTACTGCAGCAAATGTGTGTCTTATGCATATAGTCATCATGAATCCAGAATGGGCTGCAACTCCTTGTTGTAAACACATGCTGGCAAACTAGTATGTGGAATGGTCCACACCTAAAGCAGTTAAAGCCATTCCATGAAAATGGTGACTTACACAGATGTGCATTTTTATTCAATATTATAGCATTTTTAACAGATCCTAGTAATTTAGAGTCATTGACTATGGTAGTAGGTTGTAAACAATACACGAAACAGCATGAGCTATAAGTTAAAGTACATTTGCTAGGAGCAGTTCTGAATAACCATACAAAGGACCTTGTTTATAGCTGAAATATAACAATTCTGGTGTAGCTAATAGATTGTGACTATTGTGTTTTAAAGGGTAGGGGCAATTCATTATATCTCAGAAAACTTCGCAATATTATTATTATTATTATTATTATTATTATTATTATTATTATATCCTGCCCACTCTGGATGGCTTACAGCATATATAAAAACACAACCAAACATCAAACATTAAAAAACAGAATATTCTATGCAGACAACAAACCAATAAATCAATGGAAATCAATAATAATAATAACAGCAATAATAAACAGTTTACAGTTATACCCAAATTAAAATAACTGCCAACCCCAACTAAACATTTAAAGAACCCCAGCCCAACAAAAACAAAAAAAGAGGAACCAAAATTAGAAGCGTCTAAAACATTGTGAAACATTTTGGCCAGCTGCCCCAACCCAAGAGTTGTTCTAGGAATGTCTCAGTGGCTTTCCAGGAGTCTCTTTTGGCTGTTCAATGTGAGTCTGGGCCCTGCCTCCTAGGCCAGGTAAAAATGAGCCTTGCAGCAAGGAGCAGTCTTCCTTCCAGCACTCATGGCAGTTGCTGTATTGGCCTTGGAATAAGATATATTTTAGTCATATGTGACTAACGCCATTAGTCTAGTTCCTCAATTTGCAGTAGTAATAATAATAATAATAATAATATTTATACCCCGCCCATCTGGCTGGGCTTCCCCAGCCACTCTGTGAGGCCCTGTTTTTGGTGATCTGTTGCCCTAGCTACTTGGATTTCTCATCCTGAGTGCTTACATTTTGGTAAGGGATTGGATGATATACAGTATTTTTGATACTAAAGGCTAGGTATGCCAATGGTTGATAACTGGCCATCCTTCTTTTTTGGCTGGTTAAAATTCTTTGTAACTGAGATACTCATAAATTGATCCAGCAAAAGGTATTGCTTAACACTTTTTGTACTTGGCATTATTGGGTTGGATCCAGCTTCTACTTCTGAAAGCTGCCTTAGCCTGATTTTCAGGGCTTCTCCCTTCCCCCTCAGTCCCCATGCCACACCCCATCATTTTCAGCAGGTTCTGCTGACCTCTGGCAGAGGCTTTATAGTTTATAGGGAACTGATAGGGGAGGGGGGAAATCAGTCTGACATTGATTTTTCTCTGAATCCAGCACATTCTTGTATTATTAAATTGGCTTAATGTGTATCTTGCACTAACAAATGTTCATATGCTGCAATGTTGCTTTTGTCTAGGCTGGCTGCTTGGCTAAGAAGAGTTTCACACTTTCAAAGTTAAAAGATGGCTTGCATTCTCCAGAAATAATCCATTGAGAGTAGTAGTTTGAAACCATTGGCTTTAAACATATATGAAAACGCACAATCTGTTGTTGAGGTTACCAGGAATTGATTTATGCCACCCTGCTTTTCACACCAGTCCTTTTCTGATTTTCTCATTTACTAATCATGAGCCTTTGGATTTTCTGTAGCACTTACTGTCCAGGCTCCCCCGCCCAAGCTACAACATGGTTGAACAAGCAAATCTTTCTTTTGAGACAAACAACTGTTCTTTCTTTTTGTACCATGTGCATTCTGGTGCCATCACTGCTTACAAAGTGATGGAAAGTCATCAGTTAGTTTCACCCTGCCTTTACTCAAGCTGCTGTGAAATTGTTGTGTACAGAAATAGTCATGCTGCAAGTGTGCAGCGGGAAACTGAAGAGTGTACTGCGGTATCATGAGGAGTGACAGGGTCACAGAAAGGTGTGGGACTAGGCAGCACAAGTAAGCACAGCTGCTGCCTGTCCCCTAACACTATTTGATGGCATTGCTATAGCTACAGTACGTATGACACAGTGATTCATAGGCCACTTATAATAATGTAGTCTTAATTGATTTCAGTGAAAGTGCATCAGAGTAAATAGTTTGCATATGCCAGGGATACCTTGTTAGCTCTTTGCAGATTTTAAAGAGTACAATATAGTGTTGGCCATTTGACTTGCAAAATGAATACAGTAGTCAGTAATTCAGTCAAATACTGGTCAGTTATACTATACAGTACTTGCAAACAAGGAAGAAGAGGAGACTGCCTGATAGATTTTCTTACACCATCCTCATTTTTCCCACTGGGTTGAGGGAAGCCAGCAGCAACGTCGTATCAGCTGAGCAGGGTGGAGGGAGTCATCCTCAGTACCTTAATGTAAAAAACATTCATTGTTTCCCCTTTTTCTGATAATGGAGGGTTCAGAAAACTTGACTACCCGTAGCAGTTTACTGGTACAGTGGTACATCTGGTTGTGAACGGGATCTGTTCTGGAGGCCTGTTCGCAACATGAACAGAACGCAACCTGCGTGTGCGCGGGTCGCGGTTTGCCGCATCTGTGCATGCACGTGACATCATTTTGTGCGCATGTGCGAGCGGCGAAACCCGGAAGTAACCCTTTCTGGTACTTCCGGGTCGCTGCGGGACGCAGTCTGAAAATGCTCAACCTGAAACAAACGTAACATGAGGTATGACTATATTGGTACTTAAAATTTTAAATTATTCTTTTTGTCTATAGAGAAAGTATAGGTTTAAATAATTACTGAAGACAACTCCCCTGAACTTCATTTTCGCAGTAGAAGGAATTGTAATTATGACTTTGATGAAGAATGATCCGTAGCTGTGCAGAGGAATCTGGAAAAAGAATTCTCATGAGTCCTGTGTCAGAATTCACTGTGGGATGTTTTCTTAAACACAGCTCAGTAAAAAGTTGGTTTTTAGGGTTTTTTAGGGTGATCAGACTCTGCAATAATAAAGCAAATTGAATCTTTTCGACCGTATGCCAGTAACTTGTGCAGGTGTTGTTGGCAGGTCTGTTGATGCTTTATCAGTGTATGAGGTATATATGTACTGGGAAGAGGAGTTCAAGACATCTTTGTATCTCCCCCTCCCCTCACCAAATTAAATAGAAAAGGTGGCTTTATTCACCACTTGGTTCAATTGCTAGTCTTGGGAGTTCCTGGCACAATCTCCTCGTTCTTGAAAGCCTTTTTACATTTAGCTTTCCAAGTTCTCTACAGCATCTTCTTGTCCATTATTTTTTTCCTTTCCCCCCCCCCCCATTTGACCTGCCTTGTCTCTCTCACTAAAGCAATAGAAAACATGTTGTGATGTAACTCACCTTTATTGTGTTAGCACACCAGTGACTTGTTAAAATTACTACTTTCCCCTGTGATAAGTAGGTAGGATTTGGTAGCTGGTTTTTTAAATACTTTGCTTAAGAAGCGAGGTCTACAGTTATGTTGTGATTTCTAGGAATATTTTCTGTGAACTTTCTTGCTAGCGAGAAGTTTAGTTGTACTCTCAAGTCACAAGTGAAGTGTTGTTTCAATTCATTCTTCAGTGAATAATCAATGGATTTTTAAGAGGATGCACATCTCTGGAACACTGTCAGACTTATAAATATTTATGATGTGGAGGGAAAGTGCAGTGGTTGTGCTAGTAATTTTTAATTGCTTGGCTCTTTTTATAGCTTAAAGTCTTCTAATTTCCAGCTAATCAGTTAAAATTGAATATTCTTGTGGAATACCTTCTCTTCCAAATTTTACAGTGTGCTTTATTATTTCTAGACTGGTCCATTTGTTCCATGGTTTACATGTACTGTTTTGAAGTATGTACAGTCTTAGTGATTCTTCACTTATATGGGAGATATCCAATTGGTGTCCCTCTGCTGGCAGAAAGCATCTACAAGTTGCATGGGGAGGGTGACAGTCGTCAGCAGTTTCCCTCCCCCATCTGCTCTGGATAACTGCTCAGCAGATGGAGGTTGGGGCAGGGAACTGCAGGAAGAGAGGGAATTGCCAGACATTGCCTCCTTTCCTGTTCCTAGATGCCTTCTATAAGCAAGGGACACCAATTGGATATCTCCCTATCTGTCATTTCTCTTACTGCAAGATTTCTGGGGATAATAAATTTTGAATAGAGAAGAATAGAATGCTAAAGGTGTCTTTTGGTACATTCAGGATATGTACTTATTAGGAAGAGCAGTGCTGATATAAACAGTATAAAATTTCCACGTCTGTATTTGATAGTTGAAAATTGTTTTAGAAATTTGCTCTTACTGCTACTATTAACCCATATGTGCACATCAGCATCTAGGTACACTTCTCTTAAATGAGTCATACTGATTTCACTTTGAAAGAATGGCATTCTAAATAGAAATCATCACAATGCATTTATTCATTGCTAGTGCTGATTCCACTAAAATACTATGCAAAATAAATATTCAGGTAAAACTGCAGCAGGTATAATTTATTTATTCATTTTGGAACCACCCATTAACCCAAAGGTTCCCATCCAAAGCACAGTGTTAATATATAATATTGATATTTCAAGTCCTGATAGGTGATATCTGACAAAGTAAGTTAGTGCAAGGACTTCTGGCTGTGCAACAGAACTTATTGTTCCTGCATGCCCACTAAATTTGCACTAGCCCTCTGTAGCATATTTGAAGGGCTCACAGGGAGATGAAAGGGTGTAGTTCCATTTTGCAGAACTATTTTGTTGGGTACTTCCTAATGGGTTGATTATAGAGAAGTGCAGGTATAGTTGGGCTAGTGCAACAGGGCTTTCCTGCCCCTTCTGCTCCACTGCACCCTAAAAATCTCTGGAATGACATGAGACCAGCAGCAGAAAAGGAGCTGTAAGAATTCCAGTGATGCAAGCCATCTTTTGTATTCAACCCATTTTGCCTTAAATTCTGGCTTTGGTATTTTTGTGTGTCTTAAAAATATTTATAGATTTGTGTAGAAATCTTAACTTGGTGCATTTTATTGAATTCAGATTAGTTTAAAAATATTATTGGGATTTCATAAGTGAATCACTTTCAGAAATGCTACCCTATCCAGAAAAAAATGCCAAATATATGGCTATTTGTTATGCTTAGTGCTTTTTTTCCTAGAAAACCTGCTGCACCCAGGGTTCATTTTTTTTCCTCCTTCCACGCCCATTCTGACCAAGAAATACTGAAATACAAATTATTCCACACCTAGAGACTTACAAGTATAAAGTTGAGAACAACAGGCTGAGACCATACATCAGCCATACCCAAAATAATGTGCTTCTGCCACCCCTGATCATTTGTCATGCTGGCTAGGGCTGATGGGAGTTGCAGTCAAGAACATCTGGATGGCTGAGGAAGGCTACTGTAAGGACATTTATTTCTGTGGGTCTATTCTGACTATGGGTTAGGTGGCTACAACCCACATAAAAGTAATGTATTGGCCAGCAAGGCATTAATTCACAGCTTAAAACTCTCAGTACCTTGTTAATTTAAAAAGAAGTGTCTATGATTTATAGTTAACATGGCAGTTTATGAAAACGTTAGCGCAGACCAAACAGTTATATAAAAAAATACATTTTGGGACAAGAGGAAATTGTGCATATGCCTCAAAATGTGTTAAGCAACAGATTTTTGGATCCTTTTTCAAGAATGCAATATCAGTATCAGTTCATTGGAAGTCTGCTGTTCAAATAAAACTGTTCCAACATAAAGCAACCAATTGCTTATCCTAGTATGCACTTGATTTTTCTTAGATTAATACTGGCTCACTCACCTAGTTGCTATAAGTCTTTCTGCATCAATAAAACTAGTAGAGGCATTCTATAAAACATTTGAGGATCTGATGGTCCCACATATGACTAAACTATATAAAGATATTCTAACCTGGGGGCCCATTACCACCAATCTGGAAACAATTGAGAATAGTAGCAATCCCCAGACAATACAAGGAACCCCTCAAATGTAGAATCTTACTGTCCAATTTCCTTATTTTATTTGGATTATAAAATTCTTACAGCAATCATGGTCAACAGAATAAAAAAAGGAAAATATATTCATCTGGATCAGGCTGGTTTTGTTCCAGGATGTGAGATTACAGACCCAATTAGGAAGCTATTAAACATAACTTATTATAGTAAACAGACCACTTCACTAGCATGCCAGTCATTAGATATATTTAAAGCATTTGATTGTGGAATCAAAGTAAATTTTTTAAATGGATTTGGCCCTAAATTTACTAAATCATTTGGGAAAATTTACGATATAGCATCTGTCACTATTGGAATAAATAATATAGATTCACCAAAATGTCTTCTTGGCTGTGGGACAAAACAAGGCTGCCCACTATCACTTCTCTTATTTGCTTTAATTTTAGAATCTATAGTAATAAGGCTGTACCAAACTTTAGCTGGAAAGGGGGTAACCATTAACAGATAGGAAACAATTGAGAGTAGTAGCAATCCCCTATTTGGACTTTATGCAGATGATATTTTATGTACATCAGATCCAATCAATGCTGGCAGGATATTAAGGGATAAATTAGAGGCTTTCCCCACTGTTTCTCAACTTAAAGTAAGTTTTCAAAAAAACAGAAGTTATGTTTTTCCATGCTTCACTACAGAAAGAATTATAATTACAGTTTGGCACATTGTTCAGAGGACTCTTTTCTCTTGGGTTTGAATTTATTTGCTTCTGTAAAAGGAAATGGCTGCAAGGTGCCTTTGTAGTGTGATTATTACTACAATGACAGATAATGGTTTTTGACTTTATTGGGAAGGGGGAGAGAGTAAAAATATGAAATGTGTTACATAATAGAGTAGGTAGACCATGGCCATGAAGAGGTTAATGGCAAAAGCAGCTTGTATGGTGAATTTTGAATAGCTTGATTAAAATATGGTGGGAAGTGTTTAAGAGAAATTTGCAAAAAGAAATTTCCATTACAACAAGTTCAAAATATTTATTGCTTTTTAGTATGTGGTATATAAACTGCAAAGTTCATCTTCATAACCAAGGGTGTTGGAGGTCATTTTTAAAATGAATGATTGGATATGCTTATACTGTTTCTGTCATAGAATCAAGTACTCAGAATAAAATACAGGTATACAGATGAAAATGTACAGGTCTTTCTTCATGGCCTGTATATTTTCAAGAAGGCAAATGTTTCTAACGCATTCGTTTCTGCTTAGGTTTTCTTCCTTGTAGCTTAATAGATTGTGATGAGGAAGAAAGCAAAGAGAGGGGATAGATTAGAATATAGTGCCTGTAATCCAAACACTTTCATCTGAACTAGAGAAATTTCAAGTTAGACTGAGATTAAGACAGGCATGTCCAAAGTCCGTTTTGGGGTCTAATCTGGTCCGTTGGTCGGTTTAATCCGGTTCCTGTGGCAGTTTATTTTGGGGGGTAAAATCCTTTAAAAACCCCATAACTTCAATCCTAAAAAAGCCCAACAAAATAACTTCAATCTTAAAAAAAGCTCAACAACTTCGATCCTAAAAATAGGTCAACAACTTTGGTTGTCCCTTTGGCCGGCCCTCACGGCCCTTCACTTCATCAAATCTGGCCCTCTATGAAAAAAATTTGGACACCAGTGGATTAAGAGCTTTATTCTGATCACAACAATTGAATCAATTAACACATGTATAGAGGTCTGTGACTTCATCTAAATATCTAATTCACCTGATATATCCAGTTATATCACTGTTGCTGCTTTCAAGTGATAGTGTTTGATCAAGAATCTAGGGCACAATAACAAATTTTTGCATCAGAAAAAGTATCCCAGGACTTAAGGATATGTGTGGAAATCCCATAGTTGGATTCTACCCCAGATTAAAATGAAACAAAGCAAACAACCCCCACCCATTCTATGTGACAGGGAGATGTCTAAGTGCGAATTCCTAACCTTGGTATGGTAGTTTGTTGCTTGTAGCCGAATTTAATAGGGGGAGCTTTCAAACACATGCTTCTTTCCCCTGATTTTAAAGCAATGATGAGGGAATTGTTTGGCTTGATTGGTGATTGGGTTTGGCAAAATGGTCTCTGGATTTGACCCTTCTTTCGTGGCACCTTGACTGCTGTAGTGGCAACAATCAAAGTACTTTTGGATCCCAGGAAATAATGTTTTACAGTGCACCTGATGTCCATGTTAAGGATTCAGACATCCTGAAAACTACATTTATTTGGGCTCCTGGTTGTTGGCATGAGTGTAGAAATGAAGCAAATGACTCTCCAGTGACACTTTGGAACCATTGCCAAGAAAGCTATTAAAATTCCAGTTTTGGCTCCCTATTTGAAACATAGTCAAGCATTGACTTCTGAGTTGCAACCTAAAACGAAAACTTTGGGACACTACTATTCCAAAATGGAGCCGTTGCAGGAGAGTAGTATTACATGCATATTTATTCTCCATGAATGTTTAGATCAACTTTCAGGTACTGTACTATGTGTAAATCACCCTATCATAGCTGGTTTTTGTTTTTTAACCAAATACCAGTATCTGATAGCTTTCAGATTAACCTTTTTATTAGACTTTCTCCACCTGTACAGACATGCACAATCCATCAGCATACAGATTACATACAGTCTAGACACCATGAAACATCAAGTTTATCCATCAGAATAATGATATTATTAAAAATATCCCAAAAGGAATGTGGATCTGTATGTGGAAAGACATCCCGCTGTATGTACGAATCTTAAGGATTTTTTGATTTTTTTTAAATGATATTTAGGTGGCATTTGCCTCTGTTTAGGTTGAGTGATATATAGAGAGAACTTTTTTCTTTTCTTTTCAGAGGAATTGTACAGAGAATTGTGTGTGTACATGTTGGACGGTTTTCTCAATGGAACATTTCAGTCTGAATGTTTACACAGGTCACAAAGTTGCTATACAAATGTGTTTTTTCACAATAAAAGGTTCCTAGGTATTTGCTTAAATTTATTCTTTCTTTTCAACCTATTTATTTATTTAATCATTCCCTACTTCTCCCCCTGACAGGGATTCTGACATTGTATACTTTCACAAGTAACATGTTTAGCAATCCTGAGATACAAATTGGGACTCACTTCTACCATATGAAAGAAACTTTCCAAAGTTTTACACTGAAGTTCTAGTTTAAATGATATATTTTTTGTTTGGATTTCTCTTTGTATTAGAAAGCACATCAAGCACAAGCTGTGATGTATGTTTCCAAGATCACATAGAGTTCACAGTTCATACTAAATCTGTCACTTATCCCTGCTGAAACTAAAGTGATCTTGCTATCTTTTGTTTGGTTCTTAGTTTTTTTAATAGTTGGTGAGCAATTGCCTATTGGTTTGTTCCCCGCCCCGCCCCCTAATAATTCATGGGATTTAGAATATCTAGTGACATGCAGATATTTAATTACTCAAATTTAAACAACTCCATTCATCCTGGGAAATATTTACTAACATAATTGGGAAACCTTGTAATAATAACAACAGGTTAGATTAGGAACAGCTAAATCTCTTTTTTTTCTTGATCTCTACACCTTCAGTTTTCTCTCCCCAGTTGAGTTCTTTCAATAATCTCTGCTAATGGGAATACGAAAAATGAACAGTAATTTTAAAAAAATTGGGAGAACTGAAGTCTTTATGGTTGAAATTCTAGAATACTAGTATAATTGGTTTCTTCTCCACCTATGAAAAAATTCTCAAGTTTTTGAACATGGCCATAATTTTATGCATGATAACTGGCATAACAGGTGAGCACTGAAAGTGCACAAATATTTTGAAATCCCGAAAGGAGGATTTGCATATGTCATGTACCATGCATATTGTTTTCAGATTCCCAGCCTTCCTCCAGGATCTCAGGTGGTGATTTTCCATCTCATAACTCTGTGAAATAGGTTAGACTGAGAGGTAATGACTTGCCCAAGGCCACCTACAGAGTTTCATACTGTTCAGGGATTTGAACCTGGATTCCCACAAGTTTAACATTAACCACTACATCCCACAGTGTCCCAATGTTATATTGCTTGACAGGAATAATTGAGGAGTAGATTAAAACAGAAAAATCACTCTTTGACAGTTTCATAGAACAGGAATCTTATGTAGAGAGAATCATATGCTTAAGTATTATAAACGTTCTCTCATGGCCTTACCTTGTACTGCATGTTTAATGGTAACTACTAAAACAAGAAACCATTTCCCATATGGTAGTGACTCTTGCATGGGAAACTTCATTTGCAAACCAGTCTCAAGATGTGCAGAACTGGGTAAAATAGTCTGCTGTATTCATTGTTTTTTATCTGCAAGTATCTGAGAAGTGAAGAAAAGCCTGCTGGATCAGCCAAGTGGCCCATCTAATTCAGCACCCACTTCTTATGGTGGCCAACCAGATGCCTGTGGAAAGCTCTCAACAGCACTCTCCCCTCCTGTGGCCCCTTGCAACCAATATTTAGAAACATATTGCCTCTGACAGTGTAGGTAGAATATATCCATCATGGCTAGTAACCTCTGATAACTTTATCCTCCAGGAATTTGTCTAATCCTCTTGACACAGCAGGAGCCAGTGTGGTGTTCCACAGATACTGCTTGACTACAACTCACATCATCCCTGACCATTGTCTATGCTGGCTGGGGCTGATGGCAGTTGGAGTCCAAGCTACATGTGGAAGGTACCCTTCCCCATTTACAGTGGTACCTCTGGTTAAGTACTTAATTCGTTCCGGAGGTCCGTACTTAACCTAAAACTATTCATAACCTGAAGCACCACTTTAGCTAATGGGGCCTCCTGCTGCCGCCGCACCGCCGGAGCCCAATTTCTGTTCTTATCCTGAAGCAGAGTTCTTATCCTGAAGCACTATTTCTGGCTTAGTGGAGTGTGTAACCTGAAGCATATGTAACCTGAAGCGTATGTAACCCGAGGTACCACTGTAATGCCATTAAAGCAAATGAAATGGAGCTGTACACAGATCTTTCAGTCCTTTAAAATTGTAAACCACCTTGAGTGCCTTTGGCAGAAAGGTGGTATATAAATGGAATGAATAAACTGAATGAATGAGTGAATCTTCAGTTAACACAGGAAGTTTGAATTTTGTAATGATTTCAATATATGCAGAAATAATGTCATGTGTGTGTGAAGTGGTTCTTAACTGAAGCGAAAATATGTGCCTGCGTCAAAATTATATTAACCACTAAATCATAGAAGTATAGGGGGGAAATGTACATTGCAAGGTTCGGGCACAATCCCTATGTGTATTCATCTACTTACATGAATGGAAAATGGGAGACTAATCTGTATACAGATGTAATGTTCAAAAATTTAAAAATCACAAGATCAGCAAAACCTGACATCTACAGAAATAATAGGCTTTGTTTGTTTGTTCATGGTAAATAGAAATATGGAGTGCATAAAGCACAATGGTAGCAGAAGCACTGTTTCAAGAACTCATGACAACAAAACATCTGTAGCTTAAAGTATGCAAATAAAAACATGGTTTATATCTGAGGCTTCAAATCACTGAATTTGAAGACTTTGGAAGAATAGAACTTGGAACTGGCATTCTAGTCAGTGTCTCGTTATTTAAGCAGACTGCACTAAACTTAAACATGCCCAACCAAATGTCTTAACTGAGAGCATCATGCAGCAGAACCTAAGATGTAGGTTTATTTTCTTGTTTATTGCTTCCCCCTTTTTGTTTTCTTGTATTCCTAGCACTTTCCCCATTACTTTCCAGGTACTGAGTTATGCTTGTTCTCTAGAAGTGCAGAGATAGGGAGGAAACTGTTAGAAAATTAAAATCATGATTATGTTCAAGGGATGTTAATGGAAAGAGCTTAGATCACATTTTTTGATCAACTGAAATGCTAAGTTGCAATCTGAATATTGGCTAATCATATTAAATAACAGGAGATAATTAGTTCTTTTAGATATAGCAGGTCCTTGTAGCAAGCAGCTGAAAGGAACAGCAACTTGTTACAGAAATATCTGTGTTTCTGGTCAGGGAAATCTAAGGCAAAATTTATTCAACCTGAAATGCAGAAATGAGAAAACAGAGGAGTAATTTGTGTTGTTTTTAAAAGAGAATTTAATCCTATCTCTGTACGTGTGCATCTCTGTCCTTAACTTTGTTTTCTGTTTGATTTGATTTACAGGTTATAGTTGACAAAATTAATGTTATCCTAAAGCATATACAAAGCTGGCAAATATAAATAGCTATAGAGCCATGTTTACAGAGTAGTTTAATAATAGTCTGACCCTTGGCTGCATGCATGGCAGCTTAGATCAGCATCACACACATTTTAGCCTTGAGTTTTACTCCTCAGGAGAAACCTTGAGCCATGTTGCATTACTTCTGTGCCTTGCCACATGTTGGCAGTCTTCAGAATCTTGAAAATCTGGATTTTATTAAGTATGTAATAACTCTGTGATTAATATTAAATTATTAATATTATTGACTATGTGATTAATATTTAAAAAAGACAGGCCTGCTTGTCTTTTTAAGGTGAATTTTGAAAGTGTTAAGCAAAAATACAGTAAATGATCTTCATTTAGAATTGCATGAATAGAAATTTCTTCATTGTTATATGTCATCATCTCATGTAATATATCTATACTTTTTGAAAGGCAGGCATTCAAATATATTTATTTCTGTTAAACATCATGTTCCATAGCCTCAAGGCAAATGGTGACCTTATTCTGCTTATTATTTTAGTTTTCTTATTACATACATTTGCATATTAAAAGGTAAAGGGACCCCTGACCGTTAGGTCCAGTCGTGACCGACTCTGGGGTTGCGGCGCTCATCTCGCTTTATTGGCCAAGGGAACCGGCATACAGCTTCCAGGTCATGTGGCCAGCATGACTAAGCCGCTTCTGGCGAACCAGAGCAGTGCATGGAAACACCGTTTACCTTCCCGCCGGAGCGCTACCTATTTATCTACTTGCACTTTGACGTGCTTTCGAACTGCTAGGTTGGCAGGAGCAGGGACTGAGCAACAGGAGCTCACCCCGTCGCGGGGATTCGAACCACCGACCTTCTGATCGGCAAGTCCTAGGCTCTGTGGTTTAACCCACAGCACCACCCGCATCCCTATTTGCATATTATCTATGCTCAAATATATTTTTCTCATAATGCTGTTTTTCTGTCCTTGGCTTTTAAATGGGCCATTTAACATGGGTTCCAGGGAGCTAAGATCCATGCATTAAACACTTTTAAAAGAAGCTAAGAAATTGTCATCTTCCAAGTAGCACTTTTATGGGATATGAAATTGCGTGTCCCTCATGTAGTCCGTCCTTCCTTCCTTCCTTCCTTCCTTTTCTTTTTGGGGGCATGTTAAGCCCTTATGAAGTATGGGGGCATGTTAAGCCCTTAGGATTATGTTCACTTTCCTTTGACAGAGGAGCAAATTAAGCTCTTATAACTCTTAAACTCGGATATAATTTTAGGATTTCACACAGATTGCTTATGGTTGTACTTTTCAGAATCCTTATGAATATTTAGTTTGATTGCCATAATATATACTGAAGAAATGTGCAACATTTGCCGCCCTCTCTATTTCTGTTTCCTCTGTGTGCTGCTTTCTCTTCCCCATCACCTTTTTTATTGGCTGCAGACTTTCCTTCATCTCCCATGTTGAAGGCATACACATATTTGGGCTTCCATCTAAACAGCAGAAAAAAATAACAATTAGCTTTGAAGTCTGTGTGTCTTTTAGCAATATATATATAATAACTACTTTGGTCCATCTTTCCTTTTAAAAATAAGTATAATCTTTGGCCATTATAAGTACAGTAATAGCAAGAAATATATTCATTTCATAGAGAGATGTAGGGAAGAGACCTTGCATAATACATGTGGTGTTCCTTCCTTTGGGAGGAAGGCAGGAATATAAATTTAATAACATCATCACAAAAACATTTAGGTAAAAGAGACCCCTTTTTGTAACACACAAAACATATGTAACCATGTTGTCCTATAAGAAATATATTCAAAAGCTGGATTAGGCCAATACCTTTCTTAGGGCCACCAAAAAGTCACAAATAGTGAGGAAGCTTTTGAGTTTTCCAAAACACTCTTTTCAGGCTGCATGTTAAACAAAGCCAGTGGTGAGGTCGGGGAAGAGAAGAAAGTTGCTGCTGTGTGTATAACTCAGAATCACTTATGGCAGTGAAGGGGTGAGTACTGTGGGAGTGCACAGAACATAGATTTCAGTTCAGATCATGATTTCGCTCTTCTGAAAACAGGCAGTCTCTGCCCAACATGCTTGTTAGGATGTCTGTTTCATTTTACCTTGATTATTCACTATTGATTTTTTTTTATGGCCATAGCTTTTTTTCTTCAGACAGGAATAGATAAAATTTGCAGGCACACCAGCCCCTATGGAGTGAATAAGGCTTGGCAAATTATAAACAAATATGTTCAGGGACTTTTGTGCTGGGCAAAGTTTAAAGTTTTAACTTTTTAAAAAAGGAAATTTCTAACTTTATTTTGGGGTAGAATTGAATGACATTTGCAGGCAAGACCAGCCTTCTGAGGGCATGAATCCTCTGGACTGATTTCAGAAGGATAATGGCAGTGGTTTCCTGGAGGGGCAGCCATTGTAGTTTTAGGAACCCCCCCCCCAAATCTTATCTTATCTTACTGTTCTGTGGACATTGGTCTGAAAATTGCAGACTGGAGGGGTTGTCCTGTGTAAGAAACCTGCCAAATTGTAAGCAGATAGGTTCAAGGAATGTTGTTCTAGATTTTATTGGGGAGCTCAAAGGGAATCGCTTTCTGGGTGAAATCATTCCCTCTTATTAGAAGTTTGACCTGTTGGTCACAACAGAGCTCTAGTTTTTATTCTCCCTTCCTCCAGCATTCATCCCTATCATTGTGTTAAGCTTAGAGACATTTACCGTATTTTTTGCACCATAACACTCACTTTTTTCCTCCTAGAAAGTAAGGGGAAATGTCTGTGGGTGTTATGGAGGGAATGCCTACGGGTGGCATGCCTACGGATTTTCCTCCTCTAAAAACTACGTGCGTGTTATGGTCGGGTGCGTGTTATAGAGCGAAAAATACGGTATTTTCTTTCAGCAGAAGCTTGTCTGTAGTGTTTTGTTCTTATGCTTGGGTCACCAAAGCACCATGGTCCTTGCTTCAATTTGTACCATCTTGTATAGCTCTCACTTCACCTCAGACTAGCCAAAACCCCTTGAAGTGGTACCCTTTTCCCTTGAAATTCCATATTTGCCTGACTCCAGTGTAAACCACTAGTGAACATACAAAGGGTGAGCACATACAAAGGTGAGACTTCTCCAACTATAAATGCTTCTCTGTTAGCAAGTATGTAAGGTACTATACAATATTCTGCAAATAGCTCATAGTAACAGTACAGGGTGCCAGCAGCTTATACTGATTTGGGGATGAATAACATCCTGTTTTCTGTAGCATTATCTGATGTGCTAATGCCACAGAACTTAGCTTTTGGGGGTTTCTGCTGTGATAGGTATCAGAGATGATGCATGCCTCTGTTGTTGCTCACAATATATTCATATTTGAAAATGAATAAAAACGATGATACCTCTGCCTCATCATTTTCTGTCTTACTTATTCCAAACGGTGCCATGAGAGCAGTGACTTATATAAGAAGTATTGAAATAGCTGTTAAACTAAGTTTGCTGTGAAATAACCTTGAAATCCCAATGTGAAGTCCTTGGGTACTTTAGGGCGTGTAAACTTGGCAGCCAAAGAAAGTCAAAACAAACTTTCTTAATGAGTAATTCTAGAAGACTAACCTTGTATGCAGAAGCAGAAAGATAGTGCTGCAGTACCAAAGGACTTGAACATGGTCATCCTTCATCTACATTTTAATTTATTCACAATACTTCTGCTTGTACATGCAAACCTGTCTGCTTGTATTTTATATTTCCGAAGGATAAATATGCTGTAGCATACACAAGGGGAAAGTGTGAACCTCTTCATAAGAAATAATGCAGTAAACAGTTTACATAGCAATAAGGTCTGGGTGTATGGACCACATGGATCAAGTGTACATAGACTGAGTTCTACACTACCACTTTGGAAAGTATGAATAGCAGGAGCTTGGTGCTGCCTTTAGCACAATCTGTTTGGCTGCCTGTTGTGTGGTTTCTAAAAATTACCAAAAAAAAAAAAATATGTACACCAACCAGTTATGGTACACATGGAGACTCCTGCAAGCAACGTGAGCTGACAATGACTTCCATAGATATCTGACTTCATCATCAATAATGGATCCAAAATATACCAAGAAAATAGGATGAGGGAAAACGTAGAATAAACCAAGTTATAGATAATGAAGCACCAAAACAAACACGGCAGCAAATTAAAAATTAAAAATAATGCTTGCTGGCTCATTCCCAACAGAGACAGATTTCTTGTGCATCATAGTCTCTTTTTTTCAGCATCCCTAGAAAGCACACCAGTGACTCATAACCTTCCTAGTGTGTCTCCCTCTCGGCTTCCACTGCCCTGAGATCTGATCAGCAGCTAAAATGCAGCAACTAGGATTATGCTTACTTCCAAATCAAATGGGCCTTTTGGCAGCTCCAAATGGGTCTTTTGGCAGCATGTTGCAAGATACATGTGCCCCAGCTTAAGTCTGTTGCACCACCAGTACAGAGAATTTCATTCAAACATTTGTTCATGTGGCTTATTTTTTTAAGCCTAGACTCACTGCACTATATTGGATAGTAGTTGTTACTTGGTTGCGTTTATTTTGACAATATACTTCATGGACTCTTGACACAGTATATCCAGATCTACAGCCTGTGTGCTGCATAACCTTGAACCCTGTAAACAAGAACAAGTTATAGTACAGTTGGACACTACACATTCAAATGCGTGTCACACAGGTCGAGGTTCATGATGGTCATTGCATGTATCTACAGTGGTACCTCGGGTTAAGTACTTAATTTGTTCCAGAGGTCCGTTCTTAACCTGAAACTGAAACTGTTCTTAACCTGAAGCACCACTTTAGCTAATGGGGCCTCCTGCTGCCGCCGCGCCGCTGCTTTGCAATTTCTGTTCTCATCCTGAAGCATAGTTATTAACCTGAGGTAATATTTCTGGGTAGCGGAGTCTGTAACCTGAAGCATATGTAACCTGAAGCGTATATGACCCGAGTTACCACTGTATACACTTAGGACGCTAGCTTTCATATACATACACACACACATCATTTGTATACTGTCTCTGGGCAGTCTACAACATAAAAATTACATTAAAATAACAAATAAACACAACTATTAAATCAATCAATTGCAAACTGAGTAGAATGAGCATTTTCTTAAGTACAAAATTAAATATAGGAGGGACTGAAGGCACAACTGTCTGCTGCATACAGCATTATGTAGCAGAATCCCCCATTACTTTTCTGTACTGTATACATACTCCAGGCAGGTAGAAATTGCTTGTGTAGAGCGTTCTAGCTCCAGCTAGTAAACTTTGCCCCTGCTGGCTTTGTGATCACTCGGGTATTGTGATCTGGAAAAAGAATCAGCTCTTTGCCTTTAAACTGCTCTCTTGCAGGTCCATGAAGGGAAAATAATTCTGTTGAATTTCCAAGGGGCTCTTTCCTGAGCTTTGTGGTTCCCTGCCAACAAGCATCAGTGTAAACTTACGGAGTGTTGACTTTCATTTAAGAACAAGTAGTGGTGCTTCTTCACAGATGTGTGTTTGTGTGAGAGTGTGTGTATTCTAAAAAAAAGCTTAATTTTAAAATGTAAGTATGAGTTAATTTATGTAGTTTTGAGCTGAATTTAGCATGTTAGAACTGAACTTTTAGTAACTAGGGAGGAAGCTATTGTATTTCTGAAATTATAATGGAGGGATAGCTTTAAACAAATCCTTTTGGAATTAATTAATATGTCAAGGCTACATAGAAATTTAAACAAATGTTTTACTCTTTGCTAATCTAAGTTTAAGCATGGGTCTAAAAAACTACCGTATTTTTTGCTCTGTAAGACTCACTTTTTCCCTCCTAAAAAGTAAGGGGAAATGTGTGTGCATCTTATGGAGCAAATGCAGGCTGCGTAGCTATCCCAGAAGCCAGAACAGCAAGAAGGATTGCTGCTTTCACTGCGTAGCGATCCCTCTTGCTGTTCTGGCTTCTGAGATTCAGAATATTTTTTTCCTTGTTTTCCTCCTCCAAAAACTAGGCGCGTCTTGTGGTCTGGTGCGTCTTATAGAGCGAAAAATACGGTACTTTTGGTACCTGCAATGTATCTCTTTATCTTCTTTGAACAACAGATCCACATGCCACATCACAAATTTTCTTGGTTTTCAGAAATGGTTCCCTTATGACGGGGGGGGGGGCTGCTCTTTGAGCAACAAAAGTTTGAAGACTCCTTGTGCTTATTGAACTAGTGCTGTGGTACTCTTGTCCTTATTCTCAGTTTATAACTAGCAGGGAATAAAACCCATTTTTGGTTCTAAAGATGTTCTTTTAGCTTCATCTCTATTTAACTTCCTAGGGCAATTCTGGTTCTTCTCTAGTAAGAGTTCTTTCAGCAAAGCAAAAAATGTACTTAGCCAGTGCAGAACCTTTGATCTACTCTATTGACTTTTATATTTTGTTTAACTCTGAAGATTAATCTGTAGTTTGGCATGACAAGCTTTGCTTACATTTATATTTATACTGTTTGTGTTATAACTTTATAACCTGCATTTCTGAAAGCTTTTTTAAACTCAGTGATGTTTACTGTTGCAACACTGTAAAACTCTACATTTGGGTACTTGGATTGTGTTTGATGTTACATGCACTAAAAGGAGTTAGCTTTCCATGTTCATTATGTTAAGTTTGTTTTCTGTCTTCTACACTATTCATAAACCTTTATAAAGCAGTTGTTTGAAGAAATGAGCCCAGTAAGTTTGCAAAATACATATTGGACATACTACTTGAAAACCTGGTCTCTGGAAAGGTGGCTACTTAAAATTCCACCTTTCAGAATTAGATGTCAAAGCTATAACTTAAATAAAGGAGAGAGGTGGTACTTAGGATTGCTTTAAACATTAATTTACTGCTGTGAACTAATGTGGGGAAATCATGAAGTGTGGTGTGGCTTTCATTCTGTTTAGGACACAACTTCATTCTCATTTCCATTATGTTGCATAATATATAATAAATTTAAAAGGATAATTTACATTTTGCGAGCACATACAGATTAGAGTGAGATGATTGCCATCAGAACCTCTTGACATATGGCTGTGTATGGTTGTCATAACACATTTCATAAAATCTCCATGGCATTGCTAGCAGCTCTTTCAAAGGTGCACTGCTGCCATGATTTTTTCATAGTAGATGGGTGGTGTGAGATTTGCTTAAAACAACAGTATGGATCCATCACCATATGGAAGCAGTACTTGGATTTTACACTACATACATGAAGTTGGCCCCTCAAAGACAACTAAGGATTTTACAGAGATTGCCCCGTGATCTGTGCTTTATTTGCTCTTGCCTGCATTTTCCTCCAGAACGTTTGGATCTATTTTACAACGTAGACTTTCTTGACTTAAAAAAATAAATTTTAGAATTTATAATTATGGGTGGCTGTGAGATAATATTGTAATGTTCTTTCCTAAATAAGAAAGGGTCAAGTTAAAGTTGGCACTCAAGGATGGCAGAAATTTGCTAGTTTCAACTTGAAAGGAAAAATACATTTATTCTGTAAAACTAAGTAGAATATATTTGATACAATAATTGGGATTAGCTTTTATTATTAAACCCAACTTCTGAATTATCAAGGATAAAGTGTTTATGATCTTTGTTCCCCCCTTAAGACGTTGTGTGGACAGTAATGACCGCACGTTTCCGATTGCCTGCTGGCAGAACCTACAATGTACGAGCATCTGAGCTGGCACGAGACAGACAGCATACAGAGGTGGTCTGCAATATTCTTCTTCTGGACAATACTGTACAAGCTTTTAGAGTTAACGTAAGTATAATATTTTAGGAAACATGTTGTATCTCATTTAGAATTGCCTCATAGTAGAGTCCTAGGCTTTAGAAAACATGCTCTTGATTTTGCATATTTATTTAATCAATAGTATACATTAGCCATCCATTTACTTACATTAACATGGTCATTAATTCAGAGTCCTTTCCTAAGGGCCTCCTCTTGTTGTTTTTTTGTTTGTTTTTTTGAAGAGGCTTCTCAGCAGGGAATGGCCTGAGGAGGATGTGGGAAATTCACCTTGCATGAGTGCTGGCACTGGGTACATCCATGTATACAATGTTTTAAAGACTTTGCAGAACGCACTATTTTAATAGGAACCTTTGCAACAAATAATATAGCTAAAAATGTTTTCCCTCTTATTATACCTTGAAAATGATTCCTTGCTTAATTAAATACGATGAGACCTAAATAAAGGTCGTTATTAAGCTAGCATAAGAATAAATTTGAATGTTATACATGTTTTATATTAGTACATTCATACAGTTTAGAAATTATTATTTATTATTAAAAAGAGTTTAAAGCAACTTACAGTTACAGAAATAAGGTGGGTCTTAATTCATATCAAGTGTTAAAAGCCAGAGGTGTGTTAAAATGCACTCCTTCGGACATTGTCCCAAAGCATCTTTTACAAAAGACATTTGCAGTACAGTTCTATGCAGATTTTCTCAGAAGTCCCACAGTGTTCAACAGGACTTACTCTCAGGGAAGTGCACATATGATTGCTGCCATAATGGTTTATTTTGATTATTGTAACCTTTTTGCATGTATTCAAAACAAAAGCATATAACTACAAATAACTCCATATTTAACATTTTTATTAATGCTCCTTGTGTTAAAAATCAAATGGAGGCACTATTCGAGATGCAGTGATCCTCGAACCCCTTCCAATCTACGCCCCATCCCAAGGGATGAGGGTAGGGAGAGCAAGGATTACACACCTCTGTCATTGGTGCTGTGCAATGCCAGGTCCATAGGCAACAAAACCGCCACCATGCGTGACTTTTTTGTCTCGCAGGGGATTGACCTGGCTTGCGTGACGGAGACCTGGGTACGGGAAGGCGAAGTAGTCTCCCTACATGAGATAACACCCCCAGGTTTCTCTGTCCTCCATCAATCGCGGACTGTGGGTCGGGGGGGAGGAGTAGCGTTGTTATTCCGGGAGGATTGCTCTTTCAGAGCTCTGCCATCACCAGCGATCTCCGGCATTGAATGTGTTGGTCTTGTGTGGGGCACCAAGGAGAGCTTGGCTGTCTGGCTGGTGTACCGACCACCCAGCACACCTGCAGCCACCCTGTCAGACCTGCTGGAGGTGGTGGCGGGCTGGGCCTTGGAGTTCCCAAACCTACTGGTTTTGGGAGACTTCAACGTCCATGCCGATGCCGCTCCCTCCTCACAGGCTCTGGACCTAGTGACTTCCATGGCAACACTAGGGCTCTCCCAGTTTGTTTTGGGCCCCACTCATCAAGCAGGCCACACACTGGATCTGATCTTTGGGGCTGGCATAGATGTGATCATGCTCCCCGCTGTGGAGGTGCCATGGTCTGATCACTACGCTCTGAAAGCCAAGATTGACTTCCCGCTCCTCCCCGGCTTGGGTGGCGAACCTATTTGGGCTCGTCCGCGAAAACTGATGGATCCTGATAGATTCCGACAAGCCTTGCGGAACCCTGCTCCTCCTGGCGACTCATTAGATGAGCTTGTTGAGGACTGGAATAACCGGCTCTTGGCAGCCATTGATGAGCTCGCGCCTAAGCGCCCTCTGCGACCCCGTCGAAACCGGGCATCTTGGTTTACTGAGGAGCTCCGGAAAATGAAGCGGGATCTCAGACGGCTTGAGCGAGTATGGCGACGGACTCGTGACGGAGCCTCAAGAACATCTTATAGGACGCTTATGAAAACCTATGAGATGGCTATGAAAGCTGCTAAGAAATCTTACTTTGCAGCTTCCATTGCATCCGCTAGCTCTCGCCCGGCACAACTTTTTAGAATAATTAGGTCAATAACGTCCTTAGGAGGACAACCAAATTTAAGCACAAATTCGACCCACAGCTGTGAGGCATTCGCGAGCTTTTTTGCGGAGAAAGTCCTGTTGCTCCGCCGTGACCTCCTTGCCAATTTAGATACAGTGACTGAACTGGAGGCCCCTCGACTGACTTCAGGTCCAGTGTTGGACCATTTCGATCGGATACTCCCTACTGATGTGGATAGATTCCTCCAAGTTGATAGACCCACCACCTGCCTCCTTGATCCGTGTCCGTCTTGGCTGATTAGGGAGTGTCCAGATGTTGCACGGACCCCCCTGGTTGAAATTATCAATTTGTCCCTTGACACGGGGACATTCCCAGGGGAACTGAAGGAAGCAGTGGTGTGTCCACTCTTAAAGAAAACTTCATTAGATCCCTTAGACCTATCCAATTACCGCCCAGTTTCAAATCTTCCATACCTGGGTAAGGTAATTGAGACAGCGGTTGCTGAACAGCTTGGTAGGTTTCTGGAGGAAACATCGGCATTAGATCCATTTCAGTCCGGTTTCCGTCCTGGTTTTGGGACGGAGATGGCTCTGGTTGCCCTAACAGATGATCTCCGTAGACAACTGGATCGAGGCGGGTCAGGACTGCTGATCCTTTTAAATTTGTCAGCAGCCTTTGACATGGTTGATCATGATCTTCTGGACCACCGCCTCGCAGACGTGGGGATACAGGGCATAGCCCGTAACTGGCTGTGCTCTTTTATCTCTGGTTGGGGACAGAGGGTGGCACTAGGGAGGGAAATGTCGTCGCGCCACTCCTTGGTGTGTGGAGTGCCGCAGGGCGCAATTCTCTCCCCAATGCTTTTTAACATCTTTATGCGCCCCCTTGCCCAGATTATCCGGAGCTTTGGGCTGGGCTGTCACCAATATGCTGATGACACTCAGCTCTATCTGCTGATGGATGGCCACACCGACTCGGCCCCGAACACACTGACCAGATGCTTGGAAGCTGTGGCTGGATGGTTTCGTGGGAGCTGATTGAAACTAAATCCTTCAAAGACAGAGGTCCTATGGCTAGGTTGGGATGGCATGGGGATGAGGGACCAACTCCCTTCTCTTGCGGGGGCCCAATTAGTGCCATTGCCTTCCGTTAAGAGTTTGGGTGTAATCCTTGACGCCTCCCTTTCCATGGAGGCGCAAGTTACAGCAACAGCCAAGGCGACATTTTTCCACCTTCGCCGCATCAAGCAGTTGGTCCCTTACCTTTCCTGCCCCGACCTGGCCACAGTGATCCATGCGACGGTCATCTCCAGGCTTGACTACTGTAATTCGCTCTACGCGGGGCTGCCCTTGAAGCTGTCCCAGAAACTCCAGCGGGTACAGAATGCTGCAGCGAGGCTCCTCACGGGGTCTCTGCCATGGGAGCATATTCACCCAGTGCTTTTCAAGCTGCACTGGCTCCCGGTGGAGTACAGGGTCAGATTTAAGGTGCTGCTTTTGACCTTTAAAGCCCTTAACGGCCTAGGACCCTCGTACCTACGGGACCGCCTCTCCTGGTATGCCCCACGGAGAGCCTCAAGGTCCATAAATAACAACACTCTAGTGGTCCTAGGCCCTAAGGAAGTGAGATTGGCCTCAACCAGAGCCAGGGCCTTTTCAACTCTGGCTCCGGCCTGGTGGAACGCCCTGCCTCATGAGACCAGGGCCCTGCAGGATCTGATTTCTTTCCGCAGGGCCTGTAAGACAGAGTTGTTCCGCCTGGCCTTTGGCTTGGAGCCAATTTGATTCCCTCCTTCCCTCTCTTTCTTTTTTCTTTTCCTTCTCCTCCTGCGATGAGGCTACATTTTAATATTTTAATGTTCCATTATTTTAATGTTGTATTTTATTTTTGTTTTTAAGTTGTAATCATTCATCTTGTTTTTATTATTGCTTGTAAGCCGCTCTGAGCCCGGCCTTGGCTGGGGAGGGCGGGGTATAAATAAAAAAATATTATTATTATTATTATTATTATTATTATTATTATTCTCCCTGCCCACTGAGTGTTGGATACACATATATTTTAAGGTTGCTTTGCAAATAAGTTTGAGCTTTATGAGTATGTCAGCAGTAGCCAATAATTTAACCTGTCTGTCAGTAATAAACCTACAGAGATGACCTTAATCTTTGCTGAATGGAGGCAGCTTGTGACTGATTTAGACCAATGATGGGTTTTACAGTTAAAACTTAGGAGCTGCTTTATCAAAACAGGTGCCCAAATAAAGTATCTTTTTGTAATGAGCAAGCTATAGAAATGCATTAACACAGAGATTTGTGGAAAAACAAAATGCCAAAAGGCTATTTAGGACACTGTTCAGACCCCTAAAATTTACAAAGGAAAAATGTATTGTGAAATAGCTTTTCCGTGTCAAATGTTTCTCAACTTTTTTGGTCCTCGGCATTTATTGTGCACAGAAAGGAAGTTCTGCATAAGTAACTTGGCCAACAGGCCAAAGCATGCAAGGTAGCGTGAAAGGAAACACATAGTCTGGAATGCGTGAAAGAAACAAAGGAGTGGTTAGGAAGCAAACCTGTGTGGTTTCGGAGGTAGAAACATGAGTAAAGTATTTTAGGCAGGGGCAGACTTGCTTAGCATTTTTATGGCCACAAGGCTGCATTGTAATATGGTGGCAGTAGACAAGTCATCTGAATTTGAGACATATAGGAACATGTCATCTTTTGAGCAAGCCAAACTTGGCTGTCACATTCAGTTATACTTTGCAAATGAAGACATGTTTAAAATAAATATTTTGAAATATGCATGCTCTTTTGTTTTTATCGGACAGTTTGTATTCTTGGGCCATGAGTAGCTGACAAGAGAAATTGTATGTCAGTCTGGTCCTTTAGCTTTAAGTAAATTAAGAGGTTCTTTTCAGATGCCCTGATAAAATTTCAGGGAACTGTTTTTAGAATTGGCATCACTTTGAAAGTCTCAGCTCCTTGCTTCACTGGCTTTATAACCACAAAAGACAAGGTAAAGCCTGTGCCATGGAAGCATAATGTGTTTCAGAATTCAAAGATCTGAAAGATTCACACTAGGTTTAAAAATGCATAACTGACATATATATAGTCATGTACCTGCTTTGGTTTCTATAAATGTGAGTTTTCAAAATGAATATCCAAGCCACTCTTCCTAAATTGTAGTCCAAAAATATAAACCAAGAGACAATGCAGTTGAAAAGTGGAACTGGTCTCTTGTTTACATCATAAAACCTTCCAAAGGACCAGAGTAGAAGTCTGGTAAGGTTTGTTTCAGCTTAAACAACAGGAAATTTCTGTATGGGTTATTTGGGAGGAAGGGCAGGATATAAACTGAGTTTAATTATTAATGATGATAGTAATAATAATTCATATCCCACCTTTCCCACAAGGTACACACACACACACACACACACACACACACACCTTGTTCTTGCAACAGTCTTGTTAGGCAGAGAGAATGACTGACACAAGGTTATCCAGTGAGCATCATGGATGGCAGGAATTTGAACTCTGATCTTTCAGGTCCTAGTCTAACTTTCTCAACTACTTGAGCATACTGGCTTGAAAGTGGGAAGAAGTCAAAGTTGAAATGCAGATTTTCAGGTTAAAGACAATAAAACTTTCCGATTTAAAAGTCTTAAGGTTTTCTCAGAGACCCAGTTTCTGTCTCAATTTTTCCAGGATGGGTAGCGATTAGAAACAAAGTAACCTGCTTTGGTGGTGGTTGAATCATTTTGAAAACATTTTCATTTGCTATTTTCTTCCTACAGAAACATGATCAGGGACAAGTTCTGCTGAATATAGTTTTCAAGCATCTTGATCTGACTGAAAGAGACTATTTTGGTTTACAATTGGCTGATGATTCTACTGATAACCCGGTAAGCTGTGTCTGTTTTCTAAACAAATTCCTCTTTGTTGTTCTCAAAGTTTGAGATTGCAAGTTCTACACTTCTAGACGCTTGCACTAAGTTTAGTTTGCTGAGGGAGAGGCTGATGTTGCAGAGTCATTTGTAGGAGAGCTCTGTTGCAGAACTAAGCACTTACTTACTTTAAAATGATTCAGTAATTTTTTGGAGAGCCTGAAAAACCTGATAAAGTCTGTTGGACCTTACAAGGGATAACTAGGTGTGGCATCCCACTTGAGCAACAGAGTTTTGATTCTGCAAATGGAACTTACCTTTCCTTCTCCCTTACAGCCCCCCATGACCCCCCCCATTTATGTGGTTGAAAAATCCTCTGTTGTGGATTGGAAGAGTCATGGGGGCTGCATGGTACAGAAGAGGAAGCCCCATCACATTCATTGTCATGACATTGGATCTCACCCAAAATATTGACACCTCTGCTACAGAAAAAGATGAAGAGAATCTATTCATTTCACTTACTACTTATTCACTTATAACTATAGTATTTCCTTCCCACCCCTAACTTCTGATTAATACATGACAAGTTGCAGATTTGCTTACATACTCTAGAAGGGATATATTGGAGAGAAAATGATCAGTACAATCATTCAGTATGCCTAACTTGGTTTTATTTCTGTCACTTTTATTTGTGACTAGTGCCTGACATGCAAAGCAATCATATTTACCAGCAGAAGTTTGGATCTTAGGGTATAAATACAAGTCATTACCTGGTTCTGTACCAGATATTCTGCAGATATCACAATCCATTGTAATGCTAATGCTAATTGTAGTTTAGTAGCTAGGGAATGTTATTAACTTATCATCTGAAGGCAGGCATTAAATTAAGTTTTAGTCTCGTGGTTCTCTAGAATGGTTTTATATGTTATTTGACAATACTTCAGATAGTTAATATTTTGCTATAATATAGTGGTTGTAATGGGAACTTTGAATGTCTGGTTTTGTTCCAGCTATTTATAATCGTTAAAAAAGCTTATGCAAGATCTTATTTAATCACTTGCAAAGTGATTAGTGATATAAGATGATATATGCTCATAGTATCATACAGAATTTCCAGGGTTCAATGGCCACATCAGAGTGACCCTTTAAAAAAAACCAAGGATATCAACCTGCAGAATAGTCACAACTTTCAGTCTTGCAGCATTAAGATAAATTCAACAGTGTAAATATGTTTTGATAGATGTAATAATGGAAAACTGATTGGTATAGTTTTTGTAAACTATGCAGGGATATAAAATAAGTAAAATGAACCAGGGAAAGAGACGAAAGGAAGTCACTGATAATTTAAATATGCAAAATGTTTATCTGAAATTTAAAAACAGAAAATTTTAAAAAAATCATAATTTAAAAATCAAGGCTGATTAAAACTGGTAGATCTCTAAGCAGATTTACCCTTCTTCAGTTGTCTTAGTAAGGTTGATTGTTTACTGTTGCAAGAAAACTTGATGATAGTATTTTGTAAATAAATGCTAAATATGCAAGTGTGCTGTATTTTCCTGGTTTTGAATATATTTTTTCTCTTTAACTGATCTGAAGTTTGGAGAATCATGCTACAGTTAAGGCACTGTGTGTCATGGAATTTCTAGAGTTAAAACACAGCATTTTAGATAGGAGAAAAAAAATAGATGTTAAAATAAGCTTATATGAAGCCCTTTTTTCTTACAAGGAGAATGGTGAAAGAAGTAGGCTTCATTTATTCACTGCATTGAAGAAAAAAAAATTGTATACCAAGACAACTTAAGTAAAATGTTGCATTGAAGTGAAATTCAGATCCGTGCATCAGCATCTGAAAAATAGCAGTTCATAGAAACAGGTCATTCATTGTCCTCTGATATTGGTAGCATTCAAGTGGCAGCTATATAGTGTTCCAGGCAGGTTAATGCCAACTGAATTTAGAAAGGGTTTAGTTGGAAATTGGTAGTGCTGAGGGGAATAGAAAAACAGGGCTGATCTCAGTTTTGAGGGGCCCTAGACAAAGTGTATTCTGGTGTGCCCGTTCTACAGTTGATGGTCCTTGCTTGGCTTACTTGGCTGTGACGGCTTTAAGCAGTACCAGACATCCTGGGACCCTGGCAGCTGCCCAAGAACACCAGATGCTAATGCCTGCATTGTGGGAAAGTCATATTCCTGATTTCTGTTGCATCCAGGCTGCTGGACATCCTTCAGAAGGCATAAGCTGAACAACTAAACACTTATTTGTGGATGCATATTTTCGATCCTATCTGTTCCATCCAGATTGTTAGGCAAGCTTTTTTTCAAAGAGAGAACGAGTGAGCTGAGAATATCGGCAATCTCTGTGTGTTAAGTGGAATTTTTTTCCGTGGCGAAGACTACATCCCTGCTTCTTGCCCTTAGTTTGATTCTTGTCAGCAAGCTGGCCTTGCATTTGGTAGGAACCAGCTTTCTTTGATCTTGTTTTAGTCTTGGTTATTATTATGCCACATAAGGCAGGGTTTTCAACAGGAACAGTTTTCTTTATTGTTGTTGGCATGTCCACGTTTCTATTCCTGTTCATTTCCACAACATAAAGCTTTTTTACTGTTGTAATATTTTTACTGTGTTGTAGCATTTACTTCAAATTCTCACAGATTGTAAGACCACTCACAGTACATCATACATTCTTTCCTATTGCACCATCAGATGACATGTTAGAACAACGTGGTCCTTTTGTTTACTGGTTCTTATAAGAATAGAGTCATACTGATTGTGCACTAGCTTAGATGACAGATCCTTTGTGATGATAAAGCATCTTTTCCAGCTTGCAGAGCCTAGAAATCAGTGGCCTAGAAAGCAATTCTTGAATGTTGCACATATGGTTGGTAACACACCCCTTGGCTCAGTGTTCATGCTGGCTGTTTCAGAGAGACAGAATTGGGCAAGCTTAGTTTCCTAAAGAAAATATGGCTATTTTAAACAGGATGCATGTGGCCTTTTGTTCTTTCTAATATCAGCCTGCACATCTTTAATAGGTGAAGTCTGGCAACTGATTTTTATTTTCATGCTTGTGATACCATTTATCTTAGCTCATTTTCCAAACCCCTGCTAGCTCTCCACTCAGGAATTAGTGAGTGTTTGTGAAGTCTACATCTTTGAGAAAAAGTATAGACACCTTCTTTAATTCTTTATGCCAATATATGTTAATACTTGGAGACATAATATATTAAAAGCTTCCCTGGAAACTGCCCGGTTTTGCTCTGTTAACATGTGAATGCTTCTAACCAAATCCCCTTCCAAATAAAAGTACTTAATTTTATTAATCCAAAAACAGGGGTGGGGGAGAGATAGTTTCATTTCAGAATTGAAAAACAGTTCTTGGAATAATAATTGGATAAATGGGATATCTCATTCAAGGTGTTAAACTTAGCTACAGCATCTGGAATTATCTTACCTTATAGGCTTCTCATTATGCTCCCTCTAGTGTTGAGTTCAATTGCTAATTTTTATAGTAATGTGACAGATTGGCACTTAAAATGATTTATTTAAGAATTAGAGGACAATTGTCACTGCTATAGGGTATACTAAAAATGTGTAGTACTCTAAATAGAAGTCTGTAAATGTATTTAAGGACTTGGAACAGGGTCCAAAGAGCCCACCTTGGACTAGTCATCAAGGAAAAGTGTGTTTTTTATCTAGCAATTATGACATATGGTAAAAACATACATATGTACATTTGTTTTGTTAAGAGACGTGTTGCAATAATGCTTTGTGTTACTTTAGAAAAACCCATAATGAAGTAATCTTTTCATTCCCCCAGAGGTGGCTGGATCCAAACAAGCCCATCAGGAAGCAGTTAAAGAGTGAGCAAAAATATTTTTTATCTATTTTGAATGCAAATGTTCATTAAATAATAATAAATAATTACTAAATTAAAGTTGTAAAAATCTAATATGATATTTTGGTTAATTTTAGGAGGATCTCCTCACAGCTTGAACTTCAGAGTCAAATTTTTTGTAAGCGATCCTAATAAGCTTCAAGAAGAATACACACGGTATCAGTCTCTCTCTTATTTTAATAAGATACTTTGATGTTCATTGCATAGGAGTGTCTGCAATTGATACAAAATGTGTATACATTTTGATTTCATCTGAGGAACTTAGGGATTTTTTATTACCAGCCTATCCAAAACTGAAAATTATTCTTGATTAGCATGTACTCTGTGTAGCATATATTCTGAACATACTTGAAAACAATTCAGTAGTGTAGTTCATGCCTATATCTGGATTTAGAACTTATACATGCTCTTGAACCCAAGTCATGCACAATTTGACAAAAAGGCACAGTGTTTTAAGTTACATTGTGTTGAATATAGTCTGATCCTTACCGACTCATCCCTCCAAACTCTTCGTGCACTTTAATATCTATATATTAGGGAAAGCTGTTGTTTAAGGGACTAACCAGACGTATGCATGTTTGTTAAACATGGGTTTAACCATTCATTTTTAAAGCAGGGTGGAGAGTGCAAGGAAGTAGTGAAATCTTCTACTTCCCCACTTTATCTTATGGTGCTTTCTTGCTTGACAGGTTTTATTCTTTGCCTCCCATGCTCCTAGCATGTAAAATTAACCCCCACTATTCCTACACTTTATTAAAAATGGGCTTACATCTGATTTTGTCCTCAAATTGCAAGTTAATTATTTTAGGGTAGATAAATATGTGTCCAAAGGCATACTTCAATTCTATACTCAAGTGCCTTGCTAATGAAAACCATATTTTTACATTTGAATTAATCTGTTTTTAACATACACTAAGTAATGTAGACAAAAGGTTATTTTTGTTGAACTCTTTGTTCACTGAAGAGTTCAGAGGGCTGTTGCAGCAGTTTTGCGAACGCTGCTTTAAAATCAATTGGTTTTCCAATGCAGAAGTGGTTTGCAATCTACGTTGTAAGTGAAGTTCAGGCAACAACTAATTAAGCTCCTTTTGTATTTGAACACACACAGAGCTGCATTCACTTCATCTGACCCTATCCTCCCCTTGCCCCACAAAAATATCTCCCAGGCAGCAGCGTCTTTCAGCCTATGACTACAACCAAACAGTCTACATACAGAGCAGCTCTAAATTAAGTCCCTGCAAAAGTCTAATGCTACACTTTAAAAAGCACCCCTAATATTTTAAAGTTATAAATAACAACACTGCAAATAGAGAAGCGGTATTGAAGAATACAGTTTGGGTTTTAGCAGTACAGAAATCACTCTGCAAATCATTGTTGATATAGTTGATGAAATTGGTATATAATTTCCAGAGTTCAACTTCCATCATCATGAAACAAGAAGTTGGGGATTTGGGTATAACTTTTTTTAAATTGTCAGTTTATTTTCATTTACATCCTGGGGAGTTTGAGTAATGCAGAATAGTTGGGAGGACTGATTTATGTGTTGCTTGAGTTCTATTTTAATGTAGCTAGAAATCACACCACATAGGGGCACCCACCTGTCAAAATCCCTCCTACCGCTTTGCAAGTCTTCCCATGCTTCCCCTTCAAACCCAATGTCAGAGGTTTAAAAGAGGAGCATGGGGAGATTTGCAAAGTGCCCTTTGAAGCAGCATCTATTCCATTCTTTAAAGGATGGAGTGGAAGTTGCTTCAGAGGGCACTTTTGTCAAGTGCTTTAAGATGCTTTAACTCTGGTGGATTGCTACTTGGAAAGAAGGCAGAGGGGGGAAAGCTCTCTTCACTTTCCTCATTGCCATACAACTGGTACTATTATGTACTCTAGTATATGTTTGCTTGTCCTCACAGCAACCTGTGCTCTAGTAATTGTCAAACTTGTTTGTCACCCAAAACTCCTCAGAATGCCAAAGAGCAAACCAGGCCCTGCAGCAACAGAGAATTCACTTAGATACGATCTTATTGATAGCCTGCTGCCTCTCACAATTCCATGGCCAGATCAGGCCTTTGACAGGATTGTCATCTCTGTCCCTTGGAAAATCACTCAGAACTGTTGCTGGAAACTTTGATCTGGCCAGCCTAATGCTGCATTGCCATTCACCTCTGCCAGAAAACTGCTGGAAAAAACTACTTTGCAAATTTCCTGCTCCCCTCTTTTCTGCTTTTCAGCACATGTGTGCGTGCACATGCAGACATACAGAGATAGAATAAAGAGGGGGTGGATTGTTCCATCTGCCAAACCCTGAAAGGAATCAATAGGGGTGCCAGGGTAGGGCTTCCTAATTTAATACTCCTGGACTGAGCTTTGGCTCTGAGAATCTGCTCTTTAACTACCAGTTGAGCTATTTGTCATGCACGCCCACCAAGCCACCCTCATCCATATGTCAGATGGAAGAAGAAAAGAAGAGAGCAGCCTGGCTAGGACAGAGGAGAAAGTGTTGTGCATGCAGTACGAAGGAGTGGGAGAAAGATGAGGAGCAAGGGGCTGATGAGTGCCACAACTAGAGGCAGAGGCCAAAAGAGACCCAGGGAGAGTTACTAGCAGCACTAAGAGAGCCTTGGCTGGTTTGGATCAAGTTCCAAAGACTTCCGTGCTTCATAGCAAAACCTGAAGTCTTCAACATGACTTGATCATTTGTTATTGGTTTGTTTAATATTTTTTAGACTGCTTACACCTGAGTGGTTTAAAAGTAAAAACCGTAAAAATCAATAGAATACAAGTAATAGTGTCAATAGAAGTCCAGAAACATACCACTGAGCAGTGCAATGTAAAAAATAAGTAAATGTCTAAACAAGCAAATGTATTTAATAGGCAGAAACAATGTGTCACAGTTGACTCCCCTTGGCTTCCACGGAGGAGGGTGTTCTCACACTTTGGTCCTCCAGATGTTGCTGAACTACAACTCCCATCAGCCCTAACCAGCATGACCGAAGGTCAAGACTGATGGGAGCTGCAGTCCAACAGCATCTGGAAGGCCAAAGGTTCCCCATCTACTGCAGAAAAGACCATGTTGATACCAGCCATGGTGCAATGTGCAGGGCTTCCTTTGGTGGTGGTTGATCTATACAGGGAAGACAGTCTGCCACATACCTTGCTCCTAAGTTGTTCAGGGCTTTATATGTTAACAGAACCTAGAATGTGCCTTGGTAGCTAATGGGCAGCCAGCCCAGTTCTTTCAACATAGGTATAATAGATCTATAGCTAGATACCCCACTCATCATGCTAGCTCCTGTGCTGTGTACTAGCTACAACTTCGTAAGGTCGCCTCACCTAAAGCACATTGCAGTGCACAGACCTCAATGGGCAGGGTGTAGTTGCTGAACCAATTGAAGGTTGAGTTGGTGAACCAAGTGGAGTTGTAATACCCCAAGAATACCTTCAGATTAAGTACCTGCTCCTCTCGAGAGTGTCCATGTCTGTTCAGAACAGGTGAAAAGAATTCCTGTGGCCTAGGAACCCCTTACTCATAGGATCTCTGCCTTACCAGGCTCAGTCCACTTGCACCATCCTTTGCAAGTTTGAATGGCAAAGAAAAGTAGGACACATTGTAAATAAAATTCCAATAAAAATTATTTAAGAAAAGAAAAGTAGGGCACATTGAAAAGCAAGGCTTGCTTCAGGCTCTTCATCCTTCTTTATTGAGAAAGCCTTTTCACCCCACTTGTGGCTGGATGTAAAGATGACTGCAGCTTGTTTCACTTCATAGCACACCTGGCTGTCCTATACTTTTAAAAAAAATGTTTTTAAGAGGTCACTTGGGGATCCCCTGGACTGTGAGCCTTGGACTTCTGACCTGAAATCCAGCCTTAATGTATCTACTGCCATCTCCTGTTCACTATTGAGAAGCACTCCTGAAAGAAACATTTTGGATCCATGCCTATGAATCCCAAGTGTGAAACCAGGATATGCTTAATCCATACAAGTTTATGCAGGGGGTGGGCACAAACTACTATATAAAAGTAAATTACAAATGCATCGCTTAAGAGTAATTCACAGAGAAAGAGAAATAAAATAACATGGCTGTGTTTGTGGGTAATTGCAATAAAGTGTGTCATTCCACAACCCTTGATTTAGAGGATCAGCTTCCCTTATGGAAGTAGAAGGAAGTCTCTGTAAAGGCCCGTAAGATAAAAACACTGCAGTGTCATACCAGAATGTTTGCTACATGGAAATTCATGCCTTTCAGATTTTATTGGTGACTATAAATACTTTAAAGGTAGATTAGAATTCTAAACCAATTTCAAACCGTCACTTCAGGTAAGACACCTGAGATGCAGGGGCCAGTATTAATACACACTCATCTCACAAGGCCTCTTTGCTTGGAGGTACATTTCAATAGATGGTTGGTATTCCTGGGTATTATTATTGTTGGAGGCATGCCAGTGTGGCCAATCGCATTCTTTTGGCATGGGTTAGAGATGGCAAAATGGAACTTGCAACAAATGTTGCAATAGGGAGGGATGAAGAGATAACAATCAGAAATTGTTTTCTATTAATTTTTAAATATGCCTATCCCATTAGTTTCAAAATACCACACAGAACAACATTTGTCAATTGAGGCATGAAAATATGATGTAGATGTACCTGAGTCCAATGAATGGATCCTAACCTTTTATTGATTTTATAAATTCTAATGTAAACTGCATGTGTTACAGCAGCACCAAAATATTTGGATTTCTTATGTTTATATGACTTTGAACTCAGTTTAATTTCTGTGTCTTGCTAGCCTGAAATAATGGTATATGGTGAAATGCAGATGCTGAAGTCAAAAGGTGATCTTAATTTTGTTAATTAAAAAAAACAATAGTAACTTTGTCAACCTGTTGTACTGTGTTTACTTTTTCTTTAAGGTACCAATATTTTTTGCAAATTAAACAAGACATTCTTACTGGAAGGTAAGATTTGCTTGCCATGAAGACTTGGGAACCCTTGCAGACAGTTATGCAAAATTATTTAGTAATTCAGGGAGAGGGTGGAGATAAATAGTGTGATCGAATGCCTCAATCAAGTTATGAAAATATGTATGTGGCTGCTGACTTCCCACATGCATCCCATGGTAATTGGCAATCCTATAATAAAGCCTATAGAAAAAGGTGTTATGGATATGGTTGCAGTGTTAGGGGTTGTGCGTGCAATATTTTATCAATGAATCAGGAACTATGCATGCAATGCCAAATGAGATTTGGATCTGCCTCCCATCCATCTTAAACAGGTGATTAGTGGAGTCAAAGCTGACAGTGCCAGCCATTTATGTAAGCTTTTGTGATTGCATACCTCTAGGTTGGTATCCAGGTGTTTAACTCTCTTTGGATACTAATCTAGAAGCATGCTTTCCTTTGTAAAGCAAATATGTAAAAATAACAGCTGGTGTGTTTTTAGTTGTGTCATTACATATTTGCCTGCTTTAAAAGGGAAATCTTGTCTATTTGATGCTTCAGTGTTTTTTTGTTATGTAATTCAAATAAATGGGTAAAACTAATTGGCTCTAAATATTACTGTATTGAAGTGTGTTGGTTATTTTCCCACATAGATTGCCCTGCCCTTATAATACTGCTGCACTCTTGGCTTCCTATGCTGTTCAGTGTAAGTAAAATATATAAAAAAATATGTTCTTATATTATGCTTCTAATTTTCCTGATGTTGTTACTTTTCTTTTGTGTTAAGAAACGCTAAACCTTCAGAAAAAATATTTGAATAGACTGTGTTGTGTAAAGCCGATAAATTTATAAAAACAGTTTGTATCTTACCCATGTACAGTACAATTCTATGCCTATCTACTTAGAAGTAAGCCCTGTTGAGTTCATTGAGGCTTATTCCCAGCTAAGGTAGTATAGGATTGCAGCCATAATATTACCTCTGAAATGTACATTGAAAATATGAAACTGTTCTTTATACCTAACATGTAAAACATATGACAAGATAAATCCATTGGCAGAGTTTATCATGGCATTTGTCATCAAAATATGTGTGGCTGCTAATGTAAAGATTGAGTGGATTTCCCACCTAAACAGAGTTACGATAAATGTATATACCTTGAAAAACATTTTTCTCTTGGTTATGTTAGCTTATTACTATCAAATTGACATGCTTTGTGAACTATTATTGCTAAGATGGGAATTTAACAACCTCTAAAGCTTCAGTTCTAAAGGGGAGAGGGAAAGAGTACTCAAAGTGATTATTCCATCACATCCAGCAGTCTGCTGGACTTGCTCTGGCAGGGCGTAGGTAAAGGCACAGCAGCACATTTCTGCTCCTCTGTCCTTTTTATTTTTCTTGCTTTAACTAACCATGCCAGCTCCAGAGATGACATAGCATCCTCCCTGATTTGGGTTGTGGTGGGGGATTGAGGTGTTTCCTGTTGACCCTACCCATGTTGGAGCTCCAGTGTCAACAGGGCAAAGACTGTGGAAGCTTCTGTGGTGACAGGGAGGAGGCATCCAAGGTTACACCTCTCTCTCTGCCATCCAAGAGTGAGATCCCATACTTCTTACTGAGGAACCCTCCCAGGGACCATAGGATTTTAAGGTTAGGGTGCCTTTGCCCCCCCTTTTTTAAAGAAGTGATGCATATTGTTGCTTCTGAACAGTTTTTGATAAGATTTTGTATTTGTATTCATGAGCCCTGAGTGCCTCTGTACAACCATTAAAGTGGTAACGGTTTCCACAGTTTAGCAAGAGTTTGCAAGGGTTTTTGGAAAAACAGCTGAAAAATCTGGCATACTGCTAGGTTACAGAACCTGATTTTTATTTTTGTTTTTGTAGAAAATGCATTGCTTCACATAAAAATATATCACCAGTACAAAAATCAAATTCCTTTTCCAGAAGTAAATCACATCAACAAAAGTATTCGTATATAATAAAATGGTACATGTGTAATCACACTGCAGTTTGTGTGACCGCCAATAGGAGCCTACCTGACAACTTTTATCTTCCCAGGCAGGCCAAAGATCTGGCCTTTGGGCCAGAAAAGCTTCTTCATCCCAGTCTAAGGGGAAGATGGGTGTAGAGAGGTTTGGCAAACTATAAGGGGGGTAGTGGTGTGGAGTAAGGATGTGTGTGGTTTTGGGGAGAAGGTGGCTTTGGTGAGAGGAGGTGGTAGGTAGGGTTGAAGAGTAAAGCAAGCAGGGGCAGCAGCCCCTAGTTGTTATGTTTCTTGTAGTCAATCTTGTGGAACTATTTAGTTCTCTAATCTTGAAACTAGAGTGCTTTCAGTTTATACAAACAACATTAGGTGCTTTTGTACAGTTTTAGACTGAAGTTGTTTCATATGTAGTAAAGGCTGGTGGATTAATTATTATTATTTTTACCTTTCTTACACTGCATGGATTGCAAGGTGCTGAAATGGGGCTGTTGCTAAATGGTTTCTCTTAACTTTCAGCTGAACTGGGAGACTACAACCTTTCAGAGAACTTCCCAGGCTACCTCTCAGACTATTCCTTTATTCCCGGCCAGCCTCAAGAGTTTGAAAAAGAAGTGTCCAAACTACATCAGCAGCATATGTAAGCATAAAAGAAAGAAGAAATAAGGTTGCATTCTGAAGAACTGCATGACCAGTTTAATCTATCCTGAGCTGCTTCTGTGTGTGTAAATTAAAAGTAGCTCCTTACATTATAACCCCAGGTTACTGCATGTGTGTCTCATCCAATCCTTTTGTGGAGAAATGACTCATTTAAGATCAGGTAACTGCTACAGAGAGAACTAGTGGAGAAAGATCACTAATACTGTTTAGGTTTTAGACTTAAAATGAATTCATGCTCTCAGAGTACATGCATCTGAAAATACACTTTTACAATCATAATTGTATTTTGAATATTAAAACTATATGCTTGGAGGCGTGGTGTGACTGCTCCTCTTCAGCGAGAGAAAAACCAGGCAAGGAAGCAGGGGCAGTTAAACTGCTAATTGCCCTAAAGCCAGTGTAACTCCCTCTTGCTCTTTGGGCTCCAGTAAAAAAAGTTTTTAAATAAGAACCCTCAAGTTACCTTAAATATATTTTAAGCTATTTTATGTTCTTATTTTGTCATTACAGAGGTCTGTCTCCTGCTGAAGCAGAATTTAGTTATCTCAGCACAGCCCGGACCTTAGAACTCTATGGAGTTGAATTGCACTATGCAAGGGTAAGCGTCAATTGATTAGTATTAATCACGCAAATAAACCCAAAACAAAACATAGCATTGTCTGAATGGTCAATAGTTCTCTTCTTAGAAATTAATTTTTAAAATGTATCATAATATTCAACAAAATTAAAGTAAATCTGATTTCCATAATGTTACTTTGAAAATAATATATAGTTCTCTATTTAATGTTGTTGATGGTGGTGGTATCTGTATGTCTTGAGTGACAATGGGGTGTGGCTCCCGGGGTGAAGTCAAACCACTGGAGCATCACAGCACCTGCTATGGCTGCAGAGACCAGTAACTCATAAATGCTGCCTTCCATGTTCTTTTTGCTGTGTTAGCAGCACTGAAGTGAGCTCTCTGGGGTGCAAGCCTGGGCAGTGTGTATGGAGGTCCTGGGCTCCCCAGACGACAAGACTCTTGGCCTCGCTGATGTGGTGCAAAGGAAAAGCAGAGCAATACAAAAGGCACCAGCTTGGCTGCAAGACCTGCCAGAAAGTGGCGTACAAGGCACCATCCAACCACCTTAGCCCTAATTAATTGGACCCATTTCCCCTTCCCTTCTAAGTTTTTTTTTAATTTAAAAAGGTATTTCAAGCATTTGTACCCTGCTGTTCAGAGCTGCTTACATACAATCAAAACAAGTCAGTCCCTGGGCGTACAATCTGTACAGTGGTACCTCGGGTTAAGTACTTAATTTCTTCCGGAGGTCTGTACTTAACCTGAAACTGTTCTTAACCTGAAGCACCACTTTAGCTAATGGGGCCTTCTGCTGCCGCTGCACTGCCGCTGCACAATTTCTGTTCTAATCCTGAAGCAAAGTTCTTAACCCAAGGTACTATTTCTGGGTTAGCTGAGTCTGTAACCTGAAGCGTATGTAACCCGAGGTACCACTGTATAGGGGAAAGGGACAGGGAGGGAAGACGAAAACCGAAAGCAAAATTTAGGCACTAGTTTATAAACAGTTCTTCCTATACTAACCAGCTGGCACAATTCAGGTGCAGAAGGTGCCTGATGTTGCTGGACCTCAGCAGATTGAATGGAATGAGCCTTCTGCTTCCTGACTCTCCCACTGAGGCAGTCTGATGGAATGGCTGCCCGCAGAGGACAGCTGAAGGGAGAGGAGGCCTCATGGAGCTAGCCTGTCACAGCAGAGCCCATGTCTCATTTTACTCAGCCCTTTTTTCTCTGTCCCTGAGACTCCACACCTCTGTCGCCATTAGCTCTTGTTCCTCAACCACCCACAGAGTGCTGAGGTTCTTAATTCAAGTTGCTTTATTGCATAAGATTGCTCGTCAAGGTTGGGGTACTGAAATAGGGTCATGAGAAATCTTCACATGGGTGTCTGCTACACTGAAGAGTCCCCTTTTGATTAACAATTATTTCTCATCCATCCAAGCCATTGCTATATAGTCTGTCTAGTCTCTCCCTTTGTTGCTCTGTTATATAGTAGAGTTTCTGTACTGAGGAGGGATTGTGGGAGGGCCTCAGGGATGTTGATGGAAGGATCAGGATGCAAGGTGAAGCAAAGTAAAGAGACAGGAAGTGATTGTTGAGGCAACAATGTTTCCTTCCTGTAAACATTCTAGAACTTCATCTTGCATGTTTTCGGGCAATAAGATCTGCAAGACGGCGATATGAGAGAACAGAAGACACATAAGCATTCATTTTTTTCCTGTTCTTTTTTTATAGGATCAAAGTAACAATGAAATCATGATTGGAGTAATGTCGGGAGGCATACTAATTTATAAGAACAGGGTACGAATTAACACCTTTCCATGGTAAGGATGTGTTTAAGGGAAACATTTTGTTTGCCACACACTTTCTTAAATCTGAATAACTTCATAATAAATTGCTAAGTGTACATCAACTCTAAATTAGTCACTCTAAAATGTAGCCTTTGATAAGTCCAGTGGTGTCTCTTGTGTGGCAATTAGCTTTTGAAAATATCCCTACAAAGTTTGCCGCATAATTGTAATGTAATGATTGCAATGGAAAATTTAGTGCACTTAATTTTTATTCAGCTAGAATATTTTGGATTATCCTTTATCACACTTCCAGAGTTACGATTCAGTATAGCAGTATAGCAGGAGTGAAAGGGGAATACCTTACTATACATGCACTGTCTAGAATAGACATGTGCTCATCCAATTTATTCAGTGTATTCTGTATAGGATGTAGTAAAAAGACTGTATTAAATACTTGGGTCCAAAGAGATGTGGGCAGGGTTCTGTTCATGTAGCAGGGCTTTTCCTGCTGCTCCCCCCAAAACATTCACTCCTGAATGGTGGAAATCAGCAGCTCTCTGTCCAAGAGTCACTTGATGTACCTCTGATGTTGAGGAAACCCAGATAACATCTGCTGAGGTGGATCTATATGTATTAATTTGAAAATCTACATACTGTCTTTCACACTGGCATCAAGACAGCCACAATGTAAGATCAAGTAAATTAAAGTTCCATAAAAATATAATAAAACAACAGGCTCCTAACTACTGAACAGAAAAGAATTAGGAACCAGTAAATGCTCAGGGTCTGATTCTTACGTTTATGTATCCCACTCCAGAGGCCAACTTTCACAGGTGAAAGAACACTGTTTACCATGCAGTCTTATTTCAAAAGCCCTGAAACTTTGTCTTTAATTGATTTTAGCTATGGCATTTGAATATGAGACTGAGAATGTCTTGTGTGTGAGCCACAGTGATGTATCTAATTTTATCGTGCTTTCTTACTTACATGCCACAAACTTATATTTTTTTTTAGTTAGACGGGGGAAAGTAACATGTATTCTCTGCAGAAACTTACTTGCTCAACCAACAGAGGCTGGGAAGCACTTGTCTGAAGTTCTCATTAGCATACAAAGTTACAGTTACACCCATGCATGGAATCCTATTTAAGACTGCATATGTTTTGCTGATGAAATAATTTGAATGGGGTGAGGTTTATCATGAATGGTGTTTATTTAGCAGCACTGATACTTTTACAGTGTGACAAAAAGCAGAGCCCAGGTACCAAGGAGATTACAATCTAGAATTTGATAAGGAGAAGACCTATGCAGTCAGAGCAGTTGCGCATACTTAAGTTGGCTTTCAAGGCCTAAGGGGTTTGTTGAGCCAAAGGTTCACAGAAAAGGGGAATTTGGGGGGAAGATTTGAAAAGAGAGAGAAGCAGCAGCATTTAGGATGGGGGTGGGCAACCTTTTTCTATTGAGGACCACATTCTCACACAGGTAATTATTGGGGGCTGCTTACTGGCAGTGAGTGGAGCTAGAGCAAATAGAGGATGGAGCCAGAGAAAAATGTGTTTCAAAGTAATGAATGCTTCAATTTTCACCTCAGCTTAGAATTTTTGTGGGATATCTTTAGCAGGCATAAGAGAATGTGCCTCTCTCTCCTCCTTCCCGTGCCCTCCCCCCACATGTGCTTTAGGTTTTCTCCTAACATTTCAGATAATATTTCAGGGCAGTGTTAGGGTTGGACAAAAGTTGTTGAGCTTTCTATCTTTTCCTTTTTAAAGTAAAATTGCCCCAAACCACACTGCCAACATGCATTGCTGTGCGTCTGGATTCTTTCCACCCCGAACACTGCTTTCGATAGCAGTATTCTGGGTATGTCCTAATGTATGGCAACCCTAAGCAGTGTGGGGGATAGCTCAGTTAGTAGAACATGATACTCTTAATCCCAGAGTTGTGGGTTTGAGCTCCATGTTGGACAAAAGATTCCTGCATTGCAGGGGGTTGGACAAGATGTCCCACGTGGTTCCAACGCTTCCAACTGATTCTGTGATTGAAACAAATCATACTAAATATTTTCATAACTTGGTTATTCACAGAACAGTGTGGGAATATAGCTTCTCCTTGGGAGGTTAGAACAGTCCTTCAGGGTGGATTGGTTTGGCCTACTTATTTTATTTGATGTCCCTGGGAAGTGATACGATCTTACAAGGGAGTCAATATTTGGATAGGTGTGATGCTATCTAAGCTGTCTTGTTGGCCACACATGTAGTAAGAACAACTCTGGATCCCAGCAATAATTTGATACTTTGATGTGTTGTCATTCATTAATAGCACAGCAAATGTGCTTAAAATAAGGAATGCATACTACACAGAGACTTGCTTTAATTGAACAACTTGATTCTATAATCATGCCTGCTTGATTGCAGGCACACCACTTTCATCATCCATGCTCATCAGTATCTTATCCTTCCTTGACAGCAGCAGCACAATAAATATGTTAAAAGTAATGTCGCAGCAGTAACAACCAATATTGTCATCTTGGTTACAGACAACTCTCCTAACTGTGTGTGGAAAGTGCCAATTGTCTTACAGGTGCATCACAATTTCAGTACTGGCAGTGCTTAATCAGTTCCTTGAACCTCTTCCAGAAGTTGCATTCTGATACTCGAGGATTCTTGTATGTGATCTTATCATATGCAAATCATGTGCTGGAGGAGAAAGAATATTACTCTTGCTTGCATGGCTGAAATCACCCTCATTCTGATAAAAGCCAGACAGGCGCTAGTTTTGCAGCATTTTATTTGATTTTTATGAAACAAATACTCAAAAACTAAGGTTGCTATGTTTTACAAAGGTTAAGGGAAATATCCTTTGGCCATTTGCTGAGATTAATTACCCATTCCTCCCCAACCAGGCTCTAGTGAGTTTGAACCCCCCTCCACTTCATTCACTTCATAAATTGTAGCAATCATATATTGGGATCATTGATGTTCAAGGAATATCACTTTCTGATTGTTTTGCCTTTCTGGTGGCTGTTTTGGGGAACTTCATCATGAGCAGAACTGATCTTTACCCTCTCCCATGGATCATAGTGGCATTGGGCAACAAATATGTTTGTCATAACCTGTCCAGATCCCTTTTGGTAGATACCTTTTGTGCATTTTAAAGAAATATTACATCATTTTGATTTTTTATTTCACTTAGGTTGAAGATTGTTAAAATTTCTTTTAAGTGCAAGCAGTTTTTTATTCAGCTTAGAAAAGAATTGGTGAGTACTGATATTAACATTTTTATCTGAAGTTGCAAAGTGCTTCACTGTTGTCAGAGATGGTTGTCATGCAAGTTACGTCTTTGCAGCTTCATACATGATAACACTACTTCAGTAGTGTGTTGTTCATTATAGAATTATCTAGTGGCAGATACTACAGTTTAAATGGTCCCTATTTTATGAAATAGTATATTAGATATTTTAAAGTTAGAGTTGTAGTCTGACTGATAGTCACTTTTGCAGACTGAAAATGGGAGGTGCAAATTCTCTTTCTTAAAAGTTCTTAATATAGGGTTGCATGAGTACAGATCCTCACGTGTCTTTGTGTCTGCATCAGGTGGGGAAAGGGGAAAGGAAGCAGGGATTGAAGGCTGCATTAAGACAGCAATGCTATGAGTTGCTTGTCTGCTCACCTCCATCGATTTGCAAGTGGGATTCAGATGCCAATAACAAACAGGTTCCTACCATCATTCTTTGCTATGAGAAAGGCAAAACTCTGGTTCTTAGCTGCCAGTCAAGTAAAACAGCTTCCCACCCCTTCAGTGAGTGGCTTAACAGGTTGCCCTTGGCAAATAAGGTGCAACCATGAAAGAATAAACTGCATGATGTAAGAGAGTTAGCAAGCACAAAGAGCACTAGCCAGTGTTTAAATTCAGCTTTATTTACTTTTCTGGAGCTGAGCAGGTAGAATATTCTGGGTTAGTGTGCATCAGCCAATCCTGCCTTAGCCCTGGGGGTGAGATTGAAGCACAGAGAGTATTGATTCCTTAAGAAACATAGACTGTGCTGCTGCTTCCTACCTTGCAATCCACTTACCACAGGGTCAGTGTGAAAGGGCTGGAGCGAAGTTTGGCAGGACTGCTATAAAGATTGAAAAACTGTAGTCTAGAGCATCATAATCTAATTGCAACTCTACACATTTTGTCATGCCGTAAGTTAATCACAAGATACAGACGGATGCAAATGTTAGGGAGAAGATGCACACACTGTGTGACTACCCAGATAATACAACAAGCTAATTTTATATAGAAAAATGCCAGAATAGATGGGAGAACTCTTGAATGTGGAGCATGGGACACAGAGGAATGCAATCCAGGTTTTTGGAGGGAAAGTTGAGACAAGGTGTGGAGTATAAGAAAGTGCAAGAGAAGAAAGGCAAAGATGGGGATTGTCCACAAGGTTTTATAAAGAGAAGGGGCAATGAAGGAGCCTGGCATGTCCTGGTTGCATATTATAGGTTTTGTCAAACTGGTGGGAAACCCTTTTGTTCATTTGGAAGCCGAATATCAGCAATAGTGGACATATTTCTCTCAAATGTGGATTTCCTAACACTACTGATGATCTCCTGTAATGAGTAACTTAAGTAAGAAGGTAAATTCAACGGATTTGGTCAGTGTCATATATGAACTGAATATGTGACCTTGAACACAGGATTTTTATGACAGACATGCAGGTGTTCTATAGCAAATAAATCAATATGAAAAGGCTTTATTTAAGGCAGAGGGTTTGAGAACCACCATGTTAAGAATATTGTCATGGGTTGTTGTTTTTTAATGACTGGGAGTTGATTTAACAGCCAGGAGAGAGAAGGAATAGATCCCTAATTACAGTGTTCCTTAGATAACCAGAAGGTCCTTTTTCTTGGAATATTTGTGTGTGTTTTTTGAAAGAGAACCATTTCATAAGAACTGTAGCCTCAACTACATTTCAGAATGCAAGGCTAATTTTATTAAATTTTGTCCCAGCATGAATCTAGAGAAACGTTACTAGGATTCAACATGGTGAATTATCGAGCGTGTAAAAATTTATGGAAAGCTTGTGTAGAACACCACACTTTTTTCCGGCTAGACAGACCACTGCCCCCTCAGAAGAACTTTTTTGCACACTACTTTACTTTGGGTTCAAAGTACCGGTACTGGTAAGTTTGGGCCATATGTAAAAAGAGGGAGGGATATCAGCATATTGTTAAAGAATAACTTACTGAAAGATCAGATGAAGCGCCTGTTGATTTTTAAACATTTAATACTCCAGATTTTCATGTTGCTCTATAGCCTGCATAGACGTCTAGTTAAGTTAGCTTTCTTTACACTGCACTGTGCCAATTTTATTTTGAAAATGTGTGTTCTTCAGTATAAAACTGTTGTTTGAAGTATATCCCTGCCTCCCATAATTTTTTTTTAAATGGCTTAAAATGCTAAGTTCTATTAATATTTGGGGGCAGGTATAGAAATGCACCAACTCCATACAGATTGAGGCGAACATGTAGAAAGTGTCCCAGATGGCACACCTTTCCTTTTATAAAGGACAGTCAAACAAATTTCCTGGTGCACAGTGAGAGAAAAGTGAAACTGGGGGAAAATAAAATAAAGGAACACAGGGCATGATTGTGAAGAAACAAGAAAAGGACTAGAGAAAACCGCAGCATCTTCTATAATGCTATTCTTGCAGGTTCCCTGCTTTCATTTGGCACAGCATTGAAGAGGAGAGCAGAAACTTCCACCTTCATTTTAAATTAACCACAGTATAAGAATACATCTCAGCCCTAAACCATGGCTAATCTTAACTAGGATTAGTGAAAGCAAGTCAGCTTCCAAAATTCTGCTTTGAGTTTGGCTTGTTTGCATTAAGACTAAATGCAATTTTTTCCTGGGTTTGGATGTTGTAACAAGTTGTAATTAGTCTGAAGCAGATGCAAAAGCCTCAAGGTGATGGGGGGGACGGGACCGCATGAGCTCAAAGCTCATGACAACTAGCCAGGATGGTCGTGTTCTGCCTTTGAATATTAGTTGCTGGTAATCCCAAAAGCAGGAAGCACTAGTACAACTAATTGCCACTGTTAAAACAGGATGCTGGACTAGATGGAACTTTGGCCTAATAAAGCACAGCTTTTCTTATCTTTATGTATTCACCAGACAAAAAACTCTGTTGTTAATCCCTGATTACAATGTATTACTATTTGACATTTTAAAGACTTGGAGAAATTTTGTGGCCAATTATCAGTATCTGATAATAGTGTCAGTTCAGGTAAGAATTGCTTGGCAATTAGTAAAAGTATCCTAGAATATGGAAAGCCACTGGTTTCATCAGGTCTAACATGCATTCACTGTTAGTCTAGTAATTTTACTGTTGGACTTGGATGCACCGGTGTGCTCATATTTAGGCAAAATATTTTTCCCCACACTTCCACCACTATTTTCTTGACAATCTCAATATTTTATTTCAGTGGGAGAACAGAAGTCCAGTCTGTACAGTACGGTAAAGAAAAGGCAAATAAGGACAGGGTATTTGCCAGGTAAGCAATTTCAAGTTATTTGCATCCTCTACTATTGTCTGTGGATTGTTACAGTAGCTTATTTTACCTGTTTTGAATTCTCTTCTTTCCTCAAAATCAGCAAATTACAATAGCTTTGTGCAGAAATTACTGTGCAGATTTTAATGTATGGTGCAACATACTACAAATTAATTCTGTACCAGAGTGAAATACATTAATATGTTTTCATATTGTATCATAATATACATATTCCCTTAATGCAAATTCCCTTTTTATGCATTGTGTGAAGACAGGCTATGCTTGTTGTAATAGGCCTTCCTTGGTGTCTGTGCGTTCATCGTTATACTGAATCTGTTACAGGGAATGATCTGAAAATCTGATCAGCTAGGTTTCTGGATCACACAGTGGAACTCTAAACACATGTCTCTACACACATCTGAACCTATTTTCTGTGTTTGGTGGAGTCAGCACCTTGAGAACAGCAGATGAATGGGAAATTTAGTCTTGTGCTAGGGGGATTTCATGTCTCTATGGCCACTAGTATTGTTCTAGCCGAAGGACAGGCCATGGTTAGTTCCATAGAACTAACATGATTTTCAGTTCAATAGAAACAATAGTAGATAACTTTGGAGTCTTTGGTCCAGCTACAACAGGGAGCAACAACAAGCTGAGGCAGTGCAGCTACATCCAAGAGCATTGAGAGAGTGAAGGGATAGTAGAGACCAAATAAAAGAATGAGAGTTTGTCCTTCAGTTTGAGAGAGATGCAAGGGGGAAGGAAGGGTGAAATGGATCCTCAGCAGGATAAATCCAAGAGTTGGGGAAAGCGGGTTTTCCCAAACAACATCACTGGGCAGAATGCAGAAGTATTGAAACAGGCAGCAGATTGGGAGCTTCCAAAAAGATCTACATTGCCTCCGTGTAGGCTTCCGAGTTCATTAAGTGTTTCTGTTGATCTTTAAAGCCCTCAGCTGCTTTGGTTCTGTATACCTGAAGGAGCGTCTCCACCCCCACCATTTAGCCTGAGATCTAGCTCTGAGGGTCTTCTGCTGGTTCCCTCACTGCGAAAACTGAAGTTACAGGGAACCAGGCAGAGGACCTTCTTAGTAGTGGTGTTCGCCTTGTGGAATTCTCTCCTGTCCAATGTCAGGGAAATAAACAACTATTTGATTTTTAGAAGACATCTGAAGGCAGCCCTGTATTGGGAAAATTTTGACGTTTTATGTTTTATTGTGTTTTTAATATTTTGTTGGGAGCTGCCCAGAGTCAGATGGGCAGCAAATGAATAACTGAATTGAATTAAAGTTGAGCATAGTGTCTGCCTACAAGATTGGAAAACAGAAAACCTGGGTGTCTGCTGAAATAAGTTTCCCAGAAGGAGAAAAGGACTAGAGATGTCAAGGCTACTTCCTGAAAAGGGCGCAATAGGTGCTTTATGCTGTGTTTTGGTACTAGGTAGAAGATCACAAAAGCACTCAAGGTTCAGGGGGTGGCAAAGTGTTGCCTTGATTCCATTAGGTTTCATTAGGATGCAAGGGAAATTGGCTTTTGCATGTCCAAGCAGCTCATAACCCAGGGCATTTAATGGTTATTTTTTGTTGGGAGCTGCCCAGAGTGGCTGGGGCAACCCAGTCAGATGGGCAGCATATAAATTGCTATTATTAGTAATATTATTATACTTTTCCATTTCTGTGGAGGATGGAGGCTAGTTTGGTTAGATTGTTTTCATTTTGTTTGACAGATCTTGCCTGCTTAGCAACTGTAAACAGACAAAAAAGAAGCTGAGGGACAAAATGGAACTGATATGGCAACAAAGGCCCATTTCACTCAAACACCAGTCTGTGAACTGCAGGCACTATTCAATGTCATCTTCACACAAACTTTGGATGCATCTAAAGCATGCTTACTCAGCAGTTCAAAGGGAATAATTATTTAACTCCTTAAAACTGTTTAGGATGGTAAACAGAATGACAGCATGAACTTCTTCTTCAGTTTTCAAGCATTCTGCTGTTTGTACCTTTGCAACTTTTTGGTGCTTAAGCAAATGTTAGACTGGTGCTTGGAGGTATTGAACTAAATGGGGCAAAAAAAAAAAAGGAATAAAGGAGAAGAAACTGAATCCTGAAGAGATAAAAGTGTTGTGTATCCCAAGTTCTCACATCTAGAAATTAGGGAGGTGCCATATTCTGGACCGGTTGTACTCCCGTGGAAGGAGCAGGCCTGCAGTTTGTGAGTGCTCTTGGATTTAGCACTGTCAGTGGAGGCTCAGGTGGCCAGGAGTGCCATTTTGTAGCTTCAGCTGGTCCACCAGCTAAAAGGCAGAAATGCCTTAACCACCATACTCAATGCTCAGGTAACTTCCAGATTGGATTATTGCAGTGTGCTTTATGTGGGGGTGTCCTTGAAGACAACTCAGAAATTTCCATTGGTACAAAATGCAGTGGCTAGATTACGGGCTGTGGTGAAGGAAAGCTTTGCTTCTGCACATGATTCTGGCAAACCGTTCTAAGCTGAAACATTCCTAGAATGTTCAGTTCACATTGAGTTCGTATCTGACCTGTTCTTAATGCATAGTTGACCACATCTACGGATGAATGCTATATCAATCACTAGTAAAAGTTTAATAAGGAGGTTTTCACGCCTGTCCAATTCTGTGTTCCCTTTCCCACCCTTTAATCTATTGGTGATTAACGCCTATATGCAACCTTTGCTTTGTATTTGTGTTAACCAATCAGCAATAAGCACATATGTGGCAATGCTGTAATATTCAATAAAAGAGGCTCCTCGAGACTTGCTCAGGAGATGCCTCCCAGATGACACTCGCTACCTGTCTGTCGTTATTTCAACCCAACACTGTGGTTCCATTTACATCTCACAGAACCCCTGTTTTAGAATAACTGCATTGGTTGCCAATTAATTTCTGGGCCCAAGGTGCTCACATTAGTGATTAAATCCCTAAATACCTGAAAGACCACCTCCTTCCCTACAGTCCCTCTTGGGTGCTAAGAGCAGCAGAAGAGAGCCTCTTGGTTGTTCCACAGCCCTCAGAAGCTCAGGTGGCGGTGATGTCCCAGGAGGGAGCATTCTTTGTAGCAGAAGCTGCCCATAGAGATGTGTCTTGCAACATCAATATACAACCTTAGGTGCATTCTGAAGACACACCTCTTCACCCTGGCTTTTGATACAGGATGTCAGGGAACTGCCATCAGGTCAGAGACGAGAGGGGGAAGGGCAGTTGTGTTAAAGGGAACCTCCAAAGATCTCCCGAAGCAGCTCCTCCTCTTGCGAGGAGGAAGGCCCCACCTCCAGTGGAGAGGAGGTGGTGGGACCAGGGGATGCTAGGGAGAGCCTCAACGCCGAGGCTGAGCAAGCCGGAGGGGAGGGAAGTACCCCTTTGCCAGCGCCCAGTCTGCACAGTAGGTTTCAGCGCAAGGAAAGGAGGAGAAGGCTGGGGGTCACGCAACTGTTATGCTGGGGGAGGTACAAGGACCCGCCCACTCCCAGATTCTGCTAGCGGCTGAGCCGGACATGAACTTGCAACGCTCTTCACTGTAAATAGTTTGCACTAATAATAAAGCCTGGAAAAGACAGGTTGGAGTCTTGCCTGTTTGCTCTCGAGTAACCACATCACCCACCTGACACATGAGAAATATGTTTTTAGCATACCTTAACCCTTGGTGAGCAAAGCTACCTCTTAGTCGAGAGTACCTCTTCACTAATAGTGGATCTCTATCTTAAATCTATTAATCCTCTAAAATACAGTTGAAATTTCAAAGCCAAGACTGGTGTCCCGAGTTGTTTGGAAATTGTCCCCTGTACTTGTTAGATAATTTCCCATAACCTAGTTAATGTGAGATGGAATTGAAATTAAAATCTCTGCAATGTTTTGAGTTACCTAAAAGTAAACCATAGAAATGAAGCAGTTAGTATTTTTTTGACATGGGCACTTATTAGAAGAGGAAGCCCTGGGAAGTGTATTGCTGCAATGTGGTGAACGTTTCTTTGAATTGCCACAAAGAACAGGAAGCTTAGGTAACATGCGTAAGTGGGTGGGTCTCCAAGGTTAAAACAGTTAATAATCAAATGTTCAAAATACAGTTTGACAGTTAAATGTTTCTGCTGTGTTGGCTGCTGAGGGGCACTACTACAAATACAACTTTTCACTTAGTAATTAAGGTGAGTGTTTCTAGGAGTTGCAATGTTCCTAGAAAGAGAATTCAAGCTCATTCAACCTACAGAAATCCCTTTTAAATGCAACACGTCTAAAGCCATCAGCATTTGGATGTCTGCATTCTTATAAAGTCTTATTAATCCTTACAGGATTAATTCTTTCCTAGACTACAATAGATATAGTTGTCTATCGTACACCTTTTTAATTCTGTTCCCAATATTTTTTCTTTAAAAGCCTGTGAAAAGTTTATTGCATCTTGCAGTTAGAATCATGTTATATTTGCAAATTATTTTGTTCATTTTAAACTAGAAATCATCTGGCTAAGTCGCAGAGAAGTCTTGCCTATTTAAATTTCATATAGATGTACCTCTCTCTCTCTCTCGTCTCTCACACGGTTTACTGTAGAGATGGTTGTTTGTTTCATTAGCCTGGTTGTGTTTCTCTTTTGATAAGAAATGTATTTTAATGCAGCTGTTTAGTTTAATGTCAGAAACTATGGACTAGTACACATAGTTGCATAAAACATAGTAGTTGTGTGTAACAAAATCTGATTGCTGTTTTTGAGGAAAAGCAGCCGGGAAAGAGGGCAATACTTTTCTGCTTGCCTGTGTTTCACTGTAATACCACTTCCACAAACACTTCTCCTACACACACACACACACACACACACACACACACACACAGAGAGAGAGAGAGAAGAGAGAGAGAGAGAGAGAGAGAGAGAGAGAGAGAGAGAGAGAGAGAGAGATATGTTTTCCTACTGGAACCTTAATACCCTCCTTGTGGGCTCTGCTCCATGTGTCTGTGAAGTGAAGTGGGGCAGGTGGCTGCCAAAGAGAGGGCCTTATTGGTAGTGAACTGGCTATAGAATAGCCTTTCCAGAAAGGTTTGTCTACTTCTTTTATGGTCTTTTTCCAGTGTCAAGTGAAGACCTTTTAATTATCTAGGCTTTTCAACTAAATTTACAGCCCAAAATTTAAAACAATCTTACACTGCTTCAGTGCATGGATGTTTTTTTGCTGCCTTTTATTAATTGTTGTTGGCTTTAATTATTATTGTACACTGTGTTTTTAATTTTTTTGCCTACCAAATGTTCATTGATGGGCAGCTATATAAATCTAATAGCAATGATAAATAAAGTGGCATATCTGAATTCATAGTGATTCAGTATCGTAGTGAGAAAGACTTTGCCACAGCACAAGCTATGATTTGGTTGTTTATATTCATGAATTTAGTGTTCTGCATCATGTTTCTTTAGGTGCTCTGAAACCCCTTGCACTATTTGGAAGAAATATTTAAATAACAAGCCAGCGTATCAGCCCCTGTATAGGGGAGAGCTAATGCTATTTTCTTGTTCACCTCAATTCCCAATTAATTTCTTCAGAGAACTTCCAGATACATATTGGTAATTTTTGTATTGTTTTAGATCCCCAAGTAAACCTCTGGCTCGCAGATTGATAAGCGGGATGGACTGGGAGGTTGTCAGCAGGAATTCAATGTCTGATGACAGGTTAGAAACTCAAAGTTTACCATCCCGCTCTCCACCTGGAACCCCTAATCAGTAAGTAAAATTGAATAGTCCCTGAGCCACTAGTTACCTCTTATTTTTATTTTATTAAGGAAGGGAAAGTACTTGAGATCCGTTTTTTTGGAGGGATGTGTGTTGAACCATAGTTAAGCATTTAAAAAGAATGTGTGTTGAACCATAGTTAAGCATTTAAAAAGAAATTGTGAAGCAACAAAGAGGCAGATTGACCAAAGTGTATGTTATAATAATCACATATAAAGAAAAACAAACAAACCTTAAATTAAATTATATTGAAGAAAAAGCAGTTATGAATTTCAGGATGTGCTCCAAGATTGAGCCCTGCACTGGTTCTACCTTCACCCAGACACTATTTTCATTGCATCAGAAAAACAGGCCTAGTTCTAAACCATAGTTTAAAGCTATTGAATGGCCTGATTGAGGCTTGAACTAGCATGCCTGTCTCTCCTTCTTCCTCATTGCCATGAGGAAGGGATTGGAAACATTCATTTCCACATCACAGACTATGGTTAGTTTAAGCTTTGTTTCTGATCCTTGCTAATTTCATAAACCGTATATCAAATGCACTGTAATTTGCATTTCGGATGTAACACAAATTGTTACTTGTTTAAATCGGGAGGTGGATTCTTGCTATCTCCTTCTTGTGGCTGTGCCGAAGGAGAGGGATGTGTGACCAGCCATTCACATAGCCCAACACTATGGTTTACGTCAGTCTGTGTTACTGTTGCAATGAAACCTCTAGCTCTCTACAACTTGAATGTGTGTGTAGGAAATCTAATGTGACCCAAATGAGAGGGAAGTCATGTTTCTGAGTTAAGTGCTGTGTGTGTGTACATATGACTTCTTTTATAAACAACTAAACCACAGTGGGGACCTTTCCACATAGGTGGAAAGTCAGATTGTGTCAAAAGAGGAAATAACATTTTTTCCTGATGTATATTGGCCTTTTGCCTCCATTTATATCTGGATTGCTGGGTTCCTACAGGAAGAGAAGGCAGGGTGCTGTATCCAATGCTAGTCCTGCTCAGAGTAGACCCATTGAAGTTGATTGACCTGAAGGTTTGAGCCAGGTAGCCCCACCCTGTTGCTGTTTCCAGGCAGACACCTATTTATTTGGAGGCTGCTGTGGGTTTAGAGGCAGCAGATAGCAATAATAGGACCATTGGTGGCTTGAAGGTGAATGCCAACTTTATCCTTGCTCCTGTTCCTGCACCTGGAGAACTGCTGCCTGTTGAGGAGTCAGGAATCTGAGCCAGTTAGCCCTGCCCTGGAGAGCAAGTGTAAGAACTTTGCTTTGGCTGTTGCTGTTTCTAAGGAGGAAGCTACTATGTAAGCAGTTGTTTGTGATGGGCAGCTCTGTCTATGGGGAGGACGCAAATGCAGCTCATGACTGTAGAAAGTGTGATTCATGGTGTGCCTGGGCTACTTCATATTTCAATTTTTTCTGGTTTATTTTATTATACTTTTGTATTTGTATTTGCTGTAGTTTTATTCTGTGTTCTTTAGTACTAATCTGTTCAGTGTTTTGGGGGCCTTGACGAAAAAGTGGTATAGAAATAAACTGATGATAACTAACTTGGGTACATGAATTTCAATAGGTCTATTCTATATAGGACTAGCACTGGATTCAACCCAACGAATTTTTATTAGAAGCCTTTATGTTGATCTTTGTGAACTTCTTAATAGACAAATATAAAAAGTTTTAAAAAACTGTACAGTTATACCTACTACACACTAAAGTTGACTTGTTGGAGCAACAGTGGTAATAGTCAGGATTTGTGATGGTCGCTTATTTGTTGATGCATATTTTTTTCTTTCTTCCATGGAAATCTATAATCGGTGTAATATATTTCTATGGTGCTTTAATTCATGCATTTAGGATTACAGGCAGTGGCTTTGATCCAAACCTGGCCTTCATGGAATGGAAGGATTCTTTCTGTCTACAGAAAGCTTTAGATCCTCTAGTGGGGGGTTATGCTGACAAAATGGGGGGAGCAAGTGCTGCCAATTTTTTTCATCCCCTGCAGCCTCCCTCCCAGCCCTTGGGATCAGAATTTTGGAGGACACACAGGGCTTTACCCTGGGGGAATGGGTAAAAATCACCACTTTCCTCATCTCCCTTCTACCAGTGATAATGTCTTCTAAACAAGTTTGATTTGGGAGGTGTTCCTGCCAGGGGTACTGTGTCCAAGACAGAAGAAATTAGAGGAATAGATAAGTTTTAGAAGCATTTTTTTAAAAAAGCATAAATCATCTAAGTCTTGACAAGCATACCTGCAATTATTGAACAAAGTGTTCTTTTCCTGATTAGTCGCAACTCTGCATTTACTCAAGAGGGAAACCGTTTACGGCCATCTTCAGTTGGGCATCTAGTAGACCATGTGGTTCATCCTTCGCCAAGTGAGGTTTTTGCAAATCACCGATCTCCTTCTTCCACCCAAGCCAACAGTATCATTCTGGAATCATCACCGTAAGCATAGTTTTTATAATGCTTTATTTTATAGCAGAACAACAAAAAAAGGTTTTTAAAGGCTACACCTAAAAATAATCTACATTTTGTGTTTTTAATGTATTTTATGTTTTGATGTTAGCTGCCCTGAGCCCGGTCCTGGCTGGGGAGGGCAGGGTATAAATAAATTATTATTATTATTATTATTATTATTATTATTATTATTTGGTTGACAGCCCCATTCTTTAGTGATTGCTTTGCAAATGAAAACTGATGTAGCACAATTGTAGCATTTTTAAGAGAAGCATAATATAAATAAACAACATGTTGACAAAGACTTGGCTACAAATCGGGAGTTGCTTGTTCATAGTTCACCTAGGCTGTCAGGTGGCCTTAGGCAAGCAATTCTCTGAGCTGCAGTGCACACACGCTCACCTGCTGCCATTAGTACATATTACACCATTAGTAATATGGGAAGAATAATACTATTCTGACTTAAACTGGCATGCTGTAAGGATCTCAGTAATGTACATGAAACCTTGTGTTCCTTACACTATATACATGTTAAACATGCAGTGAGTAATACTTATTATTTTTTATAACTATTGTCCATCCTGATTCTTGACAGTATAGTTGGCCATAACCAGTGTCAGTTTGTTAGAAGTTTCTGCGTTCAGTTCCTGGCATCTCCAGTGGAAGGGAGTTTAATTCGGCCCTAGTTCACATTAAAAATCATATGCCCTATGTGTACAAATAGTTGTGTGGCCATTCCAAATGATTTTTGTCAATTGAAAGGTATGTGTAGTATCTGTAATTTTTTATTCATGAAAGTGGCAGTAGGGGAAAAAACACATGCATAGCAAGCAATCCAAATGTGTTTTTAAGAATCCTTTTTCTCTCTCTCTGTCAAATATGAAACTGTTATTTTACACAGCAGTTTATATATATTTAACACAAACAGAGCTTATTAGAGTAGGGGTTTTTCCTTTTTTATTTGATTATGCAAATTGCTGGATGCAGTAATACAGAGGGCTGCTTTGACTGCAAAATAGTCTGCTTTCACATCTATTGTCTAAGCATTCATAAGGAAATTCAAAGCTGACTGGGCAAATATAAAGCAGGCAAGGTTTTGCCCAAAGCTTCATCCCTAGTTCTCACAATTCATTATGGTAACACATTACAGTATATTACACTCACAACCACTGTGTTACTTTACCTAGTTTCAATGGTAGCTTATTACTTCACATAGTCTGTTTATAAACAAATGCATAGTTCCTTTATTTCATTTTTAAAAAAGAAATAACTTTATTGTGACTTTAGTCATGCACATTGTGTTATAACAAAAGTGGGTACTGATCAGGAGTTGGACAGACCACAGATGAAGCTAGGACTTTCTGAGGTAACACTGACTTGTTTTGCGTGAATGAGAACCATTAGTCATTTATCAAATTAATTTTGTATGTTTGTGGATTTCACTGTCCCAATGGTGATTAATGCTGATTTCAAATGTTTGACAGTGATTCAATGACAGCTGCAGTTACTATTAATTTTTATTCAAAATACAAAGTAATAATATAGCAAATCTGTCACATTTGCAAAAGTTCTGTAGAAATTTCCAGTATGGATAAGTACCCAATTAAATTCATGTACTGTAAATTGATTATCCACTTGAATAAGTCACTGACCAGTGCACATGGGTTTAAGCAACATCAGGTGTTCAAACATGCAATAAATATGGGCTTCCTGCTTCCACATCATGATTGAGGACCTCCTCCTTTCTTATCTGTAAAATTTGTGCCAGCTAGTAAGTGGGAGAGTTGAAATTTTAGAATGAAATCCCTTATATGGGACTGCTCTGTGTTTTTAAGAGGCTGAATGCCACAAATGATTGAGATCTCCTTTGTTGTCCTTAATTTGTCATCTAAGATTTAATTTGGAGGCCTTGTGAATTAAATACTTAAGGGAGAGGTGCATAACATTCTTTTTGAAATGATCCTATATATTAATAGCAAATTCATTCTCTCAGATGTGAACCTTGCCAAAAGACAACTCTCCTGTCAAAGAGTAATAGCAGGCTTGGGAAAACCCCAACTTTTGCAGAAGTACAAAAAAAAAAAAATTAGTCGGGGAACCATAATTGAGGTTGCAAGCCAATGATGTCCAACGCACCAAAATTCCAAAGTCTTTTTAGTGATAGTTTCTCTTTATTTAGCATGCAGTTTGGAGTTTTAATGAGATTTCTTTTCATTTTGTTTGTAGATCTCAAGAGACCGCTGTAGATGGGCAACCCCCTGCACTGCCACCTAAACAATCTAAAAAGAATAGTTGGAACCAAATTCATTATTCACTTTCTCAGCAAGAATTGGATAACCATATCAATGAAACATATGATGATGATTCTTCTTCATCGCCTGAAAAATCTACAGTAAGAAGCTACTTTAAATTTGTTTGTCTAGTTTGAGTCAATATTCTTTGTGGAGGGAGGGGGGAAATTAATCAGTATCAGCAGGTCTGATGGAAGTAGATTCAACTAGAGTGAATTAATAACATATAAATAATGGTCCTCAGGTTCCCTACCCCAGTCCATCATGCTCTTGGTGAAATGGAACGTGAGTCCGAAAAACCACTTTTAATGTAACTCTTATTTCTAATAGGGCTAAAAGTATAGACACAATGGAAAGCAAATCCTGTGTAACATTTTCATGGTGTAGCTCTGGGATGTTTTATAGCATGTATTAATTTGGAATGGTATTTATTTATTTGATCTATTTATTTTCCATCTGAAAAACCTTTTTAGGCAGTATAATAGTTATGAGATGTCTTTGCAAAATATTTGCATAAATCATATTCCCAAACTGTATCTTTATAGTACACAATATAATTCCCTTATTTGCACATACCACATACCCTTTCAGTGAGCCACGCAACTTTCATTATACTTATGCAAACCAAGATGGTAGGTACTTGGAGCACACTTCCTGGTAATGAATGCACTGCTGGTACTTTGGTCATTTTTGCATCAAACAAGTCAGTAGTAAAACCATTAACTTTCAAGAAAATTCCAACAATGTCTCAAGGAAATTGAAACTTGAAGATATCTTCTTATATGAATACTGGTTTTCAAGTAAATGTGTTTTAGGATTAGCTATAAATTTCTAGTCTGTCTGTCCCCCCTCCCCGGCCCGCTGTAACACCTTTCTTTTCTTTCAGTCTTAAACAGTTATGTGCTCATTGTTAATGAGAGACATTAACTAGCTATGCAATAGATGATGAATTATGGATCGCTTGGGGTTTCAGTAGTGCCTAAAGAAATTCAGGTATAGAGAATAACGCTATGTTTTCATTTACAGCCCAATGGTGGGATTCCCCATGACAATCTCGTTCTGATCAGAATGAGACCAGATGAAAATGGAAGATTTGGTTTCAATGTAAAGGTATGAAGACCTACCCTTTTAATATATCTTTGAATACAGCTCGAGCTGTACGTTCTTTAATTATTGCCCTTTCCTTTAAAGGGTGGATATGATCAGAAGATGCCTGTCATAGTGTCCAGAGTGGCTCCAGGAACACCTGTAAGTTGTCAGAGAAAGTATGCAGTGATGTCTACTTAGATATATTATTTCAGAGTGCTTTTTATTTACTTTGCTTATCCCCTGGCTGTATGTAGCAATCTAATGTTTGAAACATGCCACTATCATAAATAGTCTTAGAAAAGGACTCTAATAGAGAATCTCCAGTGCCTTAATATAGAAGAATTCATGATTTGCTGTAGTATATATCTGATCAAAGATAATTTTCCTATCCTTCACTTTTCTCCTACACTATATCATGTAGAGGTTGAAAAATCCTGTTTGTGTGTGTCGTGCTCTTCTTCCCAAAAAGTGTATATTGGCATATTTAAAGCTTGGTTTAAATTGAAAAATGAGATCTTTTAATTCGCAGAGATAATAATTGTTTATAGGATAAAAAAATTGGAAAATTTAACTTTATCTTACCAATGACAAAATGGTTGCGCTGCCAGAATTCGGGTTAAACCCAGGTTCATAAATTATTTATCAGGTCCGAGTCTTTATTTTTTCATATATTCAGACCCTAGTGATTAAATCTTCAGATCAGAACCACCACAGTATCTTGATACTGAGTTCTTCGTTTCTTAAAAACAAGACAGCAAGCCCTATTTGTAATATCCACTGCATTAAACACTTGTTTCATGTTGCAGGCAGATGTTTGTGTTCCTCGTTTGAATGAAGGAGATCAGGTTGTACTGATCAATGGCAGGGATATATCAGAACATACCCATGATCAAGTTGTTATGTTTATTAAAGCTAGCTGTGAGCGGCACTCAGGGGAGCTTGTGCTCCTAGTTCGACCCAATGGTGAGTAATTATATCAGTGGAAAGCATGCTTCCTTTTTCCTGTTTTACCATGTTCTTTTCAGGGCGTTTGTTGCGTCTCCTACTATCCTTATATTGGCTATGCATTTTCTACAACTGTGTAGAATACCATAGAGAGGGTCGTGTTAAAGGAAAGCAGTCAAAGCATCTTTTGGCATCTTTTAACAAACATTGTATGACACAAGCTTTTGTGGACTCAAGCCCACTTCATCAGATGCATGAAGTGCAATCTTAGTTAACATGTACGTTAAGAAGAAGATTGTAAGGTGAGCATTGAGTGGTAATGAGATTTTAAAATGCAGTCAGTGATAAAATACAAAGTTTCCCTGTACTAACAACAAGAATCCAGTAATTATTTCCTCACTTCCAGGTGTGCCATACATTTCATTGCTTCCCTTCCCCAATGCCCTTATCACTCTTGTTAGGTATAACAGGGGTACACAAGTGACATAGCCTCATATACCATATGGAATTTCATTGGCTGACCTTAAATTCCAGTATTACGAAAGAGGAAGTAATATTTTTCTGTCTGCTTTCTCTGTGCTGTTCAGGGTGTTATACGTGTCTTGTCATGTATTTTGTTACTCACCTTTTTCCTAAGCTAAGAAAGCCAAACATTTTAGCTTTTCCTCATAGGGAAATTGTTTCAACATCACTGATCAGTTGAGTTCCCTTTTCTGTTTCTTTTCTTACTCAGATAATTAGTTTTTATTTTAATTGGATGGCCAGAACACAAAATTTCAAATTCAAGCACACCATGGATTTAGGATACTAGTGGACTTATTTTCATTCTTTCTTAATTTCTTTCCTTTGCCAATTTATTTCAGTCATCATTTTCTCGTTAGTCACTACTAATTCAGACTCCACCTGTGTATATGAAACTAGTGTTTCTCCTGACCTCCCCCCTTGTTTATCTTTCTACTCTTAACTTACATTGAATCTGATTTGCTATTTTGTTGCCTATTTAACTACTCTGTAGAGATTCTACTGGAGTAACCCCACCTGGGTTTTCAGCAGCACTAATACCTTGGTGTCATTTTCGTACTTGGCCATCCTGTCTTCAAATCACTTTTCAGGGAACCCCCATTTCCCTCTACAGTGATACCTCGGTTTACCAACTTAATCTGTTCTGGAAGTCCGTTCTTAAACCAAAACCATTCTTAAACTGAGGTGCGCTTTCCCTAATGAGGCCTCCCACCGTCGGTGCCCTTCCACCATTCGGATTCCATTCTTAGACCAAGGTAAATTTCTCAAACTGGGACACTACTTCCGGTTTTGCAGAGTTCGTAAACCGAATTGTTCATAAACAGGACTGTTCTTAAGCCGAGGTACCACTATATTGTGAAAATTCCTGAATTTTGCTTGTAGCTCTTCAACCAGTTAGATTCCTAAGAGGAATTGTCCTCGTATCCTACGACATAGTCGTTTACTCAGGGCCCTTTGGTGAGCAACTTAAAAAAACAACTGTTTGGAGGTCCAAATATATAATGTCTGCCAGTCTAATATTTGTTTGATACACTCAGAACATCTTGAAAAGCTTGGTGTAGTAAGAGAAGTCTTTTGTAGTTGTCAGAGGTATTCTCAATTAGCAACCTTAGTTCTGTATGTCTTAATCATGTGAACTCTTAACAATGTTGTCCACCAATTTATGTGGGACAGATTAAACTAGTGAACCTGTAATTTCCTGGGTTTCAGATTTCTGGCGTAGTTACTGATTTTAGTGAGTAGCATATTTTCCCCATTCAGGTTCTAGAGAACCCTTGAATTCTTGTCACCCACACTCAGAGACAGGTTGGTTTTTAAGTATTCAGTTATCACCTAGAGTCACCTTGTATTTGACTTAGTTCTTCAAATTCCGTCCCCTACCAAAAAAAAAAAATCATTTGGGTGTGTCTGTCTTAACTTATTCACAGTGAAGAACAGCATAAAGTTCATTTAGCGTCTCTGCAGTTTTTCTGTTCTCTCCATAATAAATCATTTCACACATTGTCATCTAATGGTCTGACTTCCTCTCTTGCTCATTTCCTGCTTCTGATGTATTTATAGAATTTTTTGCTGTAATGTTTTTATAGCAATATAATCTTCAACATATTTTTGCTTGTCTTATCAACTTGGAATTATTCTTAACAAAGTTTGTAGTCCTTAATTTTTCTATCGTGGGCAAAACTTTTTAAAGCATGCCTTTTTATATAGTATCTTGGTCTCTGTTCATTAACTCGTGTTCTAAAACTAGCAGTCCTAGGCACACTTCTTTGGGGGAACTGGTGTCATTTAACTTGGTGGGACTTACACTAACAAGGAAATGATGAATTGGATCTGGCTGTAGGTGTCACAGTTGTAGCTTTCTTACAAGCCTCTCCTGAGGGTTGGGAAACCTTGTTCTATGGAATGTGGTGCAAGAAAGTGAGGAAAAGCTCATGGAAGCTGCCAAAAATCAGACACTGAGGTGTGTTCTACATTTATGGAAGACGCCTCTGCCTGATTTTCAGGGATTTTCGCTGAACCTTAGAAGAGACTTTTTGGAGGGCTGCTTGGAAAGGATGAGGTGGAAAAGTAATCTTTCAGCTACTTCTGTGGGATGGTGCTCAGGCTCCAACACTATCTGTTTTTGCATGCTGTCAGTAAACATTTATCATGGAGGTATTTGCACAGGTCACTGTGCAAGTGGAACATAAGAACCATGTAGCAAAGAAATAGGATAAATAAAAGTTCTTAAGCAGAACAGTTGAAACTGGCATAAAAACCTTCATTTATTCATTTTTTAAAAAGATCATTTTTTTTTAGTTCACCTTTATTGCATCCTAGTCCCAGAAAATAAATTAAGTAGGTGTTTTGATTTAACTTGCCAAGCTGATGGGCTCTCTGTGTTGATTGTCATATTAGTTTAAATAAAAGACCTTGAAACTGAGAATTTAGTAGACAGCCATGATTTCCTCCTCCAATTTTTTTGCAGATTTATTTTAGTTACAAGCATTACTAATAAAATATGTTTGTATTTGGCAAATAATGTCTGGCATGTATGTATATAACACATGTTGTTTCCAGGCAAGAAAGGAATGCAGGGTGGTTGTTAAGTGATAACAGCATGCATTCTAGTAAAAAAAAGAAAAATGGCCTTTTCTACCCTTAATTAACAATCACACCACTGGATAATAAAATGTAAAGCCAAATGTTTTCCAGGTACAAAGGAGAAGGATACCAGAGTTTTTTTTATTGAATTAAATGTGTGGATTGATATTACATAAATTCAATCTAATACATTTGTATCAATAAACCTCTTGTTAAAATTCTAGTTAGCTTGGGGTTTTCTCTCTCTGGTGCAGGGTGTTTTGACAGGAGTTCCTTCGTCATGATGTGATTGCACAGTAGTGGGAGAAGAAAGCAACCACCTAGATCAGTTGCTTAGAATTTTTGCACTCAACACACCTCATCATGCAGAAAAGATCCATGCATGTGTGTTTCTTTAATGTGCTCTCCCTGGTCCTGAATGGGGGCAACTGTGCCCCTGAATGACCAGGTGTGCAGCCTTGGAGTCATTTTTTACTCTAAGCTGTCTATGGAGGCACAGGTCAATTCTGTGTCCAGGGCAGCTGTCTACCAGCTCCATCTGGCAAATACTGTCTGGCACTGGCATACTGGTGCATGCTCTGGTTATCTCCTGCTTGGACTAATGCAGTGCATACTACCTGGGGCTACCTTTGAAGGTGACTTGGAAACTACAACTAATCCAGAATGCGGCAGCTAGACTGGTGACTGGGAGTGGCTGCCAAGACTATATAACACTGGTCCTGAAAGACCTGCATTGGCCCCCAGTATGTTTCTGAGCACAATTCAAAGTGTTGCTGCTGATCTTTAAAGCCCCAAACTGTCTTGGCTCTGTATACCTGAAGGAGCATCTCCACTCTCATCATTTAGCCTGGACACTGAGATCTAGCTCCGAGGGTCTTCTGCTGGTTCCCTCACTGCAAGAATGTGAGGTTCCAGGGAACTAGGCAGAGGGCCTTCTCGGTAGCGGCACCCACCCTGTGGAACACCCTCCCATCAGGTGTCAAGGAAATGAACAACTATGTGACTTTTAGAAGACATCTGAAGGCAGCCCTGTATCAGGAAATTTTTTATGTCTGATGTTTTACAATTTTTTATATGTGCTGTAAGCCACCCAGAGTGACTGGGGAAACCCAGCCAGATGGGTGGGGTATGGATAATAAAATTATTATTATTAATTTATTAATATTAATGTAAATTAATGGATGAAGCAGCTGTCTGCTGTTTTGCATAGTTCTCTTCCTCAGTAATTATGCTACTTCTTGTTTATTGCAGCTGTTTATGATGTGGTAGAAGAAAAGCTGGAGAGTGAGCCAGACTTCCAGTACATCCCTGAGAAGTCCCCACTAGATGGTGCCCACCAGGATGATATTGCTCTGAGGGAATCGATGTTTCAACTGGCAGAGGGGCTTATCACGGGAACTGTCCTGGCTCAGTTTGATGTAAGTAATGTATTTCCTGGGGAGTGTGTGCTTCTTGGTTTGCTTTCCAGCTGAAAATCCTTTACTCTTGGGGCTAGGAGATAACCTATAGCTAGATCCACATTACTTTGATTAGGTCAAGCGGTATAATGGCAAACAGTTTGCATTCCTCCCTTGCCTCTTTTCTTCCTTCCCTCATAAACATTTGTGGGCTCCATTTAAAAATCAGTGTTATTATCTAATATCTGTTTTTTCTGAGTAAAGTTGAGCCTTTCTTAATAGCTATAGACAAACTCCTTCTTAGTGCTTCCTGGTCAGCTCTGTTTCCCTTCAGTATCATGGCCCAATGTGGGGTAAAACGCTCCTCAATTACTATTACGTACAGCTTCCATTTCTAAAATGTGTGTCGTGTTAACCATGTAGCCAGAGCTGTAATCCCAAACGCACTAGATAGCTTTTGGCAGTGATGCTCTATCTCAGTACTCATGAATAGACTGTTGGCATGGTCAGAGATGGCACTGACCATATGCTTGGAAGATGCAAATGGAGAGATCTGGTTCAAGTCTTTGCTTTAGACCAGGCTTCCTCAACCTTGGCCCTCCAGATGTTTTTGGCCTACAACTCATGATCCCTAGCTAGCAGGACCAGTGGTCAGGGATGATGGGAATTATAGTCTCAAAACATCTGGAGGGCCGAGGTTGAGGAAGCCTGCTTTAGACTAATGATTTTCTTTTGCTCAGGGACAGCTTTTTGTCAACATGATGCCCTCCAGAAGTTTTGGAGTACAACTCCTATTAATCCCAGCCAGCATTGCCATATTGTCCGAAAATCTGGAGAGCACCAGATTGGTGAAGGTTCCCATATGGAAATAACTAGTTAATTGACTCTCTTTGTAAACTATGCCAGGTTTTCAGTCTAATCTGTTGTGAATGAAATATTAAACATTTAGCATTACATAACACACGCCATTACATGATAGATTGAAATATGTACAAATGTAGGTCAAATTTTGGTCTGCCACTCATTTTTCTGTCTAATCTAAAATGTGTGAAAGAACAATAGTTCTTTCAGCAAAGATTACTAGAATGTTGTCAACATCAGTGAGCTTCATTTTCTGTAGATCTATTAAAATAATTGATTTAAGGAAATTACAGTGGTACCTCGGGTTACATACGCTTCAGGTTACAGACTCTGCTAACACAGAAATAGTACCTCGGGTTAAGAACTTTGCTTCAGGATGAGAACAGAAATTGTGTGGCGGCGGCGCAGCAGCAGCAGGAGGCCCCATTAGCTAAAGTGGTGCTTCAGGTTAAGAACCATTTCAGGTTAAGAATGGACCTCCAGAACGAATAAAGTACGTAACCAGAGGTACCACTATAATTTCATTTCAAGTATTCTTTCTTTTTTGCATCAACACATGCATATACCGATTAGGCACTACACTCTAATTTTATAAAGAAACAAAAATGAAAATAGTAGTTGTTGACTTTCGGTTTATTCCTAATTTTGCTGGTGAATTTTTTTCTTTTGTCGCTAAGTAAGTAGAGGAAGTGAATTGGGTGTATATTGCTTTTCTCCAGCTGCTGCCATTCTTTTGTTTCAGAAATATAACTGAGTATATAATTCCTTTAGCTTCAGAGCATATTGCTCATTTTGATTACTTTAGTAATGCATTTCTCTTCTCCCCTAGCCCTAAGGCATTAAGAGGAATAAACAATATGGTTTATGTTCTGCTTTATGCTGCATAGGGACTCAACTGTCTCTCATTCAGGCTTCTTCCTATGACTGTATAAACCCACAAAATAGGGTGTTACTTTCAATTTGTGTGTGGAATGGAAGAAAACATCTTTCATGCTTTTTTGAAGAATCTTGTACTGGGTGCTGTCACAGTTCTCGTGACTAGGTGGGCTATTATTTGGACAAAATATGCTATTTCTTATATTCATCTTTCAGCTTAGGGAACCATCACTTTTGTGGTCTCATTTGCATGGCATGATAAAGCAAACCATGGGTTATGGAGACACTGTAAGTGTGTGGCCTCCTGGAGAGGTGCTCACTGCCACTTTGCTGCTGTGCCACATAGAGTTAATCTAGGTTTGACTTAATATTTATTCATTTATTTGGCTCCCCAAAGCGGTTTACAAGCTAATAACATACATAAAGCAGTTATACAAAAACAATTTAAAATATTTATAAATGTTTTTTAAAAAACAGTTTAAAACAACAGCACTTACATAAAATCAATTCAAAGCTCAAAACAGCTCTGCCAACTGGGATATAGGTTTTAGAAGGTTTGTAAAAAGAGAAACATCTTTAGCGGGAACTTAAAAGACAATAAATGTAGCTAAGGGCATAGAATCATAAAATCAGAGAGTTGTAGAGTTGGAAGGGACCCCGAGGAGCATCTAGTCCAACCCCCTGCAATGCAGGAATATGCAGCTGTCCGATACAGGGACAGCTGCAACCTTGGCGTTATCAGCACCATGCTCTAACCAACTGAGCTATCCATCTGTGTGATACACAATGAGAATGAGTTCCAAAAGGAACTCACTAAAAGTCCAGTTTCAATATTGTGCAGAATGGACCCCCTGATAGGATACAGGATGCTGTCTCTTGCAGAATACAGTGACTGGGTATGTAGGGGAGCAGGTGGTATTTTCAGTAGCCTGGCCCTTTTGCACACCAGTAGCTAACCGGCAGGGACACGGGTGGCGCTGTGGTCTAAACCACAGAGCCTAGAGCTTGCCAATCAGAAGGTCGGCGGTTTAAATCCCCACAACGGGGTGAGCTCCCATTGTTCGGTCCCAGCTCCTGCCCACCTATCGGTTTGAAAGCACGTCAAAGTGCAAGTAGATAAATAGGCACCGCTCCAGCGGGAAGGTAAGCAGCATTTCCATGCACTGCTCTGGTTCGCCAGAAGCGGCTTAGTCATACTGGTCACATGACCCGGAAGCTGTCTGTGGACAAACGCCAACTCCCTCGGCCTATAGAGCAAGATGAGCGTGCAACCCCAGAGTTGTCCGCAACTGGACCTAACGGTCAGGGGTACCTTTACTAGCTAACCGGCAGCCAGTGCAATTCTATCAGGAACGGCATAAAGGATGGCAGTATTACACCCTAGTGAGCAGTCAAGCCGCTACATTTTACATTAACTGTAGCTTCCCAATCATAGGTTACATAGAGCAGATTGCAGTACTTAAGTGCGGAGGTCAGCCTATCCCAGTCCAGAAACAGCCATAGCTGCTTTACCAATCCAAACTGGTAAAAGGAACTCCTAGCTAGTGAGGTCACTCTAGCAAAGGAGGTGTGTCCACGAGCAGCTCCAGTCTGTGAAGCTTTAGGAGAGCATGTCCCTGTCCAGTTGACAAATTATCCTGACTTTGGAACTTCCCAACCACAGTGCCTCTGTTTTGCCGGATTGAGTGAGTTTATTGTCCTTCATCCAGCACACCACTGAATCTAGGCATCAGGATTGTTAACTATATAAATCAAGAACTGCAGTTTGTAGCTGGTGCAGAGAATAGGGTAACCGTACCCTTTCGTTTGAAAGACACAGCAAGCCAAACATTGGTGTGGCAGTAGAAAGGACTGAAGAGGAGCAAAGTGGCTGCAAACTCCTCTCCCATTCATACAGTCTCAGTAAGCCTCAGTTTGGCCTACTGTGCCATGTGAACCAGGTCTATATATATCTTGTCATTTCAGGTAGGTGATTCCACATTGCCTTTTGTTCGTGGCTTTTTCCCTTAAAGCAAGGATTATGCAGTTGCTATACATGCCAGCCTTCAGACATGTTATTTGATGCACATTTTAGGGGTAAAGTTAGCTTACTGAAAAAAACTGCAAAAGTGTAAAATGCCTGTGATGCTTCTCTTTTCCAAGCAGGGAACAACAATATGTTCGTGATAAATGTGTTTTGTTTTGTTTTTGTACCATGTCTCATGATTACTCAGATTCTGCTTGTTACAACCTGCCATTTTTGTTTCTGTTCAGCAACTTTACAGGAAGAAGCCTGGGATGACAATGTCTTGTGCCAAATTACCTCAAAACATTTCCAAAAATAGATACAGAGACATTTCGCCTTGTAAGTGCTTACATGGATATCAGCTAATGCATTTCATTGGTTACCATTTGGAGAATTTTACATAAGTGTTTGTTTTGTTTTTTTCTCAGATGATGCTACACGGGTTATTTTAAAGAGTAATGATGATTACATCAATGCAAATTATATAAATGTGAGTTGGAGATTGCCATTTCTCTTCATGTTAATTCCATGTTTGGATTCAGCAGTGAAAGAATTAGCCCTTTGGATTTTAAAGGCGTACAAAGATTTATTTTAAAATTTCATTTGATATTGCTTAGATATATTCTAGTTGGTTAATGCAGTTGTAACATAGATGGAGAGAATCCTGCTCACGTAGTTCCTCATGTCTGTTGGAAACAGAAAAGTTAATAATTTTTCTGGGTATTCCTTCCCCAGGTGTTAAAAAGTCCTTGAATGAACTTCCAATTAAAATAGTGGTTAAAGAGGAAAATATCTTGATGTTTGGTTAAACTGTTTTAGAGTAGCAGTTGACAGTTAATTATGCAGTAAAACAAATTTCTAGCTTTCTGTTTATTTCTAAATATTCTTATATGCTGCAATACAATACAAACCACATTAAAAAAACTAAATTCACAGATCATCAGTTGACTATTTACAGAATAGGTTTCCTTAATCGTTATCATAAGCCTTGTGGCATAGAAAAGCTTTCAACAAGCATTTAAAGGTTAAAATAGAAGGCACCTGTTGAAGATTACATATGATTTAGGCAAGAGTACATAAAGTTGTGAAGTTACTAAACACATTCTGCAATTTTATTTTTAGATGGAAATCCCTTCTTCCAGTATAATAAATAAATACATTGCTTGCCAAGGTCCTTTACCAAACACTTGCCCTGATTTTTGGCAGATGATTTGGGAACAAGGCTCATCTATGGTTGTAATGCTAACTACTCAAGTGGAACGGGGAAGAGTAAGTCAGTCTGTAATTTTAACTCTTGAAAGCTTGTAATTCCAATGCAATGCATCAGGAAGAAATTAATGTGGCCCATGTTTTAACCAACCTAATTCACACTTCCTAAACCAACATGTGAACTAAATATTGTTCAAGAGGATTGTCAATTAGTTTCAAAGGATAACACTATTCATTGACTAACCTGTACTAGGAACAGCCTAGTGAACTGGAAAGAGAAAAGTTGTATGTGCTGAGAGAGTCCCTGTTTGTTCTTGTGTTGTTAGGGAGTCTACTTTAGCAGTTCTAGTTTAGATAAGATTTTTTGGGGGGATGGGAATAAATGTAAATATATTTTATTTCTTGCATTTGCATACTGCATTGCAAAGTACTAAAATAAGCAAATGTTATGAAATAAAAAACAGAGTCTTCTCAGGCTAAGTTATGTGGTTCTACTTTTTATAGTAATCATGGAGTATCTATTTTCATGGTCAGAATCGGGTTTAAATATGAATAGAAACAAAGGAAGTATCCTAGCTAAAATCTTTCTTTGACAATTTTTTTTTAAAGGGCTCTTATTATTTCCTTAAAACAGTGTACAAGAAATCATCTTATTGCATGTTTCAGATAACAATGAGAAGTAGCTAAAATTGATCCAAATGCAACTTTTGGAATCTAAGTAGAAACTTTTATTTTTTAAACAAAAACCTGTTGACAGGTGAAATGCCATCAGTACTGGCCAGAGCCCACCGGAAGCTCCTTGTATGGGAATTTTCAGATCACTTGTCATTCAGAAGAAGGAAATCCTGCCTATGTCTTCAGAGAGATGACAATGTCTCATCTGGAGGTGAGAGAGACCATTCACTGGCTATTTATGTTATTTTGTGAATTCCTTTAAAACTAAAACCATCTCACTTCAAAAAGTTCACTGCAACATTAATCTTTTGATTGTTCTTTTTAGACTCCCTAGAGAAATGGCCCACTGTGTCACTATTCCTTGTTACATTTTGTTGCCGGGTCAAACTTTTGTTACATTCCATTTGATCCAACGTATTAAGCTTGGGGGTGGGCAGAAATCCATGAGACTGTATGCTAATTAGCTATCGTAAATACATTTTGTTTAAGATAATGAAATTGATGCTCTTTTTATGATATGCAAGGCTGTCATAAAAAAACTAAAATGCTGGCTGGGGTGGATGGGAGTCCAATAACACATGTTGGTTACTGCTGGCTTAAACATTTATCACTGTGAACTGTAACGTAAGAAAAATGTAAGTTTTATTCCAATTTTGTTGTTTCTCACGGAGCTAGCACAGCTGCCTTGTGGATCTGCTGATTCTCCACATACTTATTTGTGTCATATACAGCAACATATTTTTGTGGCATTTCAAAGACTTAACAAATTTATTATGCCATTAGCTTGTGACTAGTTATACACTAGCAGCTCAGGAAAACACCTCACACATCAGTTGAAATGGACTCTAGTTCATGCTGTAATAAATTTAAGACTTTAAAGGTCCTGTAAGAGACTCTTTGTTGTTTTTAATTCAGCAGACTTAATATGGCTACCCCTATGGAAATAAAGATACAAGGCAGAAATTAGGTAAAATGGTAGACTAGTGCTTTTCCTCAGGAGAAACAGACTTCTGCCAGATGCATGCGAAACACAAAATCTTGTATGCACTTACGTCTACATAAAGTGGCTAGATAAAATATGTAAATTTACCTGTTTTGTATCTTTAAAAGGGGGTGGGGAACCTGTGATCGCCCAGGTGCTGTCGGAGTCTATTTCTCAGTCCCAGCCATGATCACTAACAGTCCCAGATTATGGGAATTGTAGTCTGCCCACATCTGAAGGACCACAGGTTCCCCCATACCTGTTTTAAGGATTATCTTACCTTTAACCTCAAATCAGCACAGCATATGGCCCATGGGGTCTATTTTTGAAAATCCACAGGACACTTTTTAATGATCTTGCACTTCGTTTAAATGGCATGAAGCATCTAGATATTTATTTTGTGACACGTGAAAGTAGAAACTTGAAACCGAGATAGGTTGACTTCGACAATTAAACTTGTTATAGGAAAACACTGAAATGATCTATTGCATTTGAACAAATTTTGTTTTGCTAGAAAAATGAGGACCGTCAGCTTACTCAAATCCAGTACATAGCATGGCCTGATCATGGGGTTCCTGATGATTCCAGTGACTTCCTGGATTTTGTGTGTCTCATCAGGAAAAAAAGAGCTGGCAGAGAAGAGCCAGTTGTTGTTCACTGCAGGTATTTAGCTTGTAGGGAAAACTCACTGCGCCTCCCCTCTCAAGATTTCAACCAAAAACCTTATTTCATTTTGTAGCCACCTTCCTTTTCATATATAGAGCTGAATTCTTGTTTCTGTTAAATTAAAAGAAACAGTTACTTGCTGTGTTCTTTTGACCTTCTGGTTTTGAATGAGAATAGCTTTGCCTAATTGTCTGGAAACATGTTTTCATGCTTCATAAAGCTATGATGTCTTTATGTGCCAGAACTAGATAGGAAACTAATTTAGGAAGCTGTACTAACCATGCATGTGAACTATGAGGCTAAAATAGAAATGGCTAAACTGTCTTAAAGAGGGGTACCTTACTAGTAATGTACATAGTGCCGGTAATTGTGCATTGTATTGTTTAATACATGTTGCCAGCAGCATCCATGGCTTCTTTATTCTTCCTTCTGGCCTAATAGCCAGTTCTTCAGTTTCTGTAGCTTTTTCATCTGTACAGCAGCTACAGCAGTTCTGTCCCATGCTGCTGTTGTGCTTCTAAGCTGTTTCTGGTCACCTACAAGTGGTTTTCACTCAGAACAGGTAAATAGGCTAGGGCTCAGTTTCAGGAGCTTCATTAACTAAACATCAGCTGCTGGAGACTGTATAAGTGGGTTCTCCCATTACACTGTAGGTCAAAAGCATAGATACCAGACTAGAATTATTTAATTCTTGTTTGAAGTTCTAACTGTTTTCATATTCAGCTTTGGATTTCGGTGTCATCACAAGGTCTGAGGTCAAAAACAATATCAGTCATGCCTCATTAAAAAAATGAAATTTATTGAAATGTATCAATGCCACATTGTCTGGTCCATATTCTTTTGCTCCCCTTCCTATGTGTATGTGGATGGGCTTTGATTTGATAATTCAGTAATCACTGACTGCCATCTAGTTGAGACCTGGCACATAAAGCATCATGGGTGGGATCTACCTAATGAGCCATCAGCGGAATGCAATGGGGCTCTCCCCCGCTGCATGCCCCCTGAAATTGGCTCTAGGGTTATTCAGTGAACTCCCAGAACAGCACACACAAGGGGGAAGCTGAATGATTGTACAGACAGAACATTCATTCTAGTGCAATGCTGAATTCCATCTAGTATTCCAAAAGATCTATTCTCTTGCTGAGCTCTGGAGTGGAAATGGGTACAGTCAAACCACTGTTCCTGAACACCTCCGTGATCATACGTTTCGGCTCCCGAACACCAAAAACCCGGAAGGAAGTAAATGCTCTGGTTTTCAAATGATTTTCAGAAGCCGAACGTCCAATGTGGCTTCTGCTTGAGTGCAAGAAGCTCTTGCAACCAGTTGGAAGTTGTGCCTTGGTTGTTGAACATTTTGGAAGTCGAACAGTCTTCCAGAATGGATTACATTCGGCAATCAAGGTTTGACTGTATCTGGGCTGATAATCCTGGGAATTATGCCCTATTTTTCTCTTTATCCAGTCTTCAGTGTTTGCTACCACAAAAGAAAAAATTTACATAGAATTCTAAGAGATAAACTAAGCACCAAAGGATAATTATGGATGCAGCAGCGCGCCAGAGCTCAGGAAGACCTTGTTACTCAAACCATGTTGGATGGAGCCAGAAAGAGCAGCTCCTGACTATTTCTTGAATATTAAGAGATCTTGAATATATACTGTTACTCTGTACATTCTAAACATGTGGATCACATGGGTTCTAGTAAGCATAACACCTAAATAAACTACATAAGTCTGAAGTTAACATACCTTCACTGCCTTTGAAGGGTTTCCTAACAAGTTCAGACCCAGCTGTTTACCTATTTGTGTGATGTGGCTGCTTCCCAAAGAACGACAGTTATAAGTACATATATATTATTTCTCATTAAATCTACTATCTTTGTTATGGAAAAAAATGTGTTCATTTAGTGGAGAATGCTGCTGCTGTATATGTCAGCTAACTCAGAAAAGTTTGACTTAGGCCACTTAATTATATATGTCTCCTAAGTGCTTTAAAATATTAAATGTGATAAGAAGTAGTTCTTTTTATTTTACAGTGCCGGGATTGGACGAACAGGAGTTCTTATCACTATGGAAACAGCTATGTGTCTCATTGAGTGCAATCAGCCTGTTTTTCCCTTGGATATTGTGAGAACTATGAGAGATCAAAGGGCCATGATGATCCAAACTCCTGTAAGTTATTGATACATTAGAACAAACTGCTTCCAGTATTACAGATGCCTAACAATGACTTTTAAATAGATGACACTTAACTGAATTTTAAAGAAAGAACCCATTTAAAATTTAAAATAAGTATTGATTTGTATGTAACTTGCAGCATCTGCTTTGTCAAACAGATGTTGTTTGTTGCTGGTAGTGGTAGACAGTTATGAGAGAAAAAGATACAAAACTTTTAGCCACGCATATAGCCCCCTTGCATGAGGGAGCAAACAAACCAGGAACTCTTCCATTAATTATAGTTTCTCATGTCATGCATGCTGGGAAGCCGTGGTTAAAGCCATAGTCTGATGTTGGCCTAATATCCTGGCATTTTCTGAAGCCTAATATATCATTGTCCCCCCCCCCCATTTTATCCAGAATGAGAAATTATAGTTAATGTAAGACTTTGTTGATTGCTCATTCATTTGCGTTATAAGAGGAGCAAAGGGGCTATGCGTGGAGCTAAAACATTCACTTGTATTGGCTTATGCTAGCCTGACCCCAGCCGTTGTGTCTGGTGTCCAACACCTGCTTTCCCCTCCCTCTATCAAACAACAAAGGAAATGATTAGCAAGGTCAGAGCTGATGCTATTCATCTTCTGTGCACACGGTACAGGAACACCATCTGTGGACTCCAGATGTTTCCTCCCCTCTTCATAGCACACTTCCATGCATGGAGTAGGAAAAATGTACTTGCAAGAATGTTTCTGCTTACATATATCTTTTTCTGGATCAAGGTGCACATATTTGATGCAGAACAAGCAGTTAACCATACGCGAGTTTATTTAGAGATCATGAAATGAAGTGAAGGTTTGCTTTTACGTTCAAGAAGGAAATTAAAACACACATAGGAAAAGTGATTTAGTGTTTTGTTATCGCCATCCTAAAACTGAAATCTGAATCTTTCCGTTTCCCCTGTAAAAGTTCATACTTCCACATGTTATCCACAAGGTGGCATTGTCCTAGGTTTCATGTTTTAAATGTGAATTTAGATTCACCCTATATATTAGAAATTACGTAGCTATTGTCTTGTGCGAACACAAACTTCTTTTTAGACCTTTGTTCCTCTAGGTGCACTAAAGACTGATTATATGCTAATAAAAACCTGAAAAAGTAGCCTATGGATATTATAGAATATAGGATGTTATAGAACCTAGAATTCATATTTATTCTAATGATCAGAGTGAGCAACTTGAGCAATATTTAAAGAATATGTCAATGGGAGAAAATCTCAAGGCAGCTACTTAAATATAAATTTCACATTCATTCTTTGTTTTTTGTTTTTAATTTTCAGCCCTTGAAATGTAAGTTTATATATTTGTATATGAAAACTTTTAAACTGTTGTATCAAACAGTGTCACTCAAGTACTGAAGACTTCCATCAGCAAAATGGAGAGGGAAACAGTTTTTAATTTAGCCCCGTAGCCCCCCCTAAGGTTTTCCAGAGCAGATTTAGGAGGGGTGAGAGGAGAATAAGGGAGATTTTTAACAATTGTTTGCTGATGGATGCCTTACCATCAGTTGTTCCACAGGGTTGGAGTCGGAGCAAAGCACAGAGGAAAGCTAATCCTCCCCCATCCTACCCCTCGAAGCCTCTCCTGCAGCATGCTGGTCACTGGATCCATCCTGTAGTATTTTCAGCACAAAATTCTTCAAGTCTTTTAAGTTTATGCTGATAGTTCATTGTTAGTTTCTCCAGTTTGTTTTTCTGTGACTTATAAATTATTGCACTGTTTTTTCTAGAGTCAATACAGATTCGTTTGTGAGGCTATTTTGAAAGTGTATGAAGAAGAACTTGTTAGACCTTTAACGACTTCGCTGCATTAATAGAAAACAAAAGATACCTTTCAGAAGAATCCATACAAGACACTGGTGTGCCATAACATTACTTGCAAGAAATGGTGTCTGAAAACAATGAAGAAATGAAAAGGACATGGAAAAAACTTCAGCACTATTGCACTTTATGTTGAAACTGAAAATTGGTCTCTAAAACACTATGATTTTTCTGTGTTGGAAGACTCTTTCTTCATGCTTTGCTTCGAACAAACCAGACTTAAGGAACTCCATGACTTTCCAGACATCATTGTAGTGCCATACAGTCCCTTTTTGTTTGAACTGCTACAAAAAAAAAGGCTTGGAACACTTTTCACTCTTTGGTTGACACCTATGTCTTTTTAAAGCAACAACAATACACACAAAGCCATTTCTTCCAATGCTAAATTTTGCTGTGTTAAGATCCTTGCTGTTTTGTTTTGTTTTTTATTTTGGTGAAACATTAGCAATATTACTACTACTAGACACACTGCCTACTGAAGCAGCACATTTTGCCCAGTGCCGTTCTAAGGATCTAACCTGATTAATAGTGGAAAGCTACATTTTCGTCTAACTCGGCAGTAGCTGCATAAAGGCCCGTTTAACCAGCATCTTATTTAGGGTGGGATAGGAGGGGCATTTATTTTTGACCTGGTAGCTCTGTTTCTCAGCATGTCACAACATTGGTGTGTTTTGTAACATCTGACGACATTACCTAATGGGAATGAATGCATGTGTTTTGTCTTAACCCCTTAAGTGCCTTGAGACTTACAGTGTATGTCTTTAATGACAAGGCACTTGTATTGGCCCTAAAGGGGGAAGTATCATCATTGTAACATTTACTTTAGCAGGTTCACACTTTAAAGCATGGCCCTTGGTGCTTAGAATATGGTACTTAGAATACGATAGGGGGTCACAGAAATACCATTCCTTCTCTTTCTACAAGTACCTGCATGCTACTATGGGTAGCTAGAGCACCCCAGCCTATTAAATAAGTAATAATTGTTTACTGCTATGAATTGAAGTGGGAAATCTGACACATTCCTTTCAACTGGTAAAATATTTGCAACATCAAATGTAAAGCCAGTAGATAGTTTTAGAATTTCTTTCTTTTAGCCTTCCACTGAGAAAAAAAGCTTTGTAATTGAGTACGCTATACCTTTTTGATAGTTCTGATAACTGTTTTAAAACTTCAAGGTAAGCTTTCCCCATGACCTGCTTGCCAGTTACATTTCCTGAGTCCACATTTGTGCTTTCTTGAGTCATGTTTGTGCTATACTGTGTTATGACAAGACAAAAGGGGAGGAAGGTGCATAAAATGCCATCAGCTTGTTCCCAAAACATTTATGCTTTCCATATGTTCTTTGGGATCTCTGTGTACTTTTGTGCTTTTTTATTTGTGTGCCTCTTTTTTTGAGGTCGATAGCATGTATGCAGTTGGAGGCACTTAATTGATACAGAATCTGAACTCATTCTAGGGTCATGTAAAGGTTTTTGTCTCTTTTTATTAAAGAAGAAGAAGAAGAAGATCTGAGACAGCTTCTTGCACAATATGCATTTAGGATTCAATTGTTTCTTTATGAAAACCTACACTGCCCTGTATTAAAAAGGTTTGAATAATTACTGAATTTTTTAAAAAGCAGAATATGCAGACTATAGATGACAATATGAGGTTTGTCTTTCCTTTTTTTTAAAAAAAAAACCACACACATTTATTCTCCTCTATATGTACTGGAAGGGGCTGCAAATCTGCTGTATAAAGTTTGTACCCAATGCCCTGAAATTGGTGGTGCAAAGTTGTAGCAGCTCTTCATCATGATACCAAATGAAAGAGAAACTTTATTTTTTTCAAAAAAACAAAACCTCATCTGCTGGCCTGTTTGTTTATTTTCAAAGCAAATCCAGTAGTCTCCATTTCTGGTTTTGAAATTATTGCATTATTATCCTTTTAATATAACTTCTTGAGTCAGTGTAGAAATGAATGCTAGTGTCAATTCCTTTCACCCAAACTGTAGTTTCAGTAGAATGAGGTGTAATGGGCTTCTTAAAAAAAACACACACACATACCCCTCAGTCTCTAACTGAGCATTTGTCCAGGGTGTAGGAATACACTTTTGTCTGCTTTCACAAATTGGAATGAGTGCTTGATAAACTGCTACTTTTGACAGCTTTGAAATTGAAGCGGGATAGTGGGTTCAAATGTTCTACATCAATTGATAATTGAAGGATCCAGTGGCTTTTAATAGTTTGTTTCTGTTCAACACAAAATGAAAGGCTGAAATGCATTTTTAAACTATGTTTCAGACAGTTTCAGATTACCCAGCACAATGTGAGTAACTGCTAACAATATTGCATTGCACTCTAAACCATCCTTAGATGTTAGTGCAAGCAATGTAAAATCCTTTTTATAAAAAGCCTCCAGTAGTTCTACCAACCAGTCAGGTGGCAAATAGGAATATAAATAATGCTATATACTGCATATTCATATTCTATTTTGAACCGCTTACTTTAAAAATGGTTTAATACCTAGAGAAGGCTTTCCTGCTTTTAGTTTGGAAATTGTTCTGTGCCATAGTGTTGGTTATTTGCAGGACTAATTTAAACATTTGTAACACATTAAAGTAAATACTAAATTACTGCATCCATTCTAGTGAAACACGTGTTACTATTGCCAACGTATGTTACTGTTGCCAACATATAAATGAAAACAGCATTACCCATTTTATAAACTTATACAAGGGAAATTACTAGAGAGTTGTATATCATTGAATTTTAAATACGCTGATTTTCTTATGTGAGGTTGCCAAAGCAATTTGAATCCATGAGAAACATTTATACCACGATGTATAGTTTTGTTGGCATATATTTTTGGTACTTAGGATGTTAATCTGACATATAGGCAAAAACATTAGCTGCCTTCAGGCCTCCATCTCCCCTGATATAAGCTGATTTAGGGCTTGCTGGTTAGTGGCAATGAAGAAATATGGAAAGAGATTAGTTTGGTAGGGTAAGCAGCAGATCAACAAGCCACAGGAATTTCCCTCAAATGCACACATAGTAAAGAAAGGATAACAAATTAAAGCATTATCATGCCATATAAGTGGATCTTCACAACATGCATCTTCCCATAGTGGTATAAATAGCCTTTTACAAGTATTTTTATATGGCCTAAAAGTTAATACTCTTCATTGCTTTGCATTGGGTTATGAAGATCTGTATCAAGCTAAAAGGAAAAGGGAAAAAATATTTTTTGTATGTTTTTTCATTCTGTACAAAACATGAATGTATGTTTCAGGAATAATGACATATAAAATGATGGGTGTTATGGATGTTGGATTTTATGAATAATTATTTTCTTACTATTTGCTAAAAAAAATGGGAGAGAAAAGAATCATATGTAACACTTCCTGTTGTTGTCGTTGTCGTTGTTGTTGTTTTAATTCAGGTTGTTTTAATTGTAAATAAGAGCCATAGGGAAATGGTTTAGTGCCAATGTATGTTTCCGATGTATGTTTTTTGTGTTTTTGTTTTTTATCTTAAGGACTGAAAACTATGATTATTTAAAGTACTTTTGAAGGTTTCTAATGCAGAAATCTAGGACTCTTGAGAGACTTCTTAAAATTGCTTTTTTGCCTTTTTAGGTGTGTGGCTTTTGGGGTGGTAGAGGTATACCTTGGAGAAAGTTAAATATTAAGTACCCTCAGTGTCAGTCATTCTCTGAGCAGCATGACTTTAAGTGTGCCAGCTAATCATGCCACTTAGAGCATAGTCCCTCCAAATCACTGGAGTAGACAGCCGCTTCCAGTGCTGCAGTAATGTCCCTATGTTAACATAAGAACAGGAGTCCTGGTTGTCCCTTAGTGGTTTTCCTATACCCAAACATGCATCATTTGAAACCAAGATCAGCATAAGCCCACAAATTAAGTCTAAAATATAAGACATCTTCACTGATGTAATAAAGCCTATCATATTAATACATTGTAATCCAGCCTATTAACATACTAGAGAAGTAATATCTAATAGGGTAGCAGTATCCCACAGCTCCCAATTTAGAAATGCTGTCCTATCACAGAAAGCACAAAATGCAAGTGCAGAGAGCTGGGGAGAGGTTTTTGATGGAAGTAGTATGGCTTGCACCTTGCCGCAAGCGATGTGCAGATTTAGGTTTGTTGCATCTGTGGAAGGTTGAAAAGCAGCAGAAATGCTTCAGTTGCAGCTGTGCATGAAGGCCCAGAAGAAGGAAATGTCGTATTGTAGAATCTCAGCAGTTTTTTCCATCTGGTGGAGCAGAACTCTATTATTTTTTTGGGAAGGGGCTGCTTGATAGGGGGCAGAGTGTAACTAAGAATAGGCAGTGTGCGGTTGGCAATGGATGGTTACCCAAGCTCCTGAAAGTCTTAGGAGTTCTTGCCATATACCATATCTTGCAGGTGCTGTTCCTCAGTCTTTGACTTGGCTGTTGGAAAGCAGTGGAGACACCTGGTACTACCTGCACTTTTTAAATTTCTGGCCTTAAACTTGCCTGTATAGTTAGATTCACAGATCACTTAGATCAGCATATGCTGTGCAAGAGAAAGTTCAGCATATTATGCAGTCTCTCCTATTTTTACATCCCAACGCGTAACAAAATACAGACTGAATCCATGGCATTGTAAATATTCATGCGCAGAGAGAGGGGGAGAGAAGCAGCCCGAGAAAGCAGCTTGGGATGTGCAGGGGAATTGCTCATTGCCCTGGTTATTAAAATAAGCCTCCGGATGTTATCCACAAGGCTCTTGGGGTGTTGAAATGAAGTTGTATGTTGACCAGAGGGTTCAATGAATTGTGTCTCCTTCCCTTTTTGCAGTGCAGCCGTAAGCAGTTGATAATCTTCACTGCAGTCCTTGTTGGGCTGAGAAGCTGATTTGGGGGGGGGGGGGGGAGCTTCAACCAAGTGAAGTGACAGATGCCTTATATGAATACAGTGGCTTGGAAAGCACTTGACCACAATTTCTGCTGATTTTCCTCCTCCTCCTACAGACCCTGTACCACATCACCTGCCATGCTAGAAGGTCCCTTGACCCTCAGGAGTATAATTTGGAGGCTTTAGTGAAGAGGAATGGTGGGAAAGCCCATATCTTTGGATGCAAGTTGATAATTAAAAGTCTTGTAACTTACGATCTGGGAATCATCTTAAATTATGTGTCCTAGATTTCCTGCAGATATCCCTTGGGTCTCTTGTAGTAGCTTGTGTGTATGTGTGTGCATGCATGCTCTTCCTAATTTTAATACCCAGCTGCCATGTAGAAACAAACACAAGCCTTTGTTTCCATCATTATGCAACACTAACTTTCAGTTTGCGCTATTACCACTTGCAATGGAGGAAAGAAATTTTGGGTACAGATGTTAAATTGTAACCAACAAGTTCATTGTATAACAAAGCAGTTATTTCATTTGTTAAAACTGCAGAGCCAAGTATGGCAATACTGGAAGTGACGTACAGGAAAATCAATATGTTCGCTTTGATTTATTCAATGCCGCCAAATTAGAAGAAATACAAACCAAAGTTAAAATGGTTGCTTCTCAGTCTTCGGAATGGTATAGTAAAAAGATTAGGAGAAAGTCTTCTTTGCCTATCCGGAACTTTGAATGCTTAACTTTAACAACCCATAGGCTTTCACATCAGTTGCAATCTGAGTTTTTAAGAAAGTTTAGAAAGTATTTGCTTTCAGTCATTGGAGGGCAAGTGGTGAAATTGTATTGCCTTTAAACCAGAGGTGACTAATCTGTTGCCCTCCAAGATGATGATGGGACTCTTAACTCCCAACAGCCTTGGCCAGTGTGGCCAGTTGTGAGAAATGATGAGTGTTGTAATTCAGCAACATGCGGAGGGGAATAGGTTAGCCGCCCCGCCTCAAACCAAATGTTCTGGCCTTTGAGAGATTTGAAGACCACTATGTTAACACTTTGGAAATGGCTCTTTGGAAACAATGTTAATACTATGGAAATGAAGAGACCTTGATGGACATTATTTGGTGGAATTACTTGATATTTAACACATTTTAAAATATTTACTTTTTGCCTAAATTTCTTGAATTTCAAATAGTAGCACTTTATCTAATGCTTTACTACTGACAGAGGTTTTGGAGAAAATAAAATTTGCTACCAGGTTGGAGAGAGAGATACTTAATTGTTTCCTGTTCAGAGTTGATTCAGATTGTTCCTTGTGTGAATTGTTTTATCAGTGCGCTACGCTTCTGACCTGTTTTCATCTGTTTTAAAATGCATTCTAGTAAGCTAAACACTGTCTACACTACCACACAGCATACGGACCTTAAATATCAAGGCCTGAGTACCATTCTGTAGTTCTCATACAGCATCCTGTTTTGTGGTATTATAGCAGTGCAACTGTTGATAAACATATTTCTGGTTTAGGTTTTAAAACCGTAATCATCATAATAATGATACTAAAAGTAACCCCCACAATGTAGCTGCTTACAAGTTCTGATTGTTTTTTCTCGGTGGATTTCATTTAATTTAGTAGTTTGCTGTGCCTAGGGACTCCTGGGTTGGGCAGAGAGTTTTTCTATGTGCTGCTTCTTGGCTCCATCCTTGTTGCTTCCAGACTTTAAAGACCTTTGGGAGTAACCTCTGAGGAAGAATAGGGAGTTGTGGTTAGGGGAAACATCAGTGCTTACTTGGAAGTACTTCTGTGTATCCAGGGAGCTCTCTGAATCCTGGCTTATATATTTATAGCTGCTTAGCATTACTAATATTTGCATAAAACTCTGGAAATTGGGGGTTGGAGGTGGGTATTTAAGTTGTAAATTATAAAGAATAGATAATGCACAAAAATAGTTTTTAAAGGGAAAAAGTTGCAATTCCTTATACACAAAGGCTATAATATGGTTGGAGCAGTTAAAACAATTGGCACTAAGTTCTTTTGTATTCCTCTATTGGAGTACGTCCACAAACTTCCCGGTGCAATTTGAAGGGGCTGGGCTTCAAATTTAACATGAATTTATATGGCTCTGATCGTCCTAGCAAATACTAAAAAAAAAGAAAAAAGTGATTTGTCTAGTTTCCCCACCCCTTTCCTGTCACAGGTGCTATAGTATATGTGTAAATGTAAACCTAATACTGTGTCTTGATCATAATCCACAATCCTTTTGGGTGCCCAAATTCATTTATTTTTGTTGCTAGTGGTAATGAATTTGCATCCCCCCCCCCGGTGATGTTGCATTGTCCAATTCAGTTGGGTGTTGCACTGCCCAGTGAGCTGGCTTTGAGCATCTCAGTAGGTCATCTCTAATATAATTGTGCATCTTCTGTTTACTACACAAGTTTATCTGATATAAATAGATTTCTCTTTTGAATTTATGTGTTTATTTTATTTTTAAGGGGAAAAAACACTATTTAGCTAAGAACCTCTATGCTAAGCAGCAGGAAATGTGCTTCATTGAAAATGACATGCACTTGAATTTGGTCAACACTGGACAATGAAAAGAATTCAGCATTCATCACTGCAGCTACTGTATGCTTTAAAAGGGCCTTATGTATCTTGCCTGCATTGGGGTAAAATGAGAGTTCTTGCCATTAATAAAGTACACTAATGTTCTACATACTATACCAGCAGCTCCCCAGAAATAAGAGAAATATAACATTTAACAAATCTTGTTTTTAGTCTTAAGAGCAACTTCATTATGTGAAATATATGCTGTTATACATATTTTGTGGATATATTTAATTTTGATTGACAAATAGTTGTCTAGGTACAAACTTGAAGAAAAAAACATAGTTTACTTGTGGATCTTAATTGTTTAATTGCAAAATAAAGATGTGCTTTAGTAATTTAAAGTTTGGAGATATTTTTTTCATTACTGAAAGTTGCTAGATATTCTGCAGCAGTACTGATAATTATCAATGGGTTTTTTGATCTTGGTCTTTGGACAGATTTTTTTTTGCATGCAAACCGTGAGGGAATTGCTGCTTCATTTGGTTGTAAACTTACAGTATATGGAAATTCAGTGATACTTAAGCATTGTTGATCCCATTGTGAACATGCTGCCCTTACCAGAGTTAATACTAAAGGTGATCTAACCTTGGGGCTATTTTGTGTGCACACACACACCTCGGTAGTGATAGAAGAGTCTCCTGTATAACATGCTACTGCTGACCACTTTGCTGTTTGATCATGCACATTTATCCTAATGAGGAATAGTAATAGTAGTTTGGCATATCACAGATAAAGACAGAATTAGGTTGAAAATAGTGAAAAGCCAAGGCTATGTTAACAATGAGTTTTGGAAACTTAATGGGTTTGTTTGCTTGCTTGTTTGCATTTATTTTCCATCCCCAAGCTCAAGGTGGCGTACGTCCCTCCCTCTCATTTAATCCCCACAACAACTCTGTGAGGTAGGTTAGGCTGAGAGGCAGTGACTGGCCAAGGTCACTCAGTGAGCTTCATGGCTGAGTGGGAATTCGAACACTAACCACTTTACTATACTATACTGGCATTAACTATAGAGAAATATCAGAAGACCACAGCAGGGTTAAATTCCCTTCCTCCCATGCCGTGTTTCTATTTATGTTTGATGATGAGGGCATACTGGCTACTATAATTAAAAATCAGCTAGACAAGGCCAAACAATGTGACAAATCAGTTTCTCTACCTTGGTGTTCCATTTGCCTTCTACAAATCACAGGTTTCTGCTTCTTCAGGATAACGGGAAATATTTGAGCAGGGGATGGAAGACTACAATTCTCCATTGCCTTACTTGGTGAATCGTGTAATTTGCCAATTATTTTTATCTTAATATTTCAAGAAAAAAATCTCACATCTCTTACCCTATTTTATATACAGTGGTACCTCGAGTTAAGTACTTAATTCGTTCCGTAGGTCCGTTCTTAACCTGAAACTGTTCTTAACCTGAAGCACCACTTTAGCTAATGGGACCTCCTGCTGCTGCCGTGCCGCCAGAACACAATTTCTGTTCTCATCCTGAAGCAAAGTTCTTAACCCGAGGTACTATTTCTGGGTTAGTGGAGTCTGTAACCTGAAGCATATGTAACCTGAAGTGTATGTAACCCGAGGTACCACTGTATATATATTTTGCCACATCTTAATTCTGTATCCCTTCTCAATAGAAATAGGTTCCGTGCAATCTAGTCCTGAAATTGTTTCAAACAGTTCTTCCATGTATTCTGCTAAATTGGTATAATCAGCCTTTTAATACCTTATCTTTACCCCTATATTTCTCTTTTGTCATCCAGTTCTTCAATTACTTCTTGTGTTTTATCTTTTTTTCCTTCATTTCTTCCTACAAGTCTTCAGACTGACACTTTCACCTTAGTTACATGTTGATCAAATACTTTAAAAATATTCTTTCATTGTGTTTACAATGTGTAGAACTAGTGCAGATTTGACCTTGATCTCACAGTGCCCAGCCAGATGCCCACAAAAACCTGCAAGCCGGACATGAGTGCAGCAGCCCACCTGTGATTTCCAGCAATTGGTATTCACAGGTACAATGCCTCTGACAATGGAAGCAGAACATGGTCATCTACTTGCTACTGATAGTGTTGTTTTCCACGAATTTGTCTAATCCACTTTTAAGGCCAAGATGGTAGCTATTACTGCCTCGTATGGAAGCAAGATCCATATTTTTAACTATGCAACTGATTCAGCTCCATTCAGATGTCCACTAGTTCTAGTGTTAGGGAGAGGAGAAAAACTTCTCTTTATCCAATTTCTCCATGTTGTGCATAATTTTATAAACTTCTATCATGTCACTTCTTTATTCCCACTGCAATCCTAACACTGCAGGGTAAGGCTGGTGCACAGCCAAGGTAGGCAGGTGTCTGTTCAGAGATGTAATAGATTTTGCGATGCCTCTCGGGCAGCACAAAAGACCTCCACATGTATTAAGGAGAGAAATTTAATTATACCTGCCTTTTAAGTCTCAGGTAAAGGGCACAGGTGATTTGTTTGGACTTCAGGCTGTGTATCACTGAGAAAAAGGAAAGTTCCAGAAATGCTGACATGCATATGACTTTCCCTACAGCATAAGGCACACTGTGCTGCCTTGCTTACCTTCAAGTGGCTTAATTGAATGTTAGGCTGAACACACCTTTTTGGCTGGTATCTGCTAACACAAGAAGCAACGTTACTATTTGCTGAAAATTGTCTTTGGATTCGGGTAGTAGGTGTATGGAACTGGTGCGTGTATTTGGCATGTGTGAGGGTCATTCTACACCATACATGGCAGCGAACCCACTTTTACCACTGAATGTACACTCAAAAAAGTGAGGTGGGGCCAATCCTAAATCTCTGAGTGATCCGGGATGGAGAGCCTGGGGGTTCTCCAGCTGAAATAGTGAATATGCCCCTACTTTTCTAGGTTGCTTCCAAACAACCTGTTTGTTGAACATCCTAATTTGTTTGCAGGGAGCTTGTAAGACACCTGTTTTATCAGGTGTCGGGCTGTTATACAGTGCCACGTCAAGCAGTTGTCCTGCGCACTTCATCACAGAAGCCTGGGTTTTTGTGGAAGTGGGTTTGTTGCACAATAGCACCAAAGTCACCCTCCATGGACAACCTGAATTTGCCGGTAGGCAAATGAATCGTAGCAGCAAAACAAGAGAACGTTTGGAAGCACTCCTAATAAATTTTGCTTAATGTGGGTTCATTGCCCCTTAACATTGTCTTTATGGTATCATATATAGCTGGGTGGGTGTGAATGTGGTAATCCTATGCACATTTACATGTGGGAGAGTAAGCCCCCTTGAACCGCAGTTTACTTCTAAGTAAATAGACATAGGATGGTGCTGTAAATATTTTTTGATCATATATGCTGGGGCAAGGAACTTCTGGGCTAAGGGAATGTTGCTTCCTCAACCTAATTCTATGTGATTTAGGGATCCTAGGGAGGAGAAGGGGGCACGGGACGGGCCTTAAGCAAATGGAAGGAACAGAAAGCCCTCTGCCAGCTATGAGGTCAGGCTTCTGGCAAAAGGGATCTGTCCCCCCTCCCAGTTCTTCACCCGAAGCGGCTGCTGGACGAGGGGCGGGAAGAGGAGGGATGGCCCTGCCTACCTACCACCAGGATGCACCGCCACGGATTATCCCGCCAGGGAAGGCAGCCCTCTATACATGCAATATGTGCGTCTTTACCTGCGTTTTTTGCACGATGTATTCGAGATGCACGGAGTTGGGCCGCGTTTCCCACTTGTTCGTGTTATCCTGGGCGCACTGCTTAGCATTTTAATATAAATCGTTGGCTGCGAGAGCTGACTCGGACAGTGTTGCTTCTTCCTGCTGATTTAAAGTAGAATATATCGGCGATCGGGTCTTGCTAGGGAATATTCAACCCCGGACTTTCTCAACTCGCCTCCCCAGTTTATTCATTGATTGGATTTATATACCGCCCTATATCCAGAGGTCTCAGGGCGGTTCACAGAACACGAGTTTAGCCCCCCTATACCTGGGAACATTAGGGCTGCAGCTCCAATATAAGCAAGGGAGGCGCGTTTCCCTTGTGGGTAAAATATCGGGACCTTTTTCGGAGCCAGCAGAGTGTCTTAAACAAACAAATGCATTTGGATTTTTAAAAATATGACCGGGGGGCGGGCGGGTTCGTGTGCTGCAGCCAGGCTGCTTCGTGCTTTCTGGGAACAAGAGGTAGTTGTTGACCTGTTTGTTTTGTTGCTGCCTTTCCCTCCGCTCTCTCTCTCTCTCTCTCTCTCTCTCGCGGCGGGAGCTGGGAGAGGAGGAGGCCCGAGCAAGGGAGGGGAGGGAAAAAAGAAACACAGGGCGAGGAGGAGGAGGAGGAGGAAAGAGGCGGCTCCTTGGCCTTACTCAGCGGCCATTTGCCTCCGCCCCTCGTCGCTTAGCCGGGAGTCCTTCCCTTCGGAGGCGACGCGCCGGTCGGGAAAAAGCGCAGCTGGGCGAGGAGAAGAAGAGGGAGGCTGGTACGTGGCTTTGGGCGTCTGGGTCTCGCGGAGGCTGTCGACTGTTTTCTGGAGGGGAAAGGCGGGAAAATAATGTCCGGGTTGGAGGGGGGCCGGGGGGGGGACTGTGCGCTGAGAAGGTGCGTCTCTCTCTCTCTCTCTCTCTCTCTCTCTCTCTCTCTCTCTCTCTCTCTCTCCTCCCTGTTGCGTTTAGCCTGTTGCTTTCCTGGCGCTTTCCGAAATCTCTCTTTATTTAAAAGCAACATCCAGCCCTCTCTCTCTTTCTCTCAGGGTCTCGTTGCCCCAAAGCGACGCCTCGTACTTCCCAGGCGTTCCCCTGGCTCTCCAGCCTTTAGCGCCCGCCCCATAAGTAGCTATGCCTTTCCGAGTGTGGGGCGACGACGACCGCCCGCCTTGCTGACGCTGCCATGCCTTTCCCCAGCCCCTCCGTCCTCACCTTTTCCCTCCCTCCCGTCCATCCGCCTCCCTCGACCAGTTGTAAGTTTCTGCGACCTAATTATCGCAGCCATAGGAAGCGACGACAAAGGGGAGGGGGGATGGCGGGCGTCAAATCCCGACAAAGGTGGGATTAAGGATGGGTTGAAATGGGAGGCGGGGGCAGAAATCTGTCAGGAAGGGTTAAAAAGTGACCTTTTTCATGGACTGGCTTCCTGTTTACCTTTCCCTGTGTCTTAATTCCCCTATAATCAAGCGCTGTGTTTTCATCGGCTGCGTGTTTAGGTATCTCATCTGAGTTTTGATGGTGCCCTCAAGCTTCCTACCTTTGTTCCCTTCATGTTGTTTGGGAGTGATACTTTAGTTTACTTTTCCCCCCCTGACAACGCTACAATCCTTAATATAAGGGAAGTATTAATCCCTGTGCATTCCCCACATCCACCCAATTTCCATTAGTTCATATCAACCATACTCGTTTGCTTCATATTCCCCATTTTTTAACTGTGGAGGGGAATAATGGAAGATATTCCATCACCTTTGTGTCTAAACAAAGAGATGTAATTAGTTCAATCCCAGCACTGTGAGACCTGCAAGCATTTATTTCTTTGAATGGATGTGGATGTAGTTAGTTGTGATGGAAAGGTACTCTGTACCTTCTTGGGCATTATTTTCTTCACATGGTCCCATATCTATTTCCTTTCTGGTGTCAGGATGCTATGACCACATTCTGAATGTGTGGTCCTCCCCACTATAGTCAGCAAGTCATAAACAAAATTTGGCTTGCTGGTGAAATAAACCACAATCCCTGGTTTGGGCATAGCAACAAGCCAAACTTCATGGCTGCTTGTTCGTGCAAGGAAAAGAGTGTAGTGAAGCAGCTGTGATCATGCAGTGAGGTCTTGTTCACAGTAAGCCATTAACCATGTAGTGTGCAACACTTGCCACCTCCTACCCCACCCTGCTTCTCATGTATATTCATTTCCTTTGTCATAGCCAAAGGAGTTTCCACTTACTTAAAACTAGGATCCTCAAAATATGAAATGAGCCCCTATGTGGAGCTGAACAGGTTTTTTTGTGGGGTGTGGAGTTACATCATGACTCAGTTCTTACTGATTACTTGAATGTGCAAGGAGGTAAAGCACAGAACACTTCTTCCCAGTTTCCAGTCATAATATAGACAGCTCTGAGGCAACCCTTTTGTTTTATTGAGAAATTATGCAGAGAAAATACTGCCACCCCCTTTAAAATGCTCAGTTTTTGCAAATAATTTTTAAAAATCCCTCTTCTTAAAACCTGGTCCAGAGTGATATTTTCCCCTTTTCTAGAGACCAGCCCTGTGCCTGAAACAAAAATACACTCTGAACCCTTCTTGTCTGGTTATAGTTAATGTTTGGAGAGACTAACCATAGTCTCGAGCTATATATTGAGCCTCTTCCCTAAACTGTATTGTTTGTTATTCTTACCTCTACCTCTTGACCTGTCCTGCTATTATCTGTTGGGTATTGGGGAAGTGGTGCTTTTTCCAGTACTACTTTAGCATCCTATACACATCATAGATACGCTGTCCATGGTTAGGCCACAATAGTAAAAATATTGTGTGTTATTCAACCAAGTTTTGCTCAGAGTAGACCTGTTGAAATGAATGGACCTAATTTAGTAATGTTCATTAATTTCAGTTGGTCTAACTCTGTGAAACTTAGTTGACTGCCACTCATTGCTGTTATGTGGGTTTCCTCTTTTACTTTAGACATCATGAAACATCTTGTCAGGAGAGGAAATTTAAGCTTGAACAGTTCAAATAGTTGCAGTGCAAGCTGTTCTCTGTTTTGAATATTTGTTGAGGGCTTGTTCAGAAACAATAACATACTGTATGCTTGCCAGTTCTGATATTTGCAGGCTTCACAAAACAAAACTGATTTGTTGGTTGCCTAACCTTGAAATAAATTGGCAGTGTTGTTCAGTTTCTTTAAAGAACAAACAAACCACAGAAGAGGTCTTAGTTTTTATTGTAAATCACCTTGGAATTTTCTCAGTGGAAAGTGATGTACAATTCTAAATATTGGGGAGTGTTGAGGTTATTGTGCTTGAGGTTTGAGGGGTACATTTTTAAAAAATAATAATAAAATAGGGAGATACAGTGGTACCTCGGGTTACATACGCTTCAGGTTACATACGCTTCAGGTTACAGACTCCACTAACCCAGAAATAGTGCTTCAGGTTAAGAACTTTGCTTCAGGATGAGAGCAGAAATCATGCTCCGGCGGCGTGGCAGCAGCAGGAGGCTCCATTAGCTAAAGTGGTGGTTCAGGTTAAGTACGGACCTCCAGAACAAATTAAGTACTTAACCCGAGGTACCACTGTATGAGGTGGCTTTGCAGTATGATGTTGCACTGACTGGCTGACCCCAGACTTAATTCCAGATTTTGTTCAGTTCTCATTATTGGCCTTTAAGAGCCCCTCTGAAGTCCTATATCAGTCAGACACATGTGTTTTTATTTAATAAACACACCAGTTGCACAACTGGTTACTACAATGACTATGTCATTTCAGCTTTAGCTTGTTCACATGTTGAACAAAATTCCTTGCATGTATTTTACTGGTTTTCTGAGCTGCTCTTTCATAAGCTTTACATATCACATAAGAGATCATACTGTAAGATATGTGCATCTACCTCGAGGTGAAAAGTTGCTCTCGGCAGGTGTGAGTTCCACATCATCTTCAGTCTATGTGTTTATGGAAAGGGGTACAGGGTGGCTCAGCAAACAGGTGTGGCAATGAAAGTGGGTCAGGCATTCTAGTATCTGGTAGTGAGTACTTGTCAGCCCCAGGTTGTATGATGTAGGAGGTTGCACAATAAAGGGCTTTGAACAATGAAACGCCTTAGAAGAAATATATGTTCTTGTTCTCCAAACCTTCCACTAGCTATCCTATACGGGAGGGGACAATAGTTCAGTGATACAGCAGGTGGCAAGCATACATAAATGCCAGCTTCAGTTCAGCTTCAGAAGCTTGAATGAAAGAACTTAGCTAGAAAAGATCTCTGTCTGAGACCTCTCAAAGCTTTGTAAGTCAAAGTAGACAATATAGAAGCAGGTGAACCAGTTTCAGTATGAGACCGCTCTGAATATGTATAAGAATTCAGAGATGCTATTTTCTAAGCTAGACTGAGTTATTTAAAAGCCAAGGAACAAACCCAGAATTAAAGGAGATAAATGCTTCTTCTTTTTGGGCAGAATTAACATTCTGAATAGAAGTAGATATTATTGGATTATATTGATATTACTAGGGGCTTATGCCATAGTCAGTAAATCTGGAGTAGTTTAAAATTTTAATCTTCCAGTTGTGCTAATTTAACCTTTTAAGAATTCCAGCCTCTCACGGTGATAGCATGTGGCAGGCAAGCCCAGACAGACAGAAGGTGGAAGGCGTATGTGCCAGTTTATCCTTTTTGGCTCATAGTGGAGACTGAAACTTCTGTCAAGGGTCCAGATTGTTTGGATTCAGCTATGAGTCATGCAAGGTGCAAACTTTTGAGTGCCCTTAATGTGTACTGTATGTGGGTGGGCTAGCTTCCCTTGTCCTTCCTCGAAACCTTCCTGTAATCTTTATGCAGACAAAATCTGCTTTGTACCAAGCAGAACCTAACATGCGTGAGCATGCTCTTTGTTCTTGAAACAGAAAAGTGAATGTGGAGGCTGATTTTGAAGCCTCTAGGCCCGTTGTGTCCAGTAAGCTGTGAATTCCAAAGTATTCAAGAACAAATGTTGAATTATTTAAACAACTATGTACCATGCTTCTGAGAGGTATATTTGTCTTCTCACTGTGTAGGGTGTAGCTCTATCTTACTTGTCAAAAAGTTGTATTCTAAAACATGTATTTAAAGCGGAGCCTCCTTAAGTAGCCCTTAAATGATTTCCTAGTGCCATAAAAGTATGAGAGACACTGTGACCTACCTACATTCTTTCTCTCCCTCTCTGCCTTATGGGATTCTGTTGTAAATCCGAACTTCCTTCTTCTTTGCCCCTAGTCCTATTACTAATGTTTTGCAGTCATTAATTGCATGGGTTCTGCAGCCTCAGAAGGATCTGGGCATGCTTTTGAATCAAGCACCTGCAAGTTGACAGCTGAGTTCTTGAGATGTCTTATTTCCAGGTGGTGTCTGAAAGCAGCACTTCTAATTGCTGTAGGGCTGCTAAGTTCTCTTGGCAGGGGAACTGACCCTTTCAGGGGCATTACAAATATCTGCTTTTGTGCTTCTTTTCTATAGTGCATAATTACTTAGAAATTTAGTGAGATGTGAATAGTTACCTGCCTTGATTTTGAAATAGTTCGTTTGAAAGCCGTTAGACTTTTTCCTTTTGAAACATTCACAACTTTTTATTGGCCTGTTTAGTAACGATGCTGAGCTTCTTTCGACGAACGCTTGGGCGCAGGTCTATGCGCAAACATGCTGAGAAGGAACGGCTAAGAGAGGCCCAGCGAGCTGCAACTCACATCCCTGCTGCTGGAGATGAGAAATCCATAATTACATGCCGTGTCTCTTTGCTGGATGGAACTGATGTCAGTGTGGACTTGCCGGTATGATAATTACATTACTTTTTCAACATGGTTGAATCATGTTTGAGAGAATAATTGTGTTCTTCTTTATCTTAGAGTTGAATTAGATCATTGTGCTCATGTCATGGTTTTCAACCATAGTAGCCACAGTGAGCTGTGTATTACTATCCTCAAGGTTGGATTATTGTAATGTGCTGAACGTGGGGATGCCCTTGAGCAGCAGTTAGTGCAAAACATGACAGCTAGACTGCTGTATGGTGCAGCCTGCTGGAAAGAAATTAATAGTAGTTTGGGACTGCCAGTTTGCTAAATTCAAAGTGCTTGTACAGTGGTACCTCGGGTTACATACACTTCAGGTTACAGACGCTTCAGGTTACAGACTCCGCTAACCCAGAAATAGTACCTCGGGTTAAGAACTTTGCTTCAAGATGAGAACAGAAATCGTGCTCCAGAGGTGCGGCGGCAGCGGGAGGCCCCATTAGCTAAAGTGGTGCTTCAGGTTAAGAACAGTTTCAGGTTAAGAATGGACCTCCAGAACGAATTAAGTACTTAACCTGAGGTACCACTGTAATTGTAACAGGATATACATTTTGTGTAGTTAATGTGCAACACACTAGCAGATTGAAATTTACACATTTCAATTTGTGCTCAATTTCTCTCTTAATCCAAAGCCTGGACATTCCACTTTATGAACTTTGATTTCCAGCCTAACTGAAATTAACAAGGAAAATATGGCATAGCTCCATTCAAGGGACACAGTTAATTTCATAATTTCACTGTTTACTATGTACATAGGGCACCAATATAAAAGCACTTTGACAAACATAAGAGATTGAAGCACAGGGACCAGCCTTCAAATTTCTGGTTTTTATTATTTTAATGTTTTCCATGTTCTACTCTGGAAACATTTGAGTTGAAGGGTTAATACACACACAAAGATACATCCATATTTAATATCCAGATAGATAGATAAATAGATATCCTTGTCTATTTTTATTGGTTCCTTGGTCTGATTTTAGAAACTGCAGTGATGTGAACCATGAAGTCATACCAACACTGTACTGGTATATGGAAAAGGGGAGGATAAGTCGATAGTTACATAACCCTATATTTGTCATTCTTGGCAGCAAGATTTGGAACTGGAACATCTGGCAGGAAGCTGAGCTGACCTAGCAATATTGCACTGGAGAAGCATAGTATTTGCTTTAGGAAATATTTGCTTAAGCCAACACATAAGAGAGTGGGCTGCCCACTTAACAGAGGCAGCTTTCTGATCACTGTTCACTAGTGAATATTACTGATCAAGCTACATACACCAGCTTAATATACCGTATTTTTCGCTCTATAAGATGCACCAGACCATAAGGCGCACCTAGTTTTTGGAAGAGGAAAACAAGGAAAAAAAATATTCTGAATCCCAGAAGCCAGGACAGCAAGTGGGATCGCTGCACAGCAATCCTGCTTGCTGTCCTGGCTTATGGGATAGCCGCGGGCAGCCTCTCCCGGGCAGCGGATGAAGGCTCCCCTTGCCCGGGAGATGCTGCACGCGTCTAAGGCTCCCCCAAGAGCCGCGCTCCCTTTAAAGAGTGGGCGGAGTGTGAATCGTATGTAACCTGAAGCATATGTAACCCGAGGTACCACTGAATATAAGTGCAATTTTTTCTTTCTCTCTCTCTGAAGAAAAGTGTATAGATTGTGCATTACCATTTGCCTGTGTTGTAAGCTACAGTGGTACCTCGGGTTACCCAAAGTACCACTGTATAGAGCAGGCACGTCCAACTCCCAAGAGAATGCAATCTACTCCCAGTACAAAAAAAGCTGGCAGTGATCTACCCATTGTCATTGCTAATAGTTGTTAAGCTTTTTTTTGGGGGGGGGGGACAAGCCAAAGTTGTTGAGCTTTTTGGAGGGCAGCGCTACAGACAACATTGCTTCCACTTTCAGCGGCCTTTTACATTTATGGCGGCTAAGCAGACAGCTAGCACCCAGGGCAGGAGGAGTCATTACTAGCCCGCAATCTACCACTAACGTGAGGCTATTGATTGCGAACGACCTGTTGGACATGCCTGCTATAGATAAACCAAAGAGGGCTGCTTTGTATTAGTTGTGACTACCTGCTTTTTTCAGAAACCTCAGGAGTTGTTAGCAATGATGTGGTGTGGAAATTTTTCCACTGCTTTGCTGTTCCATTGAAAATGTTCTGTTTATTATTATTTCACTGGTAACAATTATGCGTGTTGTTTTGCCTCACATTGTAGAATGTATAGTTGCCATTTTGACAGACAAAGGCTTGTGGAGTTATATTGCAAAACCCATAGAATTGCTGTATTTAAAAAGTTGAGGCACAATACACACAAAAGATCACTTGCATAAAATCTTACTGTGGTGAATGCAGAGATTGTGAATTATTCTTTTTTTTTCCAGTAAATGCAGCCCTGTTCTCCATGTCAATTACTTTAAACTTTCTGGCCACAAACAGATTTCACTTTGCAGTATTTTTGTGGGTTTCTTTTTCTTTCTTTCTTTCTTTCTTTCTTTCTTTCTTTCTTTCTATTTAACCTCTCTGGATGGCTGGGCATGGGAAAGAGCAGGCCGGAGATCAAGGCGACCCTGGGTGGAAAATTCTAGTAGCTGCATTGTGGATGGATGCTTAGGGACATTCTTTCCTAAAACTTGTTAACATCAGTACCATTTTTTTTTTTTGCACCCAGCTAGACGTTTTGAAGCATCTAGGAGCAATTTCACAATGCAATAAAACAAATTTTAAAATGCATCTATAAAAACAATTTCAAATCCAATACAGATACTGACTAAGATAAAACTCTTCTCTCAGAGGGCTTGTTGAAAGTGGAAGATCTTAACAAACACCAAACAGGCAGTAGAAGTAGTGCCTGATATGGCCTGATAAGATGGTACCTGCAGGAGGCCCTGCCCTGCAGAGCACAATGGATGATTGGATATATAAGGGAAGGAGATGATATTTTTGTCCTGGTCCTCAGCTGTATAGGGCTTTGTGCATCAGTACCAGCACCTTGAAACTAGCCCAGTAGTTAATTGGCAGCCAGAGCTGCAGCACCCATGTACTTTTGGAATAGGGTTCTTAGCCTTCCTGAAACAAGCTATTTGACTATTGTGGGCTTTCATGAGTGCAATGTAAAGTTTGCTGTCAAACTTAGTGTCTCAAGAATTGAGACACTAAGAACATTGTCAGAGCACTGAGAAACATAAATATTTTTGGTGACATTTTTAGATTTCCTCTTCAATTCCGTTTCAAATGAAGTGATTCTAAATGAAGTTATTGAGTGTTTGTCAGGTTATGTTGAACAATTTGTGTGGCACTGCAAATCATTTTGTTCGGCTTTTTTGCCTACGCATATTCACATTATTTGTGACTGTAGAGGCCAGAAATGAAATCTGCAATTCTGTGAAGTTCATAGGTTGAAGAAAGGGCCTCTGGACCTCCAGAATTACAGGCTGCATATTGTTCCAATGAGTTCTTAAATGTTTAATGTGTTTATTTTTTCAGTAATTTTGGATTCAGTAATGAATATTAAAAGAAGTTGGGGCAGTGGGAGATTATAGATGAGGTAAAACAGTTGGGAAATAACAGTTATCATGCAGTTCATAAGGGTGCTGAGTTTCAGGACTAGATCAGTAACTTCTGGTTCGTTAAGGTCGGCGATCTAGAGATAGTGATTGCTGAGATTGAGTTTAAGGGAGAAGAAAGATGCTCATGTAGTCCTGAACCTGGCTGTCACAGTCCTGGGAAGGAGATGCTTTCCCCTCTACTATACTTTTGGGGAGAGTGGGGGTGGGGAAATTGAGTTTACAGGATCCATATATTCATGGTACGCATCTCTGAACCCTAATTCCATCTCTGGATAGTTTTAAGCTGTTAATTTTTCTGCTGAACTGGGCAGGGAGTTATTAATCAGAACTGGAAGAAGCACCCCCCCCTTCTCCACTGATATGATTTAATTTTAATTGTGATTTTGATGTAGTTATATTAATTTTTGTGGTTTTAATATATCTGTAAATTGGGGTCTACACATGAAGGATGGCATAGAAATTAATCAGATAAATCTTGTGCTTCCTGGAGGGCAAGAAGCATGCTCAGTCTTCTTCAGGCTATTTTTGTGTATATGTGTGAGAGAGTATAAAGTGAATATGCAGAAACCATTGCCTTCAGTTTTGTTACCAAAATGATAGTCAAAGGCTATCAGGTTTGCTATTAGAAGTAATATAAGCAGTTGACAGAATTGGTGTCTAGAGAGGAGCAATGCATTATTGTTTTTACTGGAATTTCTGAGTGCATGCAGAATTGCCCTCAAAAATAAGGTTAATCATCAACTAATCAGCCTCTTACTAACACAAGTTCCTCTTGTAATTTCAGAAAAAAGCCAAAGGACAGCAGCTGTTTGAACAGATCATGTACCATCTGGACCTCATTGAAAATGACTATTTTGGATTACGATTCATGGATTCTGCACAAGTAGCAGTGAGTGGCATGGGGTTTTTTCTTCTTCTTACAGTAGTAAAGTTAATTAAATCATACCAGGCCAAACACAAGATTTGTGCAAGTGTTAAGTTGTTCTTGGTACAACAAAATTTATAGATGAGTTTAAGAAATTGTCCTGAACTTCAGTATAAAATCAGTTTCCCTTTTTCATGTCCTCTGTCCTGGTTTTGATAGATAAAACTATGGATCAGAGAGTTGTTGGTTCTAATTCAAATCTCAAAAATGAGAATATGTTTAATTTTCCCCCCTTTTAATTTGTATTGAAGTAAATCAAACAAATCAAGACAATAAAATAATAGAAGTTCATAACTTCTGTTTCTTTCATAATATGAAAAGTATTTTTTTAGTGCCTTGGAGTCTTTGTTGCATGTAATTCATGTTACACACATGTTTATTGGATCATAGTTTAAAGGTCCTGGTTTAAAGGCCATAGTTTAAAGGCTGCTTTGGACAGAACCATTAGAAAGGAGGGTCGGGGGGGGGGGTGTATGACCTCTCAGTGCCCCAGACCTGACCCATAAAATCTTAATGCAGCATCATAGAAACTTTAAGGCAGGGGTGGGGAAACTCTGCCCCTCCAGGCCATGCTTTTAAAACCACACTTATCTGCTGGTCAACTGACATCACTCTGATGGGGGAGAAATAAGTTGATTGGCGAGGGGGTTAATTTTGGTGTTGCCTTCAAAGCTCAGTGTCACCCACCACCACTATGATTTGGCCTTCCAGGAGTGGGGAGATAAGGATCTGGTCCACGAGGCAGAAAAGGATCCCCACCCCTGCTTTAAGGTCATCTGAGAAAAACTATCATTCCAAATGGCAGATCTGACTTCAGTGCAGTTGCAGTTCTGTGTGTTCTGAGAATGCAGGGCTCTAGTAATCCCATTTTCCAGGATTGTTAGAATTCTTTTTTGGTGTTCTGGTCAAGCACAAAACCTTTCTGGTTTTTGCGTGTGTTGCTGGACTGTTTCTACCCGGTCTTAAATTCATGATTCAGTCAAAAGGCATATGCACCAAGCACACACAATTTAGTCATGATCTTGGTTAATTAAGTGTGTCTGTATATATTACATAGAATTTCACAACTGAGATTATTTTGGTAGTTCTTCATTGCATTTCCACCACCTCACATGCCAGTGCAATGAAAAACTCTTCTGACCTTAATCATATTTTCTTGTGACTTGTTCTTATAGCCTAGGGTTCCATGAGCCTCACTTGATACTGTATGATTTACTTGCTTTAGGCAATTTATATTTGTTTGCATTCAGCTGGTCATTGTGCACTTGGAAGAGCGCATTGCTCAGTCAAATGCAATTGCTTCAGCTTTCTGTTTATTGTGATGCAGTGCTAATGTTTGTCAGGTATATAAAAATGGTGTTAAAGACCATGTCTTTTCTATTTTAATGAGCTCTGCCTTTTATAGAAATAGTTGAATCTTGAATGATGTTGATGTCGTACAGGCTAATTCTGTGAGTATAATTTGGGAGTTGTCTTCACAATTCAAGAGACTTTTTTGTTCCAGTGTCTCTGTTGCTTCCCCCTCCCATTGTATTTTTGGTTAACATTGAGTTAAAAGGGACCCTAAACAACACCAATGCAAATAATTCACCTTAGTGCTGTATATTCAACCTTAAACCTACTGCCCAGGAAATCATCAAAAATCATAAAAATCATCCCAGGAGGAAAAAGGCTTTTGCATGTATTCATTTTGTAATTACAGCAGGAGGTTCATGGCTTGCAGGGATGGCTAGCAGCCCAATAGTAGGGAGATCTGTGAGTAGCTTGGCTCAGGCCAAAAAAGTTGCAGGACACTTTCTCAGATTGTAAATTTTTCAGTAGGGAGTATCCTCTGGCTTAATCTTTTGACCCATTACTCTTACCATAACCTTGCCTTGTTTCGTGAAGTGTGTATTTCTGCAGGATTAGAGTTCGTGCCTGACCCTGCTGAATTTGACAGCTGCGGTAGGAAAAGTAATATATTCCAAGCACTGTGTTGCAGTTTACTTGGAGTAAAGTATAGTTACCAAGTGCAACTGCAACATGAGATCAGGTCTAAGTGTCTCCCAGGCTTTGTTCTGTAAAAGTAATTCCCTCCCCCTCTTCTGTGTGCCAGTCAAGCTGAACTCTTGGAGATGGCGCTGGTGTTAGGAACTGAGTTGAACTAAGTGGTGTCAGTGCCTGTCTCTGGTCTGTTAACTGCCTTTCTGTGGAATGTGGAGGAGGTGAAAGAAAACAGATTGGAGATGAAGCAAACTTATACTTTGCCCTACAGTCTGGGAACATCTTTCTCTTTTTTTCTTTTTTCTCTTTTCTTTTCTTTTCTTTTCTTTTCTTTTCTTCCTTCTCTGTCCCTATTGTTTATGTATACGGCACCATAGCACTTGTAATACTCTACTTTGGTGGATTTGTTTTCTTACCAAAGGAAACTTATGTTGGATGGGTGCAGACAACTGATGGAAAACTATCCAAAGAAGGCATGTTTATGGTATAACTTCCTATAATTGATTGATTGCATTGAATGAAATAATCTTATTTCGTTCCAAAGCAGTAGGACAGTTCCATGAAAATATCAACCAACAGGCCCTTTTTAATCTTCCTATATAGTTAGCATGCTATGTATCTTTTTAAAGATAGTTTTCCAAAGTTTTATTATCTGGCAACAGTTCTACACATGAGTGAAACATCCAGAAGCAGGGCATGCAGAATGATTCAGAATTTCTCTTAATTTTTTTACTAACTTTTGGCTAAATACTTTTCAATTCATTTAACAACCCGTTATTTTATTGGTAGTTTCGCTTTGGCTTTTGATACCTGCGAAGAAATGGTATGTTAGGAATAAATATTAGTGAGGTCTTGTTTTGTAGGTTGCGTGTGAGTGAGTGACTTGTCGCAAGCAATGTTGGTCATATTAAGCTGGTCACAGAAAACGTTTTCCCCACAGGGATAAATAAACAGTATGAGAAGTTTGACACTTGCCCATGAAACATTAGCTGTTTTTGTATGTGGCTGCAGATGGGGAAAATTGATTCACACTTTAAGAGAATACAGTTCTCTAAGTTACAGATATATTCTTGAAGTTGCAAAACTCTTGTGTTGGTCAAATACTTTAAAACACAGTTCTAAAAAGGCAAACGTTAACTATTTGGCATGCTTCTTGGTTTTTGGTTTTTGTAGGCAAGATCAGTCCAGTTCAACCACAAATAGTTTAATGTTATTTGGAGTTCAAATAATATTAGTTAACACACAAATTATTATGTAAACAAGCTTACAAATATAATGGTGGTAATTATGGAATTACCTAACAACAACAGGAACAACAACAGCTGTCATTTAATTATGATTCCACTACTGCTACTCTATTGGTATAGTTCAGGAACAGTTTAATCATGTGGTCTTTGTTGGTTTAGATGAATTTTGTCAAGTTTCCCAAATGCTTAGAAATTTGATGGTGTAAGATGGGTGTATGTTGTTTCATACTGTTTGTAATGTATTTTAAATTGCAATCCTGGGGCTTTGGTATATTATTAGTATTAGTATTAGTATCATCAACATTTGCTGCAGGTGGGATTAGAGTTGCCATAGCTGCTGTCATTGTGAACATCCTGTGTTTAGAGGTGAGCCCATATGTATCACAGGGCTGCATGTGCCATTTTGGGTCAGTCTCAGTCTGGGGGAGAGAGGATTAGGTGATGTCAAGTTGTACTAGCATCAGGTCTGACAACCATCTCCATTATAAGATGCCTGTCAGCACACTATTGACTACAGCATGGGGTGGGGAGCCACATAATGTATTCTGAATGATAGCAGTGGTATTTAAAGGGAAGCCTGAGGCCACAGGTGGTAACTCCACAGTATTATACTTGGAATGGTATCATTTCATATAAGGATGTTATCACCTAGGAAAAATATTTGGCAGATTTAAGGAAATACCCGACCCGTAGTTCGCATATTTTGTGAACTTAGCTGCTACATCCTTATGTTCTGAACTTAATGTGATCTGCAAGTTTTTATCTTGTACTGCTTGCTTCATTCCAGCTGCTGAGCTCTCTGAGAGGAACTTGTATAAACAATTCATGCTAATGCTTGTGTCAGCACTTGAAAGAAACAATGCATTCCACAATACTAGTTTTTAAGCGTAACTGTGAGAAAGTTTGTGTGCTTGAATAGAAAGGATGCACTTTTAAGTGAAAAGTTACATTGGCATGCCTTTTCCTTTCTTAGATGGGAGATACAATCTTTTTCATATCTCTTTGGTAAGATGGCAGCCTGAAACATATGTTAGAATTCTGACAATCCCAGCAGCTTTCTGGCTCTGTGACTTGCAAAGATACATTTGTGCTGCAAATCGCAGATCATGATTTCAGTGCTCAAGAAATTATTAACTTGCCTCTTGAAACATATTCTAGCAAGCTGTTACAGTCAATTAACTGTAGGTCTGGCACACTGAATGTGTTGCTCTTAAAATGCTTTATACTGCTTAGAACTATTTTGGCTTGTTCTGTTCTATGAGTTTCTAATTTGCATACTATATTTTTGTGTTGAAAGCATAAAGTTTATAATTATTATTTTTCTTTCAGCACTGGTTGGACAACACAAAGAGTATTAAAAAACAAGTTAAAAGTAAGTGAAGTTTGTGTTTTTAAAAATCTGATTTACTTGTGTATTGATGAATACTTTGTTTCCCCAAAATATACCATGGCAGTATGAAGCTGTTCAAAGAACAGTGTTGTAATGCCAAGTTTCTGGCATTACAACCGATCTTTGACTCACATTACATTTACTACATGACATATTGAAAGCTAATTCAGTACAGGGCAAAAAAGAAAAGAAAAAAGGGGCTCCAATTGTTTAAAGATTCTGTAGCACATTTCTTTTTGCACTTTCTGCCTTATGCGTATTACTAAAATGGATTTGGTGGACTATATTTTAGTAATCTTTGCTTTGCTGACCTATTGTGATGTGTATTTTTATTTTTTCTGTGACTGATATACACTGACTTTTTTAAAAGGAACTGTTCTAGTAATGTAAATCAAAAGGGGGAAGAAACTTTGAAGATCTGGTATTACAGGTGACCTAAATCAGTGGGTGTTGAGGAGGTGCATGAGTAACATCATACTCCTGGTTTAGAATTTCTGTCATTAGAAGGAAATGAGGTGTGGAGTCTACTGCAATAAAATGTTTAGCTAGCTATCTTCCTATGACACAAACAACAGGAGGTACTCCCCAAAACCTAAGACTGCCTGGGCAGAGTTTATAAGGATTTGATTGGGGTACAAAGCAGAGATTGATGGATTCCTCAGTTCATGGAATAGAGCCTTGTAATATTGGGATTAACCTAGATTTGTCTGTTCTTCTTGGCAAGACAAATCAACTTAATGTAATGAGACTGAGTTGGCTTCTGGTATATAAAACTACTACTGTTTGTTTAGCATTCTCTTTTTTTTGCTAGTGTGCTCAGTATTACAGAAGGGATTCCCACCGCCTTTGAATTCTGATTAGTGAATATATTTACAAAATAATATCCTTGCTGTCAGAAACCTAATATATTCACTTTTGTAGTTGGTCCACCATACTGTCTACATCTTCGTGTAAAGTTTTACTCTTCCGAGCCAAACAACCTACGTGAAGAGCTCACCAGGTACGTTGTATGCAGTGATACAAACTGGAGATCTCAAATCCAGTACAGGCAACAACCAATTTATGTGCGTCTTTCACACACACACACACACACACACAGCACCAAACCTGGAAGTGACCCTAAAACATCACTAAAAGGGTGGGGAGGGGAGGGGTGGAACATTTTACATGGGCCCCTCCAATGCGTGCAAGGGTCGAGAACATAGCGTCCTGTGCAAAACAAGGATTGCTTGCTTGTTTGCAGTACATTTGCTTTTTAGATTACATTAGTATCTGTCATACTAATCTGAATATGATTGTTGGCGGTCTCTCTTTTCCCCCGCTCATAGATGAATCAAAATTCCAATCCACCTGGTTATATCTCACTACTGTAATGTCCCTGAATGATAAAATTGCAGGGAAGGCATTTGGGCAGAATCTCACATACATTGTCACAGTTTCAAGGTGTTCCATTCCCACAGTACAGTGAATAGGAGTTCCCAACACTTCAGGGAACTGGTAGTTCTTTGGTGCTGGGCGTCTTCCTTTCTGCTGTGAGTAATCCTTATACCCAGTCCTTCAGCTCTGGCCTTTGCTGTAAATTGGGTCCTGATAATCTTTACAAAATCATTAATGAACTGTAGTTTTGAGGAAACACTGAACTTTTATAGAAATATTTTTAGACATGTTTGGGAAATCCATCCACCCCCTTTCAGCATTGCACACTAGGAAATCAGAGAAAACAGAAACTACAAATTGGATATTCTTTTATTAGAATTTCATTCTCTTGCGATGAAATATACTGCTCCATGTTTCCATACTTGAAATGAGAGACCACAGTGCGTTATCTCATAATTAAGTCTAGCTGCTGATATTTGCTGCTCGTCTCCAGTGCTGGAATTGTTCACAAACTCATGGATGTTTCTTGCTCTTTCTTCCTGAAATAGATATTTATTTGTTCTTCAGCTAAAACAGGACATTTTGAGTGGCAAGTAAGTACTGTTGATAATTACGCTAAATGAAGGGGGCTTGTCTCTTATCAAATATGTGCAGGAAATTTAGGATACAAATATAGAACATGTGCATCTCCAAGGTGCTGAAAGTATTAGTAGCTACTTACCATGCTTTGTAGCAGTGGACATTAATGGACTCTGGTAGTTATAATTAGCCATTTGTTTAGATTCTTTGCTCAGATTTAGTATTTAAAATTCCACAATTGCATCTTAGAAATCTTCATAATTTTTTACCGCCTAAAGCAGTGGTTCTCAAAGGGTGTGGCATGGAGAAATAAGTTTGAGAACCACTGGCCTAAAGGCTATGGTCAGGTTTCTGCAAGATTGTACAATAGAGGAGGGAGGTGGTATGTTGAGAATGGGGATGTGCTGCTGTATGTGGTGCGTAACCTGTGTGATGTCAATTATTAATGGTTCCTTTAATTCAAATGCAGACTTTTTGGGACAGATTTGGTGTGGCATAATTGAAGACTATATTAATGATTCCCCAGTCCATATAGTTGTAGGATCTAGGCTGACTTAGGCAAGCTTATTTGCTCCTTTAATGTAAACCGTACATTTCTGAAAATCCAAGTGCTAAAGGAACATGTGTTTTAAGTATATTTCTGAGTAATATGTCAAGTTCGCTGAAACGGTTCACTACATCTGCCCCTTCCAAATCGTTGACCCATAATCATTTCCTCATACTGCTGTTGAAATTTGCTTGACGTTCTTTTTTTTTTCCCATTGCAGGTTGGAGTGTCCATTTGAAACAGCTGTGCAGTTGTCAGCTTACATGTTACAAGGTGAGCTGCCTTAAGGGAACTGCCTTTGTGTGGGTGTATTGCTTGAGGTGCAGGACTGATTCGAATAAGACAAGCTTTCCTTTACAGATAGCAAACCTTATGTAAACTGCTGGTCACATTAATTGCCAGGGATTCAGATAAATTACTGTACCTGAGCTATTTCTGGGCACTGTTGCTTTTTCGCTTTAGGGATATATTTCATAGCCAGAGGATTATAACAGCTGATAGGGCTCAGTCATGTGAGGCTTATCACTAAGATCTTAGCTTTTTCTTGCTACTGTACAATCTAGCACGAGTGGGAAGTATGAGTGGGATCCTGGGGTGCGGACTACCTTATAGTCCTTGTGTAGGAAAAAGGAGGGCAGGCGTGAGAAGAATTAACTTGCTTAAGTGAAATAATTATTTTTCCATAGATGCCTCAGAGCTTTGGTTCCATTCAGAAAAACACTGTGAACCTCATATTGAGATTTGTTGGTTATTTTGGCAAAGCAAGCTCAGAATTCTGCACTTTGACCTCTACATTTGTACTTACTGAAAGAGATGTCAGCTTGGAAGTGTTTATTAGGGATAGTTTGCAACAGAAATTAAGTGTTTTCTTGATTACCTTGCATGATTCTCTCTCTCTCTCTCTCTCTCTCTCTCTCTCTCTGTGTGTGTGTGTGTGTGTGTGTGTGTGCGCGCACACACACACACACACCTTTATGTCAACAAAATCCTGATTTCATTTTTAAGAGTAATTGCATTACAATGGGTTGTAGTCGCACAGCCTGTGCCTATTTGAGGACTTTAAAACCCTTTTATATAGAAATAAGTCCAACTACATTCATTCAATGAAACCTCAAAGTAAGTGTGTCTAGAATCATTATTGCAAGATCATTACTGCAGAGCAAAAGGAATTTTCTGTGATTCTCATAGTTCTGATTGTAGATAACTGTGTTGGAAGTAGATACTCATAAGTTCCTAAGCAGTGATCAGTGGCTGTTAGTCTTGTATCAAATGTAGTTTTTAAAGTTATCTATATTTCCTGTGGGACTTAGAATCTTAGAAAGTATTATATATGCCTGCCAGGTAAAACAGTATGTCGCAAGAAGGTACTTCCCCACACAAAAGGAGCGGGTGGTACTGTGGTCTAAACCACTGAGCCTCTTGGGCTTGCTGATCGGAAGGTCAGCAGTTTGAATCTGCACAACGGTGGTGAGCGCCTTTTGCTGTGTCCTAGCTTCTACCAACCCAGCAGTTCTAAAGCATACCAGTGCAAGTAGATAAATAGGTACTGTTGCGGTAGGAAAGTAAACGGCATTTCCATGCACTCTGGCACTCGTCAGGGTGTTCTGTTGTGCCAGAAGTGTTTTAGTCATGCTGACCACATGACCCCACAGCCTTGGTACAAAAGGTTATATGTATGAGAATATTTATAAATTAATGTTGATCTTTTTTTAATGTATGAGGCAACACACACAAAATGTGATTTTCTGTATTGCTTAGATAGGAGAGGGGGACAGACTTGGTGATGTATTCTGACAATCTTTCAGAGGAATTCATAAATTTGCTGTTTGTTGGGATGGTAAAACCCAATTCTTGATTTTTGTTCCTACTAACAATCTATAGATAGTAGTGTTCAGTTGACAGATAAGAACTCAAGTAACAGTGGTAAGATGGTGATGGAAGATATTGGGTTTGATGGTATGAGTAGGCAACTCATATATCCGTGTAATAAGAGAAGACGCTATTTGCATCAATTCCCCAGAAGATAGTAATTTTGCACATGCTCTCAATCAATATTATATCAGGAGGTTTTGTGTAAGTGGAACATCTGGCTCTTCAAGAAGATTCATTGTTACAGCGGGGCATAGAGGTAGGAGAGAAGCAAGTTGCTTGACTATCCTTTAGTGCAGCCAGTCTAATTAAAGGTAAGATGCAAGAATGTAAAATGCAGCTACTGACAACCAGGGAAAATGAAGGCCTAGTGGATTATCATAGAAGAGGTACATTACACAACACAATGAAGTGTTAGTATTCCTGTTTCTGTAGTGGCGGGATGCAGAGATCCAACTCTGTGAAGAGGGCTGCAGCAAAGCCTTAAAGAATTCATGCCTTGATCCCATTTTGGCATAGATTCTGTTTATAAATTTGCATGACAGTAAATGTTTGATTCCAGGCTTTGATGACAGTGCCCAGTAGACTGCTGAGTAGATCCTATTTAAATTAGCTGGAAGTTAACCTAGCTTTGGAAGCAAGCAAGCATCAAGTAAATTATGGATTTAGAAACTTCCTTAACTTGAAATTGAAAGACTCATGAAAATGCAGCTTAAAATATTTATTCAATAAACTCAGTTGTGTTCAAAGCCCAAGAAATCTATTAAAATATTTACATAGCACAAAATTTAACAAACATGTTATATTATTCAGTGCTGCTTCTTACATTTCCAGCTGCTTCTTTTTACATTTTAAAAGACTGCATTAAAAATTTCATGTTTGTGATGGTAAAAAAAGAAAGTGATCTCACCAAGCATATGCAAGTCTGAGTATCTTTAAAAAAGAGGAATGTAAGAAGTTGAATAACAATGCTAGTTCCCCTGCCAACATACAGTTCCAGTAGTAAATGAAAATACTCTTCCATATAAGTTTTTGTTTGCGTCTGTAGTTCTTCCAAAGCTGATTTAAGATTCAGTTTTAACATGCTAAGATCGAAATACTGATTTCCCATTAAACTGTAAATATTTAAATGAAGTTTTTATTATCTTTGAATAAATGTTCAGTGTGTCAGTGAAATGAGTCATTGTAGGCACTTCGGATTTTGCCATTTCCAAATTTGCTTTTGCTAGAATTTTCTTGAAGTATTCTTCTCTTTACAGCTGAACTTGGTGACTATGACCCTGCTGAACACATCCCTGATATAGTTTCAGAGTTCAGGTTTGTGCCCGAGCAAACTGAAGACATGGAACTCGCCATTTTTGAGAAGTGGAAGGAATACAGGTAAAAAATCTCAAATGGTAAATTGCCACATCCATCCAACGCATACCATTGTATGCATTGCTTTCTTTTGTTGAGTGAAAGGGGACTCCTATGAATACCTTCCTGAGTGTGGTTTTGTATTTCTGTTGAGACAAACTAGAACATAGTGCAAAAGCTGCCTTCATTTTCTGAGCAATCACAGCAAGCTACAAGACACATCTAAGACCAGGTAGTATCATCTGGACAATAGGGTATGCATTTTATGCAGTCTACAGCCTTAGCACTGCTTGATGTTACCAATACAGCTCTGTAAGCTTCCACAGCTTAATTTAGCAATTCAGTATTTTCTTAGCCCCTTGATTTCAAAACAGAACTCAAGTTGGCCATTATTAAAATTGAGTGGAGATCAGCACTATTTGGCTTGCTCTACATATATCAAGTTCCCCTTTTTTTGTATTCTTTCTGTAACCTCGCTTTTTTATCAAGGCATGTTATTTTTAACTTCATGTGATTTTTGTGTAATATAAATCATTTCAGGGGGCAAACACCAGCTCAGGCAGAAACAAATTATTTGAACAAAGCAAAATGGCTGGAAATGTATGGAGTAGACATGCATATAGTCAAGGTAAGTTTATGGTTGTAGGCTGTGCTTTTGGGAACGTTATTTTTAGTACTTCTATAAACATAAATATACCTAAACTTGCAGTCTTTGTAGCAATGAGTTGAAAATAAACTGAGATTTAATATTGTTTGACTTAGGACCAGGTTTGCAGCCTAACGTTAAGTAATTCTCAAGAAACCACATATGATAAAGCATAAATGTAGCTTTCAGTGTAGATTAATATAAGTGAAATGTTCTATGTAACTATGTCTGTTTCTAGAATTCATATCCGTCAGCTTGGCTTGATTGAATCCTCAGAGTAGCAGACAATGTCCTTATAAGCAGTGAAAATAATATCCAGAGATAAAATATTTAATAAAACAAAAAATAATAATAGAATAAATGTTTGGTAAGAGGCTTGTTAATAACATCTGTGACTAAGGCCTTTAATTTTGCTGCAGTATCTTAACAGTGAATGAAAGTATAATTAAAGTAATTTGTAGCAGCATAAAGTCACATCTGTAGGAATATTCTAATCTAATTTGTATCCCTCTTAGGCAAGAGATGGAAATGATTATAGCCTCGGACTAACACCCACAGGAGTTCTTGTGTTTGAAGGAGAAACTAAGATTGGATTGTTCTTCTGGTAAGAAGAATAATTTATAAAATAAATTATTTTAGAGTCTGCAGCCTAGCCCTAGGCTAGAATTTGTAAGTCTTGTAAGCAAGCACGGTCCTGTGTTGGCATTCTCTGTGATTTGCCATAACAGAGCTCTAGGTGTATTGTGAATGGGTGGAATGATTCTTGAAGATGGCTGTAACATCTATTTAGTTTGGGCTTTTGAGAAATTAATGTCTGCATTAGGCTGCGTGTTTATATGTAAAAAAGAGTGGTTTTCCTGAGAGTGCAGATATGTCTGGGCATGGGACATTTTTCAGTAGGATGAATGTATACTTCTCATTCACTGGAAGGAACTAAGAAACTGGTCTACATGAAACAAGCATAAACATTCAAAATCAGAAAATTCAATTGGAATTGTCCTTTAAAAATTAATTTAACATTGACATTTATGTTAAAGCACCCCATGGTTAAACTTGTAATTTTTAAATATTAATTTATAGCACAAGATAATAGCGGGTGTTCTTGGCGTTACATAGGTTTTTGTAAAATATTTTTTACTAGGTGCTGTATGAATTGTGGTGCAATTGCAGTAAAGTACATACATCTTTTTCATTTTAACTTTTTCCCATTGCAGGCCAAAGATCACTAGGTTGGACTTCAGAAAGAATAAATTAACACTAGTGGTGGTTGAAGATGATGAACAGGTAGAAGGAAGTCTTTGTTCATCTTGCTTCTATTGTTGTGAGTTAGCTTAAGCATAAGTATCGTAGCCAAAATAAATTAAGGATGGTTGTGGGTGATAGCGTAAACATTTTTCCTATTGATTGTAATAGGCACTTAGTGAAAATTAGTGTTTGAAAGTGAATAGTGACCTGTCATATTCTGAAGAGACTGTCCTTAAAATTTATTTTTCTACCCAAGAATGAATAATAAGTAACTTTTACAGATAGTTGAAACATTTACCTAACTGCTGAAACATGATATCATTTTAACACCAACAGGCATTGTTCATCTTCTTGAAGTAACACATTGTTACTTGATCTCCTCCGCATACAGTATTAGTATTCTTGTATTCCATTCTTCCACCAAGTTACTCTGGCCAGCACTTGTTTGTTCATCTGCCACCCCCTCCAACTTTATCCTCATAACAGCCCGATGAGATATAGGCTGAAAGTTACTAGCATAAGATCAATCACTCAGTGGTTTTCATCATGGCTGAATGAGGATTTTAACCTGGCTACTTCTCCCAGGCTAGGGTTCAGTATTCTAATCACTAATAATACACTGGATTTCAAGAGTGATCTTTAAGTTTCTATCAATAGTAATGTAAGGTTTCTTCCTCTTTGCATTTGATAAGGCATATTGCTACAGAAGCAGCACTACCGTTCTATTAATTATGGAGAAATTTGGCTGACTTTGTATTACTTCCAAGGAAAAATGTTGGATTTTAAGTGCCTAATTAGTATGTGTTGATTGATTCGGTAAAGAGACTAGAAAATCAGCCTAGGGGAAGGCAGATTGTAAACACCGGTGCTCCAAGCCTTCTTTAAAAAGAAGTAAAAAATGATTTTAATAAATAAATGTCAACTATCTTGAACAAACCACTTGGAAAATTGAAACGCAATCTTTTCCATTCTGTTTGTTCTTCTTGTCAGGCTATTCAAGTTGTTGAAAACCATTATTCTCCTCCCCACTCCCAATCCACAGTCAGCACAAAATATAGCAGCTCCTATATCAAGAAGGCAACATATCGCTCAGCACATGTCTTCAGTTGTGGCTTGGCATTTTTAAAGAAGTTGTGCAGTTTTCCCTTTAAGTGACTAGCGCTGTATAACATGTTTTATAATTGTAATGCTTTTTTCTGTCATAATAACAAAAAAGATAAACTGATCCTCTGCTATTTATATTTTATCTCTCTGGCTTATTCTGTGTCAAGGAAACAGGAAGATCCTGTTATATCAGTAATGTTATAAAATACTGAGAGCACATTGTTCCCGTCAGTATTTTATAACATTCTTGGTTGAACCTACCTTTTGAGTTACGGGTTCTATGAATGCCTGCAATTTGTGACTGTAGCTGCAATGATCTGAAGGTAGCATTCATAGTAGTTTTCTAAACGCCCCTGTGGTGGTCCTTTCCCCCCCCCCCCTAAGGGCAAGGAGCAGGAGCACACTTTCGTCTTTAGGCTGGATCACCCAAAGGCCTGCAAACATTTGTGGAAATGTGCAGTCGAGCATCATGCCTTCTTCCGCCTCCGTGGACCCGTCCAAAAAGGTTCCAGTCGGTCAAGCTTCATTCGGCTGGGGTCAAGGTTCAGATACAGGTCAGCAGTCTCTTTTCTTCAGTACCTTATTCCCTGACTTTTTCTCAGATAAGGCACAGGAAAGAAAGCTGGTCCATGGTTTTGTTTGTAGTAGTCACTACTCCAGATTCTTATTGGCATAAAGGGAAAGGATTGAAAGAGGCACTTAGCTCAGTCAAACTAGTCTGTAGGCATGGAAAATCTGCCGTGTGTTAAGCCTTTCTGCTGCTGTGTTCCGCAGAATACCAAAGCCAAACTTTTGCCTTGGCCAAATCCAGAAAATACTGAATTTCTAGATCTCGTGATTAGAGAAAGAAGCCTGAACTGTTTTTGCATATGCTTATTAATTGGAGGAAATGGATTTGTAGTTACTCAGCTCAAGTATACATCCTTCCCTACTTTCCCTCCCCCATTTAGGGGATAAAGCATTAAAAAATATTAAACTGAGCCCATGAATAGATTGGTAGTCAGGGGAGTCAATGTAATATTGGTGTCTTCAGATCTGATGATTGGGCTCCTGTGAGTAGTCCAGCTGCTCATTTTGAACCAATTAAGTTCCCCAATGCTTTTCAAAGGAAGCACAGTGTGGAACACATTACACAGTGATCTAAGATGGTTGTAACCATTGGATGTGGAACTGTGACCATTTCCCTTCTCCAATCGTTATAGCTGGCTCACCAGTTGAAACTGTATTCAAAAGGGCTGCGTCAAACAGCACTTCCATTCTACAAAACTGCTCTAGTAGGTACTAGTGATTCCTTGAGTTTTCTCCGCCATGTCTTTCGGCTGACTCACACAAAATGTAGAGATGATTTAATGGAAGTGGGGGTAAAGTTTAGCTTCTACAAATGTAGGTTTTTGTGATGAAACTGATATTTTTGGCACAAAATATATACAGTTGCAGTAATTATCAGCTGAGTGCACATATGGACTATAGTTTTCATCCTATTCATGTTTCTTGTTTCATTCCATTTTTCCTTGTCTCTGTTTTGTTCTTGGATTTTATACTATGTCATCTGGTAAGGATCATGTCTGTTTAATATGATTATAGAATCTAATAGTATGTATATGACTGGCTTTAAATAAAACAAAAGCACATGAGAACTAAGTGTTTAGAAGAGCAAGGATAATTGGGTGCTGTCACTTACATCAACTTTTCCAATATAAATGTTTTCTCTTGTTCTTTCCACTTCAATCTAGTGGGAAAACAGAGTACCAGACAACAAAGACCAACAAAGCCAGACGATCGGCATCTTTTGAAAGAAGGCCTAGCAAGCGATACTCAAGGAGAACGCTACAAATGAGAGGTAGCTTGACTCATGGGTAGGCGGTGCCACTCGACTTGATCCAAATTACTACTTTGACTTACACTAACTAACAGAATACCTGGTCCCCATGCTGTAGCTTAAACTGTTTTTGAAACTAAAAGGTGCTTAATAACTATTGTGGCATGAGTGTAGAGCCTGATGTTTCAGAATATCAAATCCACCCCCTTGAGTTCCTAGAGCCAGTTTCTTTGGATCCTTGCCCGTTCTACAAACAGCATACAATATTGTTAATGGGGCAATTGCCTGGACTTTCCTTCCCTGTCTTCCGACTTATCCATTGTATTTACTAGGGCTGTGCCAGGCACCCGCAGTTCGGCTCAGGGCCCAATTGGTGATCCTGATCATGCTCAATCTGGGCTATGAGCTGGACTTGGGGCCTTTCATAGTTCTAATGTTTATTCAGCATTTGAAACCCTAATGAACCATGTGTTTGATGACAAGGGGACTCTTACCTGCATCATCTTCTCTCCCCCACCTGTTGCTGCCTGAACACCCTCTCCCCTTTTGGCAATCCCAGACCACTCCAGGTGAACCTAGGGTGCTTGGGGCTGCTTCAACCCAGTCTAGACAAATCATGGATCTGCCAGAATCCATTTGGAATCTTGGATTTGTCTGGACTGGATGCAAGGCCCTAGTATTTAGTGGAAGTGTTGTGAAAGTTGGTAAAGCTTCATGATAGGTAACCCTACAAATAGTATATACCTATTTCCCTGCACATTCTAAGTTTTAGTCTGTTTTAAAGTGTGTCCCTAACACTTTGCACAAGTATCTTTGGAAAAAAATAATGCAAGCTTTTTGATATTGTGTAATTGATATATTGGACAATTTTTTTGTTTTATTACAGGAAACACTCATAAATCTGAAGAAACTAGGTAAGAGGACCTGTCGGCATTAGGCTTCCACAGTAAAGATTTATATAGGATTATCAGGAATATTCTCTGATAATATGTTAAAAGCCCCTTTCCTGTTGCTTACGTATTTTTTCATGAATTAGACACCATTTAAATTAAACAGTAAAACTCATGCAAGGCAGAGAGCTTAAAAGCTCTTTCTGTGCCACATTTTCCTGCCATGGAAAGAGCTTTGTAAGCTCTGCCTTGCTTACCAGGCTCTGGGAAGGTCTTGCACAGACTCTGGAGATCTCACAAGACCTTGGGATAACCCTGCAAGATTTCCCAGGAGTCCACAACCTCCCAGTGCCCAGTACGCAAAGCCTGTTTGGTGTGCTGGCTTTGGAAATGTAGGCATGGCCACACTGGGCTTGTTCTGACTATACCCAATTTTGGCTTCACATGCTACCCCACCCCAGAGTGTAACCCCCCCACAAGATGCGATCCTACTGTAGTTATTTTTTTACTCCTTTTCTTAGTTAGTGAAAGAGGTAGGTAGCCTCATGGGAGTCTGCCATCTTCCCTCTACTTATTTTTAATGGTGGTATTAGGATATCATGGTATGTTCACCCTAGAGCTAATCAATTCTATGTTTGACTATGCATGCTAATTAACATTGCTGATTAAAATTGATTTTAAAAGATGCATGTCGTTTCACTGAAAGTTATTAGATCAGCAGTGAATTTTTTGCTGTTGTTGAAAGAAGTGCTCTTTCATACCTGCTTTTTATGGTGTGGTGTTTGACTTAACAGATCTGTGCAAGTTAGCTTCATGTGGAAACCACAACAACCATGCCTTGATGGAACTGGAAACATACACAGATAAGATAAATTAATGTGTTTTGGTTCCAGGCATCAGGGCTCAGTATTTCACTCTTACCATCATTGAAAATTTGGCTTTGATTTATTGCACTCCTACCCCTGTTCATGCAGATTGATAAGATTTGCCTTGATAAGTTCTGCCTACCAGAACTTCATATGGATTATGATGGCTTAGGAAAAAGTCCAGCATATGTGTGAGATCTTAGTGTAAAACAGTCAAAGTAAGGGCTGCCTTGGAGTCAAGTGATGCATACAAATGTAAATACAGAAAATGCTGGTTTGGCCTCAGTTTTATTTATTTATTAATGTCCCTGTTGCTGATCCTACTTGGAGCTGGCAGACCCAGATAAGCCTTAAAATCCTAACAGTTTGATCTTTGATAAATTAACTTTAAACTATTGGTTTTTTTCCCCATTTCAGCCTTCCAAATAATGTTTTCAGCCAAAATAATGGATCACAGCAAGTAAGTTTGTCTAAGCTGTTTACTTAACATTTTTCTAAGTCTTTGCGTCAAAAGTAAACTAATCTCAAATGCAGTTGCCTTGACCTCAGAATTTAGAACCTGTAGTAAATGGAAAGTTGGATCATTTGGTTCTCTTGGCCATAAATGTTAAGCTAATATGAAAATTTACAAACCAAAGTAGAAAACCTTGTGTTCTCATTTTCAAGGCTTAAAAAAACCCAATGAAGGCAAAACTACATTTTTGCTTTGTATTTTGTCTTTCAAGAACTGGAGTGCAATGCCCGCCCTACCCTCAGTTACAGCAGTTCCTTCTGGGCCAGTCTTAGTTGAAATAGAAAATCTCCCACGGAGTCCCGGGACCAGCCAGCAAGACAAGAAATGGTGCGTCACTCTGGTCTCACTTTGCTCTGATTTGGAAATGATGAGTTATTGGTCATTTCACATACCTTTCCTGCAACTGATATTGTTCATATTTGTGTCTTCTAAAAAGGATATATTGTTGTGGGGGTCATAGATTGTTCTTTTCAGCCTAATTTGGATACTTTGTCAATTCATAATTTGCAGTCCCAGTGTTGCTGGGTAGCACCTTGCTATTCTGCACCCTCATTATGTGTTCCCGCAGTGAAGTGAGTTGAATGACTTGTCCTTCAACCAGGATTGTGCTCTAAGTTCTGGCCAGATGAGAAAAGCCATACTTTTCATTACTGCAGGCTTTTCTTCAAAAAAATTATAAAACCATCAAGCTTCACAGCTGCAGGTTTTTGGTTTTTGATTTGTTTTTTGCAGTGACCAGGAGGGGTTCACTTAAGAAAATGGAAAAGGTTGCAAATAAGAGCTTATATTTCATTTAAATTCCTTTTCCTGATGGTCCAGGCTCTGGCTATCCATCAAGATAAGACCATATTACTTAGGTTTCAGCCCCATTCTGGCTCAAAAATACTTTTTGCTTCAAAGGGGACAATTTAATCTTGGAGAAAAACTTTTAATTCTCTCAGACACTTTGAAAAACTGCAGCATTACAATGCAGTAGACTTAAAATTTATCTTAGGCTGTTCCATCCATGCAGTGAACCTTTGACATGTGATCATAATCTGATTTGTTTTGCTTTTGTACAACTTATTTATTTGATCTCATTTAATTTGTATGCTATTTAATTGTAAAGAAACATACTTCGAAGTGGTTATAACAGTGATACAGCAAGTATCGCTAACTTGTGGTCCTAATTGTTCAGATGTATTTGTCTTTTATGCAAACTTAGCTAATTGTATCTGTTGACTTAAAAATGCTCTTGACTTTGGCTTTATATCTTGAAGCTGTTCTGAGCTATGATCAAAAACATAATCAAAAGGTGCTTTCTCTTTTCTCTTGCCCTTGATTTATCCAGTGTCTGAAATTGGAGGTTTTTCTCTTGAGCTCTTGGTTGCTCTGTCAGTTTCTTCCTTCCCACTGGTGGTGATTGTAAGGTGGTGATACTTTATTTTTTAAATTCTGTTTTGCCTTATTGGTATGATGGCCTGTCTTGCATAAGCTCAGTATAACTGCTGTGCACATGCTTTTTGGTAACATTCTTGTGTGTGGTCTTTAGACTCCAGCTCCAAACAGCTCTGACTATGCTTTAACAGCCTTCTAGCGATTTATCAAGGAGTTGCTGCTTCTAAGAATATAAATGGTGTATTTAGAAATGTGCACAGCAGTGATTGTGCTGTGAATTGCAGAATTTGGAAAACTTCAATTTGCTCCCGTTCTCCTTCTAAAATGGGTGGGGAGCTGTGGACCTCCAGATGATGTTAAACTCCAAACCCCATTACCCCAAACTGTTAGAGTCAGTGATCAGGGATGGTGGGAGTTGCAGTCCAGCATCATATTGCTCGAGAGATTTTCCCTTTTTTATACCCAGTACAATTGCGAAGAAAAGTAAGTGTGTGGTAACTTCAATTAAGGCTTTTGCTACATGTAGTTCCCTTCATTAATATTAATTAAAATTTCAAAGTGTGTATAACCACATATAGTATATACACATCTCTTCCACTGAGAGAAATTGCCAATTTGGCTTCCCACCACAAGAGCCTGCTGTAAAATAGGCATATATGAGTCAATAGGGCGGTCAGATACAAAAGACAGCAGAGTCCCTGCACTTTTAATAGCTGTGTAAAAGAAAGAATTAATTATAGCAGGTACAGTTGGTTGCCCTAGATATACATATGGGCTACACACTCCTATACCACTGCTATGTAAAAAAGGACCATTTTGGAAGTACGGTAGCTGTTACGAGCTACAGAAACCTTAATAGATAAGAAAGGGTTGTTTTTCACCATAGTTCCTGTTCCATTAACCCCTGGATATTATAGCTTTTCCATCCATGTGTTGCAGTGGTCTATTCCAGACCTTAGTGGCACAAGGAGAACTTTTTAACTGTAGCAGACGTGCATATTCGATAAAACTTGTCACACAACCTGTCTGTTTATCCTCGCCCTGTGTGCCTATACTGGCTCTGGGCGCTTGGAGGAAAACATGGACCATGTGTTCAGAACTTCAGGTGTAAGTTCGCTTCAGCAGTAGCCCAGTATGTGATATGGGCAGTATATTGAGTAGATCCTACATCACTTTGGGATTTTGTGGGGAAATCTGCATTCTTCCATTTCAGAATTAAATATTCATCAAGCAGCCTACATTTTTGTTATTCTGCATGGTACGGCCCAGTTCACAGATGATGTTAAAACATTAGTTTAATGCAAACATTAAATGCTCATTTTTGGCTTACTCCTCATAGTAAGCCACCAGTGATGGTTCTTGCACCACTAAGCCAACATCTGGTTTTGTTTAATGGTGGAACAGCACAGCAGCAGTGGGAGAGGAGTAAAATGGACACTCAAGAGAATCCTGCCCCAGTATGCTGCTTGTTCACATTAAACAGGTGTTTGTTTCTAACTATGATTTAATGTTATACATGAACTCGGCATGTATATATGCATTTTAACAGGTTGTGCTGATATTCTCAGGGGTCAGGGGAAGGGGAAGCAGTAAAGAATTGTTTGGAGCTGTATGGTCAGTCAAGTGTGTTGCGTTCAGTCTGAAGTTTGGAATGAGATTAAGCTGGATGCATTGATGGAATGTGTGTCTCTGCTTGGAGGAGAGCGACTTGAATGTCTCGATGCTGCCTATGGGGCTTTCCTGCATCAACCTCTTATCCCTTTTAATTGGTCTGGTCCCACAGCTTGGCTTTGGTCTTGCTCCTTTCACTTCATCAGCCTTCTTTAGAGAATTTTTATTTAAGCTCAAAATTGTTGGAAATATGGTGCATTGAACTTCTTAATTTGGTAAAGGATCTGAACATTTTTAAAGGAATGGTTCTTTGCATGTATGGAAACGTGGCTGTGTTTCATTATGTCATTTTGAGACATAATTTGAGCTGCAGTGCTGACAGTGCCACTCAAAAGGATAAGCAATGCAACACCATTCAGAGAGTTTACTATGAGTTCACATTTTTTATTGTGGAGGTTCCTAATCTATTGATTGTGAAGACAAGGATATTCAGTGTAAACTCCAAAGTTAGGTTTGCACTTAGGTTTTACAGGATTGTCAAGGTTAATTCCTGATCATAAGGTACTCTTGCTCTGTGTTTAAGGGGCGAATGAGCAGCCTGTGTCTTCTCAAATTCACATTCAATTTTAAACATGTTTGTTGCTGCCTTGATAGTGGAGCAGAGCAGATGTGGGGCTAGGATGTCAGGTGCTGGTGATCCATCTTCAGGGATTACCAGCTCCCATGAGAACAAAGAATAGGGCCATCTTGAGCAGACCTGCCCAGATGTTCCAAGTTCCACTCCTACCCTCCATTAGGCTAATAGACATTAGTCTAGGCTAACAGTGTGAACACCTGTAGGGCCTTGTGTAGCTGTACATGCAAAGACTTCCACAAACTCTGGAACCCTGAAATTTATTGCTGGCAGCCATTATGATGAGCTGTTCATAAAATAAAGGTGGTGTTTGAATTCATACGGCAATGAACCAGATCCTCAACATAAGAAACAGGAGTTGATTTGATTTGAAATTGCTTCTAAAGAAGGCTTCTTTGCAATAGGCTTGGTATCTTGCATGCTTTTCAAATCTCCTTTACTCTGATGTGCATATTCTTCCTGCGATGCTGCTTGATTGCATAGTGATGCGATTTTAGTGGAACATTACAACAGACAGAACTGTCATACTGTGTTTTCCAAAATGGATAAGCTGATCAGTAGCGGTCTCACAACCATACTGATAGGCTTTCCCCCAGTCTTCATTGGATAGTTGTTGTACTGTCAGTAGAACTACAGGCTTTAGGGCACAAGCATTGAATATGGTTAAATATTCAGCACACACATATACATGCGTACACCCACACACTCCAGAAACCAGCCAAAGACTATCAGATACTCAAACTATCTAAGAAAAAAACCCTGAGAAAACTCCCCTCGTGTATACAATAGCACCAAAAGTGGCATGGTACTGTTGAAAATAATAGTTATGACTGTTACTAATTATTAGATTGAAGGATTTAAGAATTCTAAAAGTCTTGTTCAGTTGAGTTGCCTTCCTTAGCTGGCTTTGGCAGCAACACTCAATTCAGTCAAGTGTTCTGATCAAATTTAGTAGGAGTAAGTGTGGGAGACAGGAAGCCAAGCAAAGGTTTTTACTAATCTCCTGCATTCTTAGGCAGTTTCCTGGTCAAAACCCCCACAGGCATTATAGTTATCATTTGCTGTCATCCAAAATGGGCATTCCTAAGTTTTCTTTGAACACACTAAGCTTTTGGGAAGTGCTTCATTCCATTTTAAAATCAGTGGTTATGCCAATAGGTAGGTGTAGAAGTTCAGATCTATAGATGCATTAATGCAGTTAATTTTAAAATACTTATTATTAGGAAATTTGGAATTCAGAACATAAAAGAATGTGATTCTGAATCCAGCTAAAAAGCAAACTTCCTTGATGTGTAATATTAAGGAACCAAGTGTCCAAGATATCTTCAATATGGAGCAACTCCAGCTATGCTCATAGGCATTAATTAGCAGTAGAGCGGAGGAGAAAAAACTAGCCCTTCCTCTTTCTGAAGCGCTAAAGATTTTCTGTCATAACAAGATGGTTTTCCAAGAGCATGCACTAATCAGAACTGGGCAAGTCCAGGACAGCTTCATTCATTAACACACTGTGTCTGTGTTAATGTTGAAAATTGCGCATATCTAAGAAGATTGATTTTACAATTTCCTAAAATGAAATTTGGGTACAGGAAAAATGGCAGAAACCATGCCAAGCAAGCAGGATCCAGATCAGTTAATTCTGAATAACATGTGCATGAAATACTCTTGTTTTCCCTGGCCACGTTCGCATGCCATGTTAAACCATGGTTTAAGCATTATGTGGATAAGCCTTCCTGAGCTCAGAGCGTCAGGCTTCTGCATGTTCCCCCTCCCCTCACTTGTGCAGCAAGGATGAGGACTTCTTCTGTGTTATCTTTGCTGCTTACCATTGCATATGAACCAGAGGTCCTGGTTTAAAACAAACAATACAGTAATTAGTTACACACGCAAACTTCATAATCCATGGTTTGAAGTTGACTTGTTCAGAAACTAGTCATGCGAACTGGGCCACAGTGTTTATGGTGAGCTTCTTTATCATTCTTCTTTGCTTCAGACTCAAAAACTATTTTCTGATACGTCAAAGTAGTTCTCCTGTTAAGAATAGTATGTTTGTCCTAAATGTTTAACAGTGTCATTTAAATCCTTTATTGCTGCTGTGCCTATCAGGTATTTTGCTTAAAGAAGGAATATAGTGTTAAGCCTGCACATTTAGGCAAATCTATAGCCATTCATATTATAGTAAGCCATGATAAGCCAGTGGGCTGGATAGGTATCTGCATTCATTTCTAATTTCATTTTCTGAATGGAGTAGATGCCATGTGAAAAAGTGGGGGAGTATTCAAATTAACTGTTGCATTGGTCACCCTGAAACCAGCATGATGTCGTAGCAGCCGTGGAGGGTTTGACTTGACAGTCCACAGTTTCATTTCATTAAACCACGCATTGTGCTTGCCGCTAAACAAGTTTGTTCTTGCTAGTCTGCCACTTCCTCAGCTACCTCTTGCTCCTTCCATTCTCTCTCCTCATTTGTGTCTAGATACTAACTGTGCCTCATCCCATTCCCCAAACCAATCCAGGCCCCATGATGCTGGTGACTGCTGTCAACGTGGTGGAAGTGCATGGAACGCGTGGTCCCCACCCTCGGCCCACTCAGTGGATAGACACCACTACCGTGACTTTGTCCGTGACCGCAATGTGAAGAATGCAGGAATGTACAGACAGGCTTTTGGTTCTGGTGTCCAAACCTCTGTGACTGACCTGTAGGACTTTTGACCTTTAGGAAGCCTTGATTGTTCCCTGTGGCACCCTGGAACTTTGAAGGACAGGAGAAGACATCTTTTAAAAATAATTAACCTATGTGCTGAAACACCTGAATATGAAGGAATAGCTTTCTAGGTCTTTCTCTTTCCACTTAAGAGAAAATACCTTAAGTTTTTTCTTAGTGGAAGAAAGGTTTAAATAGCTTCCTTGGTTGTAACAAAGCTGCATATTCTAACCATAGAAACTATATTTTGTTCTCAAAGTGTTTCAAGTAAGCATAGCTACCATGAGCGGTTTAATTGTGCTTGACATGATCTTTTAACTGTTTTATATTTTTTAAAACTAGAGGAGATGGCAACTGGCAGGTGAAGGCTGCTCCTTTTTAGTTCTTCTGCACTTTTAATTATGTGCCTAACTGGATATTAAATAGAATTATACTTTTGATATTAAAAATAAAAAGCTTTTAAGGAAACCTGAAGGACTCTAAGTAGGTTGTCTGAGAGTGTCTTTCTGAGATGTTTTGCTTGAATGCAAAAACCTGTTCAATTGTGTTTTCTGGAAAAGCATGTCACCTTGCCAGTATCCATATTGGTGTGACCAGTTCAGGTTGTATGATGTAGCTGCATGTGACCAGTTTTCTTCTGCTTCGAAAATGCTAGTTCAACAATGCAGTAACAGCAAAAACAAAGAGGTGCCTCCCTGCAATCTCAGGGGCTGAGAATCATGAGCCATTTACATCTCCTTCATCCCTCCCATATCTTCTTTGGAAGAAAAATTGTTGTGCAGCCTTCCCAGCTTCCCACATGTTAGTTTGAAGTCCATGACATTAGATAATTCATCCCTTAGAGCTTTTCTAATTTGAAGGCACAGGCATCTAGGAGGCTGCAGAGCACTGGAAAAATGTTTACTATAAAGAAAAACACAGAAAACTAAAGCCAGCTTGCAACAATAAACTAAGTTCAATCCTGCACCAACAAAATTCTAAAGAAAACAGAAGCCTCTTTTGCAAGGGAAGAAAAATTAGGAGGGCACAGATGTTGGCACAGCTCTACTTTACACTGCATAGATGCAATGTTAAACCACCTAGAAGGGTTGTAGAGGGTTTATTTGTAGTCACTCCATTGAAATGTCAGATGATGCATAGCAATGATTGCTCTGGATTAGAGAAGCTTGGAGTTAAACAATAACAAACCTTAAAAACAAAAGTTGAAAAGTAGCCAGCTTTATCAAGCTGCACTTCGTTTGTGGTTATTTGCTTAAAGATAAATAAACATTAAAAGGAGTCCAGGGCATCTAAGCCAAGTCAGTTACTAGCCTCACTTTTTGCCAGCCCCTAGAGGTATCAAAAGACTTAAAAAGAGGCTCATGCTACCCTGAGCACAGGGCAGGGTTGGATTAGAAAAATGTGTCCCTCTCCCAAATCCTGCTACCCTCTGCCCTCAGTGTTACACTGCCTGTGCGGAGCTCCCTCTTCCATTTTGTTAGGGGGATCTCTACTTATGGAAGCCCACAGAGAATCCCTAAATGGAGCGTTCCAGGAAGGGGGCTGAGCTGACCCAAAATCTTCTGGATCTCAATATGGGCCCGCTGCGATCACTTGATGCTTTTGCCTGCTTTCTTCCCAGGCCAGTTTAAGTGATGTGGCTGTGTACACACTTGCAAACTGCTCATCATTATGATTGGAAGATGGAGACATTGTGAAACATAGGAACCTTAGAGGCTACAAACATCATTTCCCCATCCTGGATGGAAGCCTGTGCACACAGCACAGAATACTTTCTCAATATTTGTTAAGTAGGGTGCATTCTAAACGTACTGTACCTCCCAAGTCTTAAAACCCACCGGCAGCCATCTCTTTGGCGCATACCTCTTTATATGTGTGGATCGGGGCACTAATTCAACCATGATATTAGAAATGTACTAGAAAAATCACACCTCGTTTTATTTCCTAATATCAGCCAGCCATGGTGGACATGATGAGAAGCAGATATTGAGGTCAGAAGTTCCCTCTCTCACACACACCATTATGGTTAGCATAGCACTTTGTGTATCTTTGCCGGCTACAGGATGTTCTCCTCCCTGTTAACTATACTGTGCATTCTCTTGCGGGGAGAGTGCACTATAGTTTGGGAACCACAGCACTACAAGGTAATGTATTAATCTCCATTTTGTGAAAATCAACGAATGAAATGGAAGTTGAGAACCAGTGAAATCAATAAAGCAGCCTAACTTCTTAGATTGTTTTCTATGGGAGAGCAGCAGTTCTCTTCATCACAGAAGATAACTTCTTTCCCATTCCACCCTCTGGGTCTCCTCCCTCCCTACTCCCCACCTACATAAAATGTGGCTGAGATCTGCAAGTTATCCACCCCAGACTTGCACAAAGCTTTGGTGAGAATTGCACTAGAGATTTGGGTTGGGATGTCATCAATATTCTGATGACACTTGGCTGCATCTTTTGTGTACATGTTTTGATTCCAGAGCAGTGGTGTTTCTGACAATAGTGATTAGTATCAGAACTAAAGTGGATGGGGGCAACCAAACTTAAAGCAGACATGATAGCAGTCCTGTTGCTTAGAGGGTCTGGAAGTATGAGAGTAAGCTGCTCTGGATAATGTTCCAGTCTCTTAGAGATCAGGTTCACAAGTTGCATTTGCTTCTGGATGTCCCAAGTGGTGGGGGTGCGTTTTATCAGCTTTAGTTTGTATACCAGCAATTACTGGTTTTTTCAAGTCCTTTGCCCACAGATTGTATGCCATGTATAGTCTCTGTGCTATTAAAAAGTGGAGAAATTGGGTGGGTGGGACATACAGATGAATTATGCATAATGATCTACAGCAGGTGAGTGGATCTGACATTTGTGCTGCACTGCAACATGCGCAGGTAAACTGGGTCAAGCAACCATTAAAAATAAAAGTTAAGATGGCAGGGATGCCCACCCATGCCCACCCCTTCCAGTGCATAACCACGTCCTTTTTCTTTCCCCACCTTCTGCAGGTTGGAGAATGAGCTTCTGAAACAGGAACCTTTTGTACTATTTGGCTTCCCATAAGATTTAGAACCCTGGATAATCAAAGTTCTAAGTCATGGGGGGAAACTCCATGAGTACAGGATCTCCCTGCTTTAAAAGTTTGCCCTCATGCACCAGAGGGCATAGAGACAGGTGGTAGGGAACCTTTGGCCCTCCAGACATTGCTGAACTGCAAACATGACCAATGACCACAGGTGGTGGGAGCTGGTAGTTCATGAACATCTGAAGAGCCAAAGCTTCCCCACACCAGGGGATAGAGTTTTGAGCCTTCCCTTGCTCTACTTAGCTGTTTGTTATATGAAGAAACTGAACAGCCAAATAGAGTCAGTGAAGAAGGTTTTTCTTTGATACATGGTAACTTCATGAGATGATCATCATGAAATGTAATCAAAGGTTGCAGTTTTCCCAGTCTAGGTTGGGGAGGGTATTATAGCAAGGGTGGTGTTTTATCATGTGTATTTGGGAAGAGTGCTGCAGGAAAATGGAAGTGAAAGATGTTACCACAATAATTGTTGTGACAAGAAGAGTAAAAGAGAAGTGCTGTGTACTAAAGATTGTAAGGAGGATGAACAGAACACTTCCATTCTACTTCTTAGAATTGTTGTTGTTGGAATCAGTCTATCTTGAAAGACAATGGAGCGCACCTCTGGGGGCAAAGCCAAACCGCCAGAGAATCACAGCTGTGGCTGTGGCTGCAGTAACTACTGCCTCCTACATTGTTTTTGCTGTGTTAGCAGCACCAAAGTGATCTCTCCAGGGCGCAAGCCTGGGCGGTGTGTATGGACGTCTTGGGACAACATTAATTACATAAGATTGCCATCTGTATCCAGATCTTTTAAAAACAACTGTGAAAAAGCATCTGCATTATTAGCATGCCAGCTTCATTACAGATCAGGAAAAGCGCACATCAGTGGTTGCCAAATTGGAGTGCTTTGTTTAAAAATGCAAATAATCACTTGCTTAGGTGTTCGTGGTTTGCCTAACAGGAAAAGGTGGGTACCACAAGAATGTTCACATTCTAGAAAATAATTGTGTAATATCTGAGAGGGCCTCAGTCATAGATAGCACGGTGTTATGCTATTTATTTAAAGGATTATACTCTGCCTGGAGGAAAAAGCCCTCTCAAGGTAGCTTACAGAAATCTTTAAAAGCACATGCAAATGCCTGACCAATCCATACACTTTGTGGTTTTTTAATTTTATTTTTAATGCTGGGTTGGAGCTTAAGGAGCCCTGCAGTTGTACTTGCATAGCACACAGCAGAAGGAGGGAACCCTTTTTCAGCTTGAACACCACATTTCCTTGTTGGCAACTTTTGGGGGCGCTGTATGGTGGATGGGGCAGAGCCATAGGTGAATGGATATGACCCTTCGCTTTTCTAGTCATGCAGAAGTCAGAGGTTTCTGAGCACTCATCTCTCTATCCAGGCAAGTAAGAGGCATTGTCTCAGTTCAAGGACTTCATTCCAGCAAAGCAAAAGGACTTAGGGAGGGCCTAGATCAAAAACGGTGTGGGTTGTCCTGAGGGCTGCATCAAGAGGCTCCTAGGCCTAAAGTTCCCCACCCTTGCTGCAGAAGCTTGCTTTGAATTGTTTGTGCCTAAAACCTTGTTTCCTTTTCATATCCCATGTAGTGTGCCCCTGATTGTTGATTTACTGGATAACAAGGAATTGTTGGAAACTTGTATTGACAATACTACTGATTTTCCTCCTGCCGGAGGGTCAGCTGAAGCTTTGGAACAAACGGGTCTTGGCTTCACTCCTCTTGGCACAAAGGAGCAACCCTCCGACAAGGCGGATCCTGTTGGTAAGGAAATGCCTGGCAGAATGGGAATTATTGGGACATTTAAAATACCTGCTTACTTGTCTGTGATACTGCAAAGTATCTGATGTGTATCTGGAAAGTATCTGGAACGCTGTAACGTTCAACAAGGATTGTGATCCTTCCTAACCTACCAACGTGAGCTTATCTGCAACAGATCACAGTTCTTAACAAAACAGTAGGATTTCCAGATGCTTCCAGCTGGTGCATATGCAATACTCATGTATGGCTGCACAGACGATGTTAAAAAAGCAGATAAATTACAGAATTTTCTGTAGAAAAGTGTAATCCTGGTTTTAATAATTGACAGAAATGACAAAAGATTTTCAGAGCGCCATTCCAGTCTTAGGTTGACTTATATCCTATCTCTATTTGAGCAGGTGAGGATGCATCATTGAAACTCAAGCGGCTGGAAGCAGAACTCAACCCTTTGCTGGTTTCCCAGTCCAACATAAACATCAACAAACAGGTACTGAGTGTTCATTCCTCCCAAAGTTACTGAGTGTAAAGTTTAGGTTTCAGTGAAATTTGTTACTTTCCTGCTCTTTAGCCCTGCCTATATTCTGTTTTTGGGAAACCCCTGTAAAAGCTGAATAGATGCACGTGTGAATCTGATAGAAATTCTCTGGAATCTTCCTGAATAACCTAGACTGGTTTACAGTCTGAGAGGTAGCAGTTGGCACCATATCTTGTTGGGAAGACAGCTCCTTTAATTGAGAACAGATTTCCTCCTAAGACAGACAGCTTCTTGCAGGACAACTTCAGCCCCAAGGAGTCTCCATACTAGTGCATGAGAAACACTCCAAGTTACTTGCTCCCTGACCAAACAGAAGAACCAAGTGCATTTCCATGAGTGATGTGGAGCTGAACATCTGCTCCCACTCTGAGGCCCAGGTCATGTTCTCTAAAATAATTCTCATGCAACAATCCGTCTTAGCAGCATCGAGGAAATACTGTATGCGCTGACAAGGTCCACTAGATGCCAGCAATTCATGGGAACGCAGGGGATATTTTTTCGTTCCCTGTGTTCATGCACGTCACCATCAGAAACTTTTGGGGTTTCAGCAATTCACAACACACTTTTTTCTTTTGCCTGGTTTGGTGGGGATTTTGGTGCTTTACGTCTACAAACAAGCATGTTAGTGTGACCCTTGTCATCCAGCTGCATGCATGCCTTCTGCAACCAACAAACTGATTTTATCAATGGGGGAGAGGGAAACTAACATCATATTCCTCCTCCACTGTTCTTGGAATCAACTCCAGCACAGAATCTTCTTTCTTCTAGCTAGCAGTGATAATGAAGAAAAGCCTGTGACTAGTTACTCCTCCATCATTCCTAGATCTAGCTAAAACTCAACAACAGCAGGCAGAATCCTGCATGGCCTTCTAATCATTTAATTGCTGTGAGACCACCGTGGGAGCCAATTTTTGGTTGAAAAGCAGGATGAAAAGGCAATGAGCTAATAAATAATGGGTCTTTTTTGCTCGCTCTTTAGTTGGCAGGAGTAGCGGAGCATTGTAGCTTACTGAGAGTATTGAGGAACATGCAGGTCCTCGTGGTTGTTTCTGTTTTCTGGCCTATGTTGAAGCACCTCACAAGGAAAAAGTAGTTGCTTCTGAATGCTCACATTTTCCTCAATGGCTTTCATCTGCCTTGTGCACAGTTCATGGCTAGTGTATTATAAAGATTACACAGTCTGTAAGAAGATTAGCCTTGGGGTTCTTTTCTGATGGCTCTTCCTCATAAACAGAAGTAAACACAATCCTGATCAGTGTCTAAGTCTGTTTTTTATTGTGCTTCAGCTTTAAAAAATGAAGAAAACAAGACCTCAAGTGATTAAGGAAATGAAGGTTTCCCAAACGATAATTAAACTAAAAATATGCGGACCCCCATGAGTATAGGTTATTTGTTCAACTTATGTATTCAGTTTATAATAACAAACAAATGTCATATGAATAGAACTAATGATTTTGTGCATGTTGGTACTTGCATAAACTAGGTTCTGTGTTAGGGAGTCTTACACTGTGATTAAAAAGTGTGGAGGGTTATAGCTGCCTTTGCATAACTGATGTGTGGATTTTTCAATATCAGACTGTCCTATGCAGGGAACCCTTAAATCCAGAACAGATCACAATGTACTTAACCTGTTTTGTTACCATTGAATGGATTCTTTTAAGAGTGCCAAGTTATGTTTTCTTTTCCTCAGTGAAGGCGCAACTCATTTAAGCTTTATAAATCATCATTTCCTTTGCACCCAGAAGCACAAAGTAACACAGGAACCCTGTGTTACTCGCTGCCGTTTCAAATGCTTACAAAATTGTGAATTTAATGCTCATATACAATAATGCAGATGTGGCCTAACTTAATTGTAGCTTTTAAACTTTTTAGAAAAGTTTTTTTGCAGAAATGCTTGTATGTTTTATTTCATTTTGTAACTTTTTCCATAGGCTGGGGGTGGCTCCACAGCCATTTGTAGTGTCTGTCCCTCACAGCTCAACTTATTTCCTTCCCACACTAACCTGTACAAAATATTCATATAGCAAATAAGCAATTGTACCCGAGGGCTAAAACTTGCTAATTTTCTGGACTTCTCAAGATGGTTTAATATTTTACTATTACTTATGATAGCATAATGTAGGGATAATGCTGAAGTCTTGTGGGAGGACAGACCTTCCAACAAGCTCAGCAACAAGATGAGAACCACAAACCATTGGCTCTCTATTTAGCTGCAGAGGTTTTATCTCACTGCCGTGGGTCCTATAACTTCCTCCCAAATGGCATTCTTCAGCTTCCTTTCATAAACTGATGATGCAAATAGTTTAAAATTCAGTTTGCTTTGCCAGCATTTATTTTCTTGCGTTAGGACGGCAGTGAAATATTTTGCTGGAAAATAATCTCCCTGTTTCATGTTTGAAACTGTAGTATGAATGGCCCTATTCTTACAAGAGAGTTGCTGTTGTTTTTGGCAGCTTGCTGGACTGGAAGCTTGCAAGGTTGGCAGTGCCAAGATCTAGACAGTCATGCTGGCACTGAAGGGAGCAATTAATTTCTAAATGCACAGGCATTCCAGTTTCTTGAGTTTCTGGAATGTAGGGAACAATGCAAGTAAAACTTCATTAGTGATTTTTTAAAAAAATGGTATTTTGTAAGATAGATACTGAGCAGTAGGTGGAAAAAAGTAGCTTGAAAACATGACTAAACTCCATAAACGCACCCATAGCTGGAGAAGCACATCAGAATGACTCTGCTGCTCCTGGGACCAAGTCAGCTCTTCTGAGTCCTGCTTTCTCTCTGGAACCCTTTGTGGATGAGTTCACTTTTAAGGGCATTCTACAGGGGAGGGGGTAATTGTTCTATTGAAATCCAACTCTTGGAAGATTAAATACAACAGCAGACAGAATAGATAATCTGGACTTCGCTCAGCAACCATTGTGTCTACAAATCACTATAATTCTGGTTGGAAGGCAGAAAGAAACCAGAGAGGCAAAAAGAATATTGCCTCTCCCCATTTGGACATCAACAAGGAAGAGGAAGGAGAAGAGGAGGGAGCTCATTTGGATAAAATAGTATCTTAACAGGAAATGGATTTTTAATGTGGAGGTAAAATTGGAAAATTACTTTTTGCTACAAGCATTTACAAAGTTTATGGGAATCAAAAATTTCCCCCCTCACCCTGGCCCCAGTACCTTTTATTTTGTTTATTTATCAATACTTTATCCCACCTTTGCTCCCAAGGTGCTCAAGGCAGCATATACAGTTCTTTCTCCCTATTTTATCCACACAACAACCCTTAGGTAGGTTAGCCTGAGAGACTGTGACTGGCCCAAGATCACCCAGTGAGTTTCATGGCTGAGAAAGGATTTAACCCTGGTCTCCCAGGTTCAACACTCTAACCACTATACCATACTCACTCTCTGTGTTTCCCTTTTTATCCCAGTTGTATACCTGCAGTAATAAGCATGTGTTAATGAGCATGTGCCCCTCCGGTTTGGCTCTGGTTTCTTAATACAGTGTGTCTTCCAAAACATTAGCAAGCAGACCTTGTTCCTAGTCAGAGCTTTTGCAAAATGTTCCAAATTCTTTATACTGCAGTTGAAACCACACATCTCTGATTGCACAGGCTTTTCTCCAGTACACTATGTATTCAGTCCTACTTGTCTGTTTGAAGCATAATTATTTACAGGTTCTGGTTTTGTGACCCCTGTTTGTGTGTCCTCTGTGCTGCTCCCGGTGGCTATTAATCTACCTAGATTCTCCCTAGAGAGGTGCTGCTAATTAATGCACCTCTGTCACTTTGTAGCAGGAGGTGGTGAAGCTGACAGAGAAATGTCTCAACAATGCCATTGAGAGCCCAGTGAGTGCCTCTGTACGGCTGCCTCCAGACATCAAGAGCAACATTCTGAAGGCCCAGGCCGAGGCAGTGAACAAGGTAAGTGCTGTAATCCAAGCGTTTGCCATTGTGATCAGTAAATGCACATTTCTGCAGTATTTTCTTTGAGTGACTTAGATCTTGCTAATATTCCTTGTGCCTGGTATGCAGATATTTTTTGTGGCTCCAGTTTTTGGAAAGCTAAGAAAATCCTGAGGGTGAAACTAATCTCTGTCATCTTGCGCCCTCCCACTTTCTGTCTGTGGCTCTCATAGAATATTGATGAGTAAAGCTTTCCATTGTAGATGGCGTGCAGACTTTTTCTTAGCAAGTGGTGGCTTTTTTTATTTAGCGTGAGAAAACCATACTTTGGCCCCTCACACCTTTCCACATGGTAGTGTAGTATTTTTCTTCTTTGCTGCTCCCCCATTATAAGTCACAGATGCTGCCACATAAAAAGTTGCTGCATTCTCTAATTCTCATTTCCAAAGCTGTCATTTTAATATTACTTAGGAAATTATATTTAACAGGCGCATTGTAGGATTCAGAGCCCAACTTGACTTTCAGATCACAAGTGATTGAATACGAATAAGTACTTGGGGTCATAACTTGATGTGCTCATGCTATACAGAAGCATCAAAGTAAGATATCTCTGAATGCTAAGCAGGCTACAAGATACAGTATGGTTTTCTATCTCAGTATCCATTCTGTGCAGCCTGGCTCCCTTCTGGTTTTGAAAGTGTAATAGTAATACTTTTGTTATTCAGGGCATTTGGAGATAGCTATGGGGAGTGAGTGATTTGTATCTGCCTGTTTTTGATGCAACTATTTTGACCTTGCTGTGTGGTTGGTGTTTTGTTTTTGTTTTGTTTTTTGTCTTTCTTACTTTTATTGTGGAGCTTAGTATTATACTTATTTTGTATTGTAAACCACTTTAGAAACCCTAATAAGATGCAAAGGTGGTGTTTAAATTTTAAAATAAATATGTATTGGGATACGTTGCCCATGTAAAATGGGACTGTTTCAGTTCTGATCATTAGAACTCTATTCTGTTTCCTTTTCACAGTAAGCATGTAGCCTGTCCTTGACCTGTTGCAGAGGAATGGCCTTGCTTTTTATAAAATCATAAATCTCTGCAAAATTCTCAGTTTCTGAAGTGTTCTGTTATGTCTCTTTTCTTTCAGGTCATGAGGGAGGACAGCATGTCTGGCAATAAGAACACCAACCTTCAAGACGCTGCTGGCAGGTATAGGCACTGAGGGTGAATTGTGCTGAGGGATTCAGGTATAACTGCACTCATGGCAATGTGGCCAGTTTGCTTCAGTTACTCTGTGAATCAAGAAGCCACATGGGAAAGGTTCCCATAAAATTGGAATTAGCTAGTAGTTTAGAATACTATTTCTGTTGTTATCATGAATACTTAATTTACAAGTAGGCTTGACTGCTTGTCCCTTGAATTCATGAACCCAATGAAAGTGCTTAGCCCTTTAAAGAGAGAGAGAGAGAGAGATTACTTTTCCTCATTACTAGATTGGGAACCTGAGAGAGGGAGGATATCACCACCTGGCCTGCAGATCAAATGCAAGTATATGGAGGGTAGAGGAATTCCCATGGCTTAGTGTCACTTCTTGGCCGCCCTTCTGAGAGAGGCAGAAAAGTAATTAGTTTCAGTGCACTGGTGTGTGGTGTAAATGCCATGGGAAGTCCTGGCACCAGCAACTCTTGGCTTCCCGCAGGCTAAGGATTTGCAAAGATTTCTGTCTGCTAAATTGGGACTAGATTGGGTGCATAAGATCATAAGGTGGAAAGAGAGGTGGAATTCTGCAATTCTCTAATCTTGCACAGCTCCAGTGTAGAATTCAGTATCCTGAGAATGTTCGCTTTAGTTTTAAAATACTCTGTTTCTATCCACTCAGGCTGTGGGGATCTGTTTGAATGCATGTGGGCAATTATGTGAGTGTGGCATTTTTATTCCACCTTGCATAGAAAGCTGTCTTATACCAAAACACAGTGTTTTCCTGTGTAGCCTAGTATTACCCATTGTGATTTAACAGCAGCTGCCCAGGGTCTCAGGCTGAGATACCTCCCCTGCTATTGGATTCTTCTAGCTGGAGATGTCAGGAATTCAACCAGAAATCACCTCTATGTGCTTCCACCACTGAGCTGTAGTTTCTCTAAGATGTTCAGGGCGGTGCTACCTTTATTGTCAGAACAATCCTCTGAGGCAGGCTAGGCCAAGCACGTGTGTCTGGCCCAGGGCCACACAGTAAGCTTCGTCACTAAGAGGAGATGTGAGCTTGGTTTTCCCTGGTCATAATTGAATGCTGCTCAACTCTGCTATACGTATAGCTCTCTCGAATGTGTAATCTTTCCCTCTGTTGTCTAGCAGAAGCGTAAAAAATTACACAAAATAAATTTGTTCCTGGTATATTTGTTCCTGGTATACAGTCAACTTTATTTCATTTGCTCATACTTACTTCTCCCAGCTTCTAGCAGAATTATGCTTTCTTGAAATCGACATTGCACTAAAGCCTTGGGCGCATGGTTGAAAATAGCCTAAAGCAGTATTTCCCAAATATGGGTCTCCAGCTGCTTTTAGACTACAACTCCCATCATCCCTGACCACTGGTCCTGCCTAGCTAGGAATGTTGGGAGTTGTAGTCCCAACAACAGCTGGAGACCCAAGTTTGAGAAGCACTGGCCTGCACCTTGGCTTTTTATTGCTAATGCAAAGGTTTGTTCACTGGAGAATAGTGGCAAAGGTGGTATGATTTATATATATGAGATCTTAGAATTCCTGTGACATGCTCATAGTCAAACTTTTGGGTCTGGTTTGTTCAGGAGCATTCTTCTGTCTGGAAAAGTTCAGAACAGCCCTCTGAGAGCCCACAGCCCCGTGTTCCAGGAGTCGAGAGAGAGGCTGAAAGTGATTCCTATCTCCAATGCCTTCATTCCGTAAGTCCTCTGGGAGGGAGTATTCTTAAGGCAGGGAAACAGCAGGAAGATTGCATAGAGATTAAGTCTAGGAAAGAATAAAACAGCTCAGCATTTGAGTGGCTCACTCAGTTAATCCTAGCAATTTCTAGCCAGGTTAGTCATTTTGCTTGTCTGCCAGAAACCCAGGAACAATTAGTATGGTTTATTTATTCACAGTCTAAACAATCAATACCAGAGGAACAGAACTCAACCTCTTAGTGGAGTGCTTCCTCTTGGACACTGTTGCTGTCCATCCAGCCCTGTAACAGTGTTACCATCCTATTTATAACACAAAATCAATACGAGAAATAATTTTTAAAGGCATTATAAATTCAGTTTTGCATTTCTTCACAGCCTTTTCAGTTGTGGCACCCAGAATTTGGAGCAACCTTCCATCACTGTATGCTTTAAGAAAAGCAATGAAAATAGTTTTATTTCTGTGAGTTTTTTCTGGGTAATTGTTCTTTTTCATGGATTCCAACACATCTACTGCTCTGAAATTTGATTGTAGCTACTCCTGGATTTTTGTTTATTAGCCACCTTTATGCAGAAAAGTGGGTAAAAAGCCTTAGGAATAAAATAAAATCTTAAGCTCCCTTAGCTTTCTGAAGAGGACCAGTGTTGTTTCAGCTGTAGCCCTACACTACTTAGTAAAGGGCAATATCTAAAGATAAAAGATTGTGGTGGTGTGCTTCAGGGCATATTAGAATTGCTTCATTCTAGCTGCATCATTGCTTACTTCCATGGAAACCAATATGCTAATGAAGAGTCTTCGTATCTTTACTAATTGAGTTCTCTCATACATTCACTGAATACTCTTCTCATGGCTTATGGTTGGAATTATAACCAACTCTGCTGTGCCCCTAATTTGCTCATTTTTTTTGTTTTGTTTCTAAACCATTAGTCCTTTATTTAATAACATGGTCCTTGCTGAGTTTGCAAAAGGCAAAGTGGTCCTCTCTCTCTTCCCCTTCCTCCTGCCTTTTTACTGATTGATACAATTTTTTACACCCTGTAAACCCAAAGAACGGTCACATCTGAGGTTTCACTGCTGGGAGGAAAAGAATCATTTGCGCATAAGAAGGAATGAAATGATTGAATGCGAGAGAATGTAAAAATACAGTATCAGTTAAGACAGTTGTATGAAACCACGGAAATTATCAGTCTTTTCATGACTTCATATGTTAAATAGATCTCTGAAAGCATTGTTGCCATATAGATTGTCCTTTTTGCATGTGCCTGAGAGTGGACAGAGCTTTTGGCATCCACTTATCTGGCCATTACTTGGATTCCTGTAAAGGAGTGTGTGCTGAATACTCTGGAATAATGTCTTTTTGCAGCCATCTGTCCATAGCACAATGCATTTTAGGGGGCTTGCCTGAGGCAGCAGGTGCTAAGATGCTGTTGTTCACATGACAAAAGACTTCAAAGGCACCCTTTGCTCCCAGGCAATAAACTTTTCTTTGCCATGAGGCAGAGTAATCATTTGTCATGTCTTCAGATTGTTTGTGAAGAGCAACACTGGTTATTTTGCACATGCTGTGCATGATGGTGGACGTGTTTTCATCTTGCAGGAATGAATTAAATGAGGATAATGCTGCCTCTAGCCCTGAGGATTCTTTGAGTCCTCCTAATCTGGCTCCTACAGAGGAGGCTGCTATTGTAAAGGTATGTTGTATCATTGTGGGGATTAGTGGGTTTTCCTGCGTGAGTCAGTTACAATTGCAGCACAGAAGAGTAGGGGCTGCATACAAAACACTTAGTTGTGCATTGAAACATGCAGCAACATTCCTTTTCTAACTGCAGCGTTTCTTGATTCACCCAGACACTTTGGCTTTGTTCAGGCATACCATTAAGCCATAGCTAAACATTACTGTGTGTATGAACTGTATGCACTCCCCTTCTCGTCGCTCTCTTATTCAGGGAAAGCCTCAAGAAGATTGGGTGTGTCTACTTCTGTTTCTAGCTAACTGCAGTTTATTATGTATGAACTCTGGGACAAACCATGGTTCGTGTTGCCTATGGTTTATTGAAACAAGTCAACTTCAGATTGTAGCAATTTTGACTTATTTGTTTCAGTAAACCACAGCGCTAATCATCAAACTTCCAGTCTCCTCCTCTTGGCTGTGCCAAGGGAAGTGGGTTCAAGCCCAAGGCTCATGCAAGAAACTCATAAAAGAACATAAGAAGAGCCTGCTGGATCAGACCAAAGTCCCATCTAGTCCAGCATTCTGTTCTTACAGTGGCCACCCATATGTGTATCAGCAGCCCACAAGCAGGAACAGAGCACAACAGCACTCTCCACACTTGCAATCCCCAGCAAAAAGAGGCATATTGTATTCTGACAGTGAAGGTGGAAACAATAGCTATTGTGGCTATTAACCATTGGTACCTTTATCCTCCACTGATTTGCCAAATCGTTTTAAGCCATCCAAGTTGGTGGCCATCTCTTCCTCTTGTGGGAGCGGATTCCATAGTTTACCTGTGCACTGCATGATGTTTAAAATTATGTACAAACTAGGATTTTGAAAGCCTGCCACTAAAGTCACTATTCTCTCAAACTGAAGAGCTTTTGTGTAGGAAACCTTCTTTACATGTGGTTTGAGCTTCCCATTGCATGCAGTTTAGCGTAGCAACAGTGGGATTCTTTGCTACTGCATTTTATTGTTTCAGTGGCTTAATGAAAAGTGTATTCTTGTATACCAAACCAACATATAAGAGGAAAAGATTCACAAACTTCATCCTCACAACTTGCAGCTTTTTCAAAAGTGGATGAGATAGTAGGGGGGGAAACCAGCAGTTCCACCCAGTGACAGATTGTAATTTAATTAACTTGTGTTTTGCAGAACTCTCCAGAGGACTTAGAGATTTTGTTAACATCACAGGCAGAGAATCTAATTGACTTTACAGAAGCCATGCCTCGGGTAAGAGTGGAAATTAAATGGAACTCAATGATTTCATTGTGCTGTTGATAATTTTAGAAGGAAAACATGATTGATTTATGCTTCCATCATTTGCACACAAGGCATCTGTAGTTCCAGTTGATACTTGTCTAAGCTGGTTTCTCATGTAATAATTCTCTTCTAAGTGAGCCTTTGGGCTAGTTGAGTTACATTAGACTCCTGTACTACATGTTCATGCAAGCAAAATTCTGGATTGTCTGCAAGTCCTTCCTAGGCAGTAATTTTTTTTCTGCCAGCCCATGACCCTCCTTTCTTACTGGTATCTTTAAAACCTTCCTTTGAGCCAAACAAGTATCTGACAGAACAAAATGTCTACACGTGGTGAATGTTAAGAGAGCCGTTGAGAATTACATTACATGCAAACCAATGGAAGGAATGAGTCCCACTGCAGCTGGGTGGTTTGGGAATAATTTTCTGATATGAGCTTGCTTCATTTTAAGATATCTGGTACAAGTATTCTGTGATTAGTACTTAGAGTAGAACCCACTCTCCTGATTCTCCGTGAGTGAAGAAACAAGCCATCTGTCTGCTCTCTTGGCTTCCCTGGGCTCCTTTGGAGAATAGGGTGCCACCATTCATTCATTCCCTTTTCCACCAGGAATTTAAGGCCATAGTCTCTTCAACCTCAGTGATGTATAGAGAACATGGCTACCTCTTGGGATAGCCTTTATTCTAGCCCTAGGCATTTTGAGGAGGGGGTACCAGTGATACTGCCTGTGCTGCTGTTCAGCTATGTGATCTTTTTGATGTAATGAGGTGATATAAGAGAGGGGAGAGCAGTGGAGAGCCTTAGGAGAGCCAAACACTTCCTATGTCTTTCTGTGTTTCTAATATCATTTTTGCTTCTGGGTTTTAGGTGTCTTCACCACCAACAGTTTTGCCCAGGTGGTTGGTGCCAGTACGTATATTCACTAATTCTTAAAAGTGATATATATGCTTTAATTTTTAAGCATGCATTCAGGTAATTGTTTTAAAAATATGCGGGGGGGTCAAATTTGACCAGGGGTCCGGCACACTTCCTCCGCGCAGCTCTGCTCTTCCCCCCTGGAACCTTTGACTCCAGCAGAGTAAACACAGCGGATGTAGAAGCTTGAAACGTTCTGTCGTGAGGTGGCAATAACTCAGGCTGACACGCAGCTCTCCTTATCTTAAAGTCTTTATTCTCGCACAGATCAACACATCGTAAATCTTCCCGGTGAGAGTTCGCCCATGTTGCTCCTTTCTCCTTAGAGCAAATACACAGACTGAAAGCACACACAGAAATCCACGCCCCTTCCGTGTTCTCTGCCCGCCCTCAGAATGTGAGGCGTCATCACTCAGAACTCTTAACCCTGTAAGTTCTGAGCCCCCTCAACACCCCCTCTCGAATCACGTTCTGAGAGGACTTCTGAGTGTTCAACACCTTCCCCATTGCCTTCCGCCCCTTCCTGGCATCATTGTTAGGCACCTGTTGAACCTCACAAACCTCAGGTTCGCACTGTGCGAAACCAACCCACGCATTTGTGACCTGAAACCTCTCAGGTGGAATTCCCTTTGTTGCCCTTGAAGACCGCCTGGGCACAAACTGGGATTCTTCTCCTGACCCACTGGGGCCAGCTTGTGTGTCTTCCTCATCAGAAGACTCCCCCTCTGACTTGACACGTCTGTGAGCTTTCTCCATTATTCTAACAGGAGATGAGGGCTCACTCTTGGACACTCCCTTAGCAACCTGTGGAGACGCCCTACTCTGTTCAGGGACCTGGTCTCCACCAGCAGGTTCAGGCTCTGGCTCTCTTTCCTCCTCAGAGTCAGACAGACAATCTGAGTGAACGTCAGAGCGCGCTTTGCGCCTTGCCCAACCAGTCTGCTCAAAGAACTCAGCCTGTTTACTGACCAGAAGCTTGGTCTGATCACCTTCTGGGTATGCGAACCTCCACCCTTTTGTCGCGGGTTCATACCCACAGAAGATCATTTCCTGGTATTTTGGACCACCTTCTTGCTGCAACCACTTTGGTACAGGCACCATGGCCCTGCAACCAAAAGTGCGAAAGTAATGCACAAGCGGCTTCTGCCGATGAAGCAGGAAATACGGGGTGTCACTTACCACTGCATTGTAGCACCTGTTCATCGAGAAATTGGCCGTTTTTACCGCCTCCCCCCAAAAACTGTGAGGCAAACCAGAGTCATCCAGTAGAATTTCGGATGCTCGGACCAGAGCTTTACTCCTAAGCTCTGCCACGCCACTCTTCTGAGGAGAAGTCACCTTGTGACGTATCCCCCTCTGGCGAAAGAAACCCTTTAGAGCAGACCCAGTGACCTCAGAACCACGGTCAAACTGGAAACCTTGCACCTTGGTGGAGAACCTCTGTTCCACCTCCGCAACCCAATCTTTGATCAGTTGCGCTGCTTCCTCCTTAGCTTTCAGCGTGAAAGCCCATGCGTTCCTGCTAAAATCATCTGTCAGCACCATCAGCCACTTGGCCTTGCCCAGACTTGGCTGTGGCATACCTACAAGGTCTGCATGCATAAGCTCAAAAGGCCTTGTGGTCACTCTCTCCACTCTGGGATGGCTAAATCCCTTGTTTCTGGCTTTCCTGCAAGCCTTGCAATTCAAAGGTTTACCACACTCTTTTACCTTGCAACCTTTGGTGCACTCTGATAACATCTGGACGTCCTCACAGGACCCATGTGACATCCTCTTGTGCCACACGCAAGCACACGACACATGTGTGTGATCAGTGGCTTTCCCCTCACCCTCTAGTGGTGTTTCCAAAACAAAGAGGTTGTTTTGATCCTTTCCAACACTTACGAGCTCCTTCCCATCTCTGGAAATTGTGCAAACATTTTTTTCAAAACTCACAGAATATCCTTCCTGTAAAAGGCAAGGTACAGACAGCAGGCTATGTTTTAACTCAGGGAGAACATAAACCTTCAATTCAGCCTGTAAAAAAGAGACGAACAAGTTAGAAATATGGGTTACACGGCCCTGTGCACCTGTAGCAAATCTAACAGTTTTCTCAGTTGAAACAGCTTTGCAGTTCCACATTTGTCCATCAGGTGGCGCTGTTACCAAATGGGCATTCGCAGCTGAGTCAACAACCCAACGTAGGACCCTCCCCCCACTGGAGTTGTCCTTCTTTGTTGCCTTAGCAACTGACTTCCTGCTCCTCCCGACCTTGGAGCTCTCGTTGCAGGTGGTGTTTTCCACAATAGCCATCGAAGCAGTCAACGTCTCTTGTTTCTCACGCCTGCTCCCTCTGCAGGCCCAGTTGCCATGGAAACCCGCCTGGTTCCCATGGGAAATGTCCTTGGGTCCTTCCTGCCCTTTGTCTCGCTGTGGACAGCTTCGGCGCAGGTGCTCCGGAGAACCGCAAGCAAAACATCTCCGAGTGGAAAACTTTGCAAACTGGCCTTTGGTCTTGTCTGCCCCCCCAACCTTTCCAGCAGCACTCCTCCTTGAGGCTTTTCTGCCGTTGGGAAAATGGCTTTTGGCTTCTGCTGTGGTTTCTCTGCAAACCCCCTCCAGCTCCTGCCAAACAGCCTGGGCACTCTCAAGACCCTTGGAATGGCCTTTCTGGCCTGCACCCCCAAACTCTGGTGCAAAACCTCCAGAGGAACAGCTTGCCACTGCTTTCCTCTTTCCAGCTTTCAGCAGCTTCCCAGCACACGGCTGCTCATCTCTCTGGCGTGTCAAAGCATCGCAGCAGCTTTCAGACACGGCTTTAGCCCACTTTGGGCTTCCAGGGCGCCCCACAGCCCCTCCTGGACGTCCCTCAGGCTGGCGTCTGGCCCCCTCTGATGTGGCTCCCACTCTTCTCAGTGCCTGCCACTCTCCCCAGGGCTCCTTCCCGTCTGCCTCTTCAAAAGGGATTGCACGCGATTTCTGGCTGTCTGCCATCTCTCCCCCGGGGCCCAGCTTACTTACAGGTACCTCCCGGTCCGGCAGATCTCAGCTCCTCCCAGCGAACTCCTGGCTGGCATTGGCTGCAGTTTCCCTTTCCCAGCGTCTCATCAGCTGGCCTTTGGCTGCTCCTCAGCCGATTCTGCCTGCAGCTTTCTCACACGCACGAACGTTGCTTATCTTTATTGCTGACACCCATAACCTATGCGGGGGGGTCAAATTTGACCAGGGGTCCGGCACACTTCCTCCGCGCAGCTCTGCTCTTCCCCCCTGGAACCTTTGACTCCAGCAGAGTAAACACAGCGGATGTAGAAGCTTGAAACGTTCTGTCGTGAGGTGGCAATAACTCAGGCTGACACGCAGCTCTCCTTATCTTAAAGTCTTTATTCTCGCACAGTTCAACACATCGTAAATCTTCCCGGTGAGAGTTCGCCCATGTTGCTCCTTTCTCCTTAGAGCAAATACACAGACTGAAAGCACACACAGAAATCCACGCCCCTTCCGTGTTCTCTGCCCGCCCTCAGAATGTGAGGCGTCATCACTCAGAACTCTTAACCCTGTAAGTTCTGAGCCCCCTCAACAAAAAATAGCTCACGTCTAACCAATAGTAACAGTAACTGAACAGTATATTAGCCTGAATTGTGGAAGTCCCTTTTAAAAAAAGAAAAGGCTTTACTATGGTTCTGTGCATAAATTTCTCAAAACCCATCACTTATATTGCATTGCACTGAAGAGTAAAAACTGCTTTTGCCATTCTCGTTTTATCAGTGTTTCCTTTTAGTGTTTGTGACAGTTATGGTGCCTTGGGAGCCTAGCTCTACTCCAAAGCAGCTGTGCTGTCTCTATATTCAGGGTTTTCCTTCTAAAGTAGATGCTAGGGCAGTGTCAGGCAAGAGACAGTGACATTTCATCATCATGAGAGGACAACATCTGATGATATGGGCAGCTCCTCTTTACTTATCTTCACGATGCTGTCTTCTTCAGTGACCAGAAATAACCCTTCCTGGCAAGTTCAGTATTTCCTTCCCCTGCCCTCCACCCTTGCAAATTGCCTCCATGACTCTTGTCATCCAGAGTTTGGAAATAAGCCCAGCTGGGAAAGCAAAAACAAGGTTGGGGCACTTAGCCTTCTTCCAGCCCATTGGTCCCCCCTCTGTAAGCATCTCCCTGTATCTGCAGTATCTTGACAAACACATTTTTGGGACCATGTACTTGAGGGAATGGGTGGCGCTGTGGGTTAAACCACAGAGCCTAGGACTTGCCGATCAGAAGGTCGGCGGTTCGAATCCCCGCAACGGGGTGAGCTCCCGTTGCTCGGTCTCTGCTCCTGCCAACCTAGCAGTTCGAAAGCACGTCAAAGTGCAAGTAGATAAACAGGTACCGCTCCGGCGGGAAGGTAAACGGCATTTCCGTGCACTGCCCTGGTTCACCGGAAGCAGCTTAGTCATGCTGGCCAAATGTCCTGGAAGCTGTACGCCGACTCCCTCGGCCAATAAAGCGAGATGAGCGCCGCAACTCCAGAGTCGGCCACGACTGGACCTAATGGTCAGGGGCCCCCTTTACCTTTACTTTACTTGAGGGAATACATGGACCAGGTTGCTTTCTGTGACCTTACTGACCTTCCTTTGGTTTTTGTTCTGTAGAGTGGACTGGTTTCCAATGGGCCTTTAGGGAATGATGTTGCCTTAGCTCTTAAGGCAGTGAAAGGCAGCACTGAGGCACTGACCATCTCTGCTGGCTCCCCACCTCCACTTTACTCGCCCGAAATCATGCCCAGGTAAGTCTTTTCTCCTTGCTCCTATGTTGGGTTAAGGGAATGCTATGCTACTTGAATTCTAATTTGAATCTTATTTTATTCCATGTAGGGTGTTTTTTGTTTTTTTTTTTACTAGTCCAGTTCTCCTATTAAGCACTGGGAAGCACAATAACATTTTGCAATTCGCTATTCTTTTACCAAGCGACTTTTACCAGTGGCTTTCTGTCAGTCTATGTAACTGCTGCTGCATTTCACAGAAATGCATGTACTACTGGGGCATTTTGTCAGAAGTTGGCATTGTAGGCATTCTGCTCATCAGCATATGCACTTCACTGCAGATACTAGTAAAGTTTTATCATTGTTGGCTGTAGGTGGCAAAGATGATTCTACTAATAGCGGGCAACTCTTAATTTGATCATTACAATATTTACCTTTGGTGTTTCCCATGTAAAATAACACTGCATCGGCTCTGATAGAGATGAATTACCTTACCTCGTTTGGAATTGTTTGCTTTCCCATCAGGTTATTGAATTGATTGGCTGAGTTCATTCAGTTGCAGGACCCCTCTTCTGAGTAGGACCCTCCCCTTAAATCTCCCACACAGATTATGTGTTGCTTTCATTTCAGCCCTGCTGCAGAAGATGTTACAACAAGGCCAAAATGTTTACTTACCACTGAACTCTGAGCTTTGACAGAGTCTCATCTTCCTAGCATCTGCAACGTGCTCCTGGAATGGACTTAACCTGGAATTGACCCATGCTCAGACCATGGTTAAAGCAAAAATGCCTGGCAGTTTTACTGTGGATTCATGCAACTGGAAATCTAGTATGAAGAGCTGCTGGGAAGCCTGAGCACCTTTTGTAAAGTACACTGGAACACATTCTGACGCGTAATGAAATCTGCAAGGTTTCCATCCATAGCAGTGCTTTTGTCTATAAAGCTCTTTGCTGCTTTAGGGGTGTAAATAAAGTCATCACTGTGATGAACGAGTTAGTAATGGGGAGGATAGGGACTTCTAAGGCCACCTGCTGGTTGTTGCTATAAAAAGCAAGTAGTGCTAATGGTGTTTTTATAGAGCAAGCTCTTCTTTCTTAACATCTCCTTTGAATCCTCTTTTGTACTGATATCTGTCAAATGTTCTTGGCCTTAATCCACTTTCTAGACTTTGCACTTTTGCTCACCATGTATGAAAGAAACTGAATATGCAGCACCTCGATAGGTTACCCAACTGGCAGGTTCTGCTCTCTCTAGTCAAAGAGACAAAGCAATTTTCTACCAAACGCTTTTAGGCTACCATAGTGTGTGAGTGTAACTGTTCCACATTTTGTCCCATTCTCTATAACGTGTGTCTAAAATACTGCTAGTGCGTAAACTTCTGCTGCAGAAGAGCTTCAGAATGGAAAGGCATGTTCCCTTGCAGCTTTTCACTGGCTTCTGTTTGGAAAGTTCCTTCCAACGAAACTGAAAATTGTTTTAAGGTATGTTCTATGAACTTGTCAATAGCTGATTTCTGTACTGTAAGTACAGACTAATTAGAATTACTGCCTTTTTCCTATGTTCCACTTCAATTTTTTTCTTCAAATGAGGTTGCAATTGGCAGGTTTTACATCTTGATTTTCTAGTCTTGTTCAGATACATTCCAGTAGTTCACCTATCTTCTTCAAATTTGACCAGTGACTGGACATTTAGTGAAAGAGTCTCCCTCAGTATATTGAAGTGCTAATAGTTTTGGACCAGTGGGGAAATCTTTTTCCACTACAAACTCAGGGAAATTGCTGTTCATTGGTGGAACTATGTGAATCCCAAGTTTAACTCATGCTTAGCATTTTTTTGTTTGTGGACCAATTTCTCCATGGGCACTGAGAGCGAACAATAAAACTTGGTAGGACACAGTTATTGGTTAGGACACGATTCTATTGTTAATGTTCAAAAAATAACTTTATTCTTTTGGTTTTCAAAAAAGACAAAAAATGTAGAAATGTGATCAAAATGGCTCTCAACTCGCTGCCCAGTTGGAAGGGTAGGTTAAAAGAATTGGAGCAAGTTCTCTTAAACTTGATTTATTTAGTGTTGTATCTGTTTCAAGAAGCCATTTTATGGTGCAAGAAACCTTCCTTGTTTTGGGGGTGGGTTGACACAGGCTAATGAACCAATACACTATGAACAGCTTGATCACCCTTCCCTTTCCCCATTCTTTACTTGTTAATTGCTGCTTTTGAAATAAGAGCAGTTGCAATGCTTTTTATGTGTAGCATTGTGAGGACCAAGTTTCATGTTTAAAGTAGGCTCTGAGTGTAGATCTGAACACTTCACCTTTACCAGTAGCTGAACTCTTACGTGCAAGATGCATCAGATTAGCATTTGCCTTTGAGATATCCTTCATTACTATCAGCAAACTGGAGAAGAAACTGCCTAAACCATTTCAAACAATCTGGAGGTAAAATCTAAATCACCTCATGAGTTTTATCAGTAATTTTAACAGAAGAGTGTATTTTAGATGCTACAGTAATTATTTTTAATATTCCCCCGATTACAAGAGAGTGGAAGTAGAACGAAGGTTAATCAATGGTTTGCTATCTAGAATGTTAGTGAAACTTCATTGAGTTTCCTAGATTGCAGGTATAGCTAGTTTCTAAAATGTTGCATGTTAGGGTTGTTAGAGAATGACTACTTAACAATAACAAAATTTGTGTTACTCTGTGTGATTTAGAGTCCTATGCAATCCAAGCCAAAAACAAAGGAAAAATGGAGAGATTCTCAGATGTAAGAAATTGTTCTCATTTCCACTACTGTAAAATTCTGAATTACTAGGAAGTCTTAGACTACAATATTGCTGACCGCTATAGCTATCAAATGTATTTTAAAAAATATATAGCCAAAATTGATTATTCATTTGACTGATGGAGGAATACTGTGCAAGACACAGATCTCACAATCTATATTTATATTTTATTTAACAGTGAACCTACATGACTTGCAAAGTAGACAGTCTTTTTCCTAGAAACAAATGCCTATTCCTGTTCACAGTAAGAAACTGGGTGTGGTATATAGCCCTTGTTATTGCCATGCAGTTCATGATGAGATGTCATCAGTATCCAATGGTTGTGTTGTACAAAAGAAATAATGCTTATTGTGTCGTTCAAACACTGTCATATGAAAGGTGCAGTTATCACAGAGGGAACTCAGTCTTTCATAAATGCAATATGTGTCAGTGGAGGTGAGCAGTAAAGTTGCTCACCTGAGCATTTGGCTATAAGACACTGGCTTTAGGAGTTAATTAAGGTTGACGGCATATTTGCAGATTACTGTTAACTGATGTTAGAAGGATTGTGCTGGTTGAGAGCAACCACCATATTGAGAAATGCTTGGAAAGTAGCTTTTGTTCTGCCTATTGCAGGGGTGTGGAACCTGGTGCCCTTTAGATGTTGCTGGACTATAAGTGAGTTGGAGACATCTGAAGAGCCACAAATTCTCCAACCCTGGCCCAATGCATGCAGAATTGCACTTTTGTTTACAGCAACTGATCATAAACTAGTTCATGGGCTGACCATGCTTAGAGTTCATACATTTACCAAATGGCAATCCTATCTACATGCTAAATGAATAAGTGCCAGCCTTGGCCTCCAGCTCCCCAAACCAGTAATGTGTGAAGCAACAGCTTTAGATGGAGTCCTATACAAGTGTAAAGCCAATGGAGAATCATGCCTCTGTGTCTCTACTGTAGATCACACGTCTTGTATGTTACAGTACATGCACAGTACAGTTTGTAAGGAGGCTCACTCCTATCTATCTATCTGGTGAGCTAGACCTTGTGTTTCACTAGTGATTATGGCTGTTTTGTTCTCTGGTGCAAACACTGAATATCAACAGTCATCCTCCTGAAGCAAAATGTTCAACTTTTTTCTTACTGTGAAATTGATGGCCCTGGGGGAGGCATGGCATTCCGCATGCATCAGAGAATAGGGAGCATTCTACTGCAGCACCCCCAGCAGAAAGGTTTGGTGACTGATTTGTTTATCCTCTTACTTCCCTCAACTGGACAAACTTACTTTAAAGTATGTAAGATTTATTATTTTGAGTTGGAGTATTTTGTTTGTTTTTAAAAAAATCACACCCACTAACTGCTGTATTTGTAATTCTTTTTAAATGATGTAGAGCTTGACACTAGCTCTGAGTATAACTTATTTGTTTTTTTAAGTATTATATATAAGGAACACTGTGTTTCATGGTAACATATATAAACTGTGCTACAGTAACTGCACTGAACTGAACATCTGTATATGGGAACTGTGATTTGTAGTCCACTTGGAATCAGTCACAAACTGTTGTAGTTTATTTCTAAATATAACACAACTGTGCAAAATGACTGCCTCTACCTGTTTTTCTTTTACAATAATTTTGCAATGTGCAAACAATCTGCTTCATTCCTGCATTTTTGCCTGTCCCTGGCAACCCCCCCTTGTCTTGGGTGAAGTTCTGTGTTTCTCATACAGAACTGACAACACACTATTTTCTGCTGACCTCTCATATGAATGATAGCAAGTAATAGTTGCACCCAAGGAGAGAAGTTCAGTCTTAAGATTTCTACCCACAATTTTGTCTGGAAAGTGAATTGACTTGCTGACCTAGAATTAGGCTTTAAATTTTATTCCAGAATCCAAATTGCTTCTTAGATCAACAATTTTGACCTCCACTTCATTCCAAGGGGGTACACTGATTCTTAAAAGTGTTTTACACAGTTGCTACAGGTAAGGTGCCACATTAAGTCTAACTCAAATGGTGACTAATAACCAGCCATATTGCCAACAATTTAATAATATATGCTTTTGTCATTATTATCCAACTTTAAATCCTTCATCAAACATGCATTGCTTCTCAGATACAAACAGCATACATACAAAAAATGATGCTTATATAGTTTAATCACAAAAACATAGTAATATAATTTATTGTAGTTTTATCACAAAAAATAAATGTCAAAGTCTAAAAATATAAAAATAAGATCACTTATAAAGCTCACCATGTGCTGTTTAGTGGCAGCTAAACTTTTAAAGACAATTTGAAGAGCAGCACTTCTGAAACTGATAAGGCATACTGCAAGCTTTTACAATAGCTATGTACTTTGTAATCTTGTTTTCTGGCAAATGTCAGGAAAGGTTAACTTCAAGGGACCATTTTCCATCTCTGATTGAGCACAGCAGATTTCAAGATTCACCAGTGGGAATGGCCAAACAAAAAAATATCCTTCCTTGGGGACCAGCAAAGTACTGTGATAGTCCCAAACAAGCACCAGAATTGGTTTTCAGCATAATATTCAGTTACTATAGAATCATAGAATTGTAGAGTTGGAAGGGACCACAAGGGTCATGCAGTCCAACCCCTTGCAATGCAGAAACATATATACCCCAGTGTGGGGCTCAAAGCCCCAGCTGTGGCATGCACATACCCCTTCTGCAATTGGTTTTGAAAAAAGCTAGGGAGAAATTATCTCATTTCCCCACCTAAACTCCAAGTAGATCACATCTTCCAATAGACTGGCAGAAGGGGGGGGACACCCTCCCCCCACCCAAAGCCTAGCTACTGGGGAAGGATGGAGTGAGTGTATGCACATCTGTGCACTCTGCCCATTAACCCTTCCCTGGCTGAGGGAGAAGCCTGCTTATCTTAACTACAGGGGGTTTAAGTTAATTTTGGTTCTTTTTCTATGAGTCTTTCTATAGAGATGATGGGGTGATGTAGGTTCAAGTGGTATGGCAAATCAGCTAAGAACTAAGTTGTCCACTGGTTTAAACATGCCCTTATGTACACCTCTAAAGCAGTGCTTCCAAAACATTTTCTCATGGACCACTTGAAGGTTGCTGAGAGTCTTGGTAGACTGGTTAAGGATTTTTGTGCCTGTTGTAGCAACTGTAATGTGCTAGGCTGGCTGCAGTATGATTTTTAATTGTATTTTTATTGTTCCTTTTGTTTTCTCTATATTGTATTCCAATTCAAATGCCATAGATTTCAAATTATAATTCAGTAAGAATATGATATAAGGCATTAAAAAAATAAAAATCAACACGACTATTGATGTTTCATCTTCAACTACAAATCCAGAGCCATGCTGCAGACCACCATGGGCCACAATTTGAGCAGCTCTGCTCTATATAAATAAAATAATTAGCTGTAGGAACAAGCAGCAAGTTTACTGGACGCTTTTTCTGCATTCACACTGAAGCTGCTTAATCCAAGTAAAAGTAAAGGGACCCCTGACCATTAGGTCCAGTCGTGGCCGACTCTGGGGTTGCGGCGCTCATCTCGCTTTATTGGCTGAGGGAGCCAGCGTACAGCTTCTGGGTCATGTGGCCAGCATGACTAAGCCGCTGCTGGCAAACCAGAGCAGTGCACGGAAACGCTGTTTACCTTCCCACCAGAGCGCTACCTATTTATCTACTTGCACTTTGACGTGCTTTCGAACTGCTAGGTGGGCAGGAGCAGGGACCGAGGAACGGGAGCTCACCCCATCTTTTTTTTTTAATATTTATTGAAATTTTACAGACAAAAGAGAATTACAGAATAAGAAAAGAAAAAGAAAAAGAAAAAAATACAAAAATACAAAATACATGAGGAAATAAAAAACAATTAAAAAACAAATCAATCTTTTCGTATCTTATATTTCAATTACTTGTTTCCTGACCTCCTCACACCTCCCTTTTTTGTATTCCAATTCACATGGTTAATTCAGCAAATCCTTTCCCTCTTTGTATTTATCTTAATTCTATATCTTAACATATTATAACTTTATATTTTCATCTAATTAACAGTCCATTTTTACATATTCTTTTTAACCTTATTGCTAAAGCCACTTCATTTCAATCCAACATCATTTTAGCATTCATTAATTTTACAATGTTTCTGCAAATAGTCTTTAAACTTCTTCCAATCTTCTTCCACCAACTCTTCTCCCTGGTCTCGGATTCTGCCAGTCATTTCCGCCAATTCCATATAGTCTATCACTTTCATCTGCCACTCTTCTAAGGTGGGTAGATCTTGTGTCTTCCAATACTTTGCGATGAGAATTCTTGCTGTTGTTGTTGCATACATCAAGAAAGTTCTTGGGAGCTCACCCCATCATGAGCTCACCCCATCATGGGGATTCGAACCGCCGACCTTCTGATCGGCAAGTCCTAGGCTCTGTGGTTTAACCCACAGTGCCACCCGCGTCCCTGCTTAATCCAAGTATGCGGGCCTAAACCAATTCATTGAAAATAGCAGCATGGTTTATTTCCCTGAGTGAGTGGCTCCATGAAGTAGTAACGCTGTCATTCTCAAATACTTAGATACTTCATATTCACATGACATTTTGGTTTCATGACAAAATGGGTAAAATACAACAGGGTGTATTTTTGTTCTCACTCCTTAGTATGTGTATATGCACTATTTAAATTTTGTCTAGCTCCATTTGCCAAAATGAAATTGAAGAGGAACTTGACAAAGGTTTACCTCCAATAAGCAGCAGCACAGCAGAAGACTCACTAATGTCCATGGAGGCAGAAGACTCACAAATGTCCACAGAGGCAGGTGTCAGATCAATGAAACTTGCATTTTCCTCTGTAAAGTCCTGTTCTCTTGGTAGGTTTAGGTAGGATGTTCTCTCTCTCTCGGACAATATGCATGCTTTCTCATTTACACTCAGTTCTGAACTTGAAGTGGTTGGGCGTGAGCAAAATCCTGGCTCCTCCTGAGACAGGTAAAAGGTTTTCATTTCAATTTCAGTGCTACCGTCATTGCTGAATGTTTGGTATGAGGGCTCCTGGTGAATATACTCACAGAAACAGGCATGCTGCTTAGAGATGGCCAGTAGCTTTGAACAACCCATTTCCTTCTGATGCAAATAGCTGAGTGACTTCCTTGAAGAACCAGCAATCCCTTGGAAGCCATATCCAATCCCCAACATGCAGTGAAAAGCTTTGGATGAAGGTTCTGTTGTCCTAGCCAGTTGTTTCCACATCTGAGATGGAAAATGGTATTTCCACAGAATACTGCTTGACCTGGTATTAGCAATTCCTCCGCCAAAGAGCAGCATGGAATCTTCAAATATTAAAGCTGAGTGTCCCACCACTTTAGGAGGCCCGTGACTAAATACAAGCACAACAGAGAACAAGGAACACAGATCAGTAATGTTTATGCTGATGAAAATGAGGTAGGATTTTAGTTTCTGTTTGGTCAGCACTATACAGCATCATTAATTACATAATATAGAGGGAACTGCACTGAATGAAGGTATCTGAATGTATAATGCTCCCTAAATTGACTGTTACGGATCATTATGCAATAATTCTTGGTCAGCCCAAGTTGAATATACTTTCTTTTAAAAAGTACGAACATTTGTGAAACTGCCCTAATTTTAAAAAGGTACCTCCTCAGAAAGTCTCGGCCTGATTCTGACAGAAATGTGTGGCTCAGTATATAAATGTAATCCTCCCTTATCACCGCTTTGTACCAGTACTTCTGCATATCAGGGCCTGACTTCCCACGGCAGCCTCTTCCAGAACAGGAGACCTTGCCCAAGAAATGCATTAGAAATGCCATCTGCTTTTCAACAGCATTCTTTAGATCACAGAGAATGTGACTAGAATGATGTGAACATGTGCATTATTAAAGCATGAGTTCAACAGCTTATAAGCAAAGGTGGGAAACTTTTGACCCTTTGGATGTTGCTAGACTACAACTCCCACCATCCCCAATGAACTGGACACACTAGATGGGGCTGAGAGTCCCACAACATCCAGAGCACCACACATTCCCTACCCCACGTTAGAAAGGGAACCAACTCGCTGTTCCACAAAGTACAAATACAGCTTAATCCACATCCCTCAGAGGCAGCCGTCATAGCTGCCTAGCTCCCCGAGACACACATATTTTTAACCTTTCTAATTTTGGGTAGTTTTACCTACTCCATTCTCAAACTACAGCTTGCTGAAACTGCTGGTGAATAGCTCTCAAAAGATTTTACCTCGTTCTGATACTAGACCAGTTGGCAGCCATGAAATCCCACTTCCAGAAGTCCTTTTGTTCACTCAGACCCATCAGCCCTCCAAACAAGTACATGTTGTTGCCATGAACCACAGCTGAGTGGCCATGTCGAGGGCCTGGGCTACCACCGTAAGATACAGCTGGTGTCCACTGTTTTTTATCTGAAGGAAGAAGATCACAGTACATTTCTGTTTCAACATAGGGGCAGGGAACCTTTTCCAGCCCAACATCTACATTCTCTTCTGGGGCTTGCATGCCAGTAGGGTAGGACCAGAGACAAAAATCAACAGATGTGACTAAAGGCTGCGCACAGTTCCCCAGATCCAAATCATTTCAGGTAGTGAGCTGATGTTTAATAAGGGTTTGCAAAAACCTAACTAAACATACGGTTCGGAGGAGAGCAGGGGAAGAAATTGTGTCTTGTCCCCTTTCTCAATGGAGAGCAGGAGGGTTTAATCCTGCAAAGCACTCCTTCACAAGTGCCTTTACAACAGGAATACAAAGTTAAGAGGTTCCTACATATACGCCATCCTCCTTCAAGGCATGCAAATGACATCCTGTTGCCGTTACACATTCCAGACAGGCATAAGCATTTGAGGTGGGCATGCGTGGAACAGGGCTCTTAGAGGTGTGGCCTGGGAAGAATCTAGAGGACCAGGTAGAGAGGCTTGAAAGGTCATATTTGGTCCATAAGCTTGAAGTTCCTCCATTCCTGGTTTAATTCAATACCCAGATAAACATGGAGCCGAAGCCAGCTACAGGATTGCATTTTCATTCTAGATGTTTCAAAAGGGTTTTGTATCATAACCACCAGCCACTTCAGTAGGGATAGGGAGCAGGATCCAAAATTCCCCTACCCACTGGTGGCCACTTTGACAGAACTGTCCACCTGCCAGTCACATGACATCAGGGGATTGAGTTTCAAAGGAAGAACCCAAAGTACACTCTTAAATTCAAGCTGTGGCTGCAAAGAATCAAAGGAATTTCTAGCTGTTTCCTTTCTAACTAATTGGGTGGTTGCTAAATTTGAAACACACACACAAAATACCACTTTGACAGGTGGGTAGGGTGACAGAAAAAGTGCAAAATTCTACCAGCAGCTGGAAAGCAACAATTGGAAGTGCACATAGAGTGCACTACCAATTATTCATTTTCAAGATGGCCCTGCAGGTTTACCTGTCTGTCCCATGGCTGATGCCTTATGACACCAAGCGATGGCTGCAGTTTGGGCCAAATCACACCACAGCCCAAGGAGGATGCCTGATAAGCCTAATAAGGACACAAGCCAGAGGTTCCTCACTGCTGGGTTGCAGTAACATGCCTACAGAGAAAGCTCAACTTACTTACTTAGACATAAAGTCCAGAATTCTTGAGAAGCACCCTTAAGGTCAACGTATCCGCCATACATGTACATGATTCCTTTGTAGACGACAGCACTGTGGCCCTTCCGATTAACTGGAGCCGTTCCCTGCAGAGAGGATAGTAATGAAATAACTACCATTAACAGTTGTTGCCATCACATCTATCCAAGCAGACACCCTCCTTACTGCTTCCACTTAAAAATGCATTCACACTGGCCTTGTAAAACACCAGTAACTGACACCTTTATGAACATCAGTACAGTGGTACCTCAGATTACAGATGCTTCAGGTTACAGACACTTCAGGTTACAGACACCTCTAACCCAGAAATGGTACTCAGGTTAAGAACTTTGCTTCACGATGAGAACAGAAATCGTGCAGCAGCAGCGGGAGGCCCCATTAGCTAAAGTGCTTCAGGTTAAGAACGGACCTCCAGAACGAATTATGTTCTTAACCTGAGGTACCACTGAGCATTTCAGTTCGTACAACCACTTGATGGGTATGGGACAGGGGCTTGTTCTCAGTTGAAGGAGTAGAAAAAAAGCAATGAACAGCCATGAGAGTTACTCATATTCCATTGCACTGCATAAGCAAGCATGGTGTTGCCTCTGGAAAGGGCATACTTTCCAAACATTTCTACAATGGAAGGCAGAGTTAGTTACATGGTCACTCTACTCCAGAATCACCTACTACTATAAAAATTAGGTAACAGAAAATTCAAGTCCAGAATGAGCAGTAGGAGCATTTCTAATAATAAATAGCTAGTGCAATGAAGTGCAAGAAATGTATTGTGTCCACGCAATGTTTCCACCAGAAGAAACCATCCTAACTATAGAGAAGGGCATCATCTTGGAAAATAAACCCCGCTCAGAAAAGGATGGATTAGCGAATAGTTGACAGGGGAGGGAGAGAGAAGGGGGGGGAACCTTCATGTTAAAAGTGGCAATTACATTATAGTTGAGGCTGTGGCTAAGGTAATTCACCAGAAGCACCAACCCTCGGAACACTTCAGGTTTGTTTGAATAGTGAGTCTTCAAAGTGCTTTTCCCCCTGAAAAAAGTGATAATACAGCACTGTTTGCAAAGTTGGTTAGGACGAAGTGTGTCTGATGGAGGATGAAAGCAGCCTGGAAGCTCTTTACAACATAGAAATAAAGCTCTGGTACAGTTTCACAGGAAAAAAAGTTGGAAAGGCAAGGCTGCCTCTGTTCACCCTTTGACTAAGCCCCTTGCATCACTACTACTGCTGCTTAGGAGGGAAGGTAGTTCAAAACTTGAAGGAACAAGTACAGGCTGCCCCCACCACACAAGACCTTGATCCTTGATGTTAAGAGCTGCCTGAACCTAAGCTCTTGGTTGTGTGTGCTTGTCTTCATGAAGTGTGGCAGCCTACACTTCCCTAGTGCCGCATGCTTCCAAATGGTATGCCTGGTTTTCACCAAAATATTCTTTAGTACCTATATACATGAAGAAACCCTGGTATTTATTAATGAAAAATTATATAGCTACCCTTTAACATTATCTGGGCAGCTCATAATCTATAATTAATAAACCATAAGTAATTTGGTATAGAGAGCAGTTATAAATGTGCTACATATTATAACCAAAGAAACACTCATGAGTTGTGTCCAGCTGTGTTGCTCAGCTGGCAGTAAAGTCAGTAGAATGGGGAAGGAAGCCATTTCCAGCTGTCCCCCCCCCCCAGTACAGTGGTACCTCGGGTTAACAACTTAATTCGCTCCGGAGGTTCGTTCTTAACCTGAAACTGTTCTTAACCTGAGGTACCACTTTAGCTAATGAGGCCTCCCGCTGCCGCCGCAGCACGATTTCTGTTCTCATCCTGAAGCAAAGTTCTTAACCTGAGGTACTATTTCTGGGTTAGCGGAGTCTGTAACCTGAAGCATCGAGGTACCACTGTAATATGCTCCAGTGTGCTGGGGGACCCTTCAAAGCAGATTTTGAAGGGTGCCAGAGGCTGCAGGGGATGAAAGCTGCTGGAAATTTCTTCCTTCCCTGTATTGACAAAGGCCAAGTGATACATCACTCCTATTTTAAGATCCAAAAATATACATGCTATATAGATGATTTAAGAATATAGAGGAAATAAGTATCTCTCCCCTTACAGTGAAAAAGTGATACCAACAGCATAAAATTACTCTGCTGCTGCGTTTCCCTGGATGAACCCAGTCTGGAACAGTTTTCAGAACATATTCCTAAGCAAGCTGTTGGATCAACAAAGCAACATGTTTCATGTATGATTCACACATTTCTGTTTTCCAAATTTCTTACCTCACTCTCCCCTGCTGTGAGTTGGCGCTCCATCCACTTAGCTGAATCTGCAGTTTCAATAAAATATCAGTTACAATACTAACCACAAGAGGGTACTCCTGCTCTATTTGTAATGTCATGCAAGGCCCATTGAACTGTGGAGATGGGAACCAAGAAAGTTGTTCAGTTCTCCTTAACAGCAACTAAGGTAGCTTTTATCTGTCATAAATATCGCTCCAAAGTAGCATCTCAACAGTGTTTGTCAGAAGTGACACTGGCAAAAAATAAGAAGTTCCCATGCCTCAGTGTCTTGCATATTTAATGCTACAGGTTCAATCCTAGGTATATTCAGTTATTTTTTAAAAAAATCTGATATCATGGCAAAAAGAGACCTGGGGGAGCCACTTTGAACCAGGATAGACAATATTGGATGGGACAAACCACTGATCAGACTCAGCTTCCTATGGTCAAAAAATACAACCATCTTTATTGTCCCCAATCCAAAGAAGATGATGAATGTACTGTTGTTATGATGTTATAGTATTGGCTGGTAAGGCTTTGTGTCCCCACCCACCATCCTTGGGAATATGCAGAAGATCTCATCTTGCTTTCTCATGAGGCCTGAACCTAAGAAATGTTTTGCATGCACTATAGCAAAAGAGCAGACCCCTGGTTCTCAGCCACAAGCCAACTATATCTCTTCTGTAATGTTTGAAAGGTATTAGTATGCCATTAAATTGGCTTGAGGCTTCTGGCTGCAATTCATGGTTCCCAGGAACTGAATCCCTGCCAACTATACAGAAAAGACATGATCAACAAATGAAAGAATGCTAGGACTGCCCTGGCCCTAATACTCAGTGTTCTGTCACAAATATATAGCTGAATTACTAAATTTGTGTTTAGTGAAACATTGATTCCAACACAAAGGTAGTTAAGTGGATTTCTCAACCTCCTCCTACTCCTGTATTTTTGCTGGGTAGTTTTGCTGTGAATAATCCTATAGTGAATGAGACACGGGGAAAGCTTCTTGTTAAATAGCCTGGTGTTTCTTTTTCTATAGATACATTTACTTGAAATGTTAAAACATTCTATAGTTCAAATGGATTGAATATTGATCTTACTGGAACTTGACTGGAAATCTGATGCTTCAAGCAAGCTCAGGCAGATATAATGGCAAACAAGGCATGTCAAAAGATTCTCACCTGTCTACTCCACCCAAACAGGCTGCCCTACCTACGTAGTTATCAAATCTATATGCAATCCTGTTTAAAGATGTTGCTTGTCTAGTTCCATACCAGTGTCATACATCCAGAGAGGATTCTTTCTCAGTGTGAAAGCAGAATCCACCATTCCACCAAAGATATAAAGGATACCCTGAAAGTAAAATAATGATTTTCTTGTAAAACATACTTGTATCTTCCAAAGTCAAATGCAATCAAGTGAATTCATTGTAAATTTCAAATCACAATCTAAGCTGCACTCCAGCAACAGACATATGGAAGGAGTAATGGTCCCATGCACCATGCTCTACACATACATACCCCCCCCCAAAAGAAGCTAAAACCATACTCCAGTCCGGCCTGCAATGAATCCTCAGAAGTGAATGTTGTATGTTTCAATGGAGAGAGGCGCAGAATGGGCTATGCCAACTTTTATGATTGCAAGCACACTTAAATATTGAACACACAGAATTAAATCCAAAAGGCTTGCTTACTAAGGCAGATCCCAATAGCCACTTCAGGGGGATAATACTGTGGTCACAGAACATTTATTACAATATTTGTTGACAATGAACCTTTCTGCAAGGTGTTAAAGCCTACAGCCGGAGTGGAGAACCCTTTTCAGCCCAAGGCTACATTCCCTCGTGTGCAGCTTTTGGGGACCACATGCCAGTGGTGATGAGAGGGCAAAGCCAGTGGGGCAATGGATTTGACAGGAGGGCTACATTCCTGTAATGCAAAATGCCAGGCAAGCAAGAGGCATTATCATGGGGAAAAGAAAGACAGGGCACGGAGCAGTGCCAGTGAGGGGAGAGGGCTAAGAGAGTTTAAGTGCCAGATAAAAAAGGTAAGGGGACCCCTGACCATTAGGTCCAGTCGTGACCAACTCTGGGGTTACGGCGCTCATCTCGCTTTATTGGCCGAGGGAGCCGGCGTACAGCTTCCGGGTCATATGGCCAGCATGACTAAGTAAGTGCCAGATAGAGTGGCCCAAATGTGAGTTTCCTCATGCTTGGCCTGTAGGAATGACAAAAATATTTTAAATACACTATTGTCGGGGGTATCTATAATGTCTACTGAACAAATAATAATTTCGAGGCACATCTTTTAAGGGGGCTGTGCAAATTGATTTGTGGGACATATACTTGGGGCTGATTTGAAATGTTATGTTACCTCCACAGAGGCTGCAGAAACGCATCAGGTGTAACATTTAAAATGGGTAGTGTCAGCAGTCACAAAGATAACTGAGGAACATGGCAGATGCTGCACATACTAAGCTGACACACAAGATAAGATGTTTTTAAAGTGTCTGCTTGCCAGCCAGAGCACCACATAGATGTGCTTTTTGACAGCTTCCACATAGGCCAGCTGTAAGGTTTCTAATATTTAAATCAACCCTAGTAGGTAAAAATAAATTGAATAACGTTACTGAAAGGAATGTCCTCCTACAGCTGACTGGCTGTTTCATTGTCATTCCCTCTCAACGAAACAACCTTGTCACTAACAGAGAACAATATGCCAAAAAAAGCCACCTGCAAAAAAACCATGGTACTCTGTTCCTTATTTCACCTAAAAGGAGAACAGCAAACCAAATGCTTGTTCACCTTATTTCACCTAAAAGGAGAACAGCAAACTATCATCTTACTCCAATAATAACGCTACCCACTCACTAATTTAGTTAAAGAAAAACAGCAACCATACATATGTTTGCAAGTGTGTGTTTGTTCAATCACACTTTGTATTTATAGGTTTATGTCTCAAAAATGTGATCAGTGAAAGGAGGCCCTCAAAGAACACAGTAGCAGAACCTCTCTAGGAAAGAAGGGCTGTTCCCTCCCCTTCTAGAGTTCTTTCTGCTAACAACAGTTACCTGACCTGTAGGAATACAAGTGTTACACATACCCAGCAGTTTCTCGGGGGTGGGGGGTGGATATTTTTGCTGCTGCAGGAAGAAGAGAATAGAGATTCTTACCCTGAAGCAGAAGTCTGAGCCTACCAGGAAACTAAACTACAGAACAGCACCAGCCACACAGACTATAATGGGGAAATGACAGGTGGAATCTAGACACATATAAAAAACGCTGTGGAAATGCTTTTTTAAGAAGTGTTTTGAAAAATATATTGAATTTGCCATAAGCTCACCATCTAGTGTCACATTTGTATAATGCACTTAAAATACACTTTAAACATTATATTTGCAGCTGTATAGCTGAGTCCACAGTAGCAAAGAAGAACTAGTTATTGTATTGTACAGGACTAAACCAATTCAAACCATAAAGAAGGCTGATGGCCGAAGAATTGATGCTTTTGAATTATGGTGCTGGAGGAGACTCTTGAGAGTCCCATGGACTGCAAGAAGATCAAACCTATCCATTCTTAAGGAAATCAGCCCTGAGTGCTCACTGGAAGGACAGATCCTGAAGCTGAGGCTCCAATACTTTGGCCACCTCATGAGAAGAGAAGACTCCCTGGAAAAGACCCTGATGTTGGGAAAGATGGAGGGCACAAGAAGAAGGGGACAACAGAGGACGAGATGGTTGGACAGTGTTCTCGAAGCTACAAACATGAGTCTGACCAAACTGCGGGAGGCAGTGGAAGACAGGAGTGCCTGGCGTGCTCTGGTCCATGGGGTCACGAAGAGTCGGACACGACTAAATGACTAAACAACAACAACAACAAATCAATTCAAACTTGCCTGATAATCCACCATTGTGTGCTCCTCCAGTTCTTCAGGGCCATCTTCTGAGTTTTCCAGCCTCTCCCATTCATTATTCTCTAGAAAGTGTTTTGATAAAGATTGTCAAGGTGTGAAAGGGACCCATGAAATCACCTAACCTGTCTTTCTCCCAACATGGAGCAGTTATTTATATCAAGCTCTGTTAAAATTCCACAGAGATTAAGCAAGTAAAACATGGACTGTCATCCTCTGTGATGCATTGAGGTGGATACCTATGGGTCCCTGTGTATTAGAAAACAAGGCAAGAGCTTCAGCTCTATGCATAAGTTTCACAATGGCCAGTCTGCAGCGCTGGAAAATACTGGCTTCATCTGCTTGCACTAGTCTCCAACAAGACTTGTCTATTAAAAAGGGTGCATGTTATTGGACAAATGCAATCTCCGTTTGCATTTTATTGAGTCTCTCTCAAACAGTTGCTGGCCACAGACAAAACACATGGCTGAGGCAGAAAATGCACATCAGAAATATGGGCTGCCACCAAAAACAGTCACCACTTACCGGTACCAAGTTTCATCCCTTCCCTCCATAACCGTAGTTTAACTTGCTTAGCATGAGAATGCAGTGACACTTCCTGCCCCTCCAGTGTCAGCTGATGTAGAACAGCAGCAAGGAAATGCATGTATTTTACTATATGTTATAGAGGCAGCGTGGACTGGACATATGACATTTTGGCAGCAGCTTGATTTTTGATAATGTGTAATGTGTAATTAAACCCCGTATTTATCCCATGGCCTAGTACCCTGTGACTTGATATAAACTCAGCATTCTCCTAGTTTCTGAAATGGTAATGACATAAAAGCTGTTGCACTGGATCACGGAAGAGAAACAGCAATGGTTTCTGAACAGGTATGTTCACTTTTCCTTATCAACACAGGAAACCAAGGGTATGGTTTACCAGAAAAACAAAAACATTTGCCTGCAAGTGCCTCAGGTAGTCATCATAATACTTCTACATTATTTTTATTTTCATATGTGGAAAAGGTTTGTGTTAGCTTTCCATGAAGGTGGGCTTGAATGAAGAATCCACATAACGATCATTATTATTATTGTAATCTTGTTAGGGTGATAAAGTTTATTCATTAATCTTACTTTGTTTACTTGGATTTGGGGGGGGGCAGGAATCTGCTATAGAAAGAATCTGGTGGAAATTTCATCAGGTTGTCTCGGGATAATTGTTACCACCAGAAGAAAAACAGGTTTGTGTGAATACAGCATGTAGATTTGGTTTAGTCAGTGGCATAATGATACATGTAACTACAATATATTACTTTTAGACAACATCTGAAGGCAGCTCTAGTTAGGAAAGTTTTTAATGTTTGATGTTTTACTGTGTTTTTATAATTTGTTGGAGCAACCCAGTCAAATGGGTAGGATACAAATAAAACTTTTTATTATTATTAAAATTATTATTATTATTATTATTATTATTATTATTATTATTATTATTATTATTTGGTGAACAGGAAAACTTACCTATCTTGTATCGCCAGAAATCATTCAAGCTAGTATTTTGCCGTCCACCATAAACATAAAGAAACCCCCTGCAGATGCAGCAGGCATGCTTGAATCGGTCACATGGAGAAGATTTGCTCTGTAGTACTGGCTTCCATGAATACTCTTCTGTTTTTCTTTTCATCCCTGGGTTAGCTGGAAGGCGTACCCATGTCAAAAAGATTTCTCCAGAGTGTCACAGTCCTGACCTGAATACAGGAAGAGAAAGTCAGGAAAACAAAGATGGTTGATGGAACATACTAGAATGCTAGAACTTCCAGAAATGACCAAAATGTTGCTAGGTTCAAACTGGTTATCTAAGGGTTTTATGATACAAGTTAACTCATGCACCATGATGCACTGTGAGTCTCAGATCTGTAGACTTACTCTGGCTTTACTGAAACTTCTCTCATTGATTAAATAAAATAAAAACAACTCTGTCCAGGAGCCAAACATTAAAGACAGTTCTACAACAATGGAAACAATTCTTATTATTTGAGCCTGCGGAAGTAGAGAAGTTACTACAGAGAGGCGTGCCTCCACAGATTCATTAATGTTTTGATGATGATTCTATTATTTGCAACACAAGTACAAACTCAAAGAGGAAAATGGGTAATGTGACAAGAACAGCAGCACTCCAAAGTTTGTTAAATATTATTATAGTTTATTGTCATAACAAAAAATTAAAATTATATTTTTCAGAAAGAAAAAGAAATAGAGGAGATTTTGACAGTGAAAGTCCAATGCAGTAATCAAGAAATGTGTGAAAGGGGACTCAAAGAGGGAACAGAATTAAGAAATATTGAACAGACAAGGTGCAAGGACAGGACAGTCCTAACCATATCTAACTCAGAAGTACCGTATTTTTCGCCCTATAGGACGCACCGGCCCATAGGACGCATCTAGTTTTTTGGGGGGAAATAAAGGGGGGGAATTTATTTTTCCCCCAGGTGCGGGGCTGGGGTGGGGGATGCCCGAGCCTCCCCCGACCCCAGCCCCCAGAACAGACTGCTATCCGCAAGCCTTGGGAGCCTGGCGGGAAGTCCCGCCGGTCTCCCCAGGCTTGCGGATATCTGTCCCCCGAGCTTGTGGGGCTGGCAGCCTCCAAACCAGGTCGGGGAACAGCGGGATGGTGGCGCTGCGCCTCCCCCCTGTCCCCCGAGCTTGTGGGCTGCAGGCTGCTGCCCGCAAGCCTTGCGAGCCTGTGGGAACTCCCGCCGGGCTCGCAAGGCTTGCAGACACCTGCGCGAAGCACGGGGCACCCTCCGGAGGGCGCCCCATGCTTCGGGCTGCAGGCTGCTGCCCGCAAGCCTTGCGAGCCTGCGGGAACTCCCACCGGGCTTGCAAGGCTTGCGGATAGCTTCCTGGCTCTCCAGGCTTCAGCGAAAGCCTGCATTCGCCCCATAGGACGCACACACATTTCCCCTTCATTTTTGGAGGGGAAAAAGTGCGTCCTATAGGGCAAAAAATACGGTAAGTCCAACTGAATTAAATGGGGCTTACTTCCAGGTAAGCTGGGTCAGGACTGCATCCTAGATTAGGAGAGAAAGCACTTTGACTTAGTAGAGACAAAGCAGATAAATGGAGAAATATATAGTCAAGAAATAAATAGTTTGAATTCATCAAGAATTACTGGTACTATTTTTCTGATTTGAAAAACAAACAAAACCTTACACTGTTTGCTCAAAGGATAATACACTGCACAAAATCATCCTGTAAAACCAGTTTTTGGCTTCCATTTTGGCAAAGCAACAGTGGCCAAGAATGTTCTAATCACATAAACCTTTGGATAATTTCAGGTTCTTTGCTATAATAATTAGTCACTGTATGCTGGCTCTCTTACCATCGCCTGGGCACTGCGAGTTTGGCTATATACCTAGTCAAATGTGTTAACATGTGGTTAGGTTTGCTGCCCAAATTGGAACTGAAACTTCTAGTTAGTAGTCAAACTCTCTAGACATGCCATTTAACATGTCACCATTTTTAATGTGGCATCCATTCACAGTGGATTTCTTATGTTAGCATACACAAATAATCAGTAAGTATACTTTCCTTTCTGAGAGAGTTGGCTCGTAGAAAGATTTGAACCACTTTGTGAAGATTTCTGGGGCTGAGGTCCCTTCATCCCCCCCCCCCAATACAATATTTGAAAGGGGGCCCAAGTTGATGGGCATTGCCATTCAAATGGTGTGCATGTCTTGTGATCAGTTATGTAGGGTGCGGCTGCCCCCTTGTTAGATAATCCACTTGCTATGTACAAGAAAAGAACAGATACTTCCTTTACTAATTAGATACCTGCTAACAAATAAACTTTTGGCTTCTATAGGAATAGACCACAGCACAGTGGTACGGCACACACTTTGCATATAGAAGGTTTCAGGATTCAGTCCCTGACATCTCCAGAAAAATAATGATGATGATGCATGCTATGTGAAAACACTTTGCTAAGATCCCAGACAGCACTGCAAATCAGAATAGAAAATACTGGGCGAAGTAGACCATATCTCGGCATGGTTCAAGGCAGCAATCTATGTTCTTGCAGGCAGCCCCATGTAGAGTATATTACAGTAATCAAGTCTGGATGTACCAAGCACATATAACATAACCAAGGCCAAAGTTGCTTTGTGCAGATAAATTCACAGGTGGTAAAAGGATGTCAAGAAATTAAGGAAGCAACACTCTGATTGCGGGGTGGGGGTGGGGGAATCCACAGACCTGGACACAAGCTAAAGTGTTTTGCTCAGGGAATTTTTAGAAAATATTCAACGTGGGTCAGCTCATTCCAGAGCTGCAATACATGTAATGCCCAATAGTTCCAGTGATAAGACAACATAGGAAGTAGAAAGACTGTAGTTGCACAAACAAATTTCCAACTTGTTTCTTCTCTTAAGGAGAACTCTTTATCATTGCTAAGGTAGAACTACCCAAAGCGACAGTAAATAACTGAGTATAGTATAAGTATATCAGTTTCCTCTCTGTTCGATTTTAAGGTTGCTACACCTAACACCAAGATGATTGCCAATCAAAAGTCAAGCCCTATATTATTTATTTAAGACTATTACATAGCAGTTCCACTGGTTAACACTGCATTTCTAGACCCACTCAGAACTGCTGGTTTTACTCTATAAAGCCTTAAATGGTTTTTGTGACCAGGTAGTTTGAAAGAATCCTTGTATGAACTGTATGAACCTGCCCATGCCTTAACAACAGCATCTGATGCCCTGCTTCTTGGCCCTCCTTTCATTGGTAGGCAGTGATTCAATCTGAAGTCGTTTGTAATCAGAGAACAGAGATCTTTATAGAAAGATTGCAATAAGATACTTAACATTAAGGACAAAAGTCACCACAGTGGTTACATTACTATTGCTCATATAGCACAATCAATGTACATGGCATCTTACATCACAAACAAAAATTGATAGGTGCCGACTTCCGGGTTAGCGCCATCGGCGAATGGCGGAGTTCCTCCGACCGGAGGAACGGGCTCCGTGGAAATTGGGTCCTCCCGCTGTGGCAAAGGCGGGGACCCGCTAGAAATCCCAGGCGGAGGAGCCTGGGAACGTGGGGTTCGGCAGAGCATCAAGAGCGCCTCCCCTACTCACAGGGAAACCCCCTTTTTGGGGCTCCGGAGCGAAGTGGGGTGAGCAGCGCGGTGCAGCGAACCGATTGCTACTTTCACGTAGGGAAGCCGCACAGCCATCGCCGGAGAGCACTGACTTTTTCCTGATGACAATTGGACTCTAAACAAAGTACCCGTGAGTAAAAACGGAAAATTGGATTAAGAAATTTGTGAATTAGGCACCGAAGCGGGAAGGTTTAAACAGGAAGTCCGCCTTCCGCTTTTTGTAAACAGACTGAAGCAAAAACCTTGCAATCTAATAGCCTGGAAAGTTGTCTTAAAGATTGAAATTTCCTGCATCTACAACCAATAAAACCCCCTTGGAAGCAGGAGAAAAGGAGGGGGGGAATTTGACTGTTTAAGCCTGCAGGAGAGAGAGTAAAGGAATATAAGTTTCCATCGTCCCAAACCTGGGAACGGGGTGTCAGGACAGAAATCATTGGAGACGTCCATTGATTAAAAGTGGAGCACTTTGACAGATAGTCAAAAAAAGAGAAACAAATTAACTTCAACGCTGCTTTCTGCATTTTAAAGAAACAAAGTATTTGAAAATCGAAAGTAATTTTCCTTTGTTGGATACGTTTTTAAAGATGGATACAAATAGAAATTGTGTCCCCTAGAGGGAGCCTGTCAGTTTGCTGTTGCAGTTTACTCGGAGACTTCACAGCTGCGAGATTGAGATCGTGGGACCAGTCGTTCGACCTTGAACAGAAATGTGCTGGGAGGAAGTTTTGGTGTCTGCCCTTGGCAGGACAAATGCATTGCTGGAGCAGTTGCATGAGAAGATGAACTTGATGAATGAAAAGTTGGACTTGATGACTGCTGTAGCCAGTGAATATGATTTAACAGGAAACAAGGATAAAGAAACTATACAGAGACCAATTCAGGAAACTGGTTCGACAGGGCAAGTCCAAGGGCAGATGAAGACGGAAGAGGTTGCGACTGCACCCCAAGCAACACAAATGGTGAGACCCAAAGTCCTGCAGGAGCAAAAGCCGCTGCTTTGGAAGACTGAACTTGGAGTGTGGCTGGAAGTGTCTGGAGTCAAGGAAGCTCTTAATTCTGGTGGGACTATGAAACAGGTTGACAATTATCTTTTGGATAACTACTTTTTGGATTACAATGATGATGACGGGGAGTGGGACTGCGGGGAATGGGCTAGCTTGATGAAGGAAAATGGAGATTATTACCGGTTGGAATTCCCCGGAGACCCACTCCCCAAGGAGAAAGGAAAGAAACTACGAAAGAAACCAACAAAAGACAAAGAAGAGCGTGAGCACAAACAAGAACAAGAAAATCTGCAGAAGGGGCATAGAAGAGACTTAAGGGCCTCGGACATAAGATCACCAGATTGCTGGACTGGATGCAATGGTCAGAAAGGACTGACATAACCCGAAACCAGGAAGAAGGGACGTTGGATAAAAACTAGAGAAAAAGAAAAAGTCTATAAAAAGAAAAAATTCTTTCTATTTTTGGAATTAGTGTAACACTAATGAAATATCAGGGATTATGCTGGAATGGAACCAATTGGCTTTAGTAAAAAGGATTTAAGGAGTTATGTAGAAATACGGCTTAAAATTTGAATTTTAAGGTTTTTAAGGCAAGATAAGGTTAAAGAAATTAATGTAAATTGAATAATAGAATATAGCAAAAGATGGAAAGGATATGTTGAGTTAATAAATAAGATAGACTGTTAAGATAAATTATTTAAACAAAAATTGAGAAATATGGGAAGAATTTGCTGAAACAACGAATTAAGCTAGAATACAAAAAGGGAGGTGTGAGGAGGTCCAAGAAACAAGCAAATGAAAAGATGCAATATGGGATTTGTATTCTTTTTTCTTGTTTTTTCTTTTTGTACTTTTTTATATATATATTTTTTTCTGTTGTACTTTTTTGTTCTTTTTTTCATACTTATGTATTTTTGAAACTTTGAATAAATACCATTTTTAAAAAAATAAAAATAAAAAAAATTGATAGGTGCCTGCTACCAAGGACCTAACCATATAAATCAGATATTGGAGAAAAGAACAGAGCAAGGGGAAGAGAAAGGAGAAAGCCTGAATGTGAGAAAACACACATATAAATTGTTAGGAGCAGTGTTCAAAACTCCCATTGTTCTAGGCACATTTTGTCATTTTGTGACAGGGTATTTCATTAGTGTGAGCAGTTTCTGAGCTCTGGGCACAGTACTGTGCCTAAGATTTCAGATTAAAACTGCAGAGTGGAAGGAAAGGAGGACCTTTTTCTGTCTCCCCACTTCCAGCTACTCTCTAAAGCAGGGGTCAGCAACCTTTTTCAGCTGTGGGCTGGTCTACCGTCCCTCAGACCATGTGGTGGGCTGGACTATTTTTTTTTGGGGGGGGTGAACAAATTCCTATGCCCCACAAATAACCCAGAGATGCATTTTAAATAAAAGCACACATTCTACTCATGTAAAAACACACTGATTCTTGGACTGTCTGTGGGCCGGATTGAGAAGGCAATTGGGCCGCATCCAGCCCATGGGCCTTAGGTTGCCTACCCCTGCTCTAAAGGCTGGAGAAGAGACCCTCTTAAGAATATTAGGGGGGTGAGCAGGGGAAGGACTAGACCACGTGAAAAATGAACATATTTTAGCTGCAGTTCATTCATTTTCAGCTTTGTATTTTTGTTATAAAAAAGTGCACCTAGACATTCTGCTGTTGCACCCATAACCTAGGTTTAAGGTGCTATTTAGCTCCTAGCTTTCACATCTCAGTTTCTAACACTGGTTAGGAATTAGAATTCCTCTAAGTACAGCGGAAAGCTTGACAAGCACTGGAAGTCTGGACCAAGCATCAATAAGGGAGAGCAGAGTCAAGAGAAACAGAGCTTAAATTGTCATCCCCTGATGTACCTGTGCTACAAGACTGCCGAAGCAGCTAACTTTCCAAGCAGAGCATAGCAAGGTAGCCCTATCAGTTCCACTCCTTCCTGCTCTGTGACAATGTTGGTACCCAGAAACAGAGTGGCTACAGAAGAGGGCCCCCTCCCCAAGATTGGACAGGGAAGTATGAACAAGAATTCACAGAAAAAGAACCATGCCTAACCCTAAGGGGAGCAGGTGTGGGGACTGGATATGGCCCTCCAGACCTCTCTATTTGACTCTCAGGAATCTCCTAGACCCTGCCCTTCACCAGTCCTGCTCTAAGCTCATCTCAAGTGCTGTTGCCTGGCTGAAATGCATCCTTCAACCATAACAATGTCTCTTGCTTGCATGGATGGAGAGATTTGTGTGGGTGTGTAGGTGTGTAGAAACTTCTACATAGTTGGAATGTAGCCTACTCTACAAAGGGAAGAGTCACATCTGGTGCTATACCCCCATTTGCCTCTGGGGGTGCCCTACATGCCCTACATGCCCTACAAGCAGCCCCCAGGTGACTATCCATGAGGGAATACTGGAAAAGGTATCCACCTCTGCTCTAAGCATTAGACCAACCATTGAGGTAGCTGGAAAGCCTATATAATCAGATTTAACCTCTTACCTGCTTTGCTCTTCCTTCCTGCATTGTTTCTGTGTGTCAAAGGTATGTGGCATTTCAAAAATACAGTTCAGCTAAGAAATTATATGCCCTTTAATGTTGCACTGCATACCCAAGTGTCACCTGAGTTTGATCACACTCTCCTGAAATCCCAGTTACCTTGGAAGCCCATGAGCAAAGGAAAGTTGTGAAGAACCCTAGTTATTTCAAGAAAGCATACTCTTCCTGGCCCACTGACTTCTACACAAGTGAGCACCAACTGCCAGTGTGAGATAGCAGGCAGGCTTTTAAGTTTGGAAGGAGTTGCATGTCCATTTAGCTATTAATAATCACCAAATGGTCTTGGGCAAGTACTGTTTCTCAGCTTCACAGGCTTATTTAGATAACTGGAAAGCATGCTATACCACTATAAAGTTCTACAGAATATATTACAAAGCATAGGCTACAATCCTGGCAGATTTAAAAGCAGACAACTGTTCTGCATTAGTTAACAGAAAGTGTCAAGTCACAGTTTGCAGGTCTACTCTTATGGCACTTTATTTTTGTACTCCTGGCTGCGATGGTTTCAGATTTCAGGATGTCACTGCCTGTTTCCCAACAGAGAGGCAAGTAGGATACAAAACGCCTGTTTCAAAACCAACAGTGTTGCTCCTCCACTCTCCCCTCCTTTCCATTAAGGGGAAGAGGGGTGGCTGTAGGCAGTTTGTTAAAAGGGTCTGGCCTGTTTCCTCCTAATGTCCCAGTAACATAAACTAAAACCCAGTGAATGCCCTATGGCCCCGTAGTACAACCCTCAATCTTTTTCCTCTCCCTCTCCCCATGCCAGGGCTCAGCTGTGGAGCAAAAGATGACAACAACAGAGAAGGGAGTGCATTCCCTTACCAATAAACAACTGTAAGCAGCTGCCACGCAAGTAGGATTGGGGAGGAGGAGCAGATATTGACAGCCAGGAGTTGTGTCTCCTTAGTTAGAAACTGAGCACTGCCTATTCCTTGCAGCCATAAAAGACAAGTCCCAGATGGTTGAACTTGAAACCCATCCTTACAAAGATATGCAAACAGAGAAAAGGCTGGAAATGAAGGGGGGGGGGTAATTGGAGGACGCCACAGTTCCCATCCCATCTCCCCCCCCCCCTTCCCCTCACCCCATATAATAAACACAACAAGCTGGAGGGAACAGGAAGAACAGAGCTCTTTATAAGAGAAATAAAAGTTGCACGCAGCTCTCTCCCCGCCTCCAATTCTTTCTTTTCTCCCTTTAACTACCTCCTCAAAAACGAGCTGAGGGAGAGGCAGAAAGCCCCACAGACTGAAAGGAGGACATAGGAGACAAGCATTCCTTTCCACAAACCAATATTATTAGACACACACACCGGGGTTGGAGTGAAGGTGGGGAGGGGAGCTCCCTCCCCAGCTGTTAAAAAGGAACAATTCACCACCACACAACAATGCATTTTTTTTTTAAACTTCGAGGAGCTGCAGTATCAAACCAAAGTATCACTAGCTGTAGTCATGTATAAATAAGCGCCGTCGAGGAAGCCCGACCAAACTCTGCCCCCCACCCCGCGCCCTTTCCTCTGCCCCTAAGGGACCAACATGCTCTGCTCCTGCCCCCTTTGCTGGCGAGGCTCGCAGCCCCCTCCCCTCACAAGACACCCCCTTCATCCTTCGCACGCTTTCCCCGTTATAGCTTACGGTACTTGCTCGCGCTCGCCTTGGGCGTTCAGGAAGGCGCGTGCCCGTCAGGGGCGCGCGCTCCCGCGAGCAACTGTTGGCCCGAGGTCAGGAGGAAAGGCGTCGCCACAGCCGCCTCCTTCGGGCCCCTCAGCAGCTTCTCTCTCTCTCTCTCTCTTTTTTACACACACATACACAGAGAGATATTTCGGAGCATGAAATTTAAAGGGAAGGAAGGAAAGCACACTTTGTGGGGAATATCATGTGCCATTAATAGGAATGACTGACGAGAGAGCCTGCTTTAGGGTCGCGCTTCCAGACCCACCTTGCGCCATCAGCCCAGACTGCTCAGGGTGTGTAAACTTTAAAGAAGGGTTGGCTCCTTTAAAACACACGGGGGGGGGATAAGTTTCCATTTCTGGGGAGAAAGTGCAATCGGGGCAAGTGTGTGTCCTGTTGAACTTCTGGGTACATAGTGTAGGTCACATAGGTGGAGACTTAATTGGGGCTGGGTTGGTTGGTTGGTTTTTTAAAAAGACATTTTTTATTGTATTGTATCCTGCCTTCCTGCCAGAGAAAGGAGCAAATTGCTAAGAGCAAACTAGCAATCCATATACTGTCATAAGGTGGGGGACGGGACGGGACCTAAACCTAAGAAATTAACCAATGTCGGAATCTAGCTAATATTTAGGCTAGGAAGGGAAAATGCAAGCTGCATAACTGTGCCAGACAAGGAGGCTCATGCAAACCATCCTGGCCACGCTAGTTAAGCGCAGAGCCTTAAAGAAGAGTCCTGGGCCGTTAAGGGCCATTGGCAATGCAAAAGAGCTGCCCTCCCCACCCCAGCTCTGAGGAGCTGGCAGAGCAGGAGAATTGGCAGGTTACCAAAGTGGTGGAGGGCTGACGGAGAAAAGTGTCTTTACAGGAGGCTTGGGATTTTGGCAAGAGGTGTGCTGGGAAGGAGGAGGAGAACAAAGGTCAGAACTATCTTGGGTGCTGACTGGAGAGGCTGTAACCCAGAGACTGAGGAGCATGGTTGGCTGATCTGGACTCAAGCTGGCTGAAGCTGTGGGAGAAGCAAAGAGAGACTCTCTGGAGATGTAATGCTGTGGGTTTTCTTTCTCTGTGTGTAGATTGAGGTTTATATAGGTGTAAAATAAACCATTATCTTAAAACACTACAGCCTCTGCCATGCCCCGAATTCACAATGGAAACACGACCCTGGGTGAGTGTTTTGCTACTGCTCAGCAGAGATTGGAGTGGCATGTAACAATACAATTGCAGTGGTACCTTGAGTTACAGGCACTTCAGGTTACAGACTCCGCTAACCCAGAAATAGTACCTTGGGTTAAGAAGTTTGCTTCAGGATGAGAACAGAAATCACGCAGCGGCAGTGCGGCGGCAGCGGGAGGCCCCATTAGCTAAAGTGGTACCTCAGATTAAGAACAGTTTCAGGTTAAGAACAGACCTCTGGAACGAATTAAGTTATTAACCTGAGGTACCACTGTATAATCCCTTAAAACAGAGGTTTTCAACCCTTTTGAGTCCACAGCTCCCTTAAAAAACTACAGTGGTACCTTGGGTTAAGTACTTCGAGGTCCGTACTTAACCTGAAACTGTTCTTAACCTGAAGCACCACTTTAGCTAATGGGGCCTCCTGCTGCTGCTGCACTGCCGGAGCATGATTTCTGTTCTCATCCTGAAGCAAAGTTCTTAACCTGAAGCACTATTTCTGGGTTAGCAGAGTCTGTAACCTGAAGCGTATGTAACCCGAAGCGTATGTAACCCGAGGTACCACTGTACATTCTTTCTGTGACACCCCTGTGGGGCTCAGGAGCCCATTTACTGTATGTCACCCCTTGCCTGCAGAGCTGGCAGCCTCTCACCCTTTTTCGAACACCCTTGTGGAGTCTTCCCACAGCCTCCTCTCCTCTCCCCTCTCCTTGAGAGTCCTCTGGGCAGCTGCTACTGCCACCCCTGGTCTCTGAGCTGCCCAGTCCCAGAGAGAGGTGCCTCCCAGAGGCACCATTAGCTTCTGGAGCTCATAGCCAGAGTTGCTGCAATAAACAGCTGTGCAAGCCTTTGGGAGGCAGAGACGCAAGAGGGCATCAGAGGAGGGAGGGAGGGAGGGAGGGAGGGAGGGAAAGAGGGACAGAGGCCAGTGTTGCCCATGGCACCCTGACCATCATTCAAGGCACCCCAGGGTGCCACGGCACACTAGTTGAAAATCACTGCCTTAAAAGATCAATCATAAAAGCAAAGACAAACAAAACATAGCACAAGCAGCAAGGGAATAGTCAAATGCATTCCAAAATAAGAAAACTAAGTGGTATGAGACTGATTTTACTTCCCAGGTTGTATGCAAATACATAATTTTAAAAGACATATCCTTACAAAAGATGTTTCCTACAGGTGAAAGTGGGATGATGCAGATCTCCCAATCAGCACCCCTCTTTTAAAAAATATTCAGTTTTTGAAGGTGGGGTAGCTATTGTCAGTTTCCAATAGCAGTTTCCAATGGAAGATTAGTCCTATAATTAGCTGGGAAAGGATGAGGATCAGAAAACAAGCAAGAAAAGGAAAAAGAGGGACAACTAACAGATTTATAATCAGGGTGTGCTGCAGCCTGACAGTAAGCGCTGATGGTTAACAGCTTCCAGGCTGAGATCTAAAGAACAAAGGGCATCAAAAGCGGGAAGACAACAAAGTACAAGGTTCTGGAGACTGTGGAGCAATCAATAGCCAGCTTGCTAAGAAATGACTCCTGTAAGGAAAGTGTTAGCAGCTGTTAGGCTCCTTACTGCAGTCTCTCTACCTAATTGCTGTAGGAGGCATCTTTTCCTTAGCCATTTAAGGTTTTCACAGTGGTCATTATATTGACTCCACTGTTAGAGGCAGTAAGTCTCTGAATACCAATATGAGCAGAAGAGTCCCACGCATGAGTCTTGCTTGTTTGACTCCCTATAAGATCTTCTTCACATCAAGAACAGACCTTTCCAAACTTTTATTTTACACACAATTTATTCATCAAGTTCTGTCTTCAATCCAGATTTTAGCTGGGAAAGCTTTTCCTTTTTCTTAAACACGCTTCTCACCCTTCCAGCACTCCATTCATTTTCATGTTCAAAGTGATTTCTTATGCCCTTGCTAGAGTTCCCAACTGGATTATATTGGGGGGGGGGCACCTGCCCTAGAAGTGGAAGAGGGGGAAAGCACCGGAATAGGTTTGGGAATTGTACCCTACATATGTAGGGCAGGGAAGAAGGCGAGGAACAGAGAACAGAACCTTCCCCAAGTCATTCTCTTGAGTTGGGTAGGCAGAAATGAGATCCAAATTCAGGCCTTTGTGACTCCTCATTGAGCCTACATTGTACCAGAGGTTTTTCTTGTAAAGACTTCTTTCCCTCCAGGCCTTCCCCGATCCATAATACTGAACACTGTTTTTATTTGTTTGAATTAATTGAAATCCTGTTTTTATTGGTTTTTACATGCTGTTATACTGTGATTTTACCAGGTTAGTGTTGTATGCTTGTTTTAATTATATTGTTTATTATTTTTACATTCTATAGCATGTAGAGTTGTGTGGTTTTTTAAACCATTGAGCCATTTATAAATTACTGTAAATAAACACATGAATAAAAGTTCACATTAATTGATCCTGAAGCAAATACCGTACTGGACCTAGAAGGTATATTTCAACTAAAAGAGAACTTTTCAAACCCTAGCAATCCTAGGTCTGCTATACCCAGCCCAGTGGATTTTGTCCTTCAAGGCAGGAACTTGACAATTTAAGGCAGTTTATTGAGGTCTTTGCTGTAGTAATCAGGTGCTGACACTTTCCCTGCAGACAAAGCATTTGACTGCTCGGGAATTTTCTGTATCACACTCTCTCTCAGCATTCATGCTATCTCTGGACTGAACGTAATGGATTTAGTTACGGTATTTCCATCCAGTTCCAAAACTGTCACCATGGAATCTATTTTGGATCTTATTAAGTTGTCTGGGGACATAAGTCAGGGCTGCCAATTATTTCTTCTGATTCTAGATCTTCTAGTATGTGCAATCTGGCAGGCAGCAGATACTGAAGGAGTTAAGATTGGGGAGATTCAAACCCTGGCGTACATGAATGGAAAACACTCACATTCACACTGAGAAGAAACATGAAAAAGTTCCTTCCAATAGCACTACCTCATTCCTTACAAAGGACCACCCTGGAACGGCCCCCAATCTTGAGTGTTTGAAGAGGTGGTCCCCTATTGCTTAAAGGGGTGACAGCAATAAAGCCCCTCCATGACAGTTGAGCAACAGCAAGTGGCTGGATTTCAACTCATATGTTCAAGTTCCTGTTTTATGCTAATGATGCATTTTTGTTGCTTTCATATCTCTAAATATCTCTGCCATCCCTGATTAAATGCAATATGAGATGCTGAGAATCTCACTGGCTGTAAAATAAATTGGGATACATCTGTTGCTTCTCTGATTAGCAATTTCAGTTTTATTTTGCGTTTGGGTGAAAAAGTGTTTAACATTTCAAATGACTATATAAAACACTTACAAAGGAAAGGTCGCAAGGTTGTTAATCATATAGTACATTTCCATATGAGAACAGTTTTGGAAAATATCTATCTGCACTTGCCCTGAGTTTATAGAGTGAAATTGGTATCTTGAAAATGAATGGGTCATTTATATTCTTAGAGATCTCCCTGCCCATGTCCCTCAATTTTATTTTAAGAAAATTGATGTTCTGTTTCATAAATCCTTATGCGGACCTGAAAGAACACTACACATTCATTTTAAAATATACAATTCCCAGTGGAACCTGGAACCTCTTGCCTTCGTAACTATCAAGCACCATAGTGCTTTTTAATGCTTTTCTTCTGTCTGATGGAGGTGACTGAATGGGCAAAGGTAGAAATGTCACAATTAACTCCTTTGGAAAAGTTGGCATTACTTAATCTGAATTTCCCTAAGACCCCAAACCTAATGGCTTCTTTGGTTGGCCTGGAAATCAATTAATATTTCCTTAGACGCAGCCCCTTTCCCCACATGGATCTGAAATTGGCCTATCACATGCAACATTAAATCCTTATTTAAAATCAACAATGTTTTAACACTCAAAAGGACTTTGCTTCTCCCCCCAGGCCTGACTCTGCAACCACATGAGGGAGGAAACAAGCCAGAAATAAGCTAGTCATGACATGTGAATCTAGGCTTATGATCTGTTTCCTCCAAACAAACCATGAGTAATATGGTAAGAACAAACCTTGGGTTCCCCTTGTTGTTTGTTTGGAGAAAAGAAAACCACAAGCCCTGGTTCACATGTTAGGACAAGCCAAACTCTGGTTGCACAGTCAGGCTTCTAGGAAGAGTAAAGTGCTCATGATCATTAAACCACAGCCTATGGTTTACTGTTGTTGCGTGCCAGTCCAGCAACTCTTGAAAAACTCAAGAGATTTGTACTTGAAGCATGTCAGTTGTATAGGCTCGATTGGTATCTCTGCTGATTGGATCATATAATGTTAAGAGCTGCTTCAAGCAGAATTGAATTTGTCTCCTAATGTGCTATGGCAATATTTACAATTGCAGTGTTGCTTGGTTTCTGAATCATATCCTGAAGTCCCGCACTCATTTTTTTCAGGTGTGGTCTGAAAACATTCAGGAAAATCTGGTCCATATGAACAATAGATGTCCTAGGTTTGGGAATCTGTGGCTCTGCAGATGTTGTTGGACTCTAACACCAAACCCTACAAGTGCCCCTGTTTTCCAGGAATGTCCCTGATTTAGAGAAGCCGTCCCAGTTTCTGATTTGATCTCTGAATGTCCCGCTTTTCCTTAGGATGTCCCTATTTTCATTGGAGAATTGTTGGAGGGTTTGTAACACTCATCATCCCTGGCCATTGGCCATGTTGGCTAAGGCTGATGGCAGCTGGAGTCCAAGTTCTGGAGGGAAACAGGTTCCCTGAAGGGCAATTTAGGTGCTTTCTAAATATGAACTTTCAGTTCTTTCATATTGAAGAGGATAGTATTTCAGCATTGGCAGTCCTTTTGCTTTTCTCATATTGATCAATTCTTAAGAGGACAGTTGTAACTCAGTGGAAAAGAAGTTGCAACAAATGTGAGGTTTCTGATACCTACAATTTAATTTAGCAGAAATATGTTTGCTTTTGAATTATGGTGCTGGAGGAGACTCTTGAGAGTCCCATGGACTGCAAGAAGATCAAACCTATCCATTCTGAAGGAAATCAGCCCTGGGTGCTCACTGGAAGGACAGATCCTGAAGGCTCCAATACTTTGGCCACCTCATGAGAAGAGAAGACTCCCTGGAAAAGACCCTGATGTTGGGAAAGATGGAGGCCACAAGGAGAAGGGGATGACAGAGGACGAGATGGTGGGACAGTGTTCTCGAAGCTACCAGCATGAGTTTGACCAAACTGCGGGAGGCAGTGGAAAACAGGAGTGCCTGGCGTGCTCTGGTCCATGGGGTCACGAAGAGTCGGACATGACTAAATGACTAAACAACAACATGTTTAAGCACAGAGGCCTATGCATGTTCTGTCTGCCCCACACCCTTTCTCCCTTTCCCATTCTTTCTCTCTGTTTTTTTCATTATCCTACTCTTGAAAATGTATTCCACTTAATTTTCCCATTTTAAAACAAAGGGAAGTTTATAATGATGGCTGATTTCCATTATTTGGATTGCTCTGAAATTTAGCAAGTAAACTAACTTCAGTTGTTTACATGTTATAAATCTGATTCTCTCAAACAAGGCTGAGTGGTTTCAGATTTATTTGGATTTCTGAGTGGATTTACTTAGACCCACCACTCACCCTTTAAAAAAGGGTATTGTTGTTGCTTCTACTGGAATGCTGTGAGAAGCATCTCTCAGCTCTGCAAGGATTATCTTGTAGCTGTGGCCTTAGAGCTCTGAGTAATTGAATTTCACCTCTGAAGTAAAATGAATGTGGAAGACTAAAATGAGATCGCTGCATGAAATTATTTAATCTGTGAGCAATCAAGACAAACTAATCCATTAATCACTCTTGTGTTTACATGCTTCTATAGATGCAATAACTACAAAGGGAAACACTACTGACACCATGTGGGGCTGAAATTAAAGCAGATTACAGTCAGCAACAACAACATAGAAGGCTGTTTTAAAAAAGGAATAAATAATTACTGCCACCTAATTTTTTGTTTTTATTATAGCACAGATATATATCATTCATATCTATTAGGTCCAATGGCTGTGAATGGCTCCTTACCCTTTTTCTCACTAGAACAGGGTCTCTCAAATATTATACTGAAGCAAAATATACAACGCTAGAATTTTACAATTGAAATGCACTTATCTATCTTACTTCTTGATGTTAGGAAACACATTCTCACCTTAACCTGCTATAAATTTTGTTCCAAACAATTGCTCCTGGCAGTATACCTACAACAAGCATTTTATGACCACACTGGGGGCAATATTGACCCAGTGTTTATGAATCTCTGCACTGCCTTCAAACGTTATTCTAGACTAGTGAGGACCACTTAGCGGAAAAGGTGCACACAATCAGCCTCACTCACATTTAGATCATTTAGATCAGGGTGGAGAACCCAAGGCATCCCAGTGTTCTGAACTACAATTCCCATCATCCCTTACCATTGGCCATACAGGATGGAGTTGATGGAAGTTGGATTCCAACAACACCTGGAGGGTTCCAGGCTCCTCACCACTGAGTTAGCTCCCACTCCTGGTCACGTAGACAAAGGTAGCACCTTCAATAGGACCATTACTAGAAGCTCACTGATCATGTCAGGAGACCTTCTCTTAATGGCTTCGTATTTGAAGCCTCATAGTAATTCAGATGACCTCATTGATTAACACTGAATTTGAGGGTAGGGTTTGTGCTCTTTCCTCACTGTCCTATTATCCCAGCTGATTAGGGGAGTGGGGGAGAGTTCATGGAAAGCAGCTGTTTTACTGAAATTACGTTTTTCTGTGCTAGAAGATACAGATGTTCAGTTCTTTCATCTTCTAAAACCAGTGCCTTAATCTCAGGATTCTTGCAGGCTTTAGCAGGCTTCATGCACACTATTATGTGCAAGGACCTCCAATTCATAGGCTCACACAGAGAACAAATGTTTGGGGCCAGGTTGTGGGGCGCAGGAGTAAGTTTACAAGAGGGGCCAGATTTTTAAAAGCTTGAGAATCACTGTGCATATGATAATCAGAACAAACCGGGAACAACTTGAAAGTGACAACGAGCAGCTGATGCTGTCAAGAACAAAAATCATAGCACTTGTGCTACAGCTTTGATGATGCTTTCTCTAGTTTATGAAACACCTGAAACCTGTATTTTCAACTTCCAGCAGAGGGCCTGCAAGCTCCCTGTTTTCAACTCATCCAGCAACACACAGCATGTCCAGTTGTCACACTACCTGGTAGTAGTATCCTGCCGTTAACCATAGGGGGGCTTGGATGGAGGATCTAAAATTGGCAAAAACAACACTGCCTACATTGGCTGCCATACATCTGGATTTTCCCAGACATCTAGCCAATTTCTGCCTGGACTGCTTGTGGCCGCAGTAATCCACATATGTCCAGGTAATTCTAGATGGATGGCAACCCATTAAACTCTGGGATTAGATCCCTAATTTCTATTTAGGCTTATAACACCTCAGAAGTGTGTACAGACCTATTAAATGAAGTTCAGAACATTCCTGTGTTACTCAGAAAAGAAGAATATTATTCTATTCCTGGCAAAAACACTCCAGGAGGGTGTAAGGTTCAGGAGGGTGCGCCACCTAGAGAAAGTCCTGAGTGCCAAACATGTGGCCCACAGGCCTCTGATTTCACACCCCTGGTCTAAATATTTGTATATCTGAAATACACAGTGGCTAATGATATATAACTGGAGAAGGAACTGGCAAACCACTCCAGTATTTTGCCAAGAAAACTCCATGGACATAAAAAAGGAGAAGCTTTGAGAAGAAAGTGAGAGTCTCCAAGGCATGCTCTGGTTCATGGGGTCACGGAGAGTCGAACATGGCTAAGACGACTAAATAACTGTTATGTACTGAGTTGAATAGGATCCAAACTGCAGCAGTCTGATTGGTCCTAGAACAATAGGATCCAAAAGGCAGCAGTCTGATTGGTCCTAGAACAATAGGATTCAGAATGCAGCAGTCTGATTGGTCCTAGAACAATGCAGCAGTATGATTGGTTGGCAGGAACCACCCAATCATGCTCCAGATAGAAGTGAATCCACAACCTGATTGGCTTACAGTAGAATTCCGGAATTAGCCAATCATGTGCAGCCCATTGTGTAAATAATGTATATAAAGCAGATACCTTGAGGGGACTTTCATTCATTCCTCCTCACCACTATGAGCTGAATAAAGAGCATGAAATCACTTTGCGACTCTGAGTATATTTCAATAACAAACAACAATGATACATACATTTTGAACTGCAGTGAGATAGGATCAGATGTGCCTCTATACACTGAAAAGGCATGAGTGAGGTGGCCGCAGGCCTGCTTTGGATCAGCCAGCCACCCTGCCAACACAACCACCCCCACCACACTCATGCACAGGTTAAATGTGTGGTAACCAGGAAAAGGGGCCGTGCACATGTACACTTGAGGGTGCACTTGAGGGTGCACTCAAGTGAACAAGCATACCCCACAGTGCTGGGTTAAACCCTGTGGAGGCCCCTAGGCAGTCAAAATCTTGGCCTCCCCCTTGCAATTTATCTCAAAGCTTTTACTCAGCTACTCATGAATATTCTACTAGGATCTGGAGTCAGTGGGAACGTGCGACACACTCACAGAAAGCTTCTTATCTGGATGTTTCTCGTGTGCACACTCCAGTGCAATAACACTGAACTCAGAAAGATTTATTGTAATTTTCTTTCAAGATCAAATCAATAATATTTTGAACTGTTGTCACAGGGCCCCTAGAAGGCATGGGGCCCAAAGGCCGGTGTCTACTCTGCCTATTTGGTAATCCAGCACTGATACCCCACTCCCATTTATTGCCCTACTTCCCACTGAACCACTGTTCGACAGTGGAATTTGCTGCCACGGAGTGTGGTGGAGTCTCCTTCTTTGGAGGTCTTTAAGCAGAGGCTTGACAACCATGTCAGGAGTGCTCTGATGGTGTTTCCTGCTTGGCAGGGGGTTGGACTCGATGGCCCTTGTGGTCTCTTCCAACTCTATGATTCTATGATTCTATGTAATATAACAATCACAAGTGGCTAATTCCAATAATCACTTTCTAGTCCCTAGTTCCCCATCACGAAGCAGAAATGCTTCTGTCACCCTTTTTCAGAAAAATGTCCACTTTTCTTTGCAACAAATTCCTTGAAATGTTGCCTAGAAGGCTCTAATAATGAGGAAGGATCTTTTGTCCAGTTTATTTCCTTCCTAATCCACTCATGTCTATGTGCCATGAAGGAAACGAGCCTGTGCTGGGCAATTATTTTAGAGAAGAAAACACAGAAACAGCTCTTTGCTCCACTGAGCCCTGTGCTAGGGAGTCCTAAAGAGGTCAGACCTTGACTCAGAGAGGAAGTTTGCTGCAGGCAGATAGACTGGCAGAACAGAAGAGAGCTTGATGGGATGGAGTGTGCTGCAAAGGAACTTCCTGACTCTTGCTCCCCCCCCCTGCCCCAACTAAAAGTTTTATGCTATTTCTAGCTGTTACAAAATCCAATGACAGAAGAAACAAATCACCACAGTGGGAGGAATCTTTAATCACAGCACCCTTACCCAGCAGATGCTGGTAAGCTGATCTGTATGAAGTGGGAGGTCAATGCTATTTGGTGGTTCTGAACGCCAATTCAAGACATGCTGAGATGCTTTCCTTGCCTTGACATTGCCCATCACAGTGTTATATCTGCTTGTATGTCACAATTGTAAAAAATCTATCTATCTATCATCTATTTATCTATCTAGACCACATAAAACATTAAGCATTATGCTACACCTGCTACTTCAGATGAACATGATGGTGGGCAAAATTGGAATTGGGGTTATCCAGTGTCCAAGGTGATGGATCTGTGCTTCAGTAAGAGCATTCAAAAGTGCCCATCCTTTTATGTAGGTAGTCAGGTACATATATTAGCAGTATTCAGCTTCAAAGTTCTTTGGAGAACTTATCATGCTACTCAGATGCAAGTTATTTTGATCACAGTTAATGCTCCCAGGCAACAGAGATTTCTGTCACGTTATAAAATTCTGGTATTCCTGTGCAGTAGGAGGTAAAAATAATTTGCCAGCATACAAACAAACTCCGATAAGCATAAACTAAACCTAAAAAAAATAAAAATCACCCCCCTCTCATTGTGCTTAATTCTCCACAGTTCACAGTGTGTTTTAAATGGCTTTCAGGAAGCTTGAGGCCACAATGCTAGAGTCTGCTGAATCAGCATCAGAAACTGGAGCGAGTGGTTGCTGGGAAGAAGTGATGGATTTGGGGTAGCAGAATTGCATGAGGTAAATGTCAGCATAGCAAGCTACTTAAATGAATCCTGGAGGTGGGGACTTGAATCAACTGGAGAACAGGGATAGGAAATCTGTGGCCTTTTAGATCTCATTGAACTCCAACTCCCAGCACCCCTGACCATTGGCCATGCTGGCTTTTGCTGATGGGAGTCAGAGTCCATCAACATCTGGGAGGGCACCACACTGGTGATTCCTGCCCTAATGTTTTAAATATTACTGGTCAAATTGTGGGAATTAGACTTTAGTTCCCATTTGCACAGTATGCAGAAGACAGCCCTGGGTTAGAATCATAGAATCATAGAATCATAGAGTTGGAAGAGACCACAAGGGCCATCGAGTCCAACCCCCTGCCAAGCAGGAAACACCATCAGAGCACTCCTGACATATGGTTGTCAAGCCTCTGCTTAAAGACCTCCAAAGAAGGAGACTCCACCACACTCCTTGGCAGCAAATTCCACTGTCGAACAGCTCTTACTGTCAGGAAGTTCTTCCTAATGTTTAGGTGGAATCTTCTTTCTTGTTGTTTGACTCTTTAATTAGTTCTCTTTTTCCCTCCTATAAAAACCACGCAAGACACTCTCTTTTAAAGTTAAAGAATAAATACCGTAACTTTTCCTTAGTGTACGTGCAGTTCCTGCTTAAATATACTATGCAGGTAGGTGATGAGTATTCTGTAAACTGCCCTGAGACCTGTGGGTATAGGGCAGTATATAAAATCAATCAATCATTCAATCAATCAATCATTCCCAGGCTTCTAAAAACCAGTAAAAAGAGTTAGGGGGAAAGATATGCTATAAAAATCCTACTCCTACGTATGGTTCTCCATTTTTAACCCCATATGGTTAAAAATCCTACTCTCCACAACTTGAGCAGTCTTGTCCCACACATGAAATTTTACTTTTCACTGTTTGGGGGCCACTAAAATGATGATTACCTATTCATTATCGTGATAAGAGTCCTCTTCCTACAGGAGCAGACCCGCAATGTGCAAACTAGCTTCCCTTCTCAGTGATGTGGCCTCTCCAGCAGACATGAGCTGCAGAGCTAACTAATGTTTGCTGTCTCTGTGTGGGATTTGTCATTTTCCATGGTTATTCTGGTCTATATTCAGTGCTTTGGAACTTTTCTGCACAATAAATGGCTGATTCAGCATGCCCAATGGGTGGTGAGGTGAGTCATACTCATGCAATTTAAGTCAACGTCCCCAGCTGTAGGAGATGCAGTGTACTTTGGCCATAGCAAGAAAACAACAGTCATTGCTGAGGTAACCGGAGGGAGAGGAAGCAGAACTCAGAGCTCCACCAGATAACCTGTTTATGGAGCATTCATCCTGATTTGCTTGCACAAAGCTTACATGGTGGTTAGAATATGGTCTGTCTTTATTGGGCATGTGTTTTGAGTTGTTTACAATGCGGTTATATGACAATGGACATTTACCTGCATCCATTCTGATTCGCTTGCGAGGTGTTCACACGTCTTCCCAGTAATATTTATCTCACACTTTTCAGTCCATGACACCGACACTTCCCAAAATGCAAAAAGTCTGTTTTCGGTGGGTTTTTTTTATTAGAGTGAATTTGTTCCTCTAGAGCAGGGGTGGCCAACTCCCAAGAGACGGCGGTCTACTCACAGAGTTAAAAACTGGCAGTGATCTACCCCTGCTTTTTGGGGTTCAGGTCAAAGTTGTTGAGCTTTTCTTAGTGAAGAGGAAGGCCCGTTCTTTAGAGGTTCAGTTCAAAGTTGTTGAGCTTCTTTTTATGGGCTGCAAGGCTAAAATGTCTAGGGGAGCCAAATTCCTTGGGCTTCTTTGGGGAGAGCCAGTGATCTACTACAGACATCCAGTGATCTACCGGTAGATCATGATCTACCTGTTGGACATGCCTGCTCCAGAGCAGCTTTTCTTAACCTTGGGTTCCTAGATGTTGTTGGACTACAATTCCCATTGTGGCCAATAGTCAGGGATTATGGAAACTGTAGTTCAAGAACATCTGGGGACCCAAGGATGGGAAAGGCAGAGAGGGTGAGGGAGAGGGAGAGAGACCAAAGGCAGCCTCAGGTATCCCTTCAGCATGCCTATACAGAGCTCCCCTCCCTCTGACTACCAGCTGCCCCTGCTGAGGCCATCAGAGGAAGAGAAAGCAGCACTCAGGCATGGCCAGTGCTCAGTTTTTATGGGAATGGTAGTCCAACATCTGGATGGTACTAAGTTGGAGAAAGCTGCTCTAGAAACATAGCTGGGATTTGGGGTGCCCATTGATCAAGCTGCATCAACAGCAAGTAACCAAGCGTGATGCTGTTTATGTTGTCTCCTCACCCACCCACCCATGGGTGTTGAGGTTAGGCAAGGTTTGCATTAGTTCAGGTTAATCTCCATGCACAGCTAATGCTGAAGCCACTTTCCATTAAAGTCCCACTTTGAATGGCTAGAAAAGCCTTGGTAAATGGCTCCCCACAATGGCACACCAGATCATTTGACTCTGAACAGTTGAGGATGGGGCGGGCAGGGGGAGCTTTTGTTTTCAGTTCAGTGGAACAAATTGCATCTCTCAGTTTTGTATTCTTAAGCATGTTTGCATACTCAGCAGTTTTTTATTGGAGACTTTCTCCTATAATCATAATTATCCGGCTTTCTGGGAAAGAGGAAGTCAACACACGGTCCAAAGGTTTCAGCAACAAAAGCACGACTCTTTGGGGCAATCACGTGCACTTACGGACTTCCCTGATATTTAAAATTACTTCCAAATTATTGCCTCCAACAAATGTTGAATGACCTCTCTCCTATTTTTATGGCAGATGGAACAATGTGGAGAATGTTTATGATAAGATCCACTCCCTGATTCTCAAACACTAACCTTTCGTTATCTCTGCTAGTTTCCTTTAAAAACAAACAACAGCACCCCCCCACACACACACCCAGGGTGCATGATGTCATATCCTGAGCCCTCCCCATTCCCTGCCTGTCTTTGAAACTCTTACAGAAAGCTAGACACACTCAACAAGTGGACTGCTCTGTTCTGAACATAAGACAATTTATGTGTGGCTTTTGCCTGTTTCATTCAGTCCTGAAGAATTTGATTCAAGGAATCTGAATTCACCACAGTTCAAAGGAAGGAAGAATCCCAAGTACGGTGAGTACAGCCAACGTAGTATGCTTTGAGTCATAAGGAGGGAGTTTAGAAATTCAAATGTGTGTTGCAAATGTGGAATATTGTCTCTATTCTGAACTCAAGAAGGTTGTTCGGTATGCTGAAAGCATCAGCTTTCATGTATAGTTCTAAATCTTGGATCCCTTAAGATGTGTTCAGTGCTCTGTGTGTGTGTGTGTGTGTCTCTCTCACAGTCTCTGTCTCTTTGGGTTGTTGTTGTTTGCAGGGGGATCCTCGTTGAAAATATCTAGCAAAGTAGACTAAAAGTCAGAATTTTTCACTCAGAAAACCTCTATCACATATTGGGGGGGGGGGAATAAACACAACCTTCTCAAGTTTTAAGATTGTGCAATATGGCTTTGACACAAATTCAAAAAAATCCTCACAAATATCCACAATGTAATTCAGCTTCAGCACCTAGATTTTGAGCCTAACAATGACAGCATTCTAAAGAGCCTGTTACACATTTGGTTGCAAGTATTTTAAAAATTAGTTGGTTCAGTAAAATGGCATGTTTTTCATTTTGTAGGATCAATGAAACCACTAATGCCCAGGACCCAACATTCCCATCTGTGTACTAGACTTACTTTCATTAGTGCAGTAAACACAGTGGGTTTGATCTAATCTAATTGTGATTGCATCCCAAAGAAATCAGCCTGAAATGTTAATCATGGCTTAGATTCCATTAATTCCAAAAGGAACTTACAATGCAATCCTAGGCATATTAAATCAGAAGGAAATTCCACTATGTTATATAGGACTTACTCCCATGTAAGCACTGTGGTCTTAGTGCAACTAACTATGGCTGCAATCCTATACCCATTTATCGGAGGGTAAGCCCCATGGAACTCAATGTGACTTATGTGTGAAGAGATATGTACAGGATTGCATGATTACTCTAGATCTATCTCTATGTATGTATTGGCTCAATGCTTCAATTCTGTGCACACTTATATGGGAGTAAATTCCATTGAACATTGTAGAATTTACTTCCAAGTAACCATGGACAGGATTGTTCTACTTAGGAGTAAGGATGGAGGATAAATTTCATTCAGTTCATATTTAAAGCTGAATGTATCAAATCTGCACTTTTTGAAACAAAATGTGAACCCAAACACAGCTGTCCTCCTAAAAATTGCACTTATCTGAATTTTGCAATGTAGTTCTCTATCCAGTGTTTGCAAAATTGCATCTATTAGGAGAAATTGTGTATAAAAATGAAGGCATTGGTGAAAATAACATACAAAAAATGCATTATGATAGGGGAAACTGCTTGCAAAAATGTGTACATTGGTCAATAAAATGTAAATAAAATGTGTTTATTAGGAGAAAATTACAGAAATATGCTGCTGAATTTTCATGAGAATTTTTTAAAATTGCAAATTGCTGCAAAGTACGGAGAGCTGAATTTAGACTGCTTGCTTGCTCAACAGGAATCTGCTTACCCAACAGAATTTCTGGTTTCTCCCCCCCCCCGCACACACCTCCTCCCCATGCCCACCCAAACCTGGAGGGTCCCCCAAACCTCTGGAGCAGATTTTGAAGGGACACACAGGGGTGTAAGGGAAGGAAAAGCCCCATTCTATGAGCAGAAATCCTCTCATGCTACATTGGATTTCACCTCCTGAAATGAATGGGATGTACATTCCAATGATGGTGCTAAATATCTCCTAGTTTCATTGTACAGCTCCAGCCAAAGGAACTGTGCCAGATGATTTAGTGTGCTGTCTGGTTCTCAGAATCATTAGTGGAGTTTCCTATCAGCAGTTGTGTCAACACACTGCTCTTCCTGCTGATTCAGGAACAAACAGTTTCATGCTAAGTGATGAGGATTCCAATGAGAACATGACTCTGTACTAAAGTGCTCTGATGGGCACCTCTTCTCGCAGAACATCTTTCGTGGAACTGATAAGTCAACTAAGCTTACCAGAGCGAAACAAAACACATTATTCAAAATGGTTTTCTGTCAGTCTCAACTCATTTTTAAAGCACAGAGGCTGAGCAAATGCATCAGTGTGAATTGTTGACATGGCTTAGCACAAGGACAAAAAAGTTCTGGTTTGGGGAGCTGTGTGGACTGAGGGTGGGTATAATATTATACTCTAATCTCAGAATAACTAGGTAGCTGCCAGGTTGTATGTGTGGCACATTCTAAGGACAGAATTCAACAGACCTAAGTGTGGGGGGGTGCTGTCAGGGCAGGACTTTGGGGCAGAAGGCCATGACCCCACCCAGCCAGGATGAGCAGAATGGTCCCCAAATGCTGCAGGACTGGCTTGCCATAGAAGTGTAGATTTAGAAGGTACCTCAAGGGTCATCTAGTCCAACCTCCTGCAATGCAGGAATCACAGCTAAAGAATACCCAAAAGATGGCCACCCAACCTCTGTTTAAAAACCTCCGGTGAAGGAGAGTCTACCACCTACGAAGGTGGTTCATTCCACTATAAAATAGCTCTTAACCACCAGGACATTCTTTTTCCCAATGTTTAGTCAGAATCTCCATTCTTGTTACTTGAATCCATTGGTTTGGGTCCTACCACGTAGAACAGCAGAAAATAGGCTTCCTCCATCTTCCATGTGACAGCCATTCAGATAGCTGAAGATGGCTATCATATCAACTTTCTGTCATCCCTTATCCAGGCTCAACATACCCAGTTATTCGTAAGAATCCTTCTTCATAAGTCCTAGTTTCCAGACCCTTTGTCATCCTTTGCACATCCTTTGTCAATATCCTTCTCAAACTGTGGTGCCCAGAAGTGGACTCAGTATTCCAGGCGGAGTTTGACCAAGGTGGAATGGAAAATGCAGAAAGTAATGCAGAAAGAAACCACCACCACTGTAAGTCCATAGTGTGAAATTACCCAACTGCACCCCTGTGGGGATAGGCTAGTGCAGGGGTATGCAACCTAAGGACCGGGGGCCGGATGTGACCCATTCACCTTCTCAATCCAGCCCGTGGACGGTCCGGGAATCGGCGTGTATTTACATGAGTAGTAGTAGTAGTAGTAGTAATAATAATAATAATAATAATAATAATAATAATAATAATTTATTATTTGTACCCCGCCCATCTGGCTGGGTTTCCCCAGCCACTCTGGGCGGCTTCCAACAAAGATTAAAAATACATTAAAAGTAGAATGTGTCCTTTTATTTAAAATGCATCTCTGGGTTATTTGTGGGGCATTGGAATTTGTTCATTCCCCCCCCCCAAAAAAATAGTCCCGCCCACCACATGGTCTGAGGGACGGTGGACTGGCCCATGGCTGAAAAAGGTTGCTGAACCCTGGGCTAGTGTGACCGAATGCTGCCCCATAGGAAAAACAATACAAAGAACATTGCAAACTAGTAGACTGGGGAGAATGCTAGATTGGATCTTTTTGTTTGGCTTGTCGTTTTTCCGTGTGGAAGGGTTTTTGGGAGGGGTATAGGGAACCCTTTGATCACGTCATGCTGCACCTGCATTTATAATGTTGCAGTTTTACCTCCCCAGTGAGAAGAAGGAACTATTTTTAGGGTAGTAAATAGACTGTTGTGCTTGGACTAGGTAGCCTACTGCAAATAAAGGCACTTCTGGCACAGTGCATAAAAAGTCAAATACAAGGGAAGGGTGGAGAGAATTTGCTTTTCTGATAGCACATCATACAGTAAGCAATTTTGCTTTCTTCCTGTCACCCTTGGAAAGAACTTGCCTTTCCTGGAAAGAATTCATCAATCTGTTTTACTCATCCAGTATCTTCCTTTTAAAAAAAAACAAAAAACACTTATGTTGCAGAAACAAGCACTCTTTTCTGTTTTTAAATAACTTTCTCCACTCACGACTTATGAAATATTAAATATGTTGCATGACTTATAAGTGGGATAGCAAGCACTCCTTAAGGAGAAACCTACCTTGTTGCTGAGCCTTCTTGCAAAGGAAAGCAGTCTCCTGTCCTTTAAATAGTTGTGTGTGGATTTTGGTAGGTGAAAATGCTACGCTTCCTGCAATCCCTCCCACCCATGAGACCTCTGCCTTTTAATAATACTGTGATTATGATTTAATAGATAGAAGATAGGGTGCAGCAGAACGGGAGAGACAACAACTCCCTGGAAAAAGGGGTGGGAAGTCAATAAAAATAAGAGAAAAGATCCCAGGGTGGGGTAGGGAGAGAACTCTGTATTTGAGTGTGATTGCTCTTTAAATCCAAGGGTGTAGGTGCAAATGTCACTTAATGCAGATTAGTTACTCTTTAACACAATTTGAGCACCCTTCTGTTCATGCAGATGGGATTTCTCCAGAGCAGAGCACTCACATGAGTTTATTTTCTCCACTCTACAAAATCAGGAGGGAAGACACCCTTTCATCTGTTGGAATGTTCCCATTTTTACATGCTTCCTTGACACTGTAATGTTTCATATACAGAATTTGCATTGCTAGGTCTAAAGTCATCTGTACAGTTTGGAGCGTTTATGCCTTAAAAATTGTAAAATAACAAGCTGATTCTTTGATACCCAATGTATCTCTGTTGTTCCCTAAGGAAGGCAGCCCTTCTTAGGATACTGCATGCTGATTCATGGATTTAACACTGCCCTTATGTTGATCTGAGACAGATTTCTTTCCTCAGTAGACACCCAGTTTTGCCCACAAGTAGAGGAGGAAAATTCCAGCTTTTCTGTTATATAATATATGCTCTTTAAAATATTTACACAGCCAGCCATGGTGAAGTCTTCCAGTAGAGCTAAGCAGGGAATGGTTAATAAACCCAGGGAGAGTACATTTCCTGTTGCTCAGTGGCAATTGCTGAGGAAGCTTGCTTAATCCATCAACAGAGCTGAGTTAACTCTCGATGGAAGGGAAACGATTGTAATTTCCTTTAAGGTATGTCTAAAAGAAAGAGACAAATAAATCCCAAACTGTATCAAGGCCTTCTTTGCACATAATAATTCCAGAATGGTTACCCAGATTTTCCGTTCTGATACAACTTTGTTTTTCTCGGGATTTTGATTTTCTTATCTGCATGAACATGGAATTCTCGGTTTTGCAGTTACGCCTCCTTGCTGATCAACTCTGGCTACTCATGTGTCACGGTAGCAGAATGCTAAGAGCAGCACTGCAATATAGCATTCTCTGCTTACACCTTAATAAACTGACCCTGTGTTCTGATATCATCATAATGCATTCTTTCCTCATTTTGAATAGATGCCATTTGGGGCGTACACTATAGTATATGTGAGAATTCCACCCAACTGTTAAAGGTTTAGCTGGGAATCATTAATGTACTCTTCCCATCTGCTGTACATAAAATGCAGACCTGTATCTGCTGAGTAACAGGCAGAAATCTAGCAGGTACAGGTCTGCATTTCTATGTACACAGAGCTTCTGTAAAGTGAAAAAGGTGGTGTGTTTAGAAACCAGCTGTTTAAAACAGCAATCCTAGCAAGTTTCTAGCACAACTTTCAATAGGGGGTGGAGGTTATGAAATGTATGTCATGGGTTAATTTCTAAATAAAGAGAATATGCATGAAATGAGAGAGGGGCAGGGTGTGTGTGTGTGTGGAGAGATTATTTGGATGTCTGAGCAACTAGTGGTTCATTGTGATACGCACAAGCTGCAGTGGGCCTTGTGTTTACAAGCTTCCTGTTCCAGGACAGCCACAAGGGAATCATGGACATTTGCTTTAATTTTTTATTAATTGTGGTGTATTATTTTATCTGAACCCAACTAATCAGTTTAACTTAATTGTGGTTTGTTTGAAACAAGGCATCCTCAAGCCATGGGTTGTGAATCTGGTTTCTTTCAATAAAGCATAGTTAAGATTAAACACTAAACTGCAATTCATGAAAAGCAGAAGTGATTTCTCCTTGAGGTTGTTCCAGAGGAGGAGAGAGGAAATATACACACCCAAAGCTTACTGCAGTTCCCAGGGCCGTCTTAAGCATTTCCGGCGGCCCCCTCCTTCCCAGAGTTGCCAACCTTTTTTAGGGAGGACAGCGCTGCTGGTGACGCGCCCAGCTCTGCGGGGCTGGAGGAGGCAGGCAACGGCTGGAGGGAAGCTCCTCCAGTGAGGAAGAGGCAGAGGCTGGACACGGTAGCTCCAGGCTCAGCTAGCCGCTTCATGCTGTGGTGGCTACGGCAGGCAGAGGCTCTGGGCGTGGCGCTGCTTTGGCACAGCATGGCGGAGGTGGGCAAGAGCGGTGAGCTGATGCTGGGAGGCACCACATCCAGCCTCCGCCTCTTCCCTGGCGCCCTCAAGAACTTGGCACCCTGCGCCACTAGCCTCAATGGGTAAGATGCCCCTGGCAGTTCCCTCCCATCACAATAAACTATTATTTGTAGCAGTGTCTGAACTGGGCCAGACTGTGAATGTTCTGTAGCAAGGGAACCAGGCCTTCAGAAGCTCCCTTCTTTATTAGAACTTCCCATCTTGCCAACCAAACTCCTGGCATTCAGAATAGTTTCCAGGGGTGAATCCTGTAAATGCAGCCTCAAATCAAGTCCAGTAATACACTTTTCGAGCTTCATTCCAAAAGAAGAACTGCTGCCCAGAAACATTTTGGGGAATGGGAAAAGGCAGCTGGGGTGGAGGGACAGTTATATTTTTTCTAAAATTTATCAGATCAGACCATGAGCCTCCATTTCCATTTTTGCTGCAGATGCTTTACATGGGTGTGTAGCGGACTTGAACATATCTGCATAAGAGATAGCTGGACTTCCTGCCAACTTCCGTATCAGTTTGATAACAATAGTTTTGAAAGAAGCATGTCGGGGTCAATAAAAGAAATTTGGCCTCAGGAAAGTTGTAAACAAAGAAAAAAGCGGTTCCTCTCTTTCTGTTTCCTATTTCCTTGACAGGCTGCGCTTCCTTTTGTTTAATTACCACATCATGCGGATATGTGCATCAACACCTAAATCAGAAGTGGGCAACCCTTTTCCAGTTGAAGGCCTCATACCCTCCAGGGCTATCTGTGGGGTGGGGGGTGGGGGTCACATGCTGGTGGCAGGCATCCTTGCTTTTGACTTTCAGGCATCTCTTGAAAACTTTTTGGTGCAGACAGGCCTTCACAGCTGTTTAGTTTTTGATTAGCCAGTCACTTTAACGGTTATCTGCATTTTAATTTTTTTAATGTTTTATAATGTACACTGCTTTGATATTTTATGATATGGTGGTGCAGAAATACTTCTATAGATAAATGACGGCCAGGACTAAAGCCCAAATTGGATAGGTTTGCTGCTTTTTCTTTCTCTCTCTGCCACCACTTTCTGTCTGTCTGTCCCCACTCCCTCTCTATTATTCCCTTCCCTTTCCCCATCTTTCCCCAGTAGGCTGACAAGAGAGAGACAAATTGCTCTTGCCAGAGGCTTGAACTGATCACTTGCAGAGAACTTTTGAAACTGGGTCGAGGGCACAGGTTGCATGCCACTCACTTGCATGATCAACAGCTGGGGCAGCACTGACTTGTCTGTAGGAAGCCTGGACAATGGAAGCAGCAGGGTATCAGAAGATAAAAATCTGGGTCACCTTGGAGATCTGAGACTCAGGAAAAGGAAAGCAGCTCACGTATTGCTTCTCCTGCCAGAAATTACCCCTGTAGCACCATCTTTCAGTAGGTTAGGAAATTGTGACTTGCATGCAAGGACACAAGAAGGGATTTCCCCCCCCCCCCCGTTCCGCCCTGTATTCATCGCACATCATTATTTGTGCTCTGCTACAGTCCACTTTCTGCCAAAAACTAAGTTACTCGTCTCACTTTGCACTGCAGAAAAATTATGTAAGTAATCATGTAAATTATGTAGTCAGTATGTTATCCCACCCCAAAACTACACACACAATGAAAATGGGGTGTGTGATGTAATCAATTTCTTATCAAATGGGGGAAATAACAGTGAATACAGATTGTATGTGGTGGACTGAATTTACAAGTAATAATTACTTTTGCACTGAAAAAATAAAAAGGTAATGATATGTAAGACATATCACACAATGAACAACGTTTCCTTTAATATTAAAGTGAAAGTGTGTGTGAGAGAGAAAGGCTTAGATTTGTTGTGGCATGAACTGGGTTGTGCACACAACACCATCTGCGCACAGCCATTGCACATGCAGTTTGTAAAGGCTGTATGAGCTGCATGAACATGTCTGATCTCCACACAAATCCAATGCAGACATTCCCTTATCATTTTCCATTGCACATTAAGATCCTTTGGGCCCAACTACCTTTAACATCCACAATCCAATTAATTAAGTATCCATTGGCAGGTAAGGTTGGAATGAAAGCATCTCTCTAGCATGCATATGAAAACAGCAAAGACTCCAACCCATAATCTATAAGTGGGTGTGATGCCTTTCCCTATGATTAGAACATGGGCTGGATATGTGGATCTGATTAAATTTCATGAATTTAATTTGAGAATGGGTAATTTGGGCCCCTATTGGCTACTGTAGACTAATTGGATGACTGAAATATAGCCTAATAAACTAAGAGCAACAACAGCGGAGCTGGTTTTTATAAAATCCACTTTCCTGTGAACTGAAAGTCAAACAACAACCCCCACCGCTGCCCAGCCCTGTGATGAATGGGAAATCTCTGGGGGAATTTGTGGGAAAGTAGCAGCTATAAACCTGTGCAGAGAGACTCAGTGGATTATGGCTGATGCCAGAAAAGCATCCTCTCACTTGCTAATAAAAGATGCAACAGCATGTTCAGAGGCTTTGGGAAAGGTAAAGCACAATTGCTGAATCCGACACGTACAAGCCGTGATTACTGCAATCAGCACCTGCCTGTGTGCCTCACCCCACAAAAAAAGCAATCAAGAGATCCTTCATTTATGAAAGGCCATGGAAAAACCCCGGCACAGGTGGGGGAGGGGAAAGAGGAGGAATGACAGCCTGTGTTACTCTCTCCTTAGGCTGCAGGCTTTTAGTTAATGTGGGGAAGGCACTGAACACAAAAAAGTAACTAAATACTAAAATATCTACAATCTGAAGGAAACATATAATTATGTGGAGGAACCAAGAAAATACTGGTTGGAGCAGGGCCAACCCCAATGTTTTCCAACACAAAATCCCAGTTTGAACTATGGTGACATTGTGTGAGTGCTGTAGAAAAGATGTGGATGAACAGCACCAATTCCAAAGTAAACTCCCATCTTGAATCACCTGTTACTTACAAAAACAAAAGTGGATACTTTCTATCTCTGCATTTGATGCACAAAATGGGGGCAGAGGAGAGCATGTTCACCTGAAGTTTGAACAGGCACTTTCTCATAGCCCCAAACCACCACTTCCTGTTTCAACTGAGCTTGCTGGAAATTTCCCTAGGCATGTTAACCACTGATACATTTGAAGTGTATCTGCGTCTGATTTCAGGTCACTTCCAGACCTGTTTATTGAACAGTCATCCTAATTTATTTGTGGGAAGTTTAGATGATGTTGGTTATCTATTGAGCATTCGTTCTGATTTGTTTGCCAGGAGCTTAGATGACATTGAGTCAAGCAAATGTTATCCCATGCTTTCAAGGATGTTTTCCTGTCAACTTCCTTTTTGCAAAAAGTCTGATCTTCTGATGTTCACTGTGCAAGACCTCCAAATCAGCTCTGATTTCACAAGCTGAATTTGCCAGTTTGTGATTGAATCCTACCCCAAAAGAGTGACAGGCTGGAAGTGGTCTCAATGCAGCACTGCTGCACTACATTGGAAACACAAAAAACGTCCAGAAAAGGGCAGATAGTTCCCCACCAGGAACCTGAAGGAGAATTTAGGAAGTGAAGTTCACTCACACTTAGCTTCATTCCAGGAACACAGTTTCATTCTGCTTAATTTTCTGCATTTCAAATTCCTGTTAAGGCAGGACACTAAAAAAAATAAAAATGGCAACCTTGATCCAGCTTCTCTTCCCTTCCCCATAAATCATAATGAGCAAAGTTCCTCCCAATTTCAAAAGGGCAAAAAAAAAAGAACACCCCCCAAAAAAACACTGTATTCTGCCAGTCCCCCCAAGCACTCACTCAGAATTCCCAGTTGACATTGGCCAGTGTCAAAATTGTAGAAACAAGTCAGTCTGGATTCCTGACCTATCAATTTTTCAGTATGCTATTTCACTGTTGGGCATAACTGACCTTTTCATTCACTTTTTGATCAGAAAATGAATGCCGATGTACTTGTCAGAAGATGTTAGCACATTAGAACAAAGCGTGAGAACAGAGGATGGAAAGCAAATCCAAATGAAAAATGTCTTACTGACCCAAAGAGAGGCTTTGATGTTACACACAGAATAATTACTTCTCCGTTGTGCTTGCACCTGCTTACACAGGAACTGAAAAGACTCCGCACCTCAGTTGTGGTCAGTAGGTTACATTCTGTTCCCCTTGTCCATATGCTATGCTTAGAGTCCAGGAATTAAGTGGATGGCCTATTCTGAAATGACCAATGGACCCATTTAGTCCAGCATCCTGTTCTCATAGTCGCTGACCAGATGCCTGTGGGAAGCACACAAACTGGACCTTTTTTGGGGGGGGAGCAAGATAGGAAATAAATAAATAGTGGACAAGCCTGATGAGAGGATTTGCTGCCAGCCCTAAGTGAAAGAAGTGGCAGCCTGGCAGGGAATTGTCTAGAGCACACCATTACATCTAACCTGGTCCTGTGTCTGCAGGAAATATCCCAAGCACCTTGTTAACAAATCGCTCTTGAGCTGCTTCCTCGTAATACAACAGTGCCCAGGAAACACTTTTCCTGCTTTCTCCACTTTTCTTCCTTCTGGCTTTATATTGTTGTTGTTTAGTCATTTAGTTGTGTCCGACTCTTCATGACCCCATGGACCAGAGCATGCCAGGCACTCCTGTCTTCCACTGCCTCCCACAGTTTGGTCAAACTCATGCTGGTAGCTTCAAGAGAACACTGTCCAACCATCTCGTCTTCTGTCGTCCCCTTCTCCTTGTGCCCTCAATCTTTCCCAACATCAGGGTCTTTTCCAGGGAGTCTTCTCTTCTCATGAGGTGGCCAAAGTATTGGAGCCTCAGCTTCACGATCTGGCCTTCCAGTGAGCACTCAGGGCTGATTTCCTTAAGAATGGATAGGTTTGATCTTCTTGCAGTCCATGGGACTCTCAAGAGTCTCCTCCAGCACCATAATTCAAAAGCTTTATATTAATGCATCACATTAGATAGATGGGAAGTTATTTTTGCTAATGCTGGCAGGTAGATCCCACAATATTGCCTTAAAAGCTGTGCTGTGCACACACCTTACCTTGGCTTTTTGCAACACAATACTTTCCATGTTTACTCAGAAGTCCCACTGAGTTCAGTGAGTACTTCTTTGACTCAAACCCCAAGTCTATTTGCTTAAAGAGGTTAACTTCCAAGTAAGTGTTAACAACAGAACTAGAGCCTTAAAGGCCTACCTTTATTGATTTGGAACTGAAAGCCAGTGCAAAACAAGGCATTCAGCAAGGTTACGTGGTAAATTTCAGTATCAGCCTACCCTACTCACAAGATAAGTGTTATAAGCCTTGAGACACGTAAATGGCTCATTAAGCAGTAGAGTTAATTGAATGCCTGAGTGAGACCATTATAGACAGTGTGTGCTAGTGATTTACCACTGACATAATTAGCTGGTGGTAGTTTGGCTTCTAATGAAAATATAATTTCAACTGCTGCTGACAATTAAAAAAACCAAAAACACTATCTGCTGTAAACTGATTAAGAAGATAGCAGAGCTGATCTACAATATTTGTCTAACACAAAGCATGCTCTCCCTTTTTCTGCCCTAAAGCAGAAAAAAGTGTAGCTCTGGCATTTTAATATGTGAAGGAAACCAAAGCTGCATATCAGATGGTGTGGAATCACCTTCAGTATGTCTTTGTTGCAATAACTGAAGAGTTCCGTACATGCCCATTATTTATTTATTTATTTACTTTTAAAATATGGTTATGCCTGTACATATACAAGAGGTAAATATACAACATACATGTATATAATAAAACTGTAATGATAACAAAAACAGCACAGCTATATTCTTCCTTCATGCTGCTATTCAGGGTGATAAAATCATAACGGTCAAGTCAGTAAAGAGTTCTTTCATATGTTCTGAAGTTGTCACATTAAGAGCAATGGGACCTCTCTGGGAAGATTTTGGTTTAAGCCTGTTTGGAAATGTAAAAAGTTGGATATTATTTTCATACGTTCTAAGAGTTTTCCAGGTACCTACTTCCTCCACCTGCCTTTTTCTTTTCATTTTATTTAACACATTAACTGTAAAGGAAACCTTAAAATAAATCACAGGACATGATATTTGTCAGCAATAGAGAGCAAACATTGCAGTGTATCCTCACGTCCTAACATGAGTGCTCCATCTCAGAGTCGACCTAAACTTTGGGGACACTCCGTTCCACTAAGCACCCCCAACTGACTCTCTAGCACTCCAGGCTACTTAGAATGCTCATTCTTCATTAAGATGTAATGTAGTGTATGTGTGTTAAAAATAGTAGTTCTACTAACCTTGGGATTCCCCGAAACATGATACCACCTCTCTCTTGTTTCAGTTCCAGTTTGGTTGGCACTCACTACCTATGCATTATGCTACTGGGAATGATCTGGAATGCCAAGGAACATATTTCCAGAGGGGTAATTGTGTGAGTCTCTTGCACCCCCAAAAATCAAAGCCTCTTGTGGAAACTTAAAGACTAACAAATGTCATGTGGATGAGGCATCTGATCAAGGCCTGTATTTTAAAATGAGCTTAAAGATATATTTGCAAATGTTTGTATGTTTTATGCCAGGCAGAAAAGCAGCTGGCTAAGGACTTTGGCAGATGTTTATCCTCCTGGACAAGGGCCCCCCTCATTTATAGCAGGAGCCAAAATTCTCAAAGTTGTAAAAGGGAATTATAGGCTGGGAGCAAAGGTTACACTGACCCTGCATATTACAGAATACAATCAAGCTGCAAAAACACTAATTAAGAGTTAGTAAATAGTAGGATTTATTGTTTAACAGAAAATAATACCATGTGCCTCCTGTTAGAGACTAGCCACATTTTCCTAAGGTTAAAGGGCAAGAGCTAATGGGAAAAGCAGCTGGCTGGGAAAGGGGGGTGTAAACTGAAGAGTTTTACTTTGAAAATGCCTTTTCTTCTAAAAAGCTATCTATGTTAATGTATGAGATTTGTTGGCTTAAATGTAATTATGCAAAGGATTTAGAAAGTAAGAAATGTTAGATTCTTATGTTAGATTCTCATTTCATTGATGGTGTGTGAGAATGTGAACCCAAGATCTCTGTTTAAGACAAAATGTAAGACCATGAGCCATCTGTTTTAGCCATCTATTTTGGAATGGAGGGGCAACAAGGGCAAAAGGTGATCTGGTAATTAAGGTGCCTTGTCGAGGCAAATGTAAGATATATGGCTACTTGACTGCCATTTATGGATATAAGGAAATATAGCTCTTTGTCTCCCATAAAAGGTAATAGGAAATGGGTGTATCTTTTATGATTGGTTCTAGCAAACAGCCAATAGGAATTTCAACCAGGCTGATTGGACAGAGGCATCCAAAGGAGGAGCAAGGGGGCTGGGTTGAGGAAATATAAGTGCTGGCCATCAGGGCTGGAGGATGGGCAGAGCTTTGGTAACCATATACCACTGTGCCTATAATTTATTTGTCTGACAAATAAATTATTATTTTAATTTCTCTATTGCTGCGTTGAATATTTCATTCCAGCTAAGCGTTAACCACAAGCAGGGTGCTACATGGACTCAAGCCCAGTTTGCTCTTATGTACCCTGATCTCCAAGCAGTTTCAGTTCATACCCTGGGTTGTTTCCATGGAATGAAGCCACTAAAGGTTTGGTGTCCCTTTGTGATCTAGGGTTATATTTACGCCTTTAGGTAGAAATCCGCTTGAATGCCAACAGATGCCCCAAAGTTCACTGCTTCCCATTGGATTTTGAGGGGGGTGCAGCCAACCCACACATTTTTGTTAGCTCCTACCATCTAGTACTCAAGCTTCTTTCTCTGACTCTGTGTGCCTCTTGAAAACTATGAGTTTATTATACTCTGACAATCTGATGACAGAACTTCCAGCCAGGGAGGAAGAAAGATATGCTGACGTTTTACTACACTGCCTGTCATCTTCTAGAAGTGTGTCCAGCAATTCAGTTTCTGTGGCACAGGCCAAGTCTATTTTTCTGAAGAAAAGAGACATTTTAGCAGACCTCTTCTGCAGACCCCAATCTTACAATTATACAGGGTGTTCAAAAAGTAACTATACACCTATGGACAATGTAATACATAGCAGGTGTATAGTTACTTTTCGAACACCCTGTAGAATCACAAGTTTGGAGGGGACAACTCCAGCCCATAGCAATATATTATATAGATATAATGTAACAAGCGTTCAGATTTCCTAACTGTACAGTACATGCAGAAGTGTTCACATAAACTTGCATATCTACTTGAAAACTAAGAAAAGGTGATCTAAAAATGTGCATGTATTTTTTGGTGGGGAATCTTTTTTTCTAAAATACCAGTACCTTCTTGCTACTGGTACTTAACATAACCAGCTACCCATTAACATTTTCACTTGGAAAAAGGAATTTCCTTGCTATGAAGATGACTTATTTCTCTTATTACATATTGCACATTGCAGTTTCCAGTTTGGTTTAACATATTTTCCTTATTAAATTGGATTACCATTTTTGAATACCTGGTTGCACCTTTAACAAAGATCTGAGGCAATTAAATGGTAACAATTTTTATCTATATGCAACGAACAGCTTTGCCTGCTAACTTCTGCTGACAAAAACACAGGGACAGCTGCTGTTGTTGGACTACAACTCCCATCATCCCTAGCTAGCAGGACCAATGGTCAGGGATCCCACTAGTTGTAGTCCAACAACAGCTGGGGATCAAACTCTGAGAAACAATGGACCAGACTTCAGCCTTACAGCCCTTTTCAAGGCGCCCAGGAAACGCGTATTACGACATATCGCCTTAAAAGCTTGAGATAAGAGTGAAAACCGTTGCAGATGTTGAGAAACCTCCCACTGCATTAATTCAAACTCGATCGGCACTTATTAATAGAAGTTGCCATGCCCATTTAATCCTTTATTTCGCAGCATTGTGCACGCAGCTCTACGCGTGGCTTACAATAAATAAGTCAGAAGGGTGAGTTGGGGGAATGCTCCAACTTAATGACGGCGGGGGGGGGGGAACATCCCGGACTTCTTCCGCTCCCACTCCCTTCTCCTCGTTTTAAACGAATCATGTAAGTGTGTGAAAACGTCCTCTTCCGCCTCCGATTGGACAATGCGTGGCACGTGACCGCCACCAACGTCCCACCCCGTTCCTTGTACGGACGGACCCTGGAGGTGATACGAGGATGCGCGTGGGAAGGACGTGGGCGTGAACGCGAGGGTAGGGGCGGGGCGGGATTCCTCCTCCCCCTCCTTTTTTTTAAAGGAACACCCACACGCTGGAGATGCGGCGTTCGCTTGATGTCGATTTGCGTGCTCCGTGGTGGTAATGGCGGGGGTGGGGTGGAATCGCGCGCGCGCTCGGGAAGGTCAGGCGCTCGCGCTCGCTGGCTGGTGTGTGGGCGTGTGTGGCTAGCGCGGGGCCGCGCTTTCATTGATTGGGGCGGTCTTACTGGGAGAGGGAGCGCGCGAGGGCGTGCGGGTGTGGAACGCGCGCAGCAAGGCAGCGGCACCCGCCCCACTAAGAAAACCGAGGCGGCGGCGGCGGCGCTGGAGGTGGCCAGCCCGGGGAGGTGAGGGGAGATTCGTTTGCTCCGGAGGTGGGGAAAAAGAAAAGCAGCAGCGATGTGAGGGGGCGGGGTCATTTAATTATTATATGCATACATTCCAAAGGGATCCCCTCTTTCTTCCTTGGCAGGGAGGATGAGGCGAGAGGTGGTTGTAGTAAGTAAGGGCGGGTGGCTGGGCTGCTCCCGCTGCTGCAAATTGCGAAAGGAAAGCGGGGGGGGGGGAGAGAGATATTGAGCTTCTTTTTCATTCAGTGCCCTTGTTTCCAGGGTGTGGGGTGTGTGGCGGGGGGAAGAGAAACTCAGCTGTTGACCTGGGAAAGTTGTGCGTGTGGCGCGGGGTGGGGGGTGGGGAGGGAGTTACCCCAATCTGGAGAGACTTTTGCCATCTCTTTGCATAGCTCTCCGTGGGGTTTGGGGATTGGTTCTGGCGGAGAGATGGAGGTGCTGCTGCTGCTGCTGCTCTGCTTTTAAGCACTTCCCTTTTCTGTGGAGTTCCGAGTGTTTTCCTTGGTGGCGCCACCGAAATGGTGTCCGCCTGGGCTGAAGCAGAGGGGCGGGATTGTGCGGCTTCTCGACCTCAAGCCAGACGATGCCTTGGGGTGTGTTCAGCGGCAGGATACCTTCGAAATAGCATGTGCTGGGGGCAAACAACAGGTGGAAGCTCCATGGCTTCGTTGCGGAGAGTTGGTGTAATGCAGAGATGGGAGGCCTTTGACTTTTCAGTTGCTTTTGGACGCGATTCCCATCGAGCCCAGAGAACCTGGTTAATGGTCAAGGGCAGCGGAGGGCCACAAGTTCACTGGTTTAGTGTCTGACAGGCTAAGGCTGCAGTCCTCAGTTGATCCCATTGGATTCACCGAGACTACTGTGTAGACATGGTTAGGAGTGCAATGAACTGGGAAATCCCAGGGTCACTTTCAGGTCTCCGCCATCTGCGTTTTGTGACACACACATTGCATAGAATAGTATACAAATTGTAAATATTATCCACTTCCTGCGTGTGGACCCTGTAAGGTTGGCTAGAAGGGATCTTTGTATAGTTGTCATTGGGGTAGAGCTAGGAACGCTTTGAGACAAAGTAAAGAGTGTAGGGAAAGAGGGGTCATTAACCAGTATGTCTGGATTATGAATTGTGAGAAAGGAGGATTTCCCCTTTCAGTTACTGGGGGAGGTCAGTAGGCAGGAGCAGACTTTGGATCTGCCAAGGTTATTCTAATGAGTTTGTGAGTGCAGGGTATTTATAGAATTGGGCAGGAGTACTTGAAATTCCTCCTCTCTGGCCAGGTTATAATTGTATACATCGATTGAAACATAAATATGATGTGGCCAAATTGTAAGTATAGCTGACTCAATTGTTTGGGCTTGTCCGGTTCTTCAGATATGGATTGGGGTGCTGTAACATGGATATGGCAATACTTGAATTGCTATTGCTCTATCCTGGCTTTTGACACCTGTTATATGGACCCACCTTATTTTCCATTAAAATTGCTATATTTTCATATTGCTGTAACCTGCTCCGGGACCTTGTGGTGAGGGTTCTTAAGAAATAATGGGTGCATATATATATACATAGTCCCATGAAAATGATAAGAATATGTGGTGAAAGAAAATGAGAAGCTGCTGCTTATAGATGCAGCTCTTTTTGTTTTTTTTTTTAAATGAATATTTATTAAATTTTCCAATTTTATATAAAGACAAAAAGAAAAAGAAAAAGAAAAATATTAAAAACAATTCAGTTTCAATAACAGTTTTTCAGTCCCATGTTTCTTTGACTTCCTCATACCTCCCCTTCTTGTTCTCTAGTTCAATTTGTTAATTCAGCAAATCCTAATCTCTTAACATTCCTTTTAAAATATCACCTTATTTTCCACTCAACTTTTTTTTTAAATTTAGTAACAAAAACCATTATAATCCCCATTATCTTTATCATAACAGATGCAGCTCTTTTTGGCCTGGTTATTTTTTTCCAGAGCCCCAACAATACTTGCTGTCCAATCTTGTATGGAATATAAGTTGAAATGTTGGGTGGAGAAGACTGGTCTGCTTTTATGGTGTTGGTCACATTGCCAGATCCATAAGCATGTGTGATGGAAAGGTAGTTGTCTGTCTTCAGTGTGAGTCCTTTCACTGGGCACATTTTTGCTGTGGCATCCCAGCTGGGGTTGTTTAGATGCACAATGTTGATTTTGAGCTATGTGGAGAAGACAGCAGCACAAGAGATGCTCTGTAAAGGAAGGGATAGACAGGCTTGAGTTAGGGTGCTTGTGATGCCAGTGAAAACTGCTGCTTGAGAAGACTTTCCTTTCCCACTGGAGTAGGAGCTGACAGATTGTCTGTAAATCTGAGGGTTGCTGTACTGATTTAAAGCCCTTCTCCAGAAAGGCATGATGTGTATGCAGATTTTAACCGAGCATGTGATAGGAGCCAAGCATTGAGTCATTGTTAATTGGAAACTTAATACTTACTCTTTCTGCAGCTGCACAGAAAGACAGGGGTTATTAACTACTGCTTATTATTTTTAATCAAATGCTTGCTAATTTGTGGAGTTTCCTTTTCTTAAAAAAATCTGAAGCTGGCAGGCTTAAGAAAATTCACTTCTTTAAATCACTGTAAAAAGCTGCAAAGGAGATTGTAGTTGAGGTTATTTTCTATAAGGTTGCTGCTCAATTTAACAGATGAATACATCATGGTAGAAGAAAAGAACAAATCCAAATCTCTTGCCAACCATCTCTTTCCTATTGGTGCCAGCCTTTCTACTGGTAGTAAATTCGAAAGTTTAAATGATTTAGAGTTTCAACTTGTAGAGGAATTATTCCATTAATTGCTAATGTAAATGTTTTTCGAATGGCAAGCTTGTGTCTACTGTTCTATCAGGTGGTGCTGTGTGATATATGTGTGTTACTTACAATCCACTGCATATTGTAGCCTTGACTGTAGCTTTGCCTACAAAGTATGATGATAATGTAATGTACCTTAAAATTGGTAGAACTGTGCAGGATGGATTGGCAGTTACCGGGCATGTTTTCCAATTAGATGGAAAGTAAATTCCCATGTTGGTTGGTTGAGTAATACAGTACATATTACTAATTTTAAAACTGAACACATCCTTTCCTCCTTCATCCATCACAGCTGTGGCCTTTCCTATGGATCTTCCTGATGTAAACTCTCAATCTAAGCCAGTGAGAAAGAATCTGAACTGAACATTGAACCAAACTGGCCTGCGGTTATAAGGTCTGCAGTGGGTTGTTTTGTCTGCTGGATAGGTTCTTGCATTGTATCTTACAATAAATGTGCAATCCAAGGCAGAGGAATGTTTTGATCTGAACTACACTTCCCTTCAGTGTGATGCATATTGCAGGTTCATGACATGATTGAGATTCAGGTTAGTAGGTTACTGGAGTAAACAACCAGTGCACAAGCTTTGATTAGAAGCCTGGAATCAAATTTGGTGACTGTAAGGAAATGTTTTAAATACAGTGGTACCTCGGGTTACAGATGCTTCAGGTTACAGACTCTGCTAACCCAGAAATAGTACCTCGGGTTAAGAACTTTGCTTCAGGATGAGAACAGAAATTGCGCGGCGGCAGTGGGAGGCCCCATTAGCTAAAGTGCTGCTTCAGGTTAAGAACAGTTTCAGGTTAAGAACGGACCTCCAGAACGAATGAAGTACTTAACCCAAGGTACCACTGTGTGTGTTATGTTTCTAGTGTTATTTTTGAAGCCTAACGAATATTTGCTAGCCTGGCTGCAACTAGAAACAAGGGTTTTGGTTTGTTTTTTGTTTTTAAAAAAGCTTAGTTGTCTCAGTTGTATATATCAACTTGATGTAAACAGTCAGCCTTGTCAGTCTGAATAAATTATTTCTTAAGCACACACAAATATGACAACTTTTAATCTCTTATTTTGATAAAATATGTAGGCTTCTGCCCAAGGCAAGATTTGAAGGTACTGGTGGAAGAGAATGTACAATTATGTATATATGTGAAAATAGCTACTGAGGCTTTTGCATAAATGACTGCTTCGGAAGCTAAACTGGGTGTAACAGTACAGATAAATTTAACAAAAGAACAGAATTCTATGGTCCAGAGATCACCAAGCTTTTGTGGGGCTTGTGCATGTTTGCAACCCAGAGAAAATGTTGGTGTGCATCACACAAACACCCCAACCAGTTACACACTGCATCCTACTATTTTGGCTACAAGGCAATTCTTCCTTCCGGTCTTATTTCAGTGAGTAGATGGGATTCTGTTTGTTCCAGGAAAGGCCTCTGCAGATGTACCTGAGGGTGCCATGTTTGCAACCCCTGCTATAGTCTCTGGAGTGGCATCCCAGGACAGGAGTGGGAGAGTTGCTCTTGCAGGTTTCCCTGTCTGAAGCATGGCAACCTCTGCTGTTCTTGCTCCTCTGCTGGTGGGAATATCCAAACCCTCCTGTTCCCCTAACATGATGCCAGAATATTGTAGGGGGCAGGGGCAGGGGCAGGGGCAGGGGCAGGAGAATGCCGTCCTGGAGCAGGCATAACTTGTTTTCCCTCCAGCCATGTCTATATTGACAAACATGAGAGAGGCAGGGCTTTGGATTTCCCCATTCTTTTGCTGCTGTTTCTCCCTTCCCTGATGCTTTGAGGAAAAAATGGCAAATTCCTGGATTAAAACACAGTTTACTGTTTTAAATAAATATTTAAACTATTTACGTAATAATAAAGTATTTTAGACTTGCTATCATACTGCTAAAACAAATGTCTAAACAACAACAAAAAATACTTAACAGCTTCCTGATGATTGCATATAACCTACCAAGGTATAATAAACATTTTACTTGTTTATTTAGTTCATTTGTGTATTTTTGTTTAAATTAGTATTTGTACCTTTTTGAGGCTTCATGGGAAATGTACTCAAAGTCTTTGAGACTCAGAAATAGGCTGTCCCAGTCAGTGGCCGAGCAATATTGAGAAATTTCCAAAACAGTTACTCAGGTTAATGAAAACAGGGGGAAATGAATGCCTGCCACACAATGTTGCATTCTATTTTGGCCCGGGCTGCATTTCCTTATGCTTGACTCACTGCTTCAAGATCAGAGCTCTGTGGAGTTGATGGTGACTTGATATAAACTAGTTTTTCCTCTTTGATATGCCAGTTTTGATTGCATCACTAATGAGCCCAGAGCATGTATTTCCCTAAACTTTTATATTTGGTCACTGAGCAAGCTTGACTGTTTATGTCGACAAAAAGGGTAGAATGCTCCTTTAGATTCAGTGAATAATATTATGGTCCCAAGAAAGAAAGCAGAATGATGGCATGTAGCCATGGCAACAACATTTTGTGTGTGGGCTTTTTAATGTAGGAGGATTCAGGTATCCTTGGTTATTGCTCAGCATTTTTTATCTAGGTTAAGGAAGAAATTTGCATTTTTAAACAAAATCAGCTTGGGAAATGTATGCACTCTGTTGCTCAGAATGCATACGTTATTATTTTTTAAAAAGGACTTGGCTTGCAATAGAAGGCTATCTTCTACATAGATTTCAATTAAACACTTGGGACTCCAAGCCTGAAGCTACTTGTGCCTAATACTGAAAGGCAAAATATTCTTTCTGTTTAACATTGAGAGATAAGAATAGACAAAAAAGTGCCTAGCTTTGTTCTAATTTAATCTATCAATACACTTCTGTCATATAAAGCATTATTACCCTTTGGGCTTTCTGAATGTTCTGACCTATTGTTCAAGGCTAAGTGATGTGGGGAGAGAAGCAAAAATAGCTGTCTAATTTATTTAGATATAAAGAGCAGCAAAAGGTAATCATTTGAACAGCTGAAGTATCTCTTCATAATATAAATCATAATATAAATGGCAATCCCTTGACTTAAACTTAATAGTACAGTACTTACAGCCTGGCCCAAGTTTTATAGCTTGCCTTTGAATGATTCACTTGAA